>NC_053390.1:344686597-345322244 GCF_905171765.1 Bufo bufo | reverse complement strand
GAGGAGGAGGCAGAGACAGGGGGGGCATGCCCAGTGGCAATGTACATGGCCATATACTCTGGCGCAATGTACCCCTCTTTCACTTTCCTTACAGAGGACCGGAGCGCTGCAGGCTGATCCTTTCCAGCAGCTCCGGCCCCTGGTTCCTCAATGCGCAGGCGCTTGTTTACTGCGCCTGCGCAATTACTCACAGCTCCGGGCGTGCATCCGGAAGCCCGGCCGGGCACCCCCCCAGCCACGCCCACATGCGCGCCGATCGGAGGACGCCCAGACACACCCCTGGACACACCCCCGGCCACGCCTCCAGCCGCGCTCTCCGCTGCATCCCCTGATCCCCGCCGCACTTTTGCAGGTGCAGGCGGAGATTTAGGGCTATTACCACTTTGAGTGGGAGGGACGGCGATCCCGTCACACCGCCCCAGCACCACCCCACATACCGGAACGGCAGGCAGAGCAGTAGCCAGAGCGGTGGGCGGGGCCACCTCTTTCACAGGAGCTGACTCCGGCGCCGGACCACCCCCCCTCCCACTGGGGAGTGGCCATCAGTACCGGAGGCTCCCACTTGAGCTAAGATTTTGCCGCTTCCTCCATCACCCATGTCAGCAATCGGCGCCATCTTGGAATGGATGTTACTTGCTACAGGCAGTGAATTGGGGACACTAACCTGCGGAGCACCTGGCACAGACTTTTCAGCCTGCACCAAGCGCTCCGCAGGAACATAGATGAAATGTGTCTCCACTGCCTGCTGTTTTTCCTTCTTCTTGTTTTTCTTCTTTTTTTTTTTTTCCTTGCCGGTTTCTTCCAACAGCTCATCGCCGAAAACAAAGTTCTGCAACTGGACAGGGGATTCCAGCCGACGAATCTCCTCCATCAGCCCTCCTCCTCCGCCCTCCTCTTCACTGAAGGCCTCTGCGGCCGACGATAATTCTCCCTCGGACGAGGGCAACCCTGCTTGTTGCGCCGGGATACTGCAATCACCTGGCACAGACCACTGCGAGTCAGGAGGGGCTGGCGCGGGCTCCGGCCGGACCGACCGACGAGTGACAGACGCGGACACCACGCCAGGTATGCGGCTATCCTTGTCTTCACTGTCGCTGTTTGCGCTCTGCTCTCTCCTTTTCTCCTCAATCTCCAGGAATCTCTCCTCATTTAGGAGTTTTTCCCTAAAAGGTCCACTTTCATTCAGAAGCCTTTCCCTTCTTTCCTGTGCCTCTTTTACCTCCTTCTTGAGCACCTTAATTTTTTCAGAAATAGGAGCCCTTTTCTTACTATTCGTGACATTAGCCTTTGCCCTAAGCATTTTCAGCTCCTGGCTCAGGCTCTTGAGGTGCCGCCCCAGCTCCTTGAATTCATGGAGGTGGTACGCCACGCGGGAGCTGTAGGTTTGGGTAGCCTCTTTCTCCCTCCGGGACCCCCAACCTACCTGGGACGACACCTCCTGATCCTCTGCTTGTGACTTCAGGTCTTCAGGGGGGACTCGGCTGCCACTACCGCGTCCTGATGTGGTTGCCCCCTCGCTGCCATCACTCCTGGCCGGTCTCTGTAGCTCCTTACTCCCCTCCGACCCAAGCCGGGGAGCAGGAGTGTTCCTCTGGGAAGCCATGGCCTCAGGACCCCACCAGCTCCCTAGGGAGAGGCAGGGCCTGGGCTGGGGAGAGATGTTGAGGAACTCCCCGCAAGTCTGGAACTCCTCCTGGGGAGCAGGTGTTAAGAAACTCCCCAGAGAGGCCTGTGCTTGGAAGTTGTGGAGAGCTCTGAATCACACAACCTCTTACAGCAGCTGCAGACACCAGACACACCCAAGCCTGAATCTCTGCTATGGGACCTCTCTCATCTGTCTGCGTGCCGGGGCCTAAATATCTGACAATGGCCTGTTCCAGTGGTGGGTGACGTGAAGCCTGATTCTCTGCTATGCCATGATGCCTGATTCTCTGCTATGACTTGAAGCTTGATTCTCTGCTATGACATGAAGCCTGATTCTCTGCTATGGGACCTCTCTCCTCTGTCTGGGTGCCGGGGCCTAAAAATATCTGACAATGGCCTGTTCCAGTGGTGGGTGACATGAAGCCTGATTTTCTGCTATGGGACCTCTCTCCTCTGTCTGGGTGCCGGGGCCTAAATATCTGACAGTGGCCTGTTCCAGTGGTTAGTGACATTAAGCCTGATTCTCTGCTATTGGACCTCTCTCCTCTGTCTTGGTGCCGGGGCTTAAATATCTGACATTGGCCTGTTCCAGTGTTGTGTGACGTGAAGCCTGATTCTCTGCTATGACATGAAGCCTGATTCTCTGCTATGACTTGAAGCCCGATTCTCTGCTATGACATGAAGCCTCATTCTCTGCTATGGGACCTCTCTCCTCTGTCTGGGTGCCGGGGCCTAAATATCTGACTATGGCCTGTTCCAGTGGTGGGTGACGTGAAGCCTGATTCTCTGTTATGCCATGAAGCCTGATTCTCTGCTATGGGACCTCTCTCCTTTGTCTGGGTGCCGGGGCCTAAATATCTGACAATGGCCTGTTCCAGTGGTGGGTGACATTAAGCCTGATTCTCTGCTATGACATTAAGCCTGATTCTCTGCTATGACTTGAAGCCCGATTCTCTGCTATGACATGAAGCCTGATTCTCTGCTATGACTTGAAGCCTGATTCTCTGCTTTGACTTGAAGCCTGATTCTCTGCTATGACTTGAAGCCTGATTCTCTGCTATGACTTGAAGCCTGATTCTCTGCTATAACATGAAGCCTGATTCTCTGCTATGGGACCTCTCTCCTCTGTCTGGGTGCCGGGGCCTAAATATCTGACAATGGCCTGTTACAGTGGTGTGTGACGTGAAGCCTGATTCTCTGCTATGAATTGAAGCCTGATTCTCTGCTTTGACTTGAAGCCTGATTCTCTGCTATGACTTGAAGCCTGATTCTCTGCTATGACTTGAAGCCTGATTCTCTGCTATAACATGAAGCCTGATTCTCTGCTATGGGACCTCTCTTCTCTGTCTGGGTGCCGGGGCCTAAATATCTGACAATGGCCTGTTCCAGTGGTGGGTGACGTGAAGCCTGATTCTCTGCTATGACATGAAGCCTGATTCTCTGCTATGACTTGAAGCCTGATTCTCTGCTATGACATGAAGCCTGATTCTCTGCTATGGGAACTCTTTTTTATTATAAAATTACAAAACGCTACATAAATAATTACAAGTACAGACATACAAAACTTAAACATAGACAGCATTCCAGCTGCCCCAGCCACATTCACACACACATTCATACCTACACATAAAACTACAAACCTACAATCTACAATAAATAACCTACAATAAATAACCTAAAATAAATAAAACTTACCCAGCCGGTTCGGCCGAAATAACCTAACCCAAAGAAATTGAAATAAAACACAGAATAAAATCAAACTCAAACGAAAATATGGCTACTTCGCCGTAACTCAACTCCAGGCAACTTGCCCGTAAGCAAAAAAATATATATATTTTTTTAATTTTAAATTTTTTTTTTTTTTTTATTTTTATTTTTATATATATATATAAACAACACTACAAACTACAAACTTACCCTAACCTAACCTGTTCCTAGCCATTCCCTATCCTAAACTAAAACTAAAACCCCCAGGACTGACCTCCGCCTCATGTCCTCTGCATGTCCGCATAGTCCGAGGCCAGCCCTACCTCCACCACCCACATCCAGCCCTCGCCCCATGTCCTCCCATGTCCGCGTAGTCCAGGACTGGATGTAGGCCTCCCCACACTTTGTAAGTGTCCCCCCCCTCACCCTAACCCACCCAACCTAACTAACTAACCCCCGCTTACCCTATCCTTCAACATAATATACACAATATATACAGTATACCATACAATAAACATTACTATAACCACACATAACCACTCCCGAAGGACCAAGTTCAGCCTTTGCAAGCCTTTTAAAAACCATACACTTTATCCAAAACAAAAATCTAGGGTGAGAGTATCAGCCCACCACCAGGAAGAGTACTACTAGGCTATGGTACGCTCAAAGCAAAACCTCTCCAGAGGAGAGAGGCACTGCTGGTACCCAGTCTTTCGTACTCGAGAGAACGTACCTTCACCAGGTCTCCCAGAATGTTCCTACACACCTCATCCACTGGGAGGACTTTCTGCCTTGTTGAAACTAAACACTGTGCGTTCCACGTGTAGTACCTAACCACTATGCTAACTAAAAAACATGTGCACAGGTCCCTTCTGCCCAGGTCTCTGAGCACTCCATAGGCCCACTCCGCATAGGAGAGGCTGGCTAGCCGCCAATGGAAGCTCCCACCCGTTTGTACACCTCTGTATTAAAGGGACACTGGAGCAGGAAGTGCTCCATACTTTCCAGTATGGAGCCGCACTCCTCCCGGGGACAACCCCTTTCATCAGAGTTCCTGTACTTCAGATTGTCCCTTACATACAGCCTCCCGTGAAAGCAGCGCCAAGCCAAGTCCCAAAACTTCAAGGGGATCCTTGCAGAATTTAGCAACTGTAACCCCTTGTCTAGATCCCGGCTTGGGCAATCCTTGAGGGCCAGGGGCTTCTGGAAGTGGGACAACAAGACCCTCTCGTCAAGGGACCTCCTTGACAGAGTCCTGATTTCCCCTACCTCCAAACCCCACCGGCGGATTACCTTCAGAATCGGGGTGACGTAAGCCGGAAGATATCCGTGAGGCGTACGCAAGTCCTTCACTTGCACTCCTGTCTCCCATTCCTGGAAGAAAGGCCGAAACCACCCCCGGCAGGAGACTACCCAACGAGAAGCCCTCTCCATCCAGAGGTTTGCCAGATTTACTTTAACAAATGTGTTTACAAGAAACACCACGGGGTTGACCATAGATAACCCCCCTAATCTCCTCGTGCGGTAAGTCACCTCCCTCTTGATCAGGTTCAGTCTATTCCCCCATAAGAGCTGGAAGAACAGACTGTAAACCCGAGTCCAGAGAGGCTCTGGCAAGATACACACACTGCCCAAATAGATAAGCAGAGGGAGCAGGAAAGCCTTGATCAGGTGCACCCTTTCCCTGAGGGTCAAAGACCAGCCCTTCCACTGGTCGACCTTCTGAGCGGCGATCTTAAGCCTGTCGTCCCAATTTTGAGTGGGATAATCCCCATGACCGAAATGGATGCCTAGGACTTTGGCTGACGACTGGGGCCCTGGGAGGGTGTCCGGGAGATCAAAAGCTGGATCACCCCCTCCCAGCCAGAGACTCTCACACTTATCCCGGTTGATCATGGACCCGGATGCTTCCGAGTAGCGATTCACCTCAGACATCACATATTCCGCCTCCCCTTTCGAGGACACGAAAATGGTGACATCGTCGGCGTACGCTACTGACCTCAGAGTGGCTTCCGGCGCCGCCGGATCCATCCCGACTCCCGCCAACGGTTCACGATTGACCCTCTTAAGAAAGGGATCAATCGCGAACACGTATAAAAGCGGGCTCAAAGGACAACCCTGGCGAACGCCGGACACAACCTCAAAAGGGCAGCCAGACCAACCGTTCACAAGCGGGAAACTCTCCGCCCCCGCATACAAGATCTTTAACCAATCGACAAACCCCCCCCGGCAGGCCATACTTCAGAAGGACCGACCAGAGGTACTTATGGTTCACCCGATCAAATGCCTTTGCTTGATCTAAGGACAGCATGTACCCCCTCCAGTGGCCTGCTCTACTCTGTTCCACTGCCTCTCGGACACCGAGCACAGCACTAAAAGTGCTGCGGCCTGGAACCGAGCAATGCTGAGCCACCGAAAGGAGTTGAGGCGCAAATTTCACCAGCCTGTTAAACAGTATCTTGGCCAGAATCTTTCTGTCCGTATTGAGAAGTGCTATGGGACGCCAGTTCTCAATACGGCTCGGATCTTTACCTTTTGATAGGAGGATCAGGGCTGACCTCCTCATTGACTGAGGCAGAGTGCCCGAGGATAGACACTCATTGAATACCTCAGTCAAGAGGGGACATAAAGAGTCCTTAAAGGTCTTATAAAACTCAGATGTTAAGCCATCCGGGCCTGGCGACTTCTTCAGAGCTAACCCTTCCACCGCCAGGATAACTTCCTCCTTCCTGATCTCTTCTACCAAACCGTCAAAAGAGACGTGAGCTTCTGACTCAGGGGTGATTTCAGCCAGGAAATCCGACATCTTGTCCCGATCCAGATCCCTCTTTCCCAAGAGGCACGAGTAAAAGGATCTGACGACTTCCAGGATCCCTGATCTGGACCTGTTCAGGGAACCCGTACTGTCAACCAGTCCTGTCACTAACTTACTCTTCACTGACATCTTACAGTTTCTGTAGGGGTCGGGCGAGCGGTACCTCCCGAAGTCCCTCTCAAAAACTAAAGATGTGTGCCTATCATACTGGCACCTCTTGAGCAAAGATTTCACCCTGGAGATATCCTCGCGGCTACCTCCAGTCGAGACCAGATCTTCGAGTTTCCTCCTCAGACCCTGATACAGGCGGTACCTGTCCAGGGACCTGAGGCTCGAGAGCTGGCGGAAGAATTTTGCGGCCCGGTCTTTGAATATCTCCCACCACTCTGACTTAGTGTCACAGAGATCCAGCAAAGCTACCTGACTCTGAAGAAAGTCCTCAAAGGATTGTCTTACCTCTGCTTCCTCCAGGACTCCCGCATTCAGCTTCCAGTAACCTCTTCCCATTTGGGGGGATTCTGAAATATTCAGAGAGAACATAATCAGACAGTGGTCGGAGAATTCTACCTCCACAACCCTCAAGGGCGAGAAAGTAGCCTCCTCCTTCAAAAAAAACCTGTATATTCTAGACCTAATCCTATCTCCTCTATAGAAAGTGAAACCCCCGTGGTCTGGGGTGTGCCTAATGTGGACATCCACCAGACAAGCCTCACTAGCTATGCTATTTAAAGCTATACTATCATAAGCCAGCGGGTTTCTGGTGCCTCCCCTATCTTGGGACCTTATGATGGTGTTAAAGTCCCCACCAAAGACCACTTGCCGGCTTGTAAAAAGGAAAGGCTTGATCCTCATAAAGAGACATTTCCTGTCCCACCTGGACTGGGGCCCATAGATATTGATCAGGCGCAGTTCCTGTCCCTTCATGAGGATATCCAAGATCAAACACCTCCCCATTTCCAGCTCAACCACCCGTCGGCATTCTACCGGTACGGTGAAAAGAACCGCCACTCCGCTATACGACTCAGCCGCAAGAGACCAGAAGGAGGGCCCAGATCTCCACTCCCTCTTCGCCTTGTGGACTTCTGCCAAGTTTGACAGTCTGGTCTCCTGCAAAAATAAAACATCAGCTTCAACTCGGCTGAAAAAATCAAAGGCTGTGTAGCGAGCCGCATCAGATTTAACGCTGGCCACATTAATGGTCGCCATTGTCAGCTGAGTGGGTACCGCCATACTTGGTGTTTAAGCTGAATGTCCTCCTTCCTTCCCGACCCTCTTACCCCTCCCGGGGCTATCCTCTAAGGCGGCGCGTCCTCTTTTGAGAGAGACGGTGGTGTCCATTCCATCTGTCACCACCGCTCCCTCTTGCGTACCGCCCCTGTCTTTCTCAGTTCCAGGAATCAGATTTGCCTCCTCTTCTGGGGACCTTACATCCACACCAGAGAGGGGCACGGGGCCTCCTGGAAGCCCTCCCACCTTCGCCCCCGGTACCCCACTTCTTACCTCCTCCCCGCATGAAGAGGAGGCAGAGGTCTCATCCAAAGTGAGATACCGGTTGGAGAGCTCAAGAGGGGAGCCAGTTACGCCTTCCCTGGCTACTTTGGTCGGGCTCTTTTTTTTTGAGAACCGTTTCCGTCTATTGATATTAGACCCAGTCTCACTACCCTCTGCACTTTCGTAGTTTGAAGACTGGGTCTCATCGGCCCGGTCTAGTCTCCTGATCTCCACACTTATCTCCCTGTCCCCTAGGGTCTCCGAACTACGGGAGCCCGCCACTTGGGGAGGGGCAGACATCACCCCATTTTGGTGGGATTCCTTCTGTTCCCTCTCCGCCTGGCGCCTCTCCCTCCGCCTCTGCCGGGACGGACCGCTCTTGGTCTTCACTGACCCCTTAACTCGACTGTCTCCGCCAGCACCCGCCTCAGCCGAAGAGACCTCCCGGCCCACTCCTGCGTGAGCTCGGGCCGCATTGACCTCTGAGAGGGGACAGCGACTAAATGGGTGTCCGAGCACACCACACAAGTTGCACCTAATTTCCACACAAGATGCGGCAAGGTGACCTGTCCCTCCTCACAACGCGCACTTCTGCACTTGGCAGCTGGCGCTGAAGTGTGAAGGGCTGCCACACTTGTGACAGAGCTTAGGCTGCCCCCTGTAGAAAACGAGAATCCTATCCCGGCCGATGAAGGCAGAGGATGGAATGTGGGAAACCGTGCTTCCTAGACATTTCAACTTCACATTGAAAGTCCAGGCTCCCGACCAAATGCCAAATTCGTCCAGGTTTTTGGATGGTACACCCTGGACGTCCCCATACCTACTTAGCCACGTCAGAATATCAACGCAAGAAAGCGATTCATTACGGGTCAAAACGGTCACTTTCTTGACGTTGTTCTGCCGGGTTATCGCCTGAGCGAAAAAACCCTTCCAATCCGGTAAGTTCTTTACCAGCTCATACCCGGACCAGAAAAGCTCTAGGCCCTCCGGCCGGGCAAAGCTGATGTCAAACTCCCTGGAACCATAGGGATGTATCAGGGCGAAGATGTCAGCCACCCTGAAACCCATCTCAAGCAGGAGCTCCACCACCCTCTTTCTCGTAGGGCAGGCATCATTGCTTCTCCACTTGAGACAGACTACATTCTGTCTGGTCCCAGGGCCGGTTGTGGGCAGGGACCAGGTGGTCTCGCCCCCCCTTTCCTCTCGGAAAGCTCGCAGGCCGTGCCTGTCTATCCATAAGGATAGGTCCACCTTCTCACCCTCTACTGTCATTGAACTCTCCCCCTTTTTCAGGGCCTCCAGGAGCCGCCGCTGCAAGTCACCAACCGCGACTCCTGGGAATGAGGAAGCCAACGAGGATAGCCCCTCCCCCCCACGGCCGCAGCCACACTGGCATAACTTCTGCCAGGTGTTACGGCCGCAGGAGGGGCAACCGAACCGGCCCCCCCCACTACACTAGCACCAGACACCACACCGGACCCCTCCGGAGGGCGGACACCAGGAGCCGCAGCCATCGCTTTCTCAGCGACGGTCCGCTGACTCCCAGCATCCATCCCACCTTTGGGACCAGATGCAACACCTCCACCAACACCCCTACCACTACCCTGCTCACATGCACCCTTTCTCTCTGCTGGGACAGATGGTGCAGCAGGTGCAGCAGGTGTCATTTTACCTTTATTTTTTTTATTATTATTTGCCTTATTTTTTCCTCTACTATGCTCCTTGCCACCCTCATTGCCACTGGTCAAGCCCCCCCCTGCTGCCCTTGAGACCTGGGCAGTGATCATCACACTCCTCCCCTCCCCAGCACTTAATTCAGCGCTGGAGGAGGAGGCCGAGACAGAGGGGGCGTGTCCAGTGGCAATGTACATGGCCACCTGTTCTGGTGCAACACAACCTTTCTTAGTGGACCGGAGCACCGTAGTCATATCCTCCCCGGCAGCTCCGGCCCCCGACTCTTCAATACGCAGGCGCTTACTGCCTGCACCTGTACTCCCAGCTTCGGGAGCGCGTCCAGACACACCCCTGGCCACGCCTCCTTCTTCATTTACCGCCGCCGCCTCCCTTGATCCCCGCCGCACGTTGGCAGCTGCAGGCAGGGACCCAGAACTATCACCGCCGTGGGTAGGAGGGACGGTGACCTCATCGTCACACCGCTCCAGCACCACCCCACATACCTGAACGGCAGGCGGGTTGGTAGCCAGAGCGGTGGACGGAGCGGCTGGCAGAGTGGTGGGCGGGGCCTCCCGATGTTTTTGCCCGCCCCCTCCACTTTTAACAGATGACTGCCGGATCCCGCTTTCTGCCGGCACCTCCTCCCTGCCTCCACATACAGGGACGGCGTCCGGCGCCATTTTGGGCTGCACAATCTCCCCGCTCCTCCGCTCAGGCACCACCTCAGATGCCGAGCCAGGGAGTTTAGCGGGATACACGCCTGGTGAAGACTTTTCAGCCTCCACCAAGCGTGTATAGACATAACGTGTCTGGATGTTTTTTTTTTCCTTCTTGCTCTTCCTCTTTTTCTTGCCACTGCTCTCGTCCTCATCCAGCAGGTCTTCTCCAAACGCAAAACCCTGAAAGTCTACCACAGGCGACTCCAACATTTTGATCTCTCTCAGTAGACCACCATCTTCATCGCTTCCCTCCATAGCTGACTCCGCATCCGAAGATGGCAACGCTGGTAACTGCACTTGCTCCTGTTCGGGCGGAATGCCACTATATGCCTCCATTACTGGGGTTACCGGGAGGGCTGGTTCAGACTGCGAGGTTTGGGGCCCTGCCTGGGATGCCAGAGATTCGGAGTCTTCCAACTCCTCCACCTCGCTCTCCGCACCCCCGCACGGCTCCCCTCTCCTCGCAGCCTCCATCTCCTTAAATCGCTCCCCATTTAGTAACTTTTCTCTGAAGGGCCCACTGCCCTCCAGCAACTGGTCTTGCCGCTTCAGGGAGGCCTCCAGGTCCTCTTTCAGGACCCCAATTTTCTCCCTGAGGGGGGGCCTCTTTGACCTGGAGGAGATAGTGGACCTGGCCCTTGTCTTCTTTAGATCCTTTCTTACGGCTTTGAGATGCCGTCCCAGCTCATCGTATTCTCGCAGGTGGGCAGCTATACGAGAGCTGTAGGTGAGGGTACTCTCTCCCTCCCACCGAGACCCCCAACCTACCTGGGACGACACCTCTAGGCTTCCTGCTGGTAGTCTTTTTCCTCCTGATGTCCTCGGGTCCTCAGGGGGGACTTGGCTACCACCGCGTCCAGATGTTTTCACCCCCTCGCCGCCATCGCTCAGAGTCGGTCGCCGCCCGTCCATACTCCCCTCCGACCCACGCCGGGGAGCAGGGGCACCCTTCCGGGAGCTCATGGCCACAGGACCCCACCAGCTCCCTAGGGAGAGGCAGGGCCTGGGCTGGGGGAAAAGGTGTCACACTCCCCCGCAAGCCTGGAACTCCTCCTGGGGAGCAGATGGTAGGAAACTCCCCGGAGAGGCCTGTGCTGTGGAGGTTCAGGAGCTGCAGCAGACACACCCTTTCACCTCAGCTGCAGACACCAGACACACCCAAGCCTGAATCTCTGCTATGGGACCTCTCTCCTCTGTCTGGGTGCCGGGGCCTAAAAATATCTGACAATGGCCTGTTCCAGTGGTGGGTGACATGAAGCCTGATTCTCTGCTATGGGACCTCTCTCCTCTGTCTGGGTGCCGGGGCCTAAATATCTGACAATGGCCTGTTCCAGTGGTGGGTGACGTGAAGCCTGATTCTCTGCTATGACATGAAGCCTGATTCTCTGCTATGACTTGAAGCCTGATTCTCTGCTATGACATAAAGCCTGATTCTCTGCTATGGGACCTCTCTCCTCTGTCTGGGTGCCGGGGCCTAAAAATATCTGACAATGGCCTGTTCCAGTGGTGAGTGACATGAAGCCTGATTCTCTGCTATGGGACCTCTCTCCTCTGTCTGGGTGCCGGGGCCTAAATATCTGACAATGGCCTGTTCCAGTGTTGGGTGACGTGAAGCCTGATTCTCTGCTATGACATGAAGCCTGATTCTCTGCTATGACTTGAAGCCTGATTCTCTGCTATTACTTGAAGCCTGATTCTCTGCTATGGGACCTCTCTCCTCTGTCTGGGTGCCAGGGCCTAAATATCTGACAATCGCCTGTTCCAGTGGTGGGTTATTGTGAAGCCTGATTCTTTGCTATGACATGAAGCCTGATTCTCTGCTATGACTTGAAGCCTGATTCTTTGCTATGGGACCTCTCTCCTCTGTCTGGGTGCCGGGGCCTAAAAATATCTGACAATGGCCTGTTCCAGTGGTGGGTGACATGAAGCCTGATTCTCTGCTATGGGACCTTTCTCCTCTGTCTGGGTGCCGGGGCCTAAATATCTGACAATGGCCTGTTCCAGTGGTGGGTGACGTGAAGCCTGATTCTCTGCTATGGGACCTCTCTCCTCTGTCTGGGTGCCGGGGCCTAAATATCTGACAATGGCCTGTTCCAGTGGTGGGTGACGTGAAGCCTGATTCTCTGCTATGACATGAAGCCTGATTCTCTGCTATGACTTGAAGCCTGATTCTCTGCTATGACATGAAGCCTGATTCTCTGCTATGGGACATCTCTCCTCTGTCTGGGTGCCGGGGCCTAAATATCTGACAATGGCCTGTTCCAGTGTTGGGTGACGTGAAGCCTTATTCTCTGCTATGCCATGAAGCCTGATTTTTTGCTATGGGACCTTTCTCCTTTGTCTGGGTGCCGTGGCCTAAATATCTGACAATGGCCTGTTCCAGTGGTGGGTGACGTGAAGCCTGATTCTCTGCTATGACATGAAGCCTGATTCTCTGCTATGACTTGAAGCCTGATTCTCTGGTATGACATGAAGCCTGATTCTCTGCTATAGGTCCTCTCTCCTCTGTCTGGGTGCCGGGTCCTAAATATCTGACAATGTCCTGTTCTAGTGTTGGGTGTCGTGAAGCCTGATTCTCTGCTATGACATGAAGCCTGATTCTCTGCTTTGACTTGAAGCCTGATTCTCTGCTATGACTTGAAGCCTGATTCTCTGCTATAACTTGAAGCCTGATTCTCTGCTATGACATGAAGCCTGATTTTGTGCTATGGGACCTCTCTCCTCTGTCTGGGTGCCGGGGCCTAAAAATATCTGACAATGGCCTGTTCCAGTGGTGGGTGACATGAAGCCTGATTCTCTGCTATGGGACCTCTCTCCTCTGTCTGGGTGCCGGGGCCTAAATATCTGACAATGGCCTGTTCCAGTGTTGGGTGACGTGAAGCCTGATTCTCTGCTATGACATGAAGCCTGATTCTCTGCTATGGGACCTCTCTCCTCTGTCTGGGTGCCAGGGCCTAAATATCTGACAATCGCCTGTTCCAGTGGTGGGTTATTGTGAAGCCTGATTCTCTGCTATGACATGAAGCCTGATTCGCTGCTATGACTTGAAGCCTGATTCTTTGCTATGGGACCTCTCTCCTCTGTCTGGGTGCCGGGGCCTAAAAATATCTGACAATGGCCTGTTCCAGTGGTGGGTGACATGAAGCCTGATTCTCTGCTATGGGACCTCTCTCCTCTGTCTGGGTGCCGGGGCCTAAATATCTGACAATGGCCTGTTCCAGTGGTGGGTGACGTGAATCCTGATTCTCTGCTATGACATGAAGCCTGATTCTCTGCTATGGGACCTCTCTCCTCTGTCTGGGTGCCGGGGCCTAAATATCTGACAATGGCCTGTTCCAGTGGTGGGTGACGTGAAGCCTGATTCTCTGCTATGACATGAAGCCTGATTCTCTGCTATGACTTGAAGCCTGATTCTCTGGTATGACATGAAGCCTGATTCTCTGCTATAGGTCCTCTCTCCTCTGTCTGGGTGCCGGGTCCTAAATATCTGACAATGTCCTGTTCTAGTGTTGGGTGTCGTGAAGCCTGATTCTCTGCTATGACATGAAGCCTGATTCTCTGCTTTGACTTGAAGCCTGATTCTCTGCTATGACTTGAAGCCTGATTCTCTGCTTTAACTTGAAGCCTGATTCTCTGCTATGACATGAAGCCTGATTTTGTGCTATGGGACCTCTCTCCTCTGTCTGGGTGCCGGGGCCTAAAAATATCTGACAATGGCCTGTTCCAGTGGTGGGTGACATGAAGCCTGATTCTCTGCTATGGGACCTCTCTCCTCTGTCTGGGTGCCGGGGCCTAAATATCTGACAATGGCCTGTTCCAGTGTTGGGTGACGTGAAGCCTGATTCTCTGCTATGACATGAAGCCTGATTCTCTGCTATGGGACCTCTCTCCTCTGTCTGGGTGCCAGGGCCTAAATATCTGACAATCGCCTGTTCCAGTGGTGGGTTATTGTGAAGCCTGATTCTCTGCTATGACATGAAGCCTGATTCGCTGCTATGACTTGAAGCCTGATTCTTTGCTATGGGACCTCTCTCCTCTGTCTGGGTGCCGGGGCCTAAAAATATCTGACAATGGCCTGTTCCAGTGGTGGGTGACATGAAGCCTGATTCTCTGCTATGGGACCTCTCTCCTCTGTCTGGGTGCCGGGGCCTAAATATCTGACAATGGCCTGTTCCAGTGGTGGGTGACGTGAATCCTGATTCTCTGCTATGACATGAAGCCTGATTCTCTGCTATGGGACCTCTCTCCTCTGTCTGGGTGCCGGGGCCTAAATATCTGACAATGGCCTGTTCCAGTGGTGGGTGACGTGAAGCCTGATTCTCTGCTATGACATGAAGCCTGATTCGCTGCCATGAGACCTCTCTCCAATTGATATTGGTTAATTTTTATTTATTTTATTTTTATTTTAATTAATTTCCCTTTCCACATTTGTTTGCAGGGGATTTACCTACATTTTGCTGCCTTTTGCAGCTCTCTAGCCCTTTCCTGGGCTATTTTACAGCCTTTTTAGTGCCGAAAAGTTTGGGTCCATATTGACTTCAATGGGGTACGGGTTCGGGGCGAAGTTCGGGTCGAGTTCGGATCCCGAATCCGAACATTTCCGGGAACTTCGGCCGATCTTCTCGAACCCGAACATCCAGGTGTTTGCTCAACTCTACTCATTGTTGTATATTTGATATCTCCCAATCTTTTGGAGTGTACCCTAATAAAAAACTGTGTTGGCTGACTCATCCTCCTCCACCGCCGCTTCCACCTACACCGCTACGTCCACCGCCTCCTCAAACTCCTACTCCATATGGACCACCACCTCATAAATCAAGTTTTTTATTTGTGCGTATATTATTTTATTTTATGTCATTTCAGTAATTTGTCTGTTATATTTTAGGGTGAAGTTCAGCAATTTTTGGGTGTGATATAAAAACTGCTATACCTATTAGGTTAAAAAAAATTCACGAATTTGTCTGTTACATTTTCAGGTGAAATTTACCAATTTTTGGGTGTGATATACCACTCCTATACCTAGTAGACAGGTTAATAAATTTAACTAATTTTCATTTTACATTTTCGGGTGACATTCAACAATTTTTGGCTGTGATAGACCCCTACTCTACCTAGTAGACAGGTTAAAAAATTTCACAAATTTTTCTGTTACATTCTGGGTTCGACATTTTACAATTTCTGACGTGAATAAACCCCTGCTCTGCATAGGTGACAGGGACCGAATTTTTTTAAAATAATCTGTATCATTGGTGGGTGACATTAACCCATTTCTGGCGATGAAAAACCCCTGCTCTGCATAGGTGACAGGGACTTAAATTTCTAAAATTCGTCTTTAATTGGCCCTTTCCTTCGATCCTTCTGCTTTAATACCGTAATTTGTCCCACATTTCCGCTTTATCCCATTGCAGCTATTTATCCCCCTTGGATGAGGTCTCACTTTCTCATGCTCCCTTTCTGGCGTGGAACCCTAATTCGCCGATAATTCTTTTGTTTTAATAGCTTCTCCCACATTTCCGCTCGATCAAAATTTTATTTCATACATTGATCTCCCTTGGATGTGGTCTCTCTTTCTCACGCTCCCTCTCCGGCTTGGAACCCTGATTCGCCGCTAACCGTGATCAACATGGTAGGCGCAAAAAAGAACATCGAAAGTTGATAGAGCAGATATGTAATTGGATCGTGAACATCACGGGGACGTGCGACATGGTGGGGCAATATGTTTTCACACGCCTACACGAACTGACTGATGGTTCTGCCCCCTGCAACTTCTGGGTCTCCAAATTGGGCATGTGGCCTGAGCTTGCCCTTTATGCCTTGGAGGTGCTGGCCTGCCCTGCAGCCAGTGTATTGTCTGAACTTGTGTTTTGCACGACTGGAGGGGGTTATCACAGGTTATATTTCCCAATGTTTTGGGGTGTACCCTAATTTAAAAAAATATAAATAAATTTAAAACCAAAAAGCAGTATAGGCTACCTCCTCCTCCTCCACCGCCACTTCCACCTACACTGCCACATCCACCGCCTCCTCAATCTCCTACTTCATATGGACCTTGTCCTCCTAGATCAAGGTCATTATTTTTTATTTTTACGTATTTTATGTTATTTAACCGCCTCCGGACAGCCTAACGCAGGATCGCGTTCCGGAGGCGGCAGCCCAGCGCACAGTCACGCATATATGCGTCATCTCGCGAGACGCGAGATTTCCTGTGAACGCGCGCACACAGGCGCGCGCGTTCACAGGATCAGAAGGTAAGCGAGTGGATCTCCAGCCTGCCAGCGGCGATCATTCGCTGGCAGGCTGGAGATGCGATTTTTTTAACCCCTAACAGGTATATTAGACGCTGTTTTGATAACAGCGTCTAATATACCTGCTACCTGGTCCTCTGGTGGTCCCTTTTGTTTGGATCGACCACCAGAGGACACAGGTAGCTCAGTAATAAGTAGCACCAAGCACCACACTACACTACACCCCCCCTGTCACTTATTAACCCCTTATCAACCCCTGATCACCCCATATAGACTCCTTGATCACCCCCCTGTCATTGATCACCCCTTTGTCATTGATCACCCCCCTGTAAGGCTCCATTCAGACGTCCATATGATTTTTACGGATCCACTGATACATGGATCGGATCCGCAAAACACATACGGACATCTGAATGGAGCCTTACAGGGGGGTGATCAATGACGGGGGTGATCACCCCATATAGACTCCCTGATCATCCCCCTGTCATTGATCACCCCCCTGTCATTGATCACCCCCTGTAAGGCTGCATTCAGATGTCCGTATGTTTTTTACGGATCCACGGATACATGGATCGGATCCGCAAAACACATACAGGCGTCTGAATGGAGCCTTACAGGGGGGTGATCACCCCATATAGACTCCCTGATCACTGCCCTGTCATTGATCACCCCCTTGTAAGGCTTTATTCAGACGTCCGTATGATTTTAACAGATCCACTGATACATGGATCGGATCCGCAAAACACATATGGACGTCTGAATGGAGCCTTACAGGGGGGTGATGAATGACGGGGGTGATCACCCCATATAGACTCCCTGATCACCCCCCTGTCATTGATCACCCCCCTGTAAGGCTGCATTCAGATGTCCGTATGTTTTTTACGGATCCACGGATACATGGATCGGATCCGCAAAACACATACAGGCGTCTGAATGGAGCTTTACAGGGGTGTGATCACCCCATATAGACTCCCTGATCACCCCCTGTCATTGATCACCCCCCTGTCATTGATCACCCCCCTGTAAGGCTGCATTCAGATGTCCGTATGATTTTTACGGATCCACTGATACATGGATCGGATCCGCAAAACACATACGGACATCTGAATGGAGCCTTATAGTGGGGTGATCAATGACAGGGGGGTGATCACCCCATATAGACTCCCTGATCACCCCCCTGTCATTGATCACCCCCCTGTCATTGATCACCCCCCTGTAAGGCTGCATTCAGATGTCCGTATGATTTTTACGGATCCACTGATACATGGATCGGATCCGCAAAACACATACGGACATCTGAATGGAGCCTTATAGGGGGGTGATCAATGACAGGGGGGTGATCACCCCATATAGACTCCCTGATCACCCCCCTGTCATTGACCACCCCCCTGTCATTGATCACCCCCCTGTAAGGCTCCATTCAGAATTTTTTTTGGCCCAAGTTAGCGGAAATTATATATTTTTTTCTTACAAAGTCTCATATTACACTAACTTGTGTCAAAAAATAAAATCTCACATGAACTCATCATACCCCTCACTGAATCCAAATGCGTAAAATTTTTTATACATTTATATTCCAGACTTTTTCTCACGCTTTAGGGCCCCTAGAATGCCAGGGCAGTATAAATACCCCACATGTTACCCCATTTCGGAAAGAAGACACCCCAAGGTATTCCGTGAGGGGCATATCGAGTCCATGAAAGATTGAAATTTTTGTCCCAAGTTAGCGGAAAGGGAGACTTTGTGAGAAAAAAAAATAAAAAATCAATTTACGCTAACTTGTGCCAAAAAAAAATTATTTCTATGAACTCGCCATGCCCCTCATTGAATACCTTGGGGTTAGGGATAAGCGAACCCGAACTGTATAGTTCGGGTTCGTACCGAATTTTGGGGTGTCCGTGACACGGACCCGAACCCGAACATTTTCGTAAAAGTCCGGGTTCGGGTTCGGTGTTCGGCGCTTTCTTGGCGCTTTTTGAAAGGCTGCAAAACAGCCAATCAACAAGCGTCATGCTACTTGCCCCAAGAGGCCATCACAGCCTTGCCTACTATTGGCATGGCTGTGATTGGCCAGTGCAGCATGTGACCCAGCCTCTATATAAGCTTGGGTCACGTAGCGCTGCACGTCACTCTGCTGATACAAGCGTAGGGAGAGGTTGCTGCTGCTGCGACGTTAGGGCGAGATTAGGCAGATTAACTCCTCCAAAAGACTTAATTCAGTGATCGATCTCCAGCTGTGGATCATTGAAGTGCTGATATTGAATTGCTCACTTTTTTTAGGCTGCCCAGAGCGTTTTTATATCACTTTTTTTCTGGGGTGATCTAAGGCCATTTTGTGGCTTGTGGTGCGCCAGCACAAGCTACCACCAAGTGCATTTAACCATCAATAGTGTGGTTATTTTTTGCTATATCCTACATCAGGTGCAGGCTGAGCCTGTGTCACCCAAGTGCATTTAACCATCAATAGTGTGGTTATTTTTTGGCCATATACTACATCAGGTGCAGGCTGAGCCAGTGTCACCCAAGTGCATTTAACCATCAATAGTGTGGTTATTTTTTGCTATATCCTACATCAGGGTCAAGCTTTCATCAAGTGCATTTAACCATCAATAGTGTGGTTATTTTTTGGCCATATACTACATCAGGTGCAGGCTGAGCCTGTGTCACCCAAGTGCATTTAACCATCAATAGTGTGGTTATTTTTTGCTATATCCTACATCAGGGTCAAGCTTTCATCAAGTGCATTTAACCATCAATAGTGTGGTTATTTTTTGGCCATATACTACATTAGGTGCAGGCTGAGCCTGTGTCACCCAAGTGCATTTAACCATCAATAGTGTGGTTATTTTTTGGCCATATACTACATCAGGGGCAAGTTGAGCCTGTCACCCAGCGCCTAAAAAATAGGCCTGACATTTCTATTCCTCTAAATCAGTACAGTTTTAGGCTACTTTCACACTAGCGTTCGGAGCGGATCCGTCTGATGTTTCATCAGACGGATCCGCTCCGATAATGCAGACGTCCGCATCCGTTCAGAACGGATCCGTCTGCATTAAAACTTAGAAAATTTTCTAAGTATGAAAGTAGCCTGAGCGGATCCGTTCAGACTTTACATTGTAAGTCAATGGGGAACTGATCCGCTTGAAGATTGAGCCATATGGTGTCATCTTCAAGCGGATCCGTCCCCATTGACTTACATTGTAAGTCTGGACGGATCCGCTCGCCTCCGCACGGCCAGGCGGACACCCGAACGCTGCAAGCAGCGTTCAGGTGTCCGCTCACTGAGCGGAGCGGAGGCTGAGCGCTGGCAGGCGGATGCATTCTCAGTGGATCCGCCTCCACTGAGAATGCATTGGGGCCAGACGGATGCGTTCGGGGCCGCTCGTGAGCCCCTTCAAACGGAGCGCACGAGCGGACACCCGAACGCTCGTGTGAAAGTAGCCTTAGCTGGTCAAGTTATATTTAGAGACCGTAAAAGCACAGTTTTTGTTCTGGGTTGAAAAACTATTCCCAAATTTGCCATTCTCAAAATTAGTAGTTTCTGCTATATCAGGCCTACTTTAAATCTATCCCAAAAAGGATATCTTAGATTGAAGGTGCTGATAGTGTCATTCTGAAAAACTTAACACACACGCTACAGTGCAGATACAAGTCTAATTCTGTGATTAAAGGTATATCTGTCACACAGCGCGTAAAAAATAGGCCTCACATTTATATTCAACCA
Source organism: Bufo bufo (assembly GCF_905171765.1). NCBI lineage: Eukaryota > Metazoa > Chordata > Amphibia > Anura > Bufonidae > Bufo > Bufo bufo. Next base: position 345,302,225 of record NC_053390.1, on the reverse strand, counting down.
AATCTGTCATTACTTGTGTGCCTGTATTAGTGTAATACGGTACCTAAATAGATAGCCAGACAGTGTTAGGTGTCTGTAAAAAAAAGGCCTGAATTTTAATTCAATACATTGGCCCGAACAATATTTTTCTTATTGGGGTGGACGGTAACAATGAGGAAAACAACTAGTAAGGGACGCGGACGTGGACATGGTCGTGGTGGTGTTAGTGGACCCTCTGGTGCTGGGAGAGAACGTGGCCGTTCTGCCACAGCCACACGTCCTAGTGTACCAACTACCTCAGGTCCCAGTAGCCGCCAGAATTTACAGGGATATTTGGTGGGGCCCAATGCCGTTCTAAGGATGGTAAGGCCTGAGCAGGTACAGGCATTAGTCAATTGGGTGGCCGACAATGCATCCAGCACGTTCACATTATCTCCCACCCAGTCTTCTGCAGAAAGCGCACAGATGGCGCATGAAAACCAAGCCCATCAGTCTGTCACATCACCCCCATGCATATCAGGGAAACTGTCTGAGCCTCAAGTTATGCAGCAGTCTCTTATGCTGTTTGAAGACTCTGCTGCCAGGGTTTCCCAAGGGCATCCACCTAGCCCTTCCCCAGGGGTGGAAGAGATAGAATGCACTAACGCACAACCACTTATGTTTCCTGATGATGAGGACATGGGAATACCACCTCAGCACGTCTCTGATGATGACGAAACACAGGTGCCAACTGCTGCGTCTTTCTGCAGTGTGCAGACTGAACAGGAGGTCAGGGATCAAGACTGGGTGGAAGACGATGCAGGGGACAATGAGGTCCTAGACCCCACATGGAATGAAGGTCGTGCCACTGACTTTCACAGTTCGGAGGAAGAGGCAGTGGTGAGACCGAGCCAACAGTGTAGCAAAAGACAAAGAGGGAGCAGTGGGCAAAATCAGAACACCCGCCGCCAAGAGACTCCGCCTGCTACTGACCGCCGCCATCTGGGACCGAGTACCCCAAAGGCAGCTTCAAGGAATTCCCTGGCATGGCACTTCTTTAAACAATGTGCTGACGACAAGACCCGAGTGGTTTGCACGCTGTGCCATCAGAGCCTGAAGCGAGGCATTAACGTTCTGAACCTTAGCACAACCTGCATGACCAGGCACCTGCATGCAAAGCATGAACTGCAGTGGAGTAAACACCTTAAAAACAAAGAAGTCACTCAGGCTCCCCCTGCTACCTCTTCTGCTGCTGCCGCCGCCTTGGCCTCTTCCTCCGCCTCTGGAGGAACGTTGGCACCTGCCGCCCAGCAAACATGGGATGTACCACCAACACCACCACCTGCGTCACCAAGCATCTCAACCATGTCACACGGCAGCGTTCAGCTCTCCATCTCACAAACATTTGAGAGAAAGCATAAATTCCCACCTAGCCACCCTCGATCCCTGGCCCTGAATGCCAGCATTTCTAAACTACTGGCCTATGAAATGCTGTCATTTAGGCTGGTGGACACAGACAGCTTCAAACAGCTCATGTCGCTTGCTGTCCCACAGTATGTTGTTCCCAGCCGGCACTACTTCTCCAAGAGAGCCGTACCTTCCCTTCACAACCAAGTGTCTGATAAAATCAAGTGTGCACTGCGCAACGCCATCTGTGGCAAGGTCCACCTAACCTCAGATATGTGGACCAGTAAGCACGGCCAGGGACGCTATATCTCCCTAACTGCACACTGGGTAAATGTAGTGGCGGCTGGGCCCCAGGCGGAGAGCTGTTTGGCGCACGTCCTTCCGCCGCCAAGGATCGCAGGGCAACATTCTTTGCCTCCTGTCTCCTCCTCCTCCTACTCAGCTTCCTCCTCCTCTTCTTCCACCTGCTCATCCAGTCAGCCACACACCTTCACCACCAACTTCAGCACAGCCCGGGGTAAACGTCAGCAGGCCGTTCTGAAACTCATATGTTTGAGGGACAGGCCCCACACCGCACAGGAGTTGTGGCGGGGTATAGAGCAACAGACCGATGAGTGGTTGCTGCCGGTGAGCCTCAAGCCCGGCCTGGTGGTGTGCGATAATGGGCGAAATCTCGTTGCAGCTCTGGGACTAGCCGGTTTGATGCACATCCCTTGCCTGGCGCATGTGCTGAATTTGGTGGTGCAGAAGTTCATTCGCAACTACCCCGACATGTCAGAGCTGCAGCCCTCTAGCTCTTTCCTGGGCTGTTTTACAGCCTTTTTAGTGCCGAAAAGTTCGGGTCCCCCATGACTTCAATGGGGTTCGGGACGAAGTTCGGGTCGGGTTCGGATCCCGAACCCGAACATTTCCGGGAAGTTCGGCCGAACTTCTCGAACCCGAACATCCAGGTGTTCGCTCAACTCTACTTGGGGTGTCTTCTTTCCAAAATGGGGTCACATGTGGAGTATTTATACTGCCCTGGCATTCTAGGGGCCCTAAAGCGTAAGAAGAAGTCTGGGATCCAAATGTCTAAAAATGTCCTCATAAAATGAATGTGGGCCCCTTTGCGCATCTAGGCTGCAAAAAAGTGTCACACATCTGGTATCGCCGTACTCAGGAGAAGTTGGGCAATGTGTTTTGGGGTGTCATTTTACATATACCCATGCTGGGTGAGATAAATATTTTGGTCAAATGCCAACTTTGTATAAAAAAATGGGAAAAGTTGTCTTTTGCCGAGATATTTCTCTCACCCAGCATGAGTATATGTAAAAAGACACCCCAAAACACATTGCTCAACTTCTCCTGAATACGGCGATACCACATGTGTGACACTTTTTTGCAGCCTAGGTGGGCAAAGGGGCCCACATTCCAAAGAGCACCTTTCGGATTTCACAGGTCATTTACCTACTTACCAGACATTAGGGCCCCTAGAATGCCAGGGCAGTATAACTACCCCACAAGTGACCCCATTTTGGAAAGAAGACACCCCAAGGTATTCCGTGAGGGGCATGTCGAGTTCCTAGAATTTTAAATTTTTTGTCACAAGTTTGCGGAAAATGATGATTTATTTTTATTTTTTTCTTACAAAGTCTCATATTCCACTAACTTGTGACAAAAAATAAAAACTTCCATGAACTCACTATGCCCATCACGAAATACCTTGGGGTGTATTCTTTCCAAAATGGGGTCACTTGTGGGGTAGTTATACTGCCCTGGCATTTTAGGGGCCGAATGCGTGAGAAGTGGTTTGAAATCAAAATCTGTAAAAAATGGCCGGTGAAATCCGAAAGGTGCTCTTTGGAATGTGGGCCCCTTTGCCCACCTAGGCTGCAAAAAAGTGTCACACATCTGGTATCCCCGTACTCAGGAGAAGTTGGGCAATGTGTTTTGGGGTGTCTTTTTACATATACCCATGCTGGGTGAGAGAAATATCTTGGCAAAAGACAACTTTTCCCATTTTTTTTATACAAAGTTGGCATTTGACCGAGATATTTATCTCACCCAGCATGGGTATATGTAAATTGACACCCCAAAACACATTGCCCAACTTCTCCTGAGTACGGAGATACCACATGTGTGACACTTTTTTGCAGCCTAGGTGGGCAAAGGGGCCCACATTCCAAAGAGCACCTTTCGGATTTCACCGGCCATTTTTTACAGATTTTGATTTCAAACTACTTACCACACATTAGGGCCCCTAGAATGCCAGGTCAGTATAACTACCCCACAAGTGACCCCATTTTGGAAAGAAGACACCCCAAGGTATTCGCTGATGCGCATAGTGAGTTCATGGAAGTTTTTATTTTTTGTCACAAGTTAGTGGAATATGAGACTTTGTAAGAAAAAAATAAAAAATCATAATTTTCCGCTAACTTGTGACAAAAAATAAAAAGTTCTATGAACTCACTATGCCCATCAGCGAATACCTTAGGGTGTCTACTTTCCGAAATGGGGTCATTTGTGGGGCGTTTGTACTGTCTGGCCATTGTAGAACCTCAGGAAACATGACAGGTGCTCAGAAAGTCAGAGCTGCTTCAAAAAGCAGAAATTCACATTTTTGTACCATAGTTTGTAAACGCTATAACTTTTACCCAAACCAAGACATATAATTATTTCCTTGTAATAAACCCTGTTAATGACTGTATCAAACTTGGTATTACAGAGCTGTATAATGGCAATTTGGATCCCCAGTCAGTGCAGCAAGGTGTGATAGGATTGCTCCTATTACCCACGTTGTAACTTCCCCTACTGAACCCTGTTCAACATAAATGCTGTGGAATGATTTCTTTTTCTCCTTTCCCTACACCTTGAATAATCTTTCCCTGCACTTGTAAATCGTTTTTTTTAGCACAATAAAGTTTTTTCTAACACTTTCCCTAGCACCTGCTGACATCTCTCCCTGCACTTAATACACTGGTAAATGGCAGAATGCTAGATGGCTGAGGCTATTTATAGGGCTGTGACATCACAGGGCTGACTGGCTGCTAATTGTATGCATGCATGGCATTATGGGTGATCCCACCTTCCCAGAGTTCCTTGATCCTTGTCCTCACACATGCAGCAGCCATTTTAGGAAAAAATGTGATTCGTTACCACGAAGCTTGAGGAAATTCAGCTTCAGTGCGGATCGAATTTTTCCTGAAATTTGGATCGAATTTCACTTCCTCAGCTTCGATTCGCTCATCTCTTATTATTAGTAGAGGTTAAGTGCTTTCTTTTATCATTTCCACCATCCCCCATTTATTTACTTTTTTCATTGTCACATGATTTTGGACATTGGTAAGTTGTAGTGATGAGCGAGCATGCTTGGCCGAATACTTGTTCAGCTCGAGAATCGCTATGCTCGGCACATGGCGGTACTCGGCCGAGTACCACATGTGCTCGAGCGCCATGCTCGAGTCTCCTCCCCGCACGTTTTGCGGCTGCTAAGCAGCCAATAAACATGCAGGTAAGTACTGCCATCACTGTAATGCCAGTAGCCATGTTGGCTATATAGCACCCGATGATGCAGATTCGGCTCAATGCAAGTGTAGATAGTGTAGGGAGTTTGTGATCACAATTTAGTCCTTTTAAGGACTATTGTGTGTGGTGGCAGCAATTTAATTGTGCAAAGTTGTAGTAAAATTTTTTTTTTTTTTAATTTTCAAAATAGTGATTATTTTACTATGTAGAAGGTGTCTGCAGTGACTTGTGACATCTGTGCAGCAATACCTTCTATGTGTCAGGGGCAGAGATAGGAAAAATATTAGTGAAAATAAATTTTTTCCCCATAATTCACATTTTTGCTATCAACGGTATAATCCGTGAATTCTGTGATCTGCGCTTCAATACCTTGTGTATTGATAGGCCCAGATAGAGGGCAAAATGTATAATACAGAAAACACTTTTTTTCCCATAATCTATCCACATTTTTGCTGTCAACGGTGTAATCCGTGAATTGTGTGATCTGCGTTTCAATACATTGTGTGGTTGTCAGGCCTAGATATAGGGAAAAAAAATTAAATACAGAAAAAAAAATACTCCCATAATCTATCCACATTTTTGCTGTCAATGGTGTAATCCGTGAATTGTGTGATCTGCACTTCAATACCTCAATACCTTGTGTGGTTGTCAGGCCTAGATATAGGGATAAATATAAATAGAAACTACATTAAAAAAAAGTGTTTATACCGCAGATTCCAATAATATCGGCCTAAAATAGTGTCCATATTCTGTGGTGTTCTGTGACATATACAGTACGCCATCCGAAAACGGTTTATTTATGGCTAATTCCAAAAATCTGGGCCTAATATAGTGTCCATATTCTGTGTGTTTCTGTGACATATACTGTCCTGCATTAGAAAACTGTTTCTATAGCGGATTGTAAAAAAATCTGCTCCACATCTAGTGACAAAACCATTAATATGAAGAAGGTGAGCACTAAGGGACGGGGAAGTGGGCGTGATGCTGATGGTGCACGCAGAAGCCGTGGCCCTGGGCGCAAAGAAACTGTGCCTGCTGCCATTGCACCAGAAAAAAAAAAATCCACCATACCCAGCTTCATTTCCAACTTAGCTGGGCGGCGCAGGACAACACTGTCCAAGTTGGACCAGTGCAAACAGTTGGTCGGCTGGATTGCTGAAGATAATGATTCCAGTTAAGCACCTCCCTTTCTTCCACCAAGTCCAATCTCTGTAGCCAAAAGTCTGGTCAACTGAATCCTCTCTCTGATCATCCTTCCTCCCACCATGGAGAGGCTTGCCAAACGAGTAATCCCACACTCGGATATTTCGAGAAGCTCTATCCAGCGCCACTATTATATTTGGCCCTCGCGCCCAGCACGCTTGAAGAGGAACCTGATTCCCAACCTCTTGAGCCTTCACAGTCTGATTGTGGTTATCGGCAATCATTCGTTCACGAGGTGGATGATGATGAGACACAGTTACCAATTACTGAGGTTGTGGTAAGGTCAAGTCAGGAAGATGAGCAGAGTCAGTAAGTGGAAGAGAAGGTGGTTGACGATGAGGTCACTGACCCAACATGGGAAGGTGAAAAGCTGAGCGAGGACAGCAGTACAGAGGGGGAGGGATCCGCAGCACATCAACAGGCTGGAAGAGGCAGTGGCGTTGCAAATGGGGGAAAACGGCCCACACCAAACAGGCACGTAACCGTTACACCCAGCACCCTCATGCGTAAATCTACCTTGCCAAGGGGTAGGTGTTCCACAGTATGGCGCTTTTTTGAGGAAATGGAAGACGACAAAATAGTGGTAGTTTGCAACCTGTGCAGTACCAAAATTAGCCGGGGCGTGAACACTAGCAACCTCACCACCACCAGCATGATCCACCACATGGCATCCTAGCACTCTAACAAGTGGGCCGAACGCCTGGGTCCACAATCTGCGTCTGCGGGTCACACCACTGCCTCCTCCTCCCCTGTGTTATGCACTGCTGTCCAATCCCCTGTCAAAGGCGCAGGCCCAAATGCCCCTCGCCCTGCACCTGGACCTTCACATGAACCATCAGTAACAACATCCACTTCCCTGTCCCAGCGCAGCGTCCAAATGTCCATAACACAGTCATTTAAATGCAAGCACAAATAGCCACCCACCCACAGGCCATAGCACCAAATGTGCAACTTTCAAAATTACTGGCCCTTGAAATGTTGCCATTTAGGCTTGTGGACACTGAGGCCTTCCGCAGCCTGATGTCGGCGGCCGTCCCTCGGTACGCAGTCCCCAGCCGCCACTATTTTTCACGGTGTGCCGTGCCTGCCTTACACCAGCATGTGTCCCAGAACATCACCCGTGCCCTGACCAACGCAGTTACTGGGAAGGTCCACTTAACCACGGACACATGGACAAGTGCTGGTGGCCAGGGATGCTACATTTCCCTGACCGCACACTGGGTGAATTTTGTGGAGGCCGGGAGTGAGTCGTACCCTGGGATGGCACAGGTGCTACCCACGCCCAGGATTGTGGGCCCTACGTCCATCAGGGTCCCCACCAGCTGCTATATTACTGGCTCCAACCCCCAATTCTCCTCCTCCGCCGCCTCCTCCTCCACTTCAGCCATCAGTCGCTAGCTGGAAGCAGTGTAGCACTGCTGTGGATAATCGTCAACAGGCCATGCTGAAGTTGATCTGTTTAGGGACAAACAGCACACCGCTCCAGAGCTGTGGCAGGGTATAAGGGACCAAACCGAGCTGTGGTTCTCGCTACTCAACCTACAACCAGGCATGGTTGTGTCTGACAATGGCAGTAACTTGGTGGCGGCTTTGGAGCTCGGCAACCTGACACACATCCCATGCATAGCCCACGTCTTAAACTTAGTGGTTCAGCGGTTTATCAAAACCTACCCAAATTTGCCAAAGCTACTAGTGAAGGTGCACCGCGTGTGTGCCCATTTTTTCACAAGTCGTCCACAGCTTTAGCCGGCAGCGCTTGCAGGTTCCAGCCTACCAACTGTTGTGCGACGTCATCAGACTCAGCACGCGCTGGAACTCTACGTTACACATGTTGGCCAGGCTTTGTGAGCAGCAGAGGGAAGTTGTGGAAAACCAGCTGCAACATGGTCGTCGCCTTTCGAGTCAACTGCCACTATTCACAAGCGAGGAGTGGCATTGATGTCAGACCTCTGTGAGGTTTTAAAAAACTTTGATGAATCCACACAGATGGTTAGTGGCGATAACGCTATTATCAGCGTAACCATCCCATTGCTGTGTCTACTCAAACGGTCGCTGCTCACAATTAAGGACGACGCTCTGAATGTGGCAGATGAGGAAATGGGGGACGACATTACACAGGGTGATAGCCAGCCCACCCTCAGTTTGTCTTCTCAGCGAGAATTGGACCATGAAGAGGAGGAGGAGCTGGAGACAGTTGCCTCTGCTACAGAGGGTAGTACCCATGGAACTTTAATTCCATCTGTTCAGCGTGGATGGGCAGGAGAGGAGGAGGAGGAGTAAGAGGAGATGGAGAGTGATCCTGATGTCGACATGTTGTTACTCTGGCACACATGGCTGACTTCATGTTAGGCTGCCTTTTCAGTGACCCTCACGTTATACGCATTTTAGATAACACAGATTACTGGGTGTTCACCCTTATTGACTCCCGATACAAAGAGAACTTCTCATCTCTCTTTCCTCTGGTTGAGAGGACGAGCAAAATGGTGCAATATCAGAAGATCCTTGTTGGAAAATTGCTCCAAAATTTTCCATCTGACAACGCTGGCGGCAGAGTCCGTACTTCCTTAGGCAACCAAGGAAGGTACACAAGGGGAACACACAGCAGTTCCAACAAAGGCAGGGCAACACTCTCCAAGGCATGGGCCACTTTCATGACACCCCGCCTGCAACCTCACCCTGAAGCGCGGCCTAGTGGTACAAGGAGAGAAAAGATTTGGAAAATGGTGAAGAAATACATAGCAGATCGTGTCAGCGTCCTAAATGATCCCTCAGTGCCTTACAACTACTGGGTGTCCAAGCAGGACAGGTGGCACGAACGTGCGCCAGCATTTTGTCAGAGCATGTATTTAGTGCTGCTTGTGGCATTATAACAAATCAGCGTATCCGCTTGTCCACTGGCAATGCTGACAGGTTGACTCAGATAAAAATGAACAAGGCCTGTATTGCCCCTGACTTCTCAACTCTACCAGAGCACAGCTGAGCTGATGATGAACATAAAGGCAATTTCAATCTATCATTTATAATGTACTTAATCTACTGTAGTGTATTCCCATGCACCTTTTCCACCACAAATACACTCACCTAAAGAATTATTAGGAACACCTGTTCTATTTCTCATTAATGCAATTATCTAGTAAACCAATCACATGGCAGTTGCTTCAATGCATTTAGGGGTGTGGTCCTGGTCAAGACAATCTCCTGAACTCCAAACTGAATGTCAGAATGGGAAAGAAAGGTGATTTAAGCAATTTTGAGCGTGGCATGGTTGTTGGTGCCAGACGGGCCGATCTGAGTATTTCACAATCTGCTCAGTTACTGGGATTTTCACGCACAACCATTTCTAATGGTGTGAAAAGGGAAAAACATCCAGTATGCGGCAGTCCTGTGGGCAAAAATGCCTTGTGGATGCTAGAGGTCAGAGGAGAATGGGCCGACTGATTCAAGCTGATAGAACAGCAACGTTGACTGAAATAACCACTCGTTACAACCAAGGTATGCAGCAAAGCATTTGTGAAGCCACAACACGCACAACCTTGAGGCGGATGGGCTACAACAGCAGAAGACTCCACCGGGTACCACTCCTCTCCACTACAAATAGGAAAAAGAGGCTACAATTTGCACGAGCTCACCAAAATTGGACTTTTGAAGACTGGAAAAATGTTGCCTGGTCTGATGAGTCTCGATTTCTGTTGAGACATTCAAATGGTAGAGTCCGAATTTGGCGTAAACAGAATGAGAACATGTATCCATCCCCTGATGGCTACTTCCAGCAGGATAATGCACCATGTCACAAAGCTCGAATCATTTCAAATTGGTTTCTTGAACATGACAATGAGTTCACAGTACTAAAATGGCCCCCACAGTCACCAGATCTCAACCCAATAGAGCATCTTTGGGATGTGGTGGAACGGGAACTTCGTGCCCTGGATGTGCATCCCTCAAATCTCCATCAACTGCAAGATGCTATCCTATCAATATGAGCCAACATTTCTAAAGAATGCTATCAGCACCTTGTTGAATCAATGCCACGTAGAATTAAGGCAGTTCTGAAGGCAAAAGGGGTCCAACACCGTATTAGTATGGTGTTCCTAATAATTCTTTAGGTGAGTGTATATGGTTGAATCTTGTTTTCTCCTCCCCTCCTCCTCCTCATCATCCAGATTGTATATTTTCCCTCCACTCAAATTTTTTTATAGGGTCAGCTCAACAGCAGGCCTTCACCCCTAATGTTTTAGAGGGTCAGTTTAGCAGCAGGCCCTCGCCCCTAATGTGTTAGAGGGTCAGCAAGGCAGCAGGCCCTCGCCTCTAATGTTTTAGAGGGTCAGCTCAGCAGCAGGCACTCACATATAATGTTTCAGAGAGTCCGCTCAGCAGCAGGCCCTAGACCATAATGTTTTACAGGGTCAGCTCTCCAGCAGGCCCTCACCCCTAATGTTTTGAGGGTCAGCTCAGCAGCAGGCCCTCGCATATAATGTTTTACAGGGTCAGCTCTCCAGCAGGCCCTCACTCCTAATGTTTTGAGGGTCAGCTCACCAGCAGGCCCGCACCTAAAATCTTTTACTTGGTCAGCTCACCTGCAGGCCCGCAACTCAAATCTTTTACAGGGTCAGCTCATCTGCAGACCCAAACCTAAAATCTTATACAGGGTCAGCTCACCAGCAGGCCCGCAACTCAATGTGAATGAGGCCCTCCTTTATGTGATATACAGGTTGTATTGGAGTGCCTCTTTCTTGTAATTTTTGGCAGCACTTGCACTTTATATACAAGTAAATATACAGTAAAGAATGTTTTCAATAAATTTTTCCTATAAAATCGATTTTTCACTTTTGTGAGTAAAACCTTAATTAGATTGTGGGCCTGGTGATCACTTTAAGCCCTTTTAAGCTGCATCAGCAGCAACATGGTGATAAAAATGTGTGGAAATGGCAGCATGAGGAGGCCACATAGTGGCAGAATAGCTGAGTCTGAAACAATCTGTGGAGCTGAATCACAGTCACCTGCAGATTAATGCAGCTATCAAATTCAAGTTGGGTTTGCCGGTTCCACCTCAGCTCACCAGCAGGCCCGCACCTAAAATCTTTTACTGGTTCACCTTACCTGCAGGCCCGCAACTCAAATCTTTTACTGGGTCAGCTCACATGCAGGCCCGTAACTTATGCTGCCTTGCGTTGAAGTAGTAGCCGTAGCCGTTTACCAGGTTACCTCCCAGAAATCGAACAATGATTCCCCGTTACTGGTGGTCACCATGTTAGGCACATAAAAGAACATCGAAAGTTGATAGGGAAGATATCCAAATGGATCGTGGACGTTACAGGGACGTGTGCAATCAGGCAGAAGTTATCTAGAGTCAAGAAAGCGGCATCAGGGCCTTTCCTGTATAACGTTTCCTCATCCAAAATGCCGCAGTGACATTCCCTGTAATTTTTTAATACTCATTCCAATAACAGGGCATCTTAAGAGTCCTGTATTGTTATTTATCGTCACTACCTCCCCGAGTCGGGAGTGGGTAATTGCCGCGCGCCTCCTGCCTTCCTTCGATTTTTCTGCTTTAATAACTTGACCCACCCTCTCCACCTAATTAGATTTCAGCAATTGACCTCCCTTGGATGTGGTATCCCTTTCTCAAGCTCCCTCTCCAGCATCAAAACCCTGATTCCCCCGTTACCCGTGATCACCATGGTAGGCGCAGAAAAGAACATCGAAAGTTGATAGGGCAGACATGCAATTGCCCCGAGGTTATCTAGAGTCACCAATGCAGCAGCAGGCCCTCGCCCATAAGGTTTTAGATGGTCAGATCATCGGGATCTTGCTCCAAATGTTTTTGAGGGTCACCAGCAGGCCATCAATCATAATTTTTCAAGGGTGTGTATGATGCCCTCCATTATGTGTAACAAAGGGTGTTTTGGAGTGCCGGTTCCTTGTAATTTTTGGTAGCCCTTTCACTTAGTGCATAGGCTTTATGAGTGTAGGAGTCCCACTAACTGAACAATTGTACCACAATGTGAATGTGGCCCTCCTTTTTGTGATATACAGGCTGTTTCGGAGTGCGCCTTGCTCGTAATTTTATTGCAGCACTTGCACTTTATATACAATTGAATATACAGGAAAGAATGTTTCCTAACAATTTTTCCTATAAAATAGATTTTTGGGGGGAGTTTTGTGCGTATTTTTGTCAGTCTGTAAAAGTGGCGTACAATTCGGACAGCATTTGTACCCAGCAGCGACCTGGGAGTCCAAGATGCATCCAGACATCGTCCCCATGGTTTTCCCGATCCATTTCGGTGGTGTTTCTGTCACTTTCTGACCTTTTCCAATGGACCACGCACCCTCCCCTCTTTAGACCAGGGGGTGCCTGGTTGTCTCCCATTGACTTCCATTATACTCGGGTGCTCGGTCGAGCACACAAATATATCAATGTGTTTGGGCCGAACACCCGAATACTTTGGTGCTCGATCATCACTAGTAAGTTGCACTCCTTAAATGAAATACTATAAATTACTGGGTGATAGCTCTTTAGCTCTTGTACAGGATTGGCGCATAGCAAATGTGGTGCCAATTTTCAAAAAGGTCCAAAAAGATAGCCCGGAAACTATAGGCCGGTAAAGTTTAGCATATGTTGTGGGTAAAGGTTTTCTAAGAGATGCCATCCTGGAGCAAATAACATATCAGCATGGCTTCATGAGGGATCGGACATGTCAAACTAATTTAATTAGTTTCTATTAGGAGGTAATTTCTAGACATGACTGTAGTGAATCAATAGAGATCAATGATCTTGACTTCTCCAAAGCATTTGATACTGTACTGTAATACACTGGGTAAGGCTACATGCAAACATGTAAGGCAACATTTTTGTGGACCCATTAAAATGAATGGGGCCGCTTCCTATCCGCAAAAAAAGCCTAACACTGACATGGAAAAGGACCTGGGAATTTTAGTGGACAGCAAACTAAGCTGTAAAAACCAGTGTCAGGCAGCTGCTGCCAAGGCCAATAAGACAATGAGTTGTATCAAAAGGGGCATAGATGCCCGTGATGAGAACATAGTCCTACCACTTTACAAATCACTAGTCAGACCACACATGGAGTACTGTAGTTCTGGGCTCCTGTGAACAAGGCAGACATAGCAGAGCTGGAGAGGGTTCAGAGGAGGGCAACTAAAGTAATATCTGGAATGGGGCAAGTACAGTACCCTGAAAGATTATCAACATTAGGGTTATTCACTTTGGAAAAAAGACGACTGAGGGAAGATCTAACAACTATGTATAAATATATCAGGGGTCGTATACAGAGATCTCAACCATCATCTATTTATCCCCAGGACTGTGACTGTGACGAAGGGACATCCTCTGCGTCTGGAGGAAAGAAGGTTTGTACACAAACATAGAAGAGGATTTTTTACGGTAAGAGCAGTGAGACTATGGAACTCTCTGCCTGAGGAGAGGGTGATGGTGAATTCACTAAAAGAGTTCAAGAGGGGCCTGGATGTATTTCTGGAGTGTAATAATATTATAGGTTATAGTTACTAGAGATGGGTTGTTGATCCAGGGAGTTATTCTGTTTGCCTGATTGGAGTCAGGAAGGATTTTTTTTCTCCTAAAGTGAGGAAAATTGGCTTCTACCTCACAGTTTTTTTAGTTTTTTTTTACCTTCCTGGATAAACTTGCAAGATAACAGGCCGAACTTGATGGACATATGTCTTTTTTCAGCCTTATAAACTATGTTACTATGTTACATATATGTTGTGACCCAGTAGTCTAGTCATCACAATTTGTCTCTTGTCAAAGCTGTTTATATTCTTAGACTTGACCATTTCCCCCTTCTTCCAAAGAGACAACTTCAATAAGTGACTATTTACTTGTCGCCAAATATCCCTCCCCTTGACAGGTGCCATTGTCATTAAACAATTCACTTCACCTGTTATTGTTTTTTATATTATGGCTGATCAGCATATATACTTGGCTAATACCTAAATAAAAAAAGGAAATTCAAGAAAAATCATTGGACATTTATTAGATCATGCTACTAATACAGTATTGTCGTAGTGATATTTCAGTGTAACAAGTTTCATAGCCATCAAGATGGCACCTGTCAAGAATATTATACAGCTTCAACTGTTTTGTGAGTTAGTTAGCCACCTTTTAAGCACTTAAAAAATTAGGACTTGGAAGCTTAAAAAAATATCTTGTACACAAATGAACACTATTCTTTTCAGTGTATATGTAGCATAACTGCATTGCTTGTTCATTGATAATTATTTGTAGTCGCATACATTAAAGTCACACTATAATCGATACATTCATGTATCTGTATCATACATATCATAGAATCTTATATACGGTATAATAAAGGTGCAATGCTTTTTATTACAGTTTTTTATTTTATTAATACCTTTATATCTTTTATATCATATGCTACACACATAGATGAAAGATATTTAGTTTTTTTTTAGAAATGAGATTGAATTTTAAATGTTTAATTAAAGATTGAAATTCCCAATAGCAGAAATGTGAGTGTTGTATTAAGCAATTATGGTACATCTCACTCCAAGTATATTAGTCAACTACTGTGCAAGAGCGGGAATAGAAAACAAACATCTCAGCACTTCTCCAGAAACCTGTTATATGCCTCTAATCATCTTTACAGCAGAATTTCTTAAAAAGTTTATTGTTGCTAAATATTTAACACTGAGATACAGAAACCCCATGGAAAAAGTGAAAAATGAAATTGGTGGTTTTCTTATTTCAGAGTATAAAGCAATCATCAAGCAATTACATGAGCATGAATGTGCTTTATAATATAATATTGGTTCAATATTTACTTTAATTAGCTCATGGGGAGCTTTAGCATATGCCTCATGATAAAATTGGCAAACAGCTAGATTATCTCAGCTCAGTAGTAGCAGCGATGCAATAACCAGCTTCATCTGCTACACAAGAGAAGGAGCTGTGTTTCAGTGCCTAATTCCAGTGTCATACTGTAGCTACACCCAAACCATTGATTGGTGGGGTGCAGGGTGATAGACCCCCCAGGATCTAATATTGATGCTCTATAACTTAACAATATGAAAATCCTAGAAAATAATTTTAACAATATATAAACTTTCAAAATAATGTTTTTATTGGATGTTTCCATAATAACTAATGAAAATAAAGGATATTGAAATCTTTCTATAGCTTGTTATGTATTTCACTAAGGTTACATATTTCCCATTTATCAGTTAAAACACTTGTTCACATTTCTTTTCTTTTCTTTATTGTGTATGTGTATTATTGCTTTATGTCTTGTAAAGAAAATCAATGTTGTCGTCATTTAATATCAATTTTGTTGATAAAAGATTTAGTCTGCCTAGGGACCTTTGCTACATTTAATGAATAAAATCACTTGAATCGTCCCGGAGTCATGTCATAATTAAGGATGCTACCAATTACTCTACCCTGCCAAGAAAAGTTTATTTCTCAAGGTCTACTTGTTAGGCCAGTGGAAAAAAAATCTATTCCTAAGTGAATCATCTCACTTTCAGCCCATGACTTTCAGAAAAGCATGACCATTCAACTTATTCTACTATTTACCCCCTTGCAAAAAACATTACACTCAATTATAAGAACTTAAGAATGTTGTATTTTGTTGTGTGGCTTTATTTAAGGCAAGAAAAGAAATAAAATGATTTCTACCAGTTCACATTATCTGACTGTTTGTAGAAATGTGTAGAATTTGTTCATAGTCTCATAATCCTTTCAACCAGTCCATTAATAATAAATGTTAGTTTAGAATATCTAACTGAATACTGGAGAATTTCAAAGATATTCTGAATCATGTTCTTTGGCAGTGTACATAGAAGAAGAGAGTTACATACCAAAGATTAAAATTGGTACCCCAGTAGGCTATGTTTACATGTGCTTCCACCCAGGATATGATCACTTGATGTCTGTTTACCCTGACATGCCATTTTGGACCATTTATGCTCTGTTCAATTCCCTGACATTTTTGCTTGCTAATAATGCAGTTCTAGAGAACCTGCATAGGTTCCTGCCAAGTACTATCATAGAAGATAAGACCTTTCAGGGCAGAGCCACCTCATTCTAAGGCCTATTAGAAGACGTAAGCTATGTGTCTATGGTATGTATGATCTTGATGCTAATGTTTCACTTATGATCAAAGTGCAAAAACTTTCATTTTTGTCTACAAAGAACCAAAGTATAGTAAGGTGTTTTTCTGTAAGTAAGTTTTTTTTTTAGCTTTACTACTAGTGTTGAGCGAATTGATCTGGATGAAGTGAAATTCGATCCGAATTTCAGGAAAAATTTGATTCGCTACAAAGTCAAATTTCCTTGTGCTTCATGGTAGTGAACCACTTTTCCCTGAATGGCGGTAAAAAAAAATAATTATATTACCTCATCCATTTGAGCGTGAAAAGCTGGCCACTGCCATTTTGACTGAAGATCTCACATGAAATCCCATGCGGGGTGACAAACAACACCACGCCAGCCTCTTTGCGATGAAACGGAGGTAAGAATTATTTAATTATTTTTTTTTATGTTATACTGTAATATCAATGTGAGATGTTGTGATGAGCTATGAATGTAGCATCTGAGGGGTACAATGATGGGGGGGAAGTATAATTACAAAGAAATGTGCATCTTGACAAAGTAATTTGTCACAAAGAAAATGTTTTTGTAAAATGTGGCTAAGCAGATAAATCGAATTTTTGAATACTTTGCTCATCACTATTTACTACTAATCTTATATATGTCAACAGAAAATACCTAGGTTTTTTTTATTAATCTGAAACACGCCTAAATTATTAGGCACAGATGGCGGCGCAACGCTTAGTTGTGCCGCTATCTGCGGCTTTTCCCCACTAGGTCTAAAATTGTGGAGGTGGCATGGGTGGGGAAGGGGATGGGCCATCAGGTCGTCTCATTTATTTTTTTCTATATTCTGTATTGTACTACATTGAAATTGTCAGTTTCACACTGACAGTGTGTCTGTGTGACTCAGCCTGGGGGCTGGATCTCACAAGCTTCCATACATGGCAGACCCTGAGGCCTTTATGAGGCCTGATGTTGCTATGGTAGCCATCGGCTCTGTGTCACCACAGCATCGGGGCCGATGGAGAGGCAGAGGGAGCTCCCTTTCTCTGCGATAATCTTATATGCCGTGGTCAGCGTTGATCACAGCATATAAGGGGTCAATCCAGCGGCAACTGCATGTACAGCAATGACAGCAGATATAGCATGGGCCTGGCTATCAGTCACAGCTGGGCCCCTGCTTTTATTGGTCACACACAGATCTGGTGCCCGCCCGATCATCATGATGTACTAGTATGTCAATTTACGGGGAAGTCACTTCCCGCTGTGACATATTAGTGCGTCACATATCGCCAAGGGGTTAAAAACACCCTGCGCCATCACATGTGTTATGGTTTTTCATATTAGCAAGCTTCCAAAAAGATTTTTCCTCCATTGAGAGCAGATGGTGTTTAAGCACACACGGTGGAAGAAAAACAATTGCTTGTTGGAACCAAGCATCCAAAAATTATTGATTAATGGGCATAATGCCTGCCCATATTTAGACATACACAAATGTAAATTGTCAGAAGAAAGAAGGGCTCATTCTGCACAAGCATCCGAAAATTAGACCTTAATGGGGGCAGAATGATTGGATGTACTATCCGGTAAGTGGGACGCACAAACATTAATTGTCAGAAGAAAGGTGTGGCCTATGCTGAACAGGTCTTAACATGGGCAGAAAATGCATGCACAAGTGTTAAACTGTCAGAATTAAAAGTGGCTTTTTATGCACAAGCATCCGAAAGTTATGCATCAATGGGGGAGAAAGCCCTTCCTGTATTTACACACACAAATTTGCAAAAACACAGAAGTGTTAATTGTCAGAAATGATACTGACTTGTTCTGAACTAGCCTGGAAAAATTGTTTCTTTTAATTGGGAGAAGCAGTACAGTATAAATGTGAAAAATGTAGGGTGATAGTGGAGTGTGGCTGCAATTGTAGAGGTAACAGTAGCAGCACAGCATGGAACAGACAAGGCAATAGATGTGTGTAGTAGCGTACATAAATGTAGTAGTAGTAGAGACAATGGTGCATGGGGTACCGGAAGTGGTAGTAGGGGATTAGCAGCAGGGAATAACATCTGCGGAGGCATCAGCAGCCATATGGTAAGGAACATGATGGCAGGCAAGCAGACAGCACAGTGGCATAATGGCAGCAGGAGCCATGTGTTACAAAACACAAGCGGCAGTGACAAGATGGATCACCATCCGCAAGGGCAGATCTATTCTGCCTCAGCCAGAGGAGTGTGAAAATCCTTACGTATCCATAACTCATTCATTTTGAAAAAAACTGATGTTTTAGACACGTTCGGGTGTCAGTATGTCCCCTGTAATGCAGAAAACCCTCTCTGAGATGACACTGGAGGATATGTAATAGGGAAAAGAGAGAACATACTGGGCCAGTTGTTGCCACTGTTCTAGTCTGCCTGTCCAGACGCTCATGGGGTCAGGGAACACAGTATGCAAATCGGAAAGTCCAGAGTCCGGGTATGAATAAACCTGGGTGTTGAGGTCTCCGATTTGCATCACTCTGCCTCGGCACATTGAAAAGTTTTTCCATCATGTTGATGATACTGAACTGGCTGCTGCTGCAGCTTTTTCAGAGATGGCGGGGGATGGGTGACTATGTGGGGGACAGAGAGGGTCCTCAGACCCATGGGCGGCAGATGGCTGCTCGAATGATGCAGCAAGCTGCGTACACAGTGTTTCCTGGTAATAAAGTAACTTGGCCTCATTTTGACAGGAGGAAAAAATTCCCCCATGTTTTTATAGTGGGGTACTAAAAACATGCTTATTCAGTAATCAGCAGACTGCTTCATGTGAATAATATGTCTGTCAGTATGTAATTCGGGCCAGTGTGCCTGAGGAGCCAGTTCTTTCTAGGTCCATCCCCACTGGGATAATTAGGTTTTGTGGCCGGTCTCATCATCATTATCATCATCCTCCTGCTCCTCCACCATCAACTCTGCCTCCTCCACAGGCAGTTCCTCATCCTCTTACTTTTCTTCCTCCTCCATGGGACTTTCTGTTTGTGAGTCCCCAACAGCTACGGCAGACAGAAAATGTAAACTTTTTTCTTCTGCCATTGTCCCTTGTCGCATCAGAGTGATATGTTCTACTATAAATATGTAGGAGATTACATTCTTTATGCCGCATTTATCCCTACTAACAACATTTTTGGCTTCTTCAAATGGCTACAGTAGGCCACAGGCATCTTTGATAATCTGCCACTATATGGCCTTCTTGCTGCAGTTCTGCATCAACGCCATCGACCAAGTGGGCCGTGAAAGACATGTACTGTCCCTGTCTGTAACAGTTGATTCAGGTGTCTACCATGGCATGCACCTTGCTGCACAGCAAAAATTGCAAGGAGCGGTCCACGTTTTCCACCATGTGAGAGTACAAGGCAGGCATGGCTTTTTGGGAGAAATAATAAACTTGTGGACAACTGACAGATATGGCTAATAAACTTAGTGTCCCTGAGGGTTACAAGACAGAAAAGACTCTAGTGGAAGTGTGGGAAAAGTTCAAACAAACTTATGGTGGTTGGATTAGGGATCATGGATGCAATGGAGTTGTTGACATATGTATAAAAGTAGTTTGTGAGGTTGAAACTGGGTGTTTGAGACGACCAATCCACTTTCCAGGAAACTGTTCATCTAGGAATGCTTGGACCTGACACCCATAATGTGGTGGTGCACCATCTTGCTGGAAAAACTCAGGGAACGTGCCAGCTTCAGTGAACAGTTTCCTGGAAAGTGGATTGGTCGTCGTGGGCCAGTTGAATGGCCCCCAAGGTCTCCCGATCTGACCCCCTTAGACTTTTATCTTTGGGGTCATCTAAAGGCAATTGTCTATGCTGTGAAGATACGAGATGTGCAGCACCTGAAACTACGGATACTGGAAGCCTGTGCTAGCATTTCTCCTGCGGTGTTGCTATCAGTGTGTGAAGAGTGGGAGAAGAGGGTTGCATTGACAATCCAACACTATGGGCAGCACATTAAACACATTTTATAAGTGGTCAGAAACTTGTAAATAACTCATGAAAGAATAAAGTTACGTTAAAACCAAGCACACCATTGTTTTTCAAGTGAAATTCCCAATAAGTTTGATGTGTCACATGACCCTCTTCCTATTGAAAAAACAAAAGTTGGATTCAAAATGGCCAACTTCAAAATGGCCACCATGGTCACCACCCATCTTGAAAAGTTTCCCCCCTCACATATACTAATTTGCCACAAACAGGAAGTTAATATCACCAACCATTCCCATTTTATTAAGGTGTATCCATATAAATGGCCCACCCTGTAGATCTAATGGGTCCCCAAGGTGGTCTGTGCTTAAGTGCTGACTAGGTGAACCAGAAGGACTGTCCGAGGGAGGATGATCTAGGGTAGATGAACCAGAAGGACTGTCTGAGGCAGGAGGACCTAAGGTAACGATTTAACTAGGTGTACCAGAAGGATTATGATCCAAGGGAGGATGACCTAGGGGAAGCCCGGCCGGCAAATTATGTAATTCAGGATTTGGGGTGTTAAAGTGCCTTGGGAGCCAGACCCAAATCCTGGGATTGGACTGAGACAGACCATGGGGACCATACCAAACAAGTCAGGGGAGCAGAAGAGGAAAACTTCCAGACAAATAGTGAGAGAGAGAAAGTAGGAAAGAGTTTCTTGCAGCCTTATCAGTTAAGCCCTTGTTATGTACCGGCTGTGGGATTTATGGGAGAAACAGTCCGTGAATCTGAGCCAGTTAAACTAAAGATAAGACAGTACGGTTGTTACCCAATTGTTACTAAATAAGAAACCCAGTTAAGGAGCCGCCTGTCAGTTACAGGATGGTTCATGTTGCTACAGAAGTTAACAAGATGACAATTTTGAAAACCCCAGATAGAAGGGAGGCTGTTGAAAGGATTCAAGTGCCCAAAGGAGCACAAAGCCTAAGGGGGCTTACTGTTGCCCCTGGATTAGACATGCCTCCATGTTAATGCAGCCTCTGTGTGATTGTCTGTTATCTGACCCATTTCACCTGACAGAAGAGGCAGTGAATAATTTTCATACAATGAAGCTGTGCATAACCTCAGCCCCAGCCCTGAGTATTCCAAAATATGATGAGGAATTTAACTTGTTCTGTTCTGAAATTCAGGGTCAGTCAGCCAGGTTAGACCCTGTTGCCCGCGGCGCCCCCTCCTGTGTCAGGGCAGTCGCGGCAGTGCAGGCAATGAAATTAATGAGCAGCTGTGAAGACATGGCAGTTTCTGTGTATAGATAGCACCCACACTCACCCCCCCTCCCCACAATTTCCTTTTTAGCAATCAGTTTGAGTTTCAGGAAGTGCAGGGGGGGATGGAAACATACAATTGTGCAAACACATAGGACATACTCACACAAGTGCAACCAAATCATATTTCTATGGCTAGACAACTCAGACTCCAATGTGCACTCCTCATTTCTTTCAAAAAATGTACTACTCTAAATCCTGTTATTTTGTTACCAATCACAGATTCAGAAATGGGGGAGGGTAGCACAGGTAGCCTTTTGTCTGATTTAGCTGAAAATGCTTCTTATGATTGTATACAGTTGATGCAACAAGAAACTGCTGGATTTTCTCATAAAAAACCTCTTGATAACCCTGATTTTGAGTGTTTTGTAGATGGAAGCAGGAATATGGGAGAGGATGGCCGATTCCACACTGGATATGCAGTGGCCACACAGCATGAGGTAGCCATTACTGAACCACTCCCTCCGCACATGTCTGGGCAGGAGACAGAGCTGAAGGCACTCACTGAGGCGTGTAAATTGGCTCAGCGGAAGAAGGTGAACATCTATACAGATTCTAGGTATGGTTTTGGTATTGCACATGACTATGGACCCATATGGCGGCCTAGAGACTTTCTAACCTCTGCAGGTCAGCCCATTAAAAACAAAACAAAGACTCCGTGTTTGAACTAATGAACTCACTACTGCTTCCAGAGGAAGTAGCCATTGTCAAGGTTAAGACACATACCAGACAACAAACCTGTGAGGCTAGGGGCAACAACAGGGCAGATGGGGCTGTAAAAGAGGCAGCAGTGAAGCCTTGGAAACCTGAGGTAATCCCTGTCGGAGTCCTGGAGCCTCACCACATGTCTGAAGATGTGTTGATTAAACCGTCTGCATAGGCAGATGAAGGAGAAAATACCCCCTGGACTCAGAGAGGAGCAGTGCCGAATGGGCAGGGACTCTGGGAAGTGTCAGGAAAAATATGCCTACCCAGAGCCCTCTATCCTATGATGGCTCAGGGGGCCCACAGGCCCACTCACCTATCGAAAGGTGCCATGGTAAGTGTGGTTAATACAGGGTGGATTGCTCCAGGGTTTTCTCTGTGAACTGAATAACCCCAGTCAAGTGGTGAAGATTCCAAGCAAGCACCCCCCCAGGCCACTTTACCCGTTTCAGAGACTGCAGATAGACTATATACAACTACCAAAGATAGGTGTGTATGAATTCGTTCTCGTGTGTGTTGATCTCTTTTCAGGTTGGCCGGAAACCTTCCCAATAGCCAAAGCAAATGCCAAGAATACGGCAAAGAAACTGGTCAGTGAACTGATATGCAGGTATGGTGTTCCTGAACTCATTGAGTCAGATAGAGGTTCTCATTTCGCAGTTGAAGTTAAGAGGGAAGTTATGCAAGCATTAGGGGTGATCCACGCTTTCCGAGTTGAGCGTTTGAATGGATAAAAGGCCATGCGTGAGATCCTGAGGCCCTGGACAGAGTGCTTGCCTCTGGCTCTATATTCAGTAAGGACTACCCCAAACAAGAGGACAGGGTTGTCCCCATTTGAGATCCTGTTTGGAAGTGCCCCCAGGTTAGCGTTGTACTTTGCCCAGCAGCTGCAGATGAATAATAACAGTCTGACCAGTTACATACGGGCCCTCACGAAAAGGCTAGAATACACGCATAAACAGGTGTTTCCTTCATTTCCAGATCCTGACTTAATAGAAGGAACTCACAACTTGCAGCCCAGAGACTGGGTGGTGATAAAAAGACATGTGAGAAAAGGACTAGTTCCAAGATTCGATGGTCCATTTCAAGAACTGTTGACCACCCACACCGCTGTAAAGGTTGAAGGAAAACCCAACTGGATACACGCTTCTCACTGCAAGAAAGTCTTGGAACCACAGGATGAAGGTCCTTCTGCTGACAGTGGCTCTGACCCTGAGCGTGTCAGCAGTGTTTCATCCACTGAATGATGAATGGGACAATGTTCTGATACAGCACCATCAGGTGTTGTTTGAAAGAATGAATGAAAAGTGACAGACTGTTGTATCTATACTCACAGTCCTGTGAGTTCAGCCAGTATGCCCTATTTTGTTATGCCCCTCAGTTTATCTGAATTGACTGAACTGGCCAACTCTACTATCTTTTTCACAGGCATGAAGCAGGTTAAGTCCAAACTAAAAACAGGGAGATACCCTCACCCGTTGCAGGATGGGCTGAGCCCCCCTGGTTCATAGTAAACAGATTAGGGCCACCAGCTGATTATAGCTCTACCCCCTGAAACAAGAACATGTGGTGCAATGTGTCATGCTTTCCTGTTGTTGTTTGCAAATACGGTCAAAAGGTATGTCTTTTAGTCCTCATGACAAATTCGGCTGCAATGACTGGTGTTGGTATAGATCCTGTAAAGGGTAAGAATCTGGCCTGCAACAACCGTACCTTAGTTGATTTAATTGCTGGAATAACCTCTAACTCCTCAGAGGGTCAGGAAAAGGGACCAGAACTGGCAGAAGGTGTCCAACTGGCCAAATTGATAACTCAGTTGTTTAATAGTACGGTGGTTGCAGTCCCAGAAGATATATTCCTGATCTGTGGGCATAAGGCATACTAATGGTTGCTCAGAAATGTCATTGGTTTATGTACAATCATCTGGCTTACTCCTGCAACCTTTATAATACCCCATTCCGACATAGATATGTTTATTAATAAAGTTTGTAAGAAGGGGATACAATATTGAGATTATTGAGAGTATCTGTGGTACTGTTCCCCCTGAAGGGAATCCTTAGGGCAGAATATGATTAGCTTGTTCTGAAGTACCTTTGGGCGGTAATAGTTCACAGATTTCTCAAAATGGGGGAATTGTGAGAGATAGAACTCCATCTTGTATATCCTATACCTATCTGAACCAGAGTTCAATTAGAGGTTATTAAAATGTTAGACAAGTGTCAGCTCTTTGCAGGCACGCTGGGGGGGGGGGGGGGGGGAATTCAGCTGACAACCTCCCCCCCTCTTGTTCTATTTGTATAAATGCTAGTTTCTGCTATTCTAAGTTTAAGATCCTCTTTCTGCTAAAGGTTTCATTTCTTCTGTCTCCTTGTGCTTTATGTGATGCACGGCTGTTGGGCGTCTACCAATAAGTATGGTAGAGGATTTTGTGCTAATGTTAAAATAAAGCAGATTACTGATTACAACCATTGTGTGTATCAGCCTTCTCTGTGCACATTACACTATTTGAATTTGGAACCCATAATCATAGACGCAGGGGTAATTGCCCTCACACTCTCTTACCCGATTTTTTATTTTGGTGGGGTGGCCAACTCTAGGAAGATTTCTGTTTTTTCAAGTTTCTTCTATTTTAAAAATTATAGAGGCCACTGTGCTCTTGGGAACTCCCAATGCAGAAAAAATTAGTTTCTACCCTTCACCAGATCTCTGCTTCCAGACAACTCAGAACTCTACACACAGTTTTTTTATTTTATTTTTAACTTTAACACTAGGCCCCAACAAAACAAAATCAAAATGTAAAATAAAGAAAAAGACTTTGCAAAGTTTTCAAAAATTAAATTTGGTTGCTTAACCAAATTTTCCCAAAAATTTTTAGTTGATCTGAATTAATTTGTCACAAAGCGCTTTATAAATCAGCTATTTCCCAGCCTGCAGGGAGAGTGTATCTCGGTGTACATCACTGTGCATTGCAGAAACATGCATATCTAGTCCGCTGTAATAGTGAAACACTTACTGTGCATCAGTGTGACAGGCAGGTGACAGGCGAAACTCTGAGACTCAGTTCACATTTCACTTATTTGGTCAGTTATGGGTCAAAAACTGACCAAATAATTGAAGTGTGAACTCATCCTTACAGGTCAAAGTTGGCATCAGGTATAATGTACTTAACTGCGCAGTCGCCAAAGATTCTACTATCGAAAGAAAGATAGCTCTCCTTTAACACATAGATTGCTATAGAACCAGTTCTGTTACACGCTGAAAAAAGTAGTGGGCCCATGACAGACTGGAGAGGGTATCAGCAGTAAGTTTGTGTTGACGTCACAGTTTATTTTGCCTTCTTCTGACCCGTCAGAAGAACAACCCCCAAAAAACGGATACTGTCTTTTGAACATCCGCCTTCACGCGGTCAGTATTTGGTCAGTAATTGATCTGTATTGGTAAAAAAAAAAAAGAAAAAAGAAAAAAACTGCAGTTCAAAACAGAGATGGCACGTGATAGGAATATTTGCATGTCTTCTGTATTTTGTACCCACTCCTGCTTTTTTGGCTTACAAATCATGAGCAAATCCTGATACAAAATACTGACCGTGTGATAGGGGTCTCATGCTCAGTTTGCATGAGTTTTGCCTATTTGCCTCTGAAATTCTGTTTATTCAGATGGAAAAGAAGTCCTGCATGCAGGAGTTTAATGGCCTCTATCATATGATCAATATTTGGTCAGTTTTTTGTATCAGTATTTCATCAGTGTTGATAAGACCAAAAAAAAAACAGGAGTGGATCCAAAACAGAGATGACATGTTATGGGAATATTTGCATGTCTTCTGTGTCTTGAATCCACTCCTGCTTTTTTGGCTTCCAAATCATGAGAAAATCCTGATGCAAAATACTGTCAGACATACAGCATTATGTCAGTGTTATAGAATACATTTCAGACCTCTAGGGGTTACATAGAATCATAAATCAATATAATGCAATGCGACCCTGGCAGTGCTGGAAGCTCAGGACGGTGCTGTGCTGTCCGCAGTGTGACACTCGCTCATCTGAAAGGGGCCTAACACAAAGCGCGAGAAAATTCAGATTTGTGACAAATTTGTATTGAATTCCACATTTGTTAACTTTGATTTTCTCAACACTAATATATACATACAGTTGCAAGAAAAAGTATGTGAGCCCTTTGGAATGATATGGATTTCTGCACAAATTGGTCATAAAATGTGATCTGATCTTCATCTAAGTCACAACAATAGACAATCACAGTCTGCTTAAACTAATAACACACAAAGAATTAAATGTTACCATGTTTTTATTGAACACACCATGTAAACATTCACAGTGCAGGTGGAAAAAGTATGTGAACCCTTGGATTTAATGACTGGTTGAACCTTCTTTGGCAGCAATAACTTCAACCAAACGTTTCCTGTAGTTGCAGATCAGATGTGCACAACGGTCAGGAGTAATTCTTGACCATTCCTCTTTACAGAACTGTTTCAGTTCAGCAATATTCTTGGGATGTCTGGTGTAAATCGCTTTCTTGAGGTCATGCCACAGCATTTCAATCGGGTTGAGGTCAGGACTCTGACTGGGCCACTCCAGAAAGCGAATTTTCTTCTGTTTAAGCCATTCTGTTGTTGATTTACTTCTATGCTTTAGGTTGTTGTCCTGTTGCAACACCCATCTTCTGTTGAGCTTCAGCTGGTGGACAGATGGCCTTAAGTTCTCCTGCAAAAGGTCTTGATAAACTTGGGAATTCATTTTTCCTTCGATGATAGCAATCTGTCCAGGCCCTGACGCAGCAAAGCAGCCCCAAACCATGATGCCCCCACCACCATACTTCACAGTTGGGATGAGGTTTTGATGTTGGTGTGCTGTGCCTCTTTTTCTCCACACATAGTGTTGCGTTTCTTCCAAACAACTCAACTTTGGTTTCATCTGTCCACAGAATATTTTGCCAGTACTGCTATGGAACATCCAGGTGCTCTTGTGCAAACTGTAAACGTGCAGCAATGTTTTTTTTGGACAGCAATGGCTTCCTCTGTGGTATCCTCCTATGAAATCGATTCTTGTTTAGTGTTTTACATATCGTAGATTCGCTAACAGGGATGTTAGCATATGCCAGAGACTTTTGTAAGTCTTTAGCTGACACTCTAGGATAGTGATGATCGAGCACTCTGCCGAGTACCACATGTGCTCGAGCGCCATGCTCGAGTCTCCTGGCGCCTTCTAAGCAGCCAATAAACATGCTGGTAAGTATTGCCATTAGAGTTGAGCGGACACCTAGATGTTCGGGTTCGACGGGTTCGTACGAACTTCGGAAAAAAGTTCGAGTTCGGGACCCGAACTTGAACCGAACTTGACCCTGAACCCAAACCCCATTGAAGTCAATGGGGAACCGAACTTTTGAGCACTAAAATGGCTGTAAAAATGTCATGGAAAGGTATAGAGGGCTGCAAATGCCAGCAAAATGTGGTTAAGAGCATGGCAAGTGCTCTGCAGACAAATGTGGATAGGGAAATGACTTTAAATTACATAAAATACGTAAAAATAAAAAATAATAATCTTGATCTAGGAGGACCAGGTCCATATGGAGAAGGAGGTTGAGGAGGCGGTGGATGTGGTGGTGTTGGTGGAACAGATTTTTGGTTTTAAATTTATTTTTATTTTTTTAAATTAGGGTACACCCCAAAACATTGGGAAATATAACCATCCAGTCGTGCTAAACACACGTTCAGACAATACACCGGCTGCAGGGCAGGCCAGCACCTCCAAGGCGTAAAGGGCAAGCTCAGGCCATGTGCCAAATTTGGAGACTCAGAAGTTGCAGGGGCTGACTCTTGTCAGTTAGTTCGTGTAGGCGTGTGCATACTTACTGCCCCACCCACCATGTCACACGTCCCCGTGATGTTCACGATACAATTTGATATCTGCTCTATTAACTTTCGATGTTCTTTTATGCGCCTACCATGTTGATTATGAGTGGCGGGGAATTAGGGTTCCAGGCCGGAGAGGGAGCGTGAGAAAGAGACCAAATTTAAGGGAGATAAATTTATAAACAAAATTTGGGTTCAAGAAGAAATGTGGGAAAAGTTATTGAGGCGCAAATGTGGGACAAATTACAGAAGCCCAAATGTGGGCCAAAAGAGTCAAGCGGAATTGTGGGAAAAACTATTGAGGCGCAAATGTTGGCCAAAAGAGTATAGCGGAAATGTAGGACAAAGTATTGAAGCTTAAATGTGGTACAACTTGCTTAAGTTTAAGCATTGTTTCAAAGGAGGTGGCGCGCATCAATTAATGAAGCATTTCAGAAATTTTATTCCCTGTCACCTATGCAGAGCAGGGGTTTATCCACGTCTAAAATTGTATAATGTCAATCCAATATATGTAACAGAAAAATTACAGAAATTTATTAACCTGTCTACTTGGTAGGGTCTATGACAGAAAACAATTGTTTATTGTCACCCAAAAATGTAAAATAAAAATTATTGAAATTTATTAAGCTGTCAACTAGGTAGAGGAGGGGTATATTACAACCAAAAATTGGTGAATTTGACCATAAAATGTAACTGACAAATGTTATTTTTTTTTTTTTTACCGGTCTAATAGGTATAGCAGTGGTACTTCACACCAAAAAATTGCAGAATTTCACCAGAAAATGTAACTGACAAATTTTTATTTTTTGTTAACTGACCTACTAGGTATAGCAGAGGTACATCACACCCAAAAATTAGTGAATTTCACCATAAAATGTAAGAGACAATTTTTTTTATTGTTTAACCCGTCTACTAGGTATAGCAGGGGTACTTCACACCCAAAAATTGTTGAATTTCAACTAAAAATTTAACTGACAAAAATATTTTTTTTGTTAACCGGCCTACTAGGTATAGCAGTGGTACTATACACCCAAAAATTGGTGAATTCCACCAGAAAATTTTAATGACAAAGCAGTGAAATTATATAAAATAAAACACGTCCAAAAAAAATGAGAGGGAGTTCCATATGGAGTAGGAGTTTGAGGAGGCGGTGGACGTAGCAGAGTAGGTGGAAGCAGCGGTGGAGGAGGACGAGATAGCCAACACAGGTTTTTGGTTTTAATTTAATTTTGTAAAATTAAGGTACACTCCAAAAGAGTGTGAAATATCCAAAATACAAACATGAGCAATTGCGCTGCAGTATAACAATGGCTGCTTAGTGCCGGTATACATGTCTATTCTGCACAAGGTACGGACAAGTCCTGAGGGATCCATGCCTGGTTCATTTTAATGAACGTGAGCTTGTCCACATTGGCTGTGGACAGGCGGCTGCGCTTGTCTATGATGACGCCCCCTGCCATGCTAAACGCACGTTCAGATAATACACTGGCTGCAGGGCAGGCCAGCACCTCCAAGGCGTAAAGGTCAAGCTGAGGCCATGTGCCCAATTTGGAGACCCAGAATTTGAAGGGGGCAGACCCGTCATTCAGTACGTATAGACGAGTGCACACATACTGCTCCACCATGTTGGTGAAATGCTGCCTCCTGCTAAGAGGTTCCATATTAGCTGGTGGTGCTAGTTGTTGTGGCGTGCTGACAAAGCTTTTCCACATGTCGGCCATGCTATCCCTGCCTTCTAAGGTGTTGGCAGTGCCCCAGCTGCGTTGGCGACCTCTTCCTCTGCCTTCGCCTTGTGCTTCCACTGTGCCCCCGCTGTCAGGTGGGAATGCCACCAGCAGCGCGTCTACCAGTGTGCGCTTGTACTCGCGCATCTTATGATCACGCTCCAGTGAGGGAATTAAGGGCGGTACGTTGTCCTTGTAACGGGGATCCAGCAGCGTGGCCACCCAGTAATCAGCACAAGTTAGAATGTGGACAACTCGGCGGTTGTTGCGGAGACACTGCAGCATGTAATTGCTCATGTGTGCAAGGCTGCCCAGAGGCAACGAAAAGCTGTCCTCTGTGGTAGGTGTATCATCTGTGTCCTCTGTATCCCCCCCAGCCACGCACCAGTGATGGCCATGAGCTGGTCTGGGTGCCACCCTGCTGTGAACATGGTTCCTCCTCCTCCATCTCCTCCTCCTCACCCTCCACCTCCTCATCCTCCAGAACTGTGCCTTGGCTGGACAATTGTGTACCTTGGGTTTGTGGGTGCAGGAACCCACCCTCGGAGCCACTTGGGAATGACTGGCCGGAAACCCTACAAAATGATCCCTCTTCCTCCTCCTCCTCCTCCTGTGCCACATCCTCTTCCATCATCGCCAGGAGCTTTTTTTTCAGGGAGTAATAGAAGTGGGAAAGTAATGCTGAGAACGGCGTTATCGGCACTGGCCATGTTGGTGGAGTACTCGAAACAGCGCAACAAGGAACACAGGTCTCGCATGGATGCCCAATCATTGGTGGTGAAGTGGTGCTGTTCCACCGAGCGACTCACCCGTGCGTGCTGTAGATGAAACTCCACTATCGCCTGCTGCTGCTCGCACAGTCTGGCCAGCATGAGCAAGGTGGAGTTCCACCTTGTGGGCACGTCGCATATGAGGCGGTGAGCCGGAAGGCTTAAGTTACGCTGCAGCGCTGACAGGCGAGCAGCAGGGTGAGAACGCCGAAAGCGCGCACAGGCGGCCCGCATTTTATGCTGCAGCTCTGACATGTCGCGGTGATTTTTAAGGAATCACTGCACCACCAAATTCAGCACATGCGCCAGGAAAGGGATGTGAGTCAAACCGGTTAGTCCTAGAGCTGCTACGAGATTTCGCCCATTATCGCACACCACCAGGCCGGGCATGAGGCTGACTGTCACTAACCACTCATCGGTCTGTTGTTCAAGGCCTGTCCACAGCTCCTGCGCGGTGTGTGGTTTGTCCCCCAAACATAGAAGTTTTAAAACTGCTTGCTGTCGTTTACCCCTGGCTGTGCTGAAGTTGGTGGTAAAGATGTTACGCTGACCGGATGAGGAGCTGGTAGAGGATGAGGAAGCAGAGTAGGAAGAGGAAGCAACAGGAGGCAAACTGAAGCACCCTGCAATCCTCGGTGGTGAAAGGACATGCGCCAAACTGCTATCCGCCTCAGGCCCAGCTGCCACTGCATTTACCCAGTGTGCTGTTATGGAGATATAACGGCCCTGACCGTACTTACTGGTCCACGTATCCGTAGTCAGGTGCACCTTGCCACAGATGGCGTTGCGCAGTGCACACCAGATTTTGTCCCCTACTTGGTTGTGCATGGAAGGGATGGCACGCCTTGAAAAGTAGTGGCGGCTGGGCACGACGTACTGTGGGACAGCCACCGCCATAAGGCCTTTAAAACTATCTGTCTCCACCAGACAGAATGATAGCATTTCAAATGCCAGTAATCTAGAAATGCTGGCATTCAGGGCTAGGGATCGCGGGTGGGTAGGGGGGTACTTCCTCTTCCTCTCCAGCGTTTGGGATATGGAGAGCTGAACGCTTGCGTGGGACATTGTGGAGATGCTTGGTGACCCAGGTGTTGGTGTTGCTGGCAGATCCTCTGGTTGCGGGGTGCCAGGTGGCACTGTCACTCCAGAGGTGGATGAAGAGGCCGCGACTGCAGCAGAAGAGGAAGCAGGAGGAGCCAGAGACCTTTCTTGTTTTTTGAGGTGTCTACTCCACTGCAGCTCGTGCTTTGCACTTAAATGCCTGGTCATGCAGGTTGTGCTCAGGTTGAGAACGTTTATGTCTCGCTTCAGGCTCTGATTGCACAGCGTGCAAACCACTCGTGTCTTGTCATCAGCACATTGTCTGAAGAACTGCCACGCCAGGGAACTCCTTGGAGCTGGCTTTGGTGTGCTCGGTCCCTTGCTGCGGTGGGCAGTAGGAGGCGTACTGTCTAGAGGACGGCCGCTCCGCTTTTGCACCCTGCTCCCTCTTCTGCTGTGCTGGTGGCTCTGTGCGACCACCGCCTCTTCCTCCGAACTACATTGGTCACTTGCATGACCTTAATTCCATGTGGGGTCGAGGACCTCATCGTCCTCCACATCATCTTCCACCCAGTCTTCACCCCTGACTTCCTTGGTCTGCACACTTTCGAAAGCCACAGCAGTTGGCACCTGTGTTTCGTCATCATCCGAGACGTGCTGCGATGGTCCTCCCATGTACTCATCTTGAAAAATAAGTGGTTGGGCATCGATGCACTCAATCTCTTCCACTTCTGGGGCAGGGCTAGGTGGATAGCCCTGGGAAACCTTGCTAACAGAGTCATTTAAAAGCAGAATAGACTGCTGCATGACTTGAGGCTAAGACTGCTTAGCTGATTTGCAAGGGGATGAGGTGAAAGACTGATGGACATCGGCTGCAGGTGCCAACTGTGATCTTTCAGCAGGAGACTGGGTGGGAGACAATGTGAAGGAACTGGATCCACTGTCAGCAACCCAATCTACTATCGCCTGTACTTGTTCAGGCCTCACCATTCGTAGAGCAGCATTAGGCCCGACCAAATACAGCTGCAGGTTTTGTCGCCTACTCGCACCTGAGGAAGGGGTTTCACTTGTTCGTGTAGCTGGCACAGATCGACCACGTCCTCTCCCTGCAACAGGAGCTCCACCAGCAGCACCACGACCTGGGCCACGTCCCTTATTTGACGCTCTCCTCATATTTTTCAAATGTTGTATCTTGCCCTAAATGGGTGTTTAATTAATTGAAGAAAATAACGACAGTATGTAAAGGGTGTATCTCACACGGCCTGAACCAGACTAGGCCTTAATTAAAGATTTCTTTGCTCAAAATGGCTGATTTCAAATGGCTGTATTTCAAATGCCTAATTCAAACCCCTATATGTAAAGGTGGTATCTCACAGGCCCTGAACCAGTGTAGGCCTGAAGTAAATATATCTTTGCACAAAAAGGCTGTATTTCAAATGGCTGTATTTCAAATGCCTAATTCAAACCCCTCTATGTAGAGGTAGTATCTCAGAGGGCCTGAACCATTGTAGTCCTGCAGTAAATATATCTTTGCACAAAATGGCTGTATTTCAAATGGCTGTATTTCAAAAGCCTAATTTAAACCCCTGTATGTAAAGGTGGTATCTCACAGGCCCCGAACCTCTTTAGGCCAGAAGTAAATATATCTTTGCACAAAAAGGCTGTATTTCAAATGGCTGTATTTCAAATGCCTAATTCAAACCCCTGTATGTAGAGGTAGTATCTCAGAGGGCCTGAACCTCTGTAGGCCTGAAGTAAATATATCTTTGCACAAAATGGCTGTATTTCAAATGCCTAATTTAAGCCCCTGTATGTAGAGGTTGTATCTCACAGGCCCTGAACCAGTGTAGGGCTGCAGTAAATATATCTTTGCACAAAAAAGCTGCATTTCAAATGGCTGTATTTCAAATGCCTAATTCAAACCCCTGTATTTAGAGTTAGTATCTCACAGGGCCTGAACCTCTGTAGGCCTGAAGTAAATAGATCTTTGCAAAAAATGGCTGTATTTCAAATGGCTGTATTTCAAATGCCTAATTCAAACCCCTGTCTGTAGAGGTGGTATCTCACAGGGCCCGAACCTCTGTAGGCCTGCAGTAAATATATCTTTGCCCAAAAAGGCTGTTTTTCAAATGGCTATATTTCAAATGCCTAATTCAAACCCCTGTATGTAGAGGTAGTATCTCACAGGCCCTGAACCAGTGTAGGCCTGCAGTAAATATATCCTTGCACAAAATGGCTGTTTTTTAAATGGCTGTATTTCAAATGCCTAATTCAAACCCCTGTATGTAGAGGTGGTATCTCACAGGGCCTGAACCTCTGTAGGCCTGAAGTAAATATATATTTGCAAAAAATGGCTGTATTTCAAATGGCTGTATTTTAAATGCCTAATTCAAACCCCTGTATGTAGAGGTAGTATCTCAGAGGGCCTGAACCTCTGTAGGCCTGCAGTAAATATATCTTTGCACAAAATAGCTGTATTTCATATGGCTGTATTTCAAATGCCTAATTTAAACCCCTGTATGTGGAGGTGGTATCTCACAGGGCCTGAACCTCTGTAGGCCTGCAGTAAATATATCTTTGCCCAAAAAGGCTGTTTTTCAAATGGCTATATTTCAAATGCCTAATTCAAACCCCTGTATGTAGAGGTAGTATCTCACAGGCCCTAAACCAGTGTAGGCCTGCAGTAAATATATCTTTGCACAAAATGGTTGTATTTTAAATGGCTGTATTTCAAATGCCTAATTCAAACCCCTGTATGTAGAGGTGGTATCTCACAGGGCCTGAACCTCTGTAGGCCTGAAGTAAATATATATTTGCAAAAAATGGCTGTATTTCAAATGGCTGTATTTCAAATGCCTAATTCAAACCCCTGTATGTAGAGGTAGTATCTCAGAGGGCCTGAACCTCTGTAGGCCTGCAGTAAATATATCTTTGCACAAAATAGCTGTATTTCATATGGCTGTATTTCAAATGCCTAATTCAAACCCCTGTATGTGGAGGTGGTATCTCACAGGGCCTGAACCTCTGTAGGCCTGCAGTAAATATATTTTTCCCAAAAAAGGCTGTTTTTCAAATGGCTATATTTCAAATGCCTAATTCAAACCCCTGTATGTAGAGGTAGTATCTCACAGGCCCTGAACCAGTGTAGGCCTGCAGTAAATATATCTTTGCACAAAATGGCTGTATTTTAAATGGCTGTATTTCAAATGCCTAATTCAAACCCCTGTATGTAGAGGTGGTATCTCACAGGGCCTGAACCTCTGTAGGCCTGAAGTAAATATATATTTGCAAAAAATGGCTGTATTTCAAATGGCTGTATTTCAAATGCCTAATTTAAACCCCTGTATGTAGAGGTAGTATCTCAGAGGGCCTGAACCTCTGTAGGCCTGCAGTAAATATATCTTTGCACAAAATAGCTGTATTTCATATGGCTGTATTTCAAATGCCTAATTCAAACCCCTGTATGTAGAGGTGGTATCTCACAGGGCCTGAACCTCTGTAGGCCTAAAGTAAATATATCTTTGCACAAAAAGGCTGTATTTCAAATGGCTGTATTTCAAATGCCTAATTCAGACCCCTGTATGTAGAGGTAGAATCTCAGAGGGCCTGAACCTCTGTAGGCCTAAAGTAAATACAAAGTTTTAAACAATATAGAATGGAGAGAAAATTACATCATTGGTACATTAGACATAAAATCCCTGTACACCGTCATAGAGAACAAAAAAGGGTTAGACGCTGTTCAATATTTCTTGAGAACAAAAGGGGAGATGCCAGAAGCACAAATAAACTTCGTGGGGGAGTGCATCATGTTTATTTTAACAAAAAATTATTTATTATACAATGAAAAATTTTACCTCCAGACGTGGGGGACTGCTATTGGAACGAGATTCGCATCGGGGTTCGCAAATTTGTACGTCGGTTGGTGGGAAAAACTTTTCATCCACACTGATGGAGTCCCCCGTGCGGGTCTCGTCCTCTGGCGGCGTTTTATAGATGATATTATTTTTATATGGGATGGGGGGGAAACAAAACTGCAGGAATTTTTAAAGGAAATTAATAAAAATGATTTTTATTTTGAATTTGTTTCAACCTACAGTAAAAAAGAAATACACTTTTTAGATTTAGTTATTTATGCGGAGTGGGATAAACTACTTACCAGAACCTATAGCAAGCCGACTGACGGAAACAGCTTCATTGCCATGGACAGTTGTCATCTCCCTAGATGGTTGGAAAATATTCCACGGAGCCAATTTATGAGACTGAGAAGAAACTGTGCAGAGACAGGGGAATATAAATTGGAGGTGGAGGGCTATGACAAAACAAAACTAATACAACAAAAATCTGAAATAAATAGACAGACCCTACTAATAGAAAGAAAAAATAAAGTAAAAACCATGGAGAATGAAATTGAAATAATAATCCCGCCCATCATTACACCATATAGCAATCAAGTACCAGTTTTCAAAAAAATAATAAAAAAAACACTGGTATATCCTCAAAGAGGACAAAATCATAGGTGAAATGATCCCTAAAGATCCTAAATTTGTGTTCCGGAAGGCACAAAATGTAGGCAACATGATTGCCTCCACAAACAAATGCACAGGAATAAATGCAAATGAGAGAAACCAAAAGAGAAAAGGGGAAGAAAGGGGTGGTTTTTATCCATGTAAAATGTGCAGAGGATGTAAAATATCCCAAGATAAGAAAATAAAAACACAAATAAGTAACATGGAGGGAACATACAAACAAACTGTAAAATACTTCATAGCGTGTAAGAGCAAGGGAGTTATATACACAATAACATGCCTGTGCAAAAAGATATATGTGGGCCGTACCAAAAGACCCCTAAAGAAAAGGATAGGGGAACACATATATAACATAAACAGAAAATATGAAGGCCATCCACTATCCCGTCATTACAATGCAAAACATGGAGGCAGTTTTGTGGGTTCCAATTTCTGTGGGGTAGAAATAATACAGAAAAACAAAAGGGGAGGTGACTATGTTAAAGAAATGTCCAGAATAGAGGCAAAATGGATATTCAACATGGACACCCTAATGCCTAATGGCTTAAATGCAGAAATAGAGCTGTTCGGCTTTGAATGATGATTGGTAATAGATCTGTGTAGGAATGGCATGGAAGGGGTTAATATTTTGAGTTGGAAATGAGCGCATAAATAGAGAGAGCGTGAACAGCCATGTAACACTCCCTGATGAAGAACAGCGTCCGTTCGAAACGCGTTGGAGAAGAGATACCTGGCACCTGTGGTCATTGATGACCGCGGTAGTGACGTCACTCATTGCTCCTAGTGAGCACTAAATTTTGTCCAACCTCTACCGGCTTCAGCATCGCACCACCGGACGGGGCGCAAAGCAGCACGCCAACCTATACAATACCTGGACTGACTTATTCCCCGGACTTCAGCATGGACGATTTGGCGAACAACACTCACTTAATCGACAATCCTTGATTTCAGGAAGGCGAACCACCTCACCAAGCATCGGAGCACAAGCAGGAGGATCAGCGCACAAACAGGAGTCTACACTTCAGGTACACTGGTGAAGCCAGATAGAGACTTGTGTATTGGTGTATATTCATGTGCTGGATGGTATTAACATACGATACTCTTGTATTAATTTAAACACGTCCATAGTCCCAGAGCGCAGTATCATAACATTTACTAAAGTAAATATATCTTTGAACAAAATTGCTGTATTTCAAATGGCTATATTTCAAATGCCTAATTCAAACCCCTGTATGTAGAGGTGTTATCTCACAGGGCCTGAACCTCTGTAGGCCTGAGGTAAATATATCTTTGCACAAAAAAGGCTGTATTTCAAATGGCTGTATTTCAAATGCCTAATTCAAACCCCTGTATGTAGAGGTAGTATCTCAGAGGGCCTGAACTTCTGTAGGCCTGATGTAAATATATCTTTGCACAAAATGGCTGTTTTTTTAAATGGTTGTATTTCAAATGCCTAATTCAAACCACTGTATGTAGAGGTGGTATCTCATAGGGCCTGAACCAGTGTAGGCTTGAATTCAATATTGGTGCACCAAATGGCGATATTTAAAATCTCTGAATGTAACCCTAATGACATCTGCATCAAAGGCTGCCAACTTAATTTTATGTGCCCAAATGAGTGTTTGTTTAAAAACGGAATTTGACAGCAGTATCTAAGCTTGTAATTTCACATGTGCTGATGCTGCAACGCTTGAAAATAGTGTTTCTTGTCTAAAGAGTGTGTTTTTCAAACCCCAGAAAATGATGGGTGTATTTCTACTTTAAATTGCACACTGACTAATATAGATGTTGTAGATTGCCAAAAAAGTCTTTTTTTTTTGCTAACAGAATATGAAAGCTGCATATATTAAACTTGAATTTAACACTTTCACATCTTGAAAATACTGTTTTTTGGAAAAAAATATATGTGTTTTTCAAACCCCAGAAAATGATGTGTGCATTTCTACCTTAAATTGCACACTGACTTTTACAGATGTTGTAGATTGCAAAAAAAGTCTTTTTTTTTGCTAACAGAATATGAAAGCTGTATATATTAAACTTGAATTTAACACTTGCAGATCTGGAAAATACATTTTTTTGAAAAAAAAAATTGTGTGTTTTTAAAACCCCAGAAAATGATGGGTGTATTTATACCTTAAATTGCACACTGACTAATCCAGATGTTGTAGTTTGCTCAAAAAAAATTGTGATTTGCAATGTCCCAAAAGCTCAGATGCAGTGCTGGTGCACTGAGCATGCATAAAATGTCCGCCCCCGCCACCCACCTAACTAACAGAATACTAAAAGTTAGTATTTTTTGGTCAATGAGCTCAGGGCAGGGTAAAACGATAGTGCCCTGCACCCACACAACTATTTGTCTGTAGATCGCTTAGTTAGATTCTCTCCTATGCTCTCCCTGAAATCACAAGTCCAGCAGCATCCTCTCCCTACACTTGCAACAGCAGAGTGACGTGCACCGCTACATGACTCAAGCTTATATAGAGCCTGGGTCACATGCTGCTCTGGCCAATCACAGCCATGCCATTAGTAGGCATGGCTGTGATGGCCTCTTGGGGCAAGTAGTATGCCGCTTGTTGATTGGCTGCTGTGCAGCCTTTCAAAAAGCCAGGGAAAGCGCCAAACACCAAACCCGAACTTTTATGGAAATGTTCGGGTTTGGGGTCCAAAAATGCTAAAGTTCGGTACGAACCCGAACTTTACAGTTCGGGTTCACTCAACCCTAATTGCCATCACTGTAATGCCATGTTTTCTACTGGCTTTACAGTGGTTGGCTGGCCGAAACACGTCATCGGGTGCTGTATAGCACCCGATCATGCGGGTTCGGCTCATTGCGAGTCAGGGAGAGCTGCTGTTAGGAAGGGACAGAGCGAGTGTAGAGCGAATTTGATCTCAAACCTTTCAGAAACCCAAAAGTCCTTTTAAGGACTATTGTTAGAGGTGGCAGCAAAATTTATTTTGGGGAAATAATTTTTTTGTATCAGGGCGACCGTTAGTGACATTCATTTTCTGCATTCTACAAACACTGCTTGCTGTGACCAGTGAGAAGCAAATCAGCACTGATATCTAGGCCGTGTGTGACGCCTATATTTAATCCAAATTGCAGTTACACAGTCAGTTTCTGTATTAAACAAACTCTGCTTGCTGTGACCAGTGAGAAGCAAATCAGCACTGATATCTAGGCCGTGTGTGACGCCTATATTTAATCCAAATTGCAGTTACACAGTCAGTTTCTGTATTAAACAAACTCTGCTTGCTGTGACCAGTGAGAAGCAAATCAGCACTGATATCTAGGCCGTGTGTGACGCCTATATTTAATCCAAATTGCAGTGACATCCAGTGTCAATATGAAGAAGGCGAGTATCAAGGGACGGGGAAGTGGACGGGATTCTGATGGTTCACACAGAGGCCGTGGCTCAGGGCGCGTTGCAACTGTTCCTTCTGCCAGAGCACAAGGAAAACAGTCATCCACGATACCTAGATTCATGTCCCAGTTTGCAGGGCGTCGCAAGACAACACTCTTAAAGTCAGACCAGTGCGACCAGGTGGTCGGTTGGATTGCAGCAGATAATGCTTCCACTGGGTTTAGCACCACCCTGTCTTCCACCAAGTTTAGTCTCAGTAGCCAATAGTCTGATCAAAAACACAATCCTCACCCTGATCATCCTTCCTCCCACCATGTAGAGTCTGGCCAAACAAGCGATCCGGTACTCGGATGTTCCGAGGAGCTATTTTCACCCCATCACTTAATTTGGCCCTCTCCCCAAGCACTCTTGAAGAGGGACATGAGATCTTGATTCTCAACCTCTAGAGCCTTCACACTCATGTAAGGGTCAGCCCCTAGAATACAGTTTTTTGCACAGATATCTACAATATGGTGCTACATAGACTGTAATGACTTATTTCAGCCACTAGAGGCCACTGTGGCTCTGAGAATGAGGAAGCTGAACTGTTGCTGAGATGCACAAGTGGTAGGAGGAGCCAGAAGTTCCCAGGGTTTGAGTCCTGGCTAGAGGTGGGAGTGTCCAGAGAGCTGTGAGAGGATGGCTGCCATGTTAGGAGCCAAGTAAAGGCTAGTGATGGGACATGGAGCCTGACTGATTGAGTCCTGAGAAGCTGGCTGTGCTGGCCAAGATAGACTCTGAACTGAAGTGCTGCAGCTGTGACCCAGAGAAAGAGACTTCACTGTGTGTTCCAGAAGAAGTGGGATCGTGTAGAGACCCGTACCAGACGAGTACCAGCCGGATCCTTCCTGCCAGAGGTGGAGAGCTGCATCTGTTGTGACCAGAGAGATAAAGACAGACAAGCAAGCGACCGGACCTGGATCCAGACTGCATCTTATGGGATCCAAGAGAATCTGCAGAACTGTGAGTGGCACCGGTGCTGATCTGTGATAGGTTACAGAGTCAGGGACTTAGTCAGTGCGCTGTAGAAGCGTCCCCTGGGTAGCAGGGCTAGATAGGGAATAAGTGTGGAGAGTAGCCTGCAAGCTGACTGTTTGCTGTTTAGCTTATTCTGTGTCTATGCAAAATCTCATTGCCATTGTTGTTGATTTATGTTCACCTGTTCATACCATTCCTGTCATTGACCCATTGTGCCTCTGGTGCGGTGGTACTGTATTGCTACTCAGCTTTTCCGGCAGTTTCATTTTGCTCCTTAATAAAGCCGTTTTTTCTTCAGTCTCCTTGTCCGCTGTACTGTACTTGAATCCTGCTTTGCGGTCTCTCCCTCCTCTGACCGCTACACTCACAGGATGATGTTTTAAGGAGGTGGATGATGACGAGACACAGTTGCCATCAAGTCAACCACAATTACTGTCTGCAGAGGTTGATGAAGAGGATGATATACCATTGTCAATCACTGAAGTTGTGTTGGGGTCAGCAAATGAGGAGGATGATCGGAGTGGGGAAGTTGAAGAGGACTTGGTGGACGATGAGGTCACTGACCCAACATGGGAAGGCGGAAACGCCAGCGAGGACAGCAGTTCCGAGGGGGGGCGATCTGCAGCACCACAACAGGTTGGAAGAGGCAGTGGGGTGGCAACAGGGAGAAGGCGGGCCACGCCAAACAGGCCCGCAAGTGTTCCATGGAGCACCCCCTTGCGGAAATCTCCCTTGCCAAGGGGTAGGTGTTCCGCGGTATGGCGCTTTTTTGCGGAAAGTGCAGACGACAAAAGAATAGTAGTTTGAAACCTGTGCCACACCAAAATGAGCCGAGGTATGAACAGTAGCAACCTCACCACCACCAGCATGATACGCCACATAGCAGCCAAGCACCGCAATAAGTGGGAGGAATGCCTGGGTCCACAATCTGTGTCTGTGGGTCCCACCACTGCCTCCTCTTCCGCTATGTTGGGTGACGACTAATCGCCTGTCGAAGGCGCAGGCCCGGATGCCTCCCGCGCTGTACCTGTACCGTCACAAGCACCATCAGCGACCACATCCACTTCCCAAATGTCTTTACCCCAGGCATTTGAACGCAAGCGCAAATACCCAGCCACCCACCCACAGGCCATGGCACTAACCGCCCAACTTTCTAAGTTACTGGCGGTTGAAATGTTGCCATTTAGGCTTGTGGACACCGAGGCCTTTCGCGGCCTGATGTCGGCGGCCGTCCCTCGGTACTCAGTCCCTAGCCGCCACTATTTTTCTCGGTGTGCCGTCCCCGCCTTACACCAGCATGTGTCTGCTAACATCACCTGTGCCCTGACCAACGCAAGGTCCACTGCTAAGGTCCACCTAATGACTGACATATGGACTAGTGCTTGTGGCCAGGAAGGCTACATTTCCCTGACGGCACACTGGGTGAACGTAGTGGAGGCTGGGAGCAACTTGTACCTTGGTATGGCACAGGAGCTACCGACGCCCAGTATTGCGAGCCCTACTTCCATCAGGGTTACCGCCAGCACCTATGTAAGTGACTCCTCCTCCTCCGCCTCCGTCTCCACTTCCACCTCCGAATTCTCCACGTGCAGCACCAGTCCGCCATCAGCTGGTAGCTGGAAGCAGTGTAGCACTGCTGTGGGGGATGCGTCAACAGCCCATGCTGAAGATGATATGCTTAGGGGATAAATTGAACACCGCCGCAGAGCTGTGGCAGGGGATAAGAGACCAGACTGAGCTGTGGCTCTCGCCACTCAACCTGCAACTAGGCATGGTTGTGTGTGATAATGGGCGTAACTTGGTGGCGGCTTTGGAACTCGGCAAGCTCACACACATCCCATGCCTAGCCCACGTCTTTAACTTAGTGGTTCAGCGGTTTCTGAAAACCTACTCCAATTTGCCCGAGCTACTGGCGAAGGTGCGCCGCATGTGTGCACATTTCCGCAAGTCATCAACAGCTTTAGCCGGTCTGTTGACGCTGCAGCAGCGCTTGAAATTGCCAGCTCACTGGCTGTTGTGCGACGTGAGCACGCGCTGGAACTCCATGTTACACATGTTGGCCAGGCTTCGTGAGCAGCAAAGGGCAGTAATGGAATACCAGCTGCAGCACGGTCGTCGCCTTTCCAGTCACCTTCCGCTCTTCACAAGAGAGGAGTGGGCATGGATGTCTGACCTCTGTGAGGTATTAAGAAACTTTGAGGAATCGACACAGATGGTGAGCGGCGATAACGCTATTGTCAGTGTAACCATCCCACTTCTGTGTCTACTCAAACGCTTTCTGCTCACAATTAAGGCCGACACTGTTCGTGGGGAAGAGTTGGAAATGGGGGAAGAAGACATGACCCTGGGTGATAGCCAGAACACCCTCAGTTTGTCTTCTTAGCGCTTATTGGAGGAGGAGGAGGAGGAGGAGCAGGGACGGTTGCCTCCGCTACACCTGGTAGTAGCCATGGAATTTTAATTCCATCTGTTCAGCGTGGGTGGACAGAAGAGGAGGAAGAGGAGGAGGAGATGGACAGTCATCCTCCTGATGATGACAACGAAGTCTTGCCCACTGGTACTCTGGCACACATGACTCATGTTAGGCTGCCTTTCCCGTGACCCCCGTGTTATACGCATTTTAGATAACAGGGATTACTGGGTGTTCACCCTTCTGCACCCCCACTACAAAAAGAACTTCTCATCTCTCATTCCTCCGGTGGAGAGGACGAGCAAAATGGTGCTATAACAGAAGTTCCTTGTTGACAGATTGCTGCAAAAATTTCCATCTGACAGCGCTGGCAGCAGAGTCCCTACTTCCTTGGGCAACCGAGGTGGGGAGACAAGGGGAACACACAGCACTTCCAGCAAAGGCAGGGCAACACTCTCCAAGGCCTGGGACAGTTTTATGACACCCCGCCAGCACCCTTAACATGATGCAGGTCCTGGTGTCACAAGGGAAAAGTTTTGGAAGATGGTAAAGGAGTACGTAGCAGACCGTGTCAGCGTCCTCAGTGATCCCTCAGTGCCTTACAACTACTGGGTGTCCAAGCTAGACACGTGGCATGAACTGGCGCTCTACGCCTTGGAGGTGCTGGCCTGCCCTGCCGCCAGCGTTTTGTCTGAGCGGGTATTTAGTGCTGCTGGTGGCATTATAACAGATAAGCGTATCCGGCTGTCAACTGAAAATGCTGACAGGTTGACTCTTATAAAAAGGAAAAATGACACAACAAGAAAGGAGTGTGCAACACACCAATGTAAGGAAATACGAATCAATTTTATTAAAGTATTAATAAAATGTACATAATATATAAAATGTATAGGTAATTAGGCAGGGACAACCACAGTCCTACATTACCCTGTAATCGGCCCAGTCATATGCAATATAAGAACAATATCTCAATATCTGAACATAAGAGTAACAATTTATCTGAAAAATATAATGCAGGAATAGGCAAGAGATATATATAATGGACATCTAAGCCCTAACACTACTAAACGGCAATATAACCTGGATCAAGGTACAACAAATCAAAATGCCAGGTGTTGCACTGAGTGGTAAGACAACATACCTATGAGGCTGGGACTGGAATCAGGGCAATGGCGCTCCTCCTTATAAAAAGGAACAAGGCCTGGATTGCCCCTGACTTCTCCACTCCACCAGAGGAAAGCCACGACTGAACATAAAGGCACTTTAAATGTGTTGTTTAGAATGTACTGAATACTCTGTATTGCCATGCACCCCTTCCGCCACAAAAAAGGGTATATGGTTGAATCTTCCTTTTCTCATCCTCCTCCTCGTCCATCACGTATATGCCTTCTCATATAATTTTTCGGATGGTCAGCTCACCAGCAGGCCCTCACTCATAATGTTTTAGATGGTCAGCTCACCAGCAGGCCCTCACC
The DNA here is from genome assembly GCF_905171765.1 of Bufo bufo. NCBI lineage: Eukaryota > Metazoa > Chordata > Amphibia > Anura > Bufonidae > Bufo > Bufo bufo. Next base: position 345,257,908 of record NC_053390.1, on the reverse strand, counting down.
CATAATGTTTTAGATGGTCAGCTCACCAGCTGGCCCTCACCCATAATGTTTTAGATGGTCAGCTCAGCTGAAGACCCTCACCCATAATGTTTTAGTGGGTCACCAGCAGGCCATCAATCATACTTTACCTGTCCTGTATAATGTTTCCTCATCCTAAATACCTATGACATTCCCTGTAATTTTTTTGTACTCGTTCCAATCACAGGCTCTCTTAAGAGTCCTGTATTGTTATTTATCGTCACTACCTCCCCCTGAGTCGGTACTGGGAAATTTGCACGCCCCCGCCTGCCTTTCTTGGAAGTGGTAGCCGTGGCCATCCCTCAGGCTCCCTCTTCGGAAGCGAAACCTGATTACCCATTACCCGTGGTCACCATGGTAGGCGCAAAAAAGAACATCAAAAGTTGATAGAGCAGACATCCGAATAGATCGTCAACATCACAGGGACGTGCGATCAGCTTAGAAGTTATCTAGAATTAACAACTGGCAGCAGGCCCTCACCTACAATTTTTTACACGGTCAGTTCAACGTCCATTCCTCTTCCAAGTTCATTATCATCAGATGATAGTCTGGTCAACACAATCGTAATCACCGGGGGTCACTAACTAATTAGCACGGAGGAGTGTCTTTGGTTATTGGAATGAACCACACAAATCGACTCGATCAACACGCTCAAAATGGCCATGCACCACCACCCACAGAATTGCAAAATAGATATCAATCTGTCAATTCTTTCTGTGTCCCGGCCGGGTGAGGCTTCCCGTGCGTAGTCAAATTAAGCCGCAGGCTCCACTCCTGGTTGTGCCCTTCCATCAATTAGTTTAAGTTTCAGCTTTGCAACCATACTCCCCCCCGGAACCCAAAGACTTTAGTTTCCCAGAAAATGCTCGGCGGGACATGGGAATGACGCTGCCGGGGTTCGTCTTCGAACCTCCAACTTAAGTTGTTGATTAATGAAAACGTTCGTGGCAACAAAGGTTTCGGCTGTGGTTCGGCTTGCGCCGGTACAAGAATTTCACCTCTACAGGTACAATACGGATGCCACCGGCCGTTACTTTTCCAATGAGCTCAGTTTGATCGTCCAAGAGTCCGGTCAACACAATCAAAACCACTGGCTGTCCCTCTTAGTCATGGCCTCAGTTCCGAAAATCACAAAAAAATTTGGCTGAACTTGCTCTTTATATAAAAGTAAATATACAGGAAATAATTTTTCCTAACAATTTTTTATCTAAAATCGCTTTTATCTTCGGTTTTGTGAGTTTTATGGTCAGTCTGTAAAAGTGGCGTACAACTCGGGCAACATTGTTACCAGCAGCGACATTGTAGTCCAAGATCCATCCAGACATCCTCCCCATGCTGTCCTTGACCCATTTTGGTGGTGTTTCCATCAATTTCTGACCTTTTACTATGAACCAGGCACCCTCCCCTCTTCAGAGCAGGGGGTGCCTGGTTTAATGCTCGGGTCCTCCCATTGACTTCTATAGGGCTCGGGTGCTCGGTAGAGCACCCAAGCACCCGAGCATCGGGGTGCTCAATCATCACTACTCTAGGATTCTTCTTCACCTCATTGAGCAGTCTGTGCTGTGCTCTTGCAGTCATCTTTATAGGAAGGCCACTCCTAGGGAGAGTAGCAGCAGTGCTGAACTTTCTCCATTTATAGACAATTTGTCTTACCGTGGACTGATGAACAGCAAGGCTTTTGGAGATACTTTTATAACCCTTTTTAGCTTTATGCAAGTCAACAATTCTTAATCGTGGGTCTTCTGAGAGTTCTTTTGTGCGAGGCATCATTTACATCAGGCAATGCTTCTTGTGAAAAGCAAACCCAGAACCGGTGTGTGTTTTTTATTGGGCAGGGCAGCTGCAACCAACACCTCCAATCTCATTTCATTGATTGAACTCCAGTTGGCTGATACTTCACTCCAATTAGCTCTTGGAGATGTCATTAGTCTAGGGGTTCACATACTTTTTCCACCTGCACTGTGAATGTTTACATGGTGTGTTCAATAAAAACATGGTAACATCTAATTCTTTGTGTGTTATTAGTTTAAGCAGACTGTGATTGTCTATTGTTGTGACTTAGATGAAGATCAGATAACATTTTATGACTAATTTGTGCAGAAATCCATATCATTCCAAAGGGTTCACATCCTTTTTCTTGCAACTGTATATATATATATATATATATATATATATATATATATATATATATATATATATAGCTACTGTCTCTAATGGATTTCAGAGAATGTAATCTGTGCATTTATTTCCAGGTCCTCTGATACTGTGCCTTAATAATATTGTTATGCCACTGTTCTTACATATAATGTGAATTGGTGTCCAGCAGGTGGCAATGTATCTGGCAGAGAGTACCTTTACATAGAATGGAACTTACCATTCGATTCTCCCCCTTTTGGGAAGAAGTGGGCTAGTCCTGCTTCCTACAAAGGGAAGGGTTGCAGGAAACTAGGAGTTGAGTTTTAGAGTCCAAAGGGACCAGACATAGCCCAATGAGGGGAGAGTTCAAGCCTCACTGCTGCAGGAGCTTTGGGAAAGTCTGAGAGGGAAAACCCTGCCAATGACACACTACTCAGCAAAATGGGTACATCACTCTCATAGGAAACAGTAACTGAAGCTAATAGGAAACAGACTAAAGCCAGTGATTGCTTTATCTCTCTGCTTCTAAGGCAAAGTATTCAAGTTTACCTGCCAGGTAACCTTATCCTGCTGGGGCCAAGAGAAAGATCAAGTATTGTTTGGATGACGCAAGTTTATTCAATTAAAAACAGTTGAACATTACCAAGTCTGGACTCTACGTACTCCACCAAGTACAACTCTTTTGTTGCTACGTAGCCCAACGCCATGGAGTCACAGTATCCAGGTAGGACCACGTGGCAAAACTATTAGGGCCACAACATACCACTCTGTATCCCTAAACACTAGGATCCGATTGCCCTTACAGGGGCAGTCCATTGCAGAATGAACTGCAATCAGGGGCACACATAAAAATCACTGGGCCCCATAGCAAGAATCTAAATTGGGCCCCCATTCCCCTTTTATAGCCCCTCCCACTACCCATTCCAGGCCTCTCTTTTTTTTCCATGAACTATGCTTGCTGCTGCGTTTTATAATTTATGCCATCAGGGCCAGATTAGGATTACAAAACAGCCCTGGCACACAAAAGAGGTATAATAGATGCAGTGTGTACAGATGTATAGTGTATACAGCAGAGTACTGATATATGAGATACGAGGCATAATATATGCAGTGTGTACAGGTATATAGTAAATATAGCAGTGTATTGACATGAGGTATGAGGTATAAATTACAGCTTGTACCTCACATATCAGTCCACTGCTGTATATACAATATATATGTACACATTTTATCTATTTTACCTTGTATGTAATATATCAGTACAATGCTGAATATACTATATATCTATACACACTTCATCTATTATACCTCATACCTCACATATCAGTACACTGCTGTATATACTATATATCTATACACATTGCATCTATTATACCTCGTACCTCACATATCAGTAGACTGCTGTATATACTATATATCTATACACATTGCATCTATTATACTTCGTACCTCACATGTAAGTACTCTGCTGGATATACTATATATCTGTACATATTGCATCTACACTGCTCAAAAAAATAAAGGGAACACAAAAATAACACATCCTAGATCTGAATTAATTAAATATTCTTCTGAAATACTTTGTTCTTTACATAGTTGAATGTGCTGACAACAAAATCACACAAAAAAAAAAAATGGAAATCAAATTTTTTTAACCCATGGAGGTCTGGATTTGGAGTCACCCTCAAAATTAAAGTGGAAAAACACACTACAGGCTGATCCAACTTTGATGTAATGTCCTCAAAACAAGTCAAAATGAGGCTCAGTAGTGTGTGTGGCCTCCACGTGCCTGTATGACCTCCCTACAACGCCTGTGCATGCTCCTGATGAGGTGGCGGACGGTCTCCTGAGGGATCTCCTCCCAGACCTGGACTAAAGCATCTGCCAACTCCTGGACAGTCTGTGGTGCAACATGACGTTGGTGGATAGAGCGAGACGTGATGTCCCAGATGTGCTCAATTGGATTCAGGTCTGGGGAACGGGCGGGCCAGTCCATAGCATCAATGCCTTCGTCTTGCAGGAACTGCTGACACACTCCAGCCACATGAGGTCTAGCATTGTCTTGCATTAGGAGGAACCCAGGGCCAACCGCTCCAGCATATGGTCTCATAAGGGGTCTGAGGATCTCATCTCGGTACCTAATGGCAGTCAGGCTACCTCTTTCGAGCACATGGAGAGCTGTGCGGCCCTCCAAAGAAATGCCACCCCACACCATTACTGACCCAATGCCTGTCACTACCAGAGCTTTGGGACGTTCTCACAGCTCTGTTTCTCCACCCCTGTGATGATGTCACTACTAGAGCTTGGAGGAGTTCTCACTGCTCTGTTTCTCCGCCCCTGTGATGATGTCTTTACTTTCGGTTTCCTTCCTCCCAGCTGTTCCTCCTGCGGTTGATTTCCCTGCCTTTAAATCACCCCTCCTCCTATTGTAGGGCGTGGATTATATTTCTCATTTCAGTTGTAGCTCTTGCTTGAGTATCTTCACTTGTAGCTATCAGTTCACTGGACCTGTGTTCTGCTGCAGCAAGCACTCTGGATATTGCCAGCTGTCCTTGGATCCGTCTTCTCTGCGGCTGCAGCTCCTTCAGCTAAGTGTGCAGACATTGTTGTGTACCTGGTTATTTTCTGACTGGATCTGAGGTGGCCACGGTTCCCTCCATATACTGAGCAGGGCACCGGTGGCCGTGCCCCTTCCACTATTGTAGGGGTTACAGTTGTCATCAGTCTTAGGTACGCGGGCATGCCTCGTTCCGCCATTTGGATCCGGGCATGTGCTTTAGCAGCATAGGGAGAGCTTTGAGGGTCTGACAGGGGTCACCCTTTATCCTCCCTAGTTTGGGTCCGGTCAGTAGCTCTTTTTACTGTGTATACTCTTGTTGCTCACAAACAGCCGTGACATTATAATCCACCAAAACAGTCCTTTTTTGACATAGATCCGCTTTCTGGTCTGGTTGACCGCATGCAGGGTCTTTCTTTGGAAGTAGCGGATCTCCGTCAATCTATGACTCAGCTTCAAGCATTGGGCTCTGCTCCGGCTCATGGAGTCTGTTGCGAGCCAAAGGTCTCACTTCCGGAGACATTCTCCGGGGGCAGTGAGAATTTTGTTCGCTTCAGAGAGGCATGCAAACTCCATTTTTGCTTGTGTCCCCACTCCTCTGGTAAGGAGGAGCAGAGGGTGAGAATTGTCATCTCCCTGCTCAGGGGTAATGCTCAGACTTGGGCTTTTTCGCTGCCATCAGGGGATCCCTCCCTTCGATCCGTGGAAAGATTTTTTGTGGCCCTGGGGCAGATATATGATGACCCGGATCGTGTTGCTCTGGCCGAATCTAACTTACGTGTTTTATGCCAGAACAAACTGTCTGCGGAGCTTTATTGTTCTGAATTTCGGAGATGGGCAGCTGATTCAGGTTGGAATGATGCTGCACTCCGGAGTCAGTTCTGTCATGGTCTCCCAGAGAGATTGAAAGATGCGTTTGCTTTCCATGAGAGACCAACGTCCTTAGAGTCTCTCATGTCATTGGCGGTACGCCTTGACAGGCGTCTAAGAGAAAGAAACAAGACCTCTCTGTCCAGCCATTGTCAGTCTAGGGGCAATGGTGCGGACTCATTCAGTGTGCAGGGGCCTCATCCTGTCTCGCTCCCCTCTGAGGAGGAGCCCATGCAGCTAGGTCGACTTGCCCCTGATAAAAGAGGATTTAGTCCTCAGAGTATGGTGTGTTTTTGTTGTGGGGGCATAGGTCATTTGGCAAATGTTTGTCCGTCTAGGAGATTCTTGAACTGTACTAAGAGCGATAATAAGAGAAAAACCTCAAAAGGTAAATCATCAAATTCTGCTTCATCTGCTACTTTGAGCAAAGTTGATGTAGGAATTGATGCTTTTCCTCTGACCCGCAGTTCCCGTTTTCTCCTGTCTGCCAGGGTGGCGCTAGAGAGCAAAGTCATTTCTTGTGAGATTTTTGTCGATAGTGGAGCGGCCGTCAATCTTATTGACACTCAATTTGTAGCCATGCATGGTTTTCAGGTTTGCACATTAGAAAAGGATATACCTGTTTTTGCTATTGACTCTGCTCCACTCTCACAGAGATCTCTGAAGGGCATTGTTCACAATATCCAGCTAGCTGTAGGTGACACTCATGTGGAGGATATATCTTGTTTTGTCCTTAACGGATTGCCTTCTCCTCTAGTTTTGGGGTTACCCTGGCTCACTAGACATAACACCACTATTGATTGGCAAGGAAGGCAAATAAATGAGTGGAGTGACTTTTGTAGAGAGAATTGTCTCACAGCGACTTTTGCAGAGGTGTCTACTAAAACTGTGCCATCATTTCTCTCTGATTTCTCGGACGTGTTTTCCAAGAGCGGTGTTCAGGAGCTACCTCCTCACCGGGAGTTTGACTGTCCCATTAACCTCATTCCCGGCGCCAAGCTGCCAAAAGCACGCCTCTACAATCTCTCACAACCGGAAAGAATCGCAATGCAAACTTATATCTCCGAGAGTCTCGATAAGGGGCATATTCGTCCCTCAAAGTCACCTGTGGCCGCGGGTTTTTTTTTTGTTAAAAAAAAAGATGGCTCTCTGAGACCTTGCCTAGATTTTAGGGAGCTGAACCGTATCACGATTCGCGATCCCTATCCCCTTCCTCTGATCCCGGACCTCTTCAACCAAATTGTTGGGGCCAAGGTGTTTTCGAAATTGGATTTGAGAGGCGCGTACAACCTGGTCAGGGTCAGAGAGGGGGATGAATGGAAAACGGCCTTTAATACCCCTAACGGGCATTTCGAGAATCTCGTTATGCCTTTCGGCCTGATGAATGCTCCGGCCGTCTTTCAGCATTTTGTTAATAGTATTTTCTACCATTTAATGGGGAAATTTGTATTGGTGTATCTTGATGATATTTTGATTTTTTCCCCTGATGTTCAGACCCATCAGGATCATCTTTTTCAGGTTCTGCAGATTCTGCGGGAAAATAAATTGTACGCCAAGCTGGAGAAATGTCTTTTTATGGTATCGGAGATTCAATTTCTGGCTTTTCTCCTCTCTGCTTCTGGTTTTCGCATGGATCCGGAGAAGGTCCGTGCTGTACTTGAGTGGGAGCTTCCTGAGAATCAGAAGGCATTGATGCGCTTTCTGGGTTTTGCAAACTATTACAGAAAGTTCATTTTGAATTATTCCTCTGTTGTCAAACCCCTTACTGACATGACAAAAAAGGGGGCGGATTTTTCCTCTTGGTCGGAGGAGGCGCTTGCAGCCTTTTCTAAGATTAAAGAAAGTTTTGCGTCTGCTCCCGTCTTGGTGCATCCCGATGTTTCCTTACCTTTTATTGTTGAGGTGGATGCTTCCGAGGTGGGTGTGGGTGCAGTTTTGTCCCAGGGCCCTTCTCCTGCCAAATGGCGACCCTGTGCCTTTTTCTCTAAAAAACTCTCCCCGGCAGAGAGAAACTATGATGTGGGAGATAGGGAGTTGTTGGCCATCAAGTTGGCTTTCGAGGAATGGCGCCATTGGTTGGAGGGGGCCAGGCACCCTATCACCGTTTTTACCGACCATAAGAATCTGGCATACTTGGAGTCGGCCAGGCGTATGAATCCGAGACAGGCCAGATGGTCTCTGTTCTTCTCCAGATTCAATTTTGTCGTTACATTCCGACCTGGGATCAAAAATGTGAAGGCTGATGCTCACTCTCGCTGTTTTCCGGGAGGAGGAAACTCCGAGGACCCGGGTCCCATTTTGGCGGAGGGGGTAGTTGTTTCTGCTCTATATTCCGATTTGGAGGCCGAGGTCCAGGCTGCCCAGACTGAGGCACCTGCCCGTTGTCCTTCTGGGAAGTTGTTCGTGCCTCCTGAGCTACGTCACAAACTCTTCATGGAGCATCATGATACGGTTCTTGCTGGTCACCCCAGGAGTAGAGACACGGTAGATCTCATTGCTCGGAGATTTTGGTGGCCGGCTCTTCGTAAGTCAGTGGAGGGTTTTGTGGCTGCTTGTGAGACGTGCGCTCGCGCTAAGGTCCCTCGTTCACGGCCTTCAGGTTCCCTTCTCCCGTTACCCATACCTTCCCGTCCTTGGACACACCTGTCCATGGACTTTATCACGGATCTTCCTCGTTCCTCGGGGAAGTCGGTTATCCTGGTGGTGGTGGACCGTTTTAGCAAGATGGCTCATTTCGTACCTTTCCTTGGTTTACCCAATGCTAAAACGTTGGCGCAAGCTTTTGTCGACCATATTGTTAAATTGCACGGCATTCCCTCTGATATTGTTTCCGATAGAGGCACGCAGTTTGTGTCCAGGTTCTGGAAGGCTTTCTGTTCTCGCCTGGGGGTTCGGCTGTCCTTCTCTTCTGCTTTTCACCCGCAGTCGAATGGTCAGACTGAGCGCCTCAATCAGAATCTGGAGACATATTTGCGCTGTTTTGTGGCAGAGAACCAGGAGGATTGGTGTTCATTTCTCCCTCTTGCTGAGTTTGCTCTGAACAACCGTCGTCAGGAATCTTCTGATAAGTCACCATTCTTTGGTGCATATGGGTTCCATCCGCAGTTTGGGACATTCTCGGGAGGGCCTCTTTCTGGTTTACCTGAGGAGGAGAGATTTTCCTCGTCTTTGTCTACCATTTGGCAAAAGATTCAGAGTAATCTTAGAAAGATGAGTGAGAAGTATAAGCGTGTGGCTGATAAGAGACGTGTGCCTGGTCCGGACCTGAATGTGGGTGATCTGGTGTGGTTGTCTACAAGAAATATTAAACTGAAGGTTCCCTCCTGGAAATTGGGTCCCAAGTTTATTGGGCCTTATAAAATCTTGTCAGTCATCAATCCTGTTGCCTTCCGTCTTGATCTTCCACGGGTTTGGAAGATACATAATGTATTTCACAGATCTCTCTTAAAACCATATGTCTAGCCCACGGTACCCTCCTCTTTGCCTCCTCCTCCGATTTTGGTTGATGGCAATCTGGAGTTTGAGGTTTCCAGAATTGTGGACTCTCGCATTGTCCGCGGTTCTCTTCAGTACCTCGTTCATTGGAAGGGTTATGGTCCTGAGGAGAGGATGTGGGTTCCGGTGTCGGACATTAAAGCCACTCGCCTCATCAGGGCATTTCATAGGGCTCATCCTGAGAAGGTGGGTCCTGGGTGTCCGGAGTCCACCCGTAGAGGGGGGGGGGTACTGTCACTACCAGAGCTTTGGGACGTTCTCACAGCTCTGTTTCTCCACCCCTGTGATGATGTCACTACTAGAGCTTGGAGGAGTTCTCACTGCTCTGTTTCTCCGCCCCTGTGATGAAGTCTTTACTTTCGGTTTCCTTCCTCCCAGCTGTTCCTCCTGCGGTTGATTTCCCTGCCTTTAAATCACCCCTCCTCCTATTGTAGGGCGTGGATTATATTTCTCATTTCAGTTGTAGCTCTTGCTTGAGTATCTTTACTTGTAGCTATCAGTTTACTGGACCTGTGTTCTGCTGCAGCAAGCACTCCGGATATTGCCAGCTGTCCTTGGATCCGTCTTCTCTGCGGCTGCAGCTCCTTCAGCTAAGTGTGCAGACATTGTTGTGTACCTGGTTATTTTCTGACTGGATCTGAGGTGGCCACGGTTCCCTCCATATACTGAGCAGGGCACCGGTGGCCGTGCCCCTTCCACTATTGTAAGGGTTACAGTGGTCATCAGTCTTAGGTACGCGGGCATGCCTCGTTCCGCCATTTGGATCCGGGCATGTGCTTTAGCAGCATAGGGAGAGCTTTGAGGGTCTGACAGGGGTCATTCTTTATCCTCCCTAGTTTGGGTCCGGTCAGTAGCTCTTTTTACTGTGTATACTCTTGTTGCTCACAAACAGCCGTGACAATGCCAAACCGGTCATGCTGGAGGATGTTGCAGGCAGCAGAACATTCTCCACGGCGTCTCCAGACTCTGTCACGTCTGTCACGTGCTCAGTGTGAACCTGCTTTCATCTGTGAAGAGCACAGGGCGCCAGTGGCGAATTTGCCAATCTTGGTGTTTTCTGGAAAATGGCAAACGTCCTGCACGGTGTTGGGCTGTAAGCACAACCCCCACCTGTGGACGTCGGGCTCTCATATCACCCTCATGGAGTCTGTTTCTGACCGTTTGAGCAGACACATGCACATTTGTGGCCTGCTGGAGGTCATTTTGCAGGGCTCTGGCAGTGCTCCTCCTGTTCCTCCTTGCACAAAGGCGGAGGTAGCGGTCCTGCTGCTGGGTTGTTGCCCTCCTACGGCCTCCTCCTCGTCTCCTGATGTACTTGCCTGTTTCCTGGTAGCGCCTCCATGCTCTGGACACTACGCTGACAGACACAGCAAACCTTCTTGCCACAGCTCACATTGATGTGCCATCCTGGATAAGCTGCACTACCTGAGCCACTTGTGTGGGTTGTAGACTCCGTCTCATGCTACCACTAGAGTGAAAGCACCGCCAGCATTCAAAAGTGACCAAAACATCAGCCAGGAAGCATAGGAACTGAGAAGTGATCTGTGGTCACCACCTGCAGAACCACTCCTTTATTGGGGGTGTCTTGCTAATTGCCTATAATTTCCACCTGTTGTCTATCCCATTTGCACAACAGCATGTGAAATTGATTGTCACTCAGTGTTGCTTCCTAAGTGGACAGTTTGATTTCACAGAAGTGTGATTGACTTGGAGTTACATTGTGTTGTTTAAGTGTTTCCTTTATTTTTTTGAGCAGTGTATAATACTGTGTAATATATCCAGTGTGTGTATTTAGATGTGTGTGTGTATATGTATATATATATATATATATATATATATATATATATATACACTGCTTAAAAAAATAAAGGGAACACTTAAACAACACAATGTAACTCCAAATCAATCACACTTCTGTGAAATCAAACTGTCCACTTAGGAAGCAACACTGAGTGACAATCAATTTTACATGCTGTTGTGCAAATGGGATAGACAACAGGTGGAAATTATAGGCAATTAGCAAGACACCCCCAATAAAGGAGTGGTTCTGCAGGTGGTGACCTGACCACTTCTCAGTTCCTATGCTTCCTGGCTGATGTTTTGGTCACTTTTGAATGCTGCCGGTGCTTTCACTCTAGTGGTAGCATGAGACGGAGTCTACAACCCACACAAGTGGCTCAGGTAGTGCAGCTTATCCAGGATGGCACATCAATGCGAGCTGTGGCAAGAAGGTTTGCTGTGTCTGTCAGCGTAGTGTCCAGAGCATGGAGGCGCTACCAGGCGACAGGCCAGTACATCAGGAGACGTGGAGGAGGCCGTAGGAGGGCAACAACCCAGCAGCAGGACCGCTACCTCCGCCTTTGTGCAAGGAGGAACAGAAGGAGCACTGCCAGAGCCCTGCAAAATGACCTCCAACAGGCCACAAATGTGCATGTGTCTGCTCAAACGGTCAGAAACAGACTCCATGAGGGTGATATGAGAGCCCGACGTCCACAGGTGGGGGTTGTGCTTACAGCCCAACACCGTGCAGGACGTTTGGCATTTGCCAGAGAACACCAAGATTGGCAAATTCGCCACTGGCGCCTTGTGCTCTTCACAGATGAAAGCAGGTTCACACTGAGCACATGTGACAGACGTGACAGAGTCTGGAGATGCCGTGGAGAACGTTCTGCTGCCTGCAACATCCTCCAGCATGACCAGTTTGGCATTGGGTCAGTAATGGTGTGGGGTGGCATTTCTTTGGAGGGCCGCACAGCCCTCCATGTGCTATCCAGAGGTAGCCTGACTGCCATTAGGTACTGAGATGAGATCCTCAGACCCCTTGTGAGACCATATGCTGGTGCGGTTGGCCCTGGGTTCCTCCTAATGCAAGACAATGCTAGACCTCATGTGGCTGGAGTGTGTCAGCAGTTCCTGCAAGACGAAGGCATTGATGCTATGGACTGGCCCGCCCGTTCCCCAGACCTGAATCCAATTGAGCACATCTGCGACATCACGTCTCGCTCTATCCACCAACATCACGTTGCACCACAGACTGTCCAGGAGTTGGCAGATGCTTTAGTCCAGGTCTGGGAGGAGATCCCTCAGGAGACCGTCTGCCACCTCATCAGGAGCATGCACAGGCGTTGTAGGGAGGTCATACAGGCATGTGGAGGCCACACACACTACTGAGCCTCATTTTGACTTGTTTTAAGGACATTACATCAAAGATGGATCAGCCTGTAGTGTGTTTTTCCACTTTAATTTTAAGGGTGACTCCAAATCCAGACCTCCATGGGTTAAAAAATGTGATTTCCATTTTTTTTTTTTTCTGTGATTTTGTTGTCAGCACATTCAACTATGTAAAGAACAAAGTATTTCAGAAGAATATTTAATTAATTCAGATCTAGGATGTGTTATTTTTGTGTTCCCTTTATTTTTTTGAGCAGTGTATATATATATATATATATATATATATATATAGAGAGAGAGAGAGAGAGAGAGAGCAGTGTATTGATGTGAGAAATACAAGGTATAATACTGTAGATGCAGTGTGTACAGAAATATGTGGTCAGTTATACATTATGGTCACTGTGTTTGTGAGGTACATAAGGTAGTGGTCACTGTAACTGTTTGAAGTATTATACATAAGTGAGCAATAAGAAAAAACAGGGCACACAACTTCAGTCAGTTTTTGACTGCGATTGCGTTGCATTGTTCAGTTTTTATGGTGAGGGTGCAATGCGTTTTGCACGTGCGTGATGAAAAACTGAATGTGGTACCCAGACCTGAAATTCTTCACTAAAGTTCGGGTTTGGGTTCGGTGTTGTGTAGATGTTATTAACATGGTTATAAGGGGAAATAATAGCATTCTTAAGGCCCCTTTCACACGGATGTCCAGGATTTGCTCCGGATGCGTCGCGTGTGCATTGCGGGAAACCCACGCGCATGCAACATCAGTCAGTTTTGACTGCGATTGCGTTGCATTGTTCCGTTTTTTTTGCGCAGGTGCAATGCGTTTTGCACACGCGTGATAAAAAACTGAATGTGGTACCCAGACCCGAACCCGGAATTCTTCACTGAAATTCGGGTTTGGGTTTGGTGTTCTGTAGATTTTATTTTACCTTATAACATGGTTATAAGGGAAAATAATAGCATTCTTAATACAGAATGCTCACTAAAATGTCGATTGAGGGGTTAAAAAATAAATTAACTCACCTCATCCACTTGTTTGCGCAGCCGACATCGTCTTCTTTCCATGTTATAACATGTGGGTAACATGCTATAACCATGTTATAAGGGAAAATAATACAGTGAGTTTACTTTAATTGGGTACAGGGTTGCTCATCCCTATCCTCTCCTAGCAACCATGCGTGAAAATCGCACCGCATCCGCACTTGCTTGCGATTTTCACTCAGGTCCATTCATTTCTATGGGGCCTGCATTGCGTGAAAAATGCTGACTATAGAACATGATGCAATTTTCACAAGTGATGCGTAAAAATCACCGCTCTGCACAGCCCCATTGAAGTGAATGGGTCCGGATTCAGTGCGGGTGCAATGCATTCACCTCATGCATTGCACCTACGCGGAAAACTTGCCCGTGTGAAAGGGGCCTAATACAGAATGCTTAGTAAAATGCTGCTTGAGAGGTTAAAAAAAAAAATTATTAACTCACCTCATCCACTTGATCGCGCAGCCGGCATCGTCTTCTTTCTTCTTCTTTGAGGACCTGCAAAAGAACCTTTGATGACGTAATCTTGAGTGCTGTGACGTCTGCGCAGGTCCTGCTGAATGAAGATAGAAGGTCAAAGGTCCTTTTGCGGGTCCTCAAAAAATTAAAAAGAAGACGATGTTGGCTGTGCGATCAAGTGGATGAGGTGAGTTAATTTTTTTTATTTTTTAAACCCTCAAGCAACATTTTACTAAGCATTCTGTATTAAGAATGCTATTATTTTCCTTTAAAACCATGTTATAAGGGAAAATAATGCAGTAAATTGACTTTAATCAATTTACTAACATCATCTCCTAGCAATCATGCGTGAAAATTGCATTGCATCCGCACTTTCTTGCGGATGCTATGTGATTTTCACGCAGCCCCATTCATTTCTATGGGGCCTGTGTTGCGTGAAAAACGCAGAATATAGAACATGCTGTGATTTTCACGCAACGCACAAGTAATGCGTGCAAATCACCACTTGTCTGCACAGCCCCATTGAAGTGAATGAGTCCGGATTCAGTGCGGGTGAAATGCGTTTACCTCACACATTGCATCCGCACGGAATTCTCGCCCATGTGAAAGGGGCCTTAACAAAAATAAAAATGATAGACATATTAGGTATTGTCATATCTGTAACAACCTGCTCTATAACAATTACACATTATATGCCCCCTCAGGTGAATGCTGTAATGCAGCCATTTTTTTCACCTTGTCTCACAAAAAGTGTAATACCAAGCAATCAAAAAGTTTTATGTACCCTAAAATGGTACCAATGAAAACATCACCTCATCCCGCAAAAATGAGACCCCAGATAAGACAATCACTTAAAAAATTAAAACCAATGTCATCCGTAAACCAGTCCATCAAAATCTGCGCTGCAAAAGCCATATGACGCTCCTTCTGTTCAGAATTGTGCCATGTGCCCCCACAGCAGTTTACCACCACATATGGGGTGTTGCCGTATTCAGGAGAAGGTGGGTAACAAATTATAGTGTTCTTTTTCTCCTGTTACCCATTGTGAAAATGAAAAATTTGGGGATAAAGCAACATTTTATTGGAAGAAATTAAACTTTTCATTTTCACAGCCAAGTGTTTCCAAATTCCGTAAAACGCTTAGGGGGTCAAAGTGCTCAGTACCTCCCTAATATATTCTTAAAGGGGTGTAGTTTTCAAAATGGGATTCACTTTTTGAGGGTTTCCACTGTAAGGGTACGTTAGGGTCTCTTTAAATACAAAATGGTGCCGAAAAACCATTCTAGCAAAATCTGCCTCCCAAATCCATATTGCGCTCCTTTCCTTCTGACCACTGCAAAAAAAGGGGGTTAGTCAGCACCTCCCAGTGCGCAGGTGCACGCTGCCATGGCGAAAACCTAGAGGAAAAAAAGAGACAATGCAGCAAAGTACAACAATGCCATAGTCACAAAAATAATGATTGCAAAAATTATGGTGCTAATGCTACACTTATTTATAAAGTGAGATGCTTGGCCAATGCACTGGGCTCCAGTGAACAAGGCAGACATAGCAGAGCTGGAGAGGGTCCAGAGGAGGGCAACTAAAGTAATAACTGGAATGGGGCAACTACAGTACCCTGAAAGATTATCAAAATTAGGGTTATTCACTTTAGAAAAAAGACGACTGAGGGGAGATCTAATTACTATGTATAAATATATCAGGGGTCAGTACAGAGATCTATCCCATCATCTATTTATCCCCAGGACTGTGACTGTGACGAGGGGACATCCTCTGCGTTTGGAGGAAAGAAGGTTTGTACACAAACATAGAAAAGGATTCTTTACGGTAAGAGCAGTGAGACTATGGAACTCTCTGCCTGAGGAGGTGGTGATGGTGAGTACAATAAAGGAATTCAAGAGGGGCCTGGAAGTGTTTCTGGAGCGTAATAATATTACAGGTTATAGCTACTAGAAAGGGGTCGTTGATCCAGGGAGATATTCTGATTGCCTGATTGGAGTCGGGAAGGAATTTTTTATTCCCCTAAAGTGAGGAAAATTGGCTTCTACCTCACAGGGTTTTTTTTGCCTTCCTCTGGATCAACTTGCAGGATGACAGGCCGAACTGGATGGACAAATGTCTTTTTTCGGCCTTATGTACTATGTTACTATGTTACTATGTATTTCTTACAAAACCATCTGAGCCCATCTGCCGAACGTCAAGGCGATCTCTGTTAGACGGGTCCTAACACTAAATACTACCTGTTATGCGCCATAATGACCGCCATAAAATTCAGGGAGTGTTGGATCCACATGCATGTTGGATCCACTCTGCCTTTTTCCATTTTTTGTGCCATAATGGCCTCCATTACAAGGGATGCAGGTACCAACATGCATGCCGAGCCCACTCTATACCTTTCCTGGTGCTAGACAGCTTCCAATGAATGTAGTGAGAGCAGGCTACAGCTTTATACTGAAAGTAACTAAAATAGCCTATGGGGTAGACAGGCTAATCAGGAGTGCACGACTCGCTGGAGTGCCACATCTCCAGCATAGTAAATCTGCAAAAAAAAAGGGGGTTAGTCAGCACCTCCCAGTGCGCAGGTGCACGCTGCCATGGCAAAAAACCTAGAGGAAAAAAAGAGAGGCCACCAATGGACAATACTTTATGAAATATAGAAAATGTCACAGACTATTAACAAAGTCTATTATTAAGTGCCATATAGTCATCTCACAAACACATTGATAAAAAGTAACCAGAAAGTGGCCAAGCCCTTAAATTCCAGGTTGTAATGCAATAAAACAGAAAAATATCTAATGAGGTTAATACATTAGCAAAGCACGATACATATATTTGATTGCAAAAAACACACGTCTATCAAGTTGAACCAGAAGGAAAAAAACATATTATCCCTGGCTGATTTATGTGTTTTATACTGTAAGCTTTCAATTTCCTTTGTCTCTTAAACTTTAAAAAGTTTGGTATCAGCATAAATAATTTATCCTTATCAAAGATTGTCAAATGCCTATTGTTAAATGGCTCATGTGAGTAATTCCTGAAATGACACGTGATTTATAATTGTAATTTGCAGATGCAGAGACAATGCACCTGCACACACCTTTTGAAAGCATGCATCTTCAGAAAAGAATATGCTATGATATACTAGAAATATACTATCTAGTCACCTAATGAACATTTGGCATTTTGTAGAAAATAATCCACAACACCAACCTACCTACAAGTAAATATTACTTGCATTACTGATTTAGCCAAGTAAAGTATAATATTATAATTTTTTGTGTAGTAATTTAAAACATTGTTGTAAATGTAATGGGGCAAAAAATAAAATGCAGTATTTCAAATAAGGACAGAAATGTGTCACTGAGGCAAGTAACCAATTTGATGAAAAAAGGCATATAGGTATCTACCGTGGTTCCTCCAGTTATAATGGCCTCAGGTTACAAGGGTCTCCAGGGTCATCATAAAGCAAAACTACATATAACTTATAGTGCCAGTAATATGGATCTGTACAATATGCTACAAGTGAGTGCAATATAAAAGAAGACGATGGGGAAAGACTTATTATATCCCTTCACCAGTTTTCTGGCATAAAAAAGTCACACAGGTGACATTTTAAGTGCTAATACAACAAAATATTGTTGCAAGTGGCGTTTGTACGCTGACCTCGCTACTTTAAAAAAAAAAAAGGTGTGACAACAGTAGAGGCTGGGAAGAGCAGGTCCACTACATTTATCTTCATTTACGCCAGTTTTCAGCTGTCATTGATTTTAGTTTAGACGAACGGACTGCCGGATGATGTGCCTAATACATGGCAAGGCCTGCACACAACCATAATACTGCTTCTTTTCTTGTGCATCGCTGAAAAAGAGGTACATAGGGTCTCAACTGTATACATATGCCTCCGATAAAACATACCACAATGTTTTTTGTCAGATTCGTATGGAATCCAGGAAAAAAAAAATAGAGGTACTGTATATTCCATTAGATGCTGTTTATATGAAGGTATGCTTGAGCACTGTGACAAGGGCAGAATATTTAGCCTGTTCGGCTGTATGAACTCTGCGCACTGCCGCACCGGCTCTGTGTCCTTGTTAGGGAACCCCTACCAAGGCTGACTTGTTTGTTTAGAAGCTAATGTGACAACAGCTTTTTTTTCTTCAGTGGTATTTTTGTTGTTTCTATTTTAAAATCATAATTAGGAATGAGCGAATTTCATACCGTGCACATGCCGTGGTGGTCAGCGCTGACCACGGCACGTGCGAGGTATACAGAGGTAGGGGGCTCCCTCTTGCTCCATCCCGCTCTACGCTAGCAGGGGGTCGATGATTGCCATTGCAGCCCCTTACACAGGCATCGGAGTTGCCAGCCTACGGAAGCCCAGGAGATCCAGCCTGAGTGCTGAGTCTCCTAGGCAAATGTCCGCGTCTCACTGTGTAAGACGCTGACAGTTCAATTCAGTATAATAAAGAATGTATTGTACTGAATTGAAACAGGGATCAAACCCTGAAATGACGAAGTCCCACAGTGGGACAAATATAAAAAAGTAAAATAAAGAGAAAAAAAAATGTGTTTTTTTTATAATAAAATAATGTAAGTTTCAAGTAAAAAAAAAAAGCATCCTCTTTTTCAAAATAAAGTAAAAAAAAAGGTAAATAATAGGGAAAAAAAAGAAAAGTATACATATTACATATCGCCGTGTCCGTATAGACTGGCTCTATAAAAATATAACTTGACCTAACCCCTCAGGTGAACACTGTCAAAAAAGTTTAATAAAAACTGTGCTACAAAAAAACTTTTTTTTGTCATCTTACATCACTAAAAGTGCAACACCAAGTGATCAAAAAGGAGTATTCCCCCTAAAATAGTAACAATCTAACCATCACCTCATCTCGCAAAAAATTAGCCCCTACCTAAAACAATCTCCTAAAAAATAAAAAATAAAACTATGGCTATGGAGACACTAAAACATGATTTTTTTTGTTTCAAAAATGCTGTTATTGTGTAAAACTTATATCACATGATCTAAACCCTCAGATGACCACCGTGAAAAAAAAAATAAAGTGTAAAAAAAAAGCCATTTTTTGTCACCTTACATCACAAAAAGTGTAATACCAAGCGATCAGAAAGTCATACGCACCCCAAAAATCATACCAATCTATCTGTAATCTCATCCCACAAAAAATGAGAACCTACCTAAGACAATCGTCCAAAAAGTTAAAATAAACTAGGGCTCTCAGAATATGGAGACACTAAAACATGATTTTCTTTGTTTCAAAAAAGCTGTTATTGTGTAAAACTTTAATAAATAAAAAAAAGTATACATATTAGGTATCGCCGTGTTCGTAATCTCCTGCTGTATAAAAATATCACATGACCTAACCCCTCAGAGGAACACCGTAAAAAAAAAGCCATTTTTTGTCACCTTACATCACAAAAAGTGTAATCAAAAAGTCATACACACTCTAAAATTTTACCAATAAAACCATCATCTCATCCTGCAAAAAATGAGAACCTACATAATACAGTAGGTCAAAAAATGTTAAAAAAATATGGCTTTCAGAATATGGAGACACAAAAAAAACTTTTTTTTCAAAAATGCTTTTTTGTAAAACTGAAACAAACAACCAAAAAATAGTCATATTTGGTATTGTCGGTACTATGGTACTATGATACTGGCACATGGGGGGGTTTGGCACTATGATACTGGCACATGGGGTGGGGGGGTGGTAAGGAGAGAGGTGCTTGATACTGGCACATTGGGAAAGGGGGAGATGTCACTATGATACTGGTACATGGGGGGGGAGATGGCACTATGATACTGGCACATGGGGAAGGAGAGAGGCACTTCATACTGGCACATGGGGGGGTTGGCACTATGATACTGGCACATGGGGGGTGGAAAGGAGAGAGGCACTTGATACTGGCACATGGGGGGGGGAGATGGCACTATGATACTGGCACATGGGGGGGCAAGAAGAGAGGCACTTAATACTTGCACATTGGGGGGGAGAGGGCACTATGATACTGGCACATGGGGAGGTAGGTGGGAAGGAGAGAGGCACTTGATATTGGCACATTGGGGGGGAGATGGCACTATGATACTGGTACATTAGGGGGAGATGGCACTATGATACTGGCACATGGGGGGTGGGAAGGAGAGAGGCACTTGATACTGGCACATTGGGAGGGGAGAGATGGCACTATGATACTGGTACATTGTGGGAGGGAGATGGAAATATGATACTGGCACATGGGGGGAGATGGCACTATGATACTGGCACATAGGGGGGAGGAGAGAGTCACTTAATACTGGCACATGGGGAAGGAGAGAGGCACTTCATACTGGCACATGGGGGGGTTGGCACTATGATACTGGCACATGGGGGGTGGAAAGGAGAGAGGCACTTGATACTGGCACATGGGGGGGGAGATGGCACTATGATACTGGCACATGGGGGGGCAAGAAGAGAGGCACTTAATACTTGCACATTGGGGGGGAGAGGGCACTATGATACTGGCACATGGGGAGGTGGGTGGGAAGGAGAGAGGCACTTGATATTGGCACATTGGGGGGGAGATGGCACTATGATACTGGTACATTAGGGGGAGATGGCACTATGATACTGGCACATGGGGGGTGGGAAGGAGAGAGGCACTTGATACTGGCACATTGGGAGGGGAGAGATGGCACTATGATACTGGTACATTGTGGGAGGGAGATGGCAATATGATACTGGCACATGGGGGGAGATGGCACTATGATACTGGCACATAGGGGGGAGGAGAGAGTCACTTAATACTGGCACATTGGGGGGGAGATGACACTATGATACTGGCACAAGGGGGGGTGGGTGGGAAAAAGAGAGGCACTTGATATTGGCACATTGGGGGGGGGAGATGGTACTATGATACTGGCACATGGGGGGGAAGGAGAGAGGCACTTAATACTGGCACATTTTGGGGGGAGATGGCACTATGATACTGGCACATGGGGAGGTGGGTGGGAAGGAGAGGCACTTGATACTGCACATTGGGAGGGGGGAGATGGCACTATGATACTGGCACATTGGGGGGGAGATGGCACTATAATACTGGCACATTGGGGGGAGATGGCACTATGATACTGGCACATGGGGAGGTGAGTGGGAAGGAGAGAGGCACTTGATACTGGCACATTTGGGGGGGAGATGGCACTATGATACAAGCACATAGTGGGGGGGAAGGAGAGAGGCACTTGATACTGGCACTTTGGGGGGGGCGAGATGGCACTATGATACTGGGACATGGGGGGGGGAAGGAGAGAGGCACTTGATAACGGCACATGGGGGGGCATCTATGGGGACACTTACTGGCACATTATTGGGGGGCATTATGGGGGTCTCTTTTTACTGGCACGTTATTGGGGGAGGCCACAAAGAATGGGTATTTTATATGGGGGGGCTCTGTGTGGTGCTAGTATTATCAGGGGTATTATCTGTTTCTGCAGTATTGTATTGGGGAGCACAGCGGCACAGTATTGTGGTAGGATGATTTGTCCAAAAGATGTGAGAATGATGGAAAAGTAGTAAACTAAGATTTTTTTTTGTCAAACTGCAGAGACGAAAAATGGCTGAAAACTGGAGGTCTGATCTGAAGGTCTGAAAGGAGACGATGAGGAAAGAGAACATCTACATCAAAGAGACGTCACTGGATGTAAGAGGTATGTGTGCTGTATTGCCCTGTATTTCCAATTTTTTTTTAATCCAAATCAGAATACTTTGTTAAAAAAGTAAGGACTTTTTATTTTTTCATATTAAAAGAATATTGAGTTTGGATCACTTTGTTTCTTACACCGTTCACACAATTCTTATGTACAGGATTCGTAGGATTCGAGATTCGAAAGATTCAAGAGATTTGAGAACCTATTCGGATTCAGATTCTAAAAAAATTGGATTCGTCCCACCTCGAATATACACTGCTCAAAAAAATAAAGGGAACACAAAAATAACACATCCTAGATCTGAATTAATTAAATATTCTTCTGAAATACTTTGTTCTTTACATAGTTGAATGTGCTGACAACAAAATCACACAAAAATAAAAAAATGGAAATCAAATTTTTCAACCCATGGAGGTCTGGATTTGGAGTCACACTCAAAATTAAAGTGGAAAAACACACTACAGGCTGATCCAACTTTGATGTAATGTCCTTAAAACAAGTCAAAATGAGGCTCAGTAGTGTGTGTGGCCTCCACGTGCCTGTATGACCTCCCTACAACGCCTGTGCATGCTCCTGATGAGGTGGCGGACGGTCTCCCGAGGGATCTCCTCCCAGACCTGGACTAAAGCATCTGCCAACTCCTGGACAATCTGTGGTGCAACGTGACGTTGGTGGATAGAGCGAGACATGATGTCCCAGATGTGCTCAATTGGATTCAGGTCTGGGGAACGGGCGGGCCAGTCCATAGCATCAATGCCTTCGTCTTCCAGGAACTGCTGACACACTCCAGCCACATGAGGTCTAGCATTGTCTTGCATTAGGAGGAACCCAGGGCCAACCGCACCAGCATATGGTCTCACAAGGGGTCTGAGGATCTCATTTCGGTATCTAATGGCAGTCAGGCTACCTCTGGCGAGCACATGGAGGGCTGTGCGGCCCTCCAAAGAAATGTCACCCCACACCATTACTGACCCAATGCCAAACTGGTCATGCTGGAGGATGTTGCAGGCAGCAGAACGTTCTCCACGGCGTCTCCAGACTCTGTCACGTCTGTCACATGTGCTCAGTGTGAACCTGCTTTTATCTGTGAAGAGCACAGGGCGCCAGTGGCGAATTTGCCAATCTTGGTGTTCTCTGACAAATCCCAAACGTCCTGCACGGTGTTGGGCTGTAAGCACAACCCCCACCTGTGGATGTCGGGCCCTCATATCACCCTCATGGAGTCTGTTTCTGACCATTTGAGCAGACACATGCACATTTGTAGCCTGCTGGAGGTCATTTTGCAGGGCTCTGGCAGTGCTCCTCCTGTTCCTCCTTGCACAAAGGCAGAGGTAGCGGTCCTGCTGCTGGGTTGTTGCCCTCCTACAGCCTCCTCCACGTCTCCTAAAGTACTGGCCTGTCTCCTGGTAGCGCCTCCATGCTCTGGACACTACGCTGACAGACACAGCAAACCTTCTTGCCACAGCTCGCATTGATGTGCCATCCTGGATAAGCTGCACTACCTGAGCCACTTGTGTGGGTTGTAGACTCCGTCTCATGCTACCACTAGAGTGAAAGCACTGCCAGCATTCAAAAGTGACCAAAACATCAGGCAGGAAGCATAGGAACTGAGAAGTATCTGTGGTCACCACCTGCAGAACCACTCCTTTATTGGGGGTGTCTTGCTAATTGCCTATAATTTCCACCTGTTGTCTATCCCATTTGCACAACATCATGTGAAATTGATTGTCACTCGGTGTTGCTTCCTAAGTCGACAGTTTGATTTCACAGAAGTGTGATTGACTTGGAGTTACATTGTGTTGTTTAAGTGTTCCCTTTATTTTTTTGAGCAGTGTATTCATATAAATTTCAGTTAGTGTCAGTTTAGAATTTTTGCACGAACGCACCATCAGCATACTTGCATTTTGCAACCACTGAGCACCGAACAGAATTATCCATTACTGATCGCCTCTGTTCAGTTTGCACTGCAAGTTTTGACAGGAAAATACTTTTTTTTTGTGCAGAAAATAGTTTTTTTTATTACAACTTTTCTTTAAAATTTTATTTAAAATTTTCTACAAGCCCCTTTACATGTGAAAACACTACGAACACACCACTCACACTAAATAAAGGTTTCCACACTTCACACATCACACCCCAATAAAATAAAAATGGCCCATCAATCCCAACGACTCAGCTGAAGAGGCATACGCCATGCTTGCCTCCAATACTGAATCTGCCTGTGAGGGAGAATAGGATGCCACATTCCTCTACTCCTCTACCCCCTCATAATTGTAATCATCCGCTGATGAGGGACCCTCTAGAAGGCGCCCCAGGGTAGCAGAGGAGGCAACACCCCAGGGTGAGCCCACATTGACCCCATCCCCTGACAATTATCAGCCCCACATTCCTGAGTTTGTGGGCAACTCAGGAATTCTGATAGATTGTGCGGAATTTAATGGTGGCCCAAACTAATTTGTACGCCCAACAATCCATTGCTCAAAACCCTAGTACACCATACACTAGACCCCTAGGTTGGACCCCAGTAGATGCAGCAGAGATGATGAAGTTAAAAAAAAAAAACGTTAGGCAATATTGGAGTTCTGATGTTTTCTACCAGACTCCAATTTACAGTCAGACCATGACCCGAAAGCAATTTGAATCAATCCGAAAATTCCTACACTTCAATGACAATTCACAATGCCCACCCCAAAACGACCCAACATTTGGCCGACTGTTCAAGGTTAGGCCTGTCATTGACCACTTCAGCAACAAGTTTGCTAAGGTGAACAACCCAGAGAAAAATGTCAGTGTAGATGAGTCCCTATTATTGTTCAAAGGGAGGATTAGATTCTGCCAATACCTGCCTAGCAAACAGGCAAGGTATGGCATAAAAGTATACAAACTGAGAGTAGCTCCGGGTACACCCACAAGTTTCGCTTTTACAAAGGGAAAGATTCCAGGATAGAACCCCCAGAATGCCCCCCCCCCCCCCCCTTTTAGGAGTTAGTGGGAAGATTGTGTGGGAATTACTGCACCCACTGCTGGATAAGGGTTATCACCTCTATGTGGATAACTATTATACCAGCATACCCCTATTCAGGTCCCTAAATGCCAGGGGTACTGTGGCTTGCGGCAGAGTATCCAAAAATTTGAGAGGCCTCCCTAGATCCCTGGTAGGGCAACCACTGAGAATGGGCGAAAGTAGGGCTCTCCGCAATGAGAATATGCTGGTGGTTAAGTATAAGGACAAGAGGGACGTACTTGTACTGACCACTAGTCACACTAGCGCCAGCTCCCCTGCTGCTGTACGAGATACCACTACCAATGTCAACAAGCTAGACTGCATCCTTGATAACAACAGGCACATGGGAGGGGTGGATCTTGCAGATCAACTTATGAAGCCCTACAGTGCCACACGAAAAACAAAAGTGTGGTACAAAAACCTGGCCGTACACATTGTACAGATGGCAATGTGCAATGCATGCATCCAATTTAGATTTTCAGGCCACAGAGGAACTTTCCTTCAGTTAATAGAGTTGGTCATCAAGGCCCTAATTTATCAAACCCTGGCAGGGTAGGGTCCCAGTACTTCTGGAAGTGATTCTGCCTGTGTCGTACCAAGGCAACATTTTCTAGGCTAATTCCCACAGACAGCACGGAAGGGAAGGACCCAAAAAAGATGCAGGGTGTGTCACAAAAGAGGGATAAGGAAAGACACCATTTACCAATGCAAAACCTGCCCTGAAAAACCTGGCCTATGCATGTAGGACTGCTTTAGAATCTACCAATCTTGCATGGAATATTAATTTAATTTCAGGAAATTTTTTAAATGTGACATGGCAGCTAAAATCCATGTCTGCCAATTCAGGCCTGCAAAAAACATATTTTGCACTTTGCCTCTAGAGGCCACCTGTGCGCCAATACAGCAGGCTACGAGCACATATGGGGTGTTCGCAAAATGGGGAGAAAATGGGGAACATGTACTGGGGTGCATTTTCTCCTTCAACTCCTAGTGAAAGTGAAAAATTGAGGTCTTATAGTAATTTTTCAATTTTAAAATGTGTGCTTTGAAATGCTTCTCTCAAGTATTTCTGCCTTCTGTGAGATACCTAATTGCTAAAAATTACCCTTTCCACCACTTAAAATGTTCGTACGGGGGTTATTTTTCCGATATGCAATCACTTCTTGGGATTTTTCATTTCTGGGGACCTCAGAATTTTTTTTAAATAATGCGACATGGCAACTAAAATCCATGTCTGCCAATTCAGGCCCGCAAAAAACATATTTTGCACTTTGCCTGTAGTGGCCTCCTGTGCGCCAATAGAGCAGGCTACAAGTACATATACGTAAAAGATAAAAGAAAAAATTGGAGTGGATATATGGAAAAGGGAGATGGGGCAGGGAATGATCCATTGGAGTGGATATATGGAAAAGGGAGATGGGGCAGGGAATGAAGAAGGAAAGGTAAAGCGCCAGAGGAGAACTTAAAATTAACATCGAGACACCAATTCGTAATTTACTAGTTACAGTACGAGGCAGCTACCCACTTAAAAAGAGACAAAGCACAGGGACACTAATAGTGTGCCATATGCAAGGGAACAAATAACGATATAGTGAGGCGCCAATTGCACGAAACCAGTATTGAATAAGGTAGATATATAACTATATGTATATAAAAATATAGAGGAAAACTAAAACAGCTCAAATTACAGATCTACTAATATTTAAATATGGAAGCTGTATTAAGGCTGTATTAAAACATGCCATAACCACGATTAAAAATCAAGTTAACTCAAGGGACTTACTTCACCGGGGAGGAGGATGAACAGGATAAGCTCAAGATACCTGTCCTCCTTATCCCCCCCCCGAGGTCGCCTGTAAGATGGATAAACACCCCGTCCTCGCAATGAAAGTAAACTTGAGGACTTCAAACCAAGGATGCTTGTTTTATTCTTATTAAAAAGCTCTACGCGTTTCGGGGATTACAGCTAGGTCCGCTTTATCAAGAGCATAAGCATAACATAATACAGGAAAAAACTCACGGTTATATAGGGGAGATGTATATCATTCGTTTGGTGGATTCCATGTGGCATCTCATTGTGGGCAGTAACTTCCTGGTCACATTTCCTCCAGGGTCGGAACAGGAAGTGTGTTTGTGGATAACTTAAATTAAATATTGCAATATTCAAGAAACTCAATGGATATATTATTTATCAAAATAAGATTTAGCCATAGAAATGGTCTAACCAGAGGTCTACATCCTCTGGCTACATCTGTGTGGACTGAAGTTCGCGGTGCGTTCCACTCTGGAACGCACCTGCGCTACGCCAACTGGGTAGTTTACTGTTCCTTGGTGCGTTCCAGTTTGGAGCGCACCACAGTGAACGAACTTCCTGGGTAGCTCACTGCTCCTTGGTGCGCTCCAGCCTGGAGCACACAGCAGTAATTTCCTGTAAGGGGGAGTGGCTAATGCCCTTCAGGATTACGATGCACTCCACCCTGGAGCGCATCGCAGCATGCACGGGAATGGTCCGGTCATTACAACGGGGAAGCATAATCTAATGGGCTTAAGCTATGCGTTCCACATTGGAACGCTCCCAGTAGCAGGTGGGCAGATTAATAAAGTTTAATCATATTGAGAAAGTTAATCAGTGGGGGGGCCTAGAATGATATACACCATCCTATGTAGAACATTAAATATCACAACATCGAGTATATAAACTATAATAGACTGACTAAAAATCAATATAATTTATTTAGTATTCATCAAATATAACCTTGGGGCATATTAAATAACATACCCCAAGCATCTGCATTAAACACTGGATATTAGATATTAAGAATTATACACGGTGATTAATAATACATGGTTCATTCAAAAATAATTAATAGTTAATAAATAAATATATAAAAATAAATAAAAATAAATAACAAAAAAAAAGGATAATAAAATAATAAATATATATGAATATATAAAAATACAAATAGTGCAGCAGCACAGTCAGATGCAAGGTACCAGGTGCAAAATCCCCACAGAGGTCAGCTCTTCCTCCGCGAAATATATCAAGCGAATGATGAGGCAGCACTTCCAGTATAATGTGAACGGGTGAGGACCCCAAAATTTATTAAAGCGATGTTTCGGCCTGCTCAATGAAGCCTTTCTCAAGCTAAATATATATATATGAATATATAAAAATATAAATATATATTCAATCCCAATTATATCTCGTGATAAAATTCGGTCCTGAGGGTCTCGAGCTCTTAATAGACCCTCAGGACCAAATTTTATCACGAGATATAATTTGAGTTTTAATAATATTAAAACGATTTTGAAGAAACACTGGCCAATTATATGCAAAGATCCTATTATAGGCAAAGATTTACCCAGACATCCAACCATCACATACCACCGAGCACGCACTTTAAAGAGCCTTTTGGCACCATCTTGTCCAAAAATTTCTAATTCTAATCCTAGAGTCCACACAACCAACACCGATTCATTTAAAAGTCAGGACTAGGGATGAGCGAACCCGAACTGTATAGTTCGGGTTCGTACCGAATTTGGGGTGTCCGTGACACGGACCCGAACCCGAACATTTTCGTAAAAGTCCGGGTTCGGGTTCGGTGTTCGGCGCTTTCTTGGCGCTTTTTGAAAGGCTGCAAAGCAGCCAATCAACAAGCGTCATACTACTTGGCCCAAGAGGCCATCACAGCAATGCCTACTATTGGCATGGCTGTGAATGGACAGTGCACCATGTGACCCAGCCTCTATTTAAGCTGGAGTAACGTAGCGCCGCACGTCACTCTGCTATGATCAGTATAGGGAGAGGTTGCAGCTGCGACGTTAGGGCGAGATTAGGCAGATTAACTTCTCCAAAAGACTTCATTCTGTGATCGATCTGCAGCTGTGGATCATTGAAGTGCTATTATTGACTTGCTCACTTTTTTGAGGCTGCCCAGAGCGTTTTTAGATCACTTTTTTTCTGGGGTGATCGGCGGCCATTTTGTGACTTGTGGTGCGCCAGCACGAGCTATCACCAAGTGTATTTAACCATCGATAGTGTGGTTATTTTGTGCTATATCCTACATCAGCTGCAGGCTGAGCCTGTGTCACCGAAGTGCATTTAACCATCAACAGTCTGGTTATTTTTTGGCCATATACTTCATCAGCTGCAGGCTGAGCCTGTGTCACCCAAGTGCATTTAACCATCAACAGTCTGATTATTTTTTGGCCATAAACTACATCAGCTGCAGGCTGAGCCTGTGTCACCCAAGTGCATTTAACCATCAACAGTGTGGTTATTTTTTGGCCATATATTACATCAGGGGCAAGTTGAGCCTGTCACCCAGCGCCTAAAAAATAGACCTGACATTTCTATTCAACCAAATCTGCACAGTTTTAGCTGGTCAAGTTATTTGTAGTGACCGTAAAAGCAGACTTTTTGTTCTAGGTTGAAAAAGCATTCCCAAATTTGCCATTCTGAAAATAACTAGTTTGTGGTATTTGAGGCCTACTTGAAATCTATCCCAAAAAGAAAATCTTACATTGAAGGTATTGATAGTGTCATTCAGAAAAACCTAAGACACACGCTAGCGTGCTGATAGAAGTGTCATTCTGTGATTAAACCTATAACTGTCACACAGCGCAAAAAAAACAGGTCTCACATCTCTATTCAACCAAATCTGCACAGTTTTAGCTGGTCAAGTTATTTGTAGTGACCGTAAAAGCAGACTTTTTGTTCTGGGTTGAAAAAGCATTCCCAAATTTGCCATTCTCAAAATAACTAGTTTGTGGTATTTGAAGCCTACTTGAAATCTATCTCAAAAAGAAAATCTTACATTGAAGGTATTGATAGTGTCATTCAGAAAAACCTAAGACACACGCTAGCGTGCTGATAGAAGTGTCATTCTGTGATTAAACCTATAACTGTCACACAGCGCAAAAAAAAACAGGTCTCACATCTCTATTCAACCAAATCTGCACAGTTTTAGCTGGTCAAGTTATTTGTAGTGACCGTAAAAGCAGACTTTTTGTTCTGGGTTGAAAAAGCATTCCCAAATTTGCCATTCTCAAAATAACTAGTTTGTGGTATTTGAGGCCTACTTGAAATCTATCCCAAAAAGAAAATCTTACATTGAAGGTATTGATAGTGTCATTCAGAAAAACCTAAGACACACGCTAGCGTGCTGATAGAAGTGTCATTCTGTGATTAAACCTATAACTGTCACACAGCGCAAAAAAAAACAGGTCTCACATCTCTATTCAACCAAATCTGCACAGTTTTAGCTGGTCAAGTTATTTGTAGTGACCGTAAAAGCAGACTTTTTGTTCTGGGTTGAAAAAGCATTCCCAAATTTGCCATTCTCAAAATAACTAGTTTGTGGTATTTGAGGCCTACTTGAAATCTATCCCAAAAAGAAAATCTTACATTGAAGGTATTGATAGTGTCATTCAGAAAAACCTAAGACACACGCTAGCGTGCTGATAGAAGTGTCATTCTGTGATTGAACCTATAACTGTCACACAGCGCAAAAAAAAAACAGGTCTCACATCTCTATTCAACCAAATCTGGACAGTTTTAGCTGGTCAAGTTATTTGTAGTGACCGTAAAAGCAGACTTTTGTTCTGGGTTGAAAAAGCATTCCCAAATTTGCCATTCTCAAAATAACTAGTTTGTGGTATTTGAGGCCTACTTGAAATTTATCCCAAAAAGAAAATCTTACATTAAAGGTATTGATAGTGTCATTCAGAAAAACCTAAGACACACGCTAGCGTGCTGATAGAAGTGTCATTCTGTGATTAAACCTATAACTGTCACACAGCGCAAAAAAAAACAGGTCTCACATCTCTATTCAACCAAATCTGCACAGTTTTAGCTGGTCAAGTTATTTGTAGTGACCGTAAAAGCAGACTTTTTGTTCTGGGTTGAAAAAGCATTCCCAAATTTGCCATTCTGAAAATAACTAGTTTGTGGTATTTGAGGCCTACTTGAAATCTATCCCAAAAAGAAAATCTTACATTGAAGGTATTGATAGTGTCATTCAGAAAAACCTAAGACACACGCTAGCGTGCTGATAGAAGTGTCATTCTGTGATTGAACCTATAACTGTCACACAGCGCAAAAAAAAAACAGGTCTCACATCTCTATTCAACCAAATCTGGACAGTTTTAGCTGGTCAAGTTATTTGTAGTGACCGTAAAAGCAGACTTTTTGTTCTGGGTTGAAAAAGCATTCCCAAATTTGCCATTCTCAAAATAACTAGTTTGTGGTATTTGAGGCCTACTTGAAATCTATCCCAAAAAGAAAATCTTACATTGAAGGTATTGATAGTGTCATTCAGAAAAACCTAAGACACACGCTAGCGTGCTGATAGAAGTGTCATTCTGTGATTAAACCTATAACTGTCACACAGCGCAAAAAAAACAGGTCTCACATCTCTATTCAACCAAATCTGCACAGTTTTAGCTGGTCAAGTTATTTGTAGTGACCGTAAAAGCAGACTTTTTGTTCTGGGTTGAAAAAGCATTCCCAAATTTGCCATTCTCAAAATAACTAGTTTGTGGTATTTGAAGCCTACTTGAAATCTATCTCAAAAAGAAAATCTTACATTGAAGGTATTGATAGTGTCATTCAGAAAAACCTAAGACACACGCTAGCGTGCTGATAGAAGTGTCATTCTGTGATTAAACCTATAACTGTCACACAGCGCAAAAAAAAACAGGTCTCACATCTCTATTCAACCAAATCTGCACAGTTTTAGCTGGTCAAGTTATTTGTAGTGACCGTAAAAGCAGACTTTTTGTTCTGGGTTGAAAAAGCATTCCCAAATTTGCCATTCTCAAAATAACTAGTTTGTGGTATTTGAGGCCTACTTGAAATCTATCCCAAAAAGAAAATCTTACATTGAAGGTATTGATAGTGTCATTCAGAAAAACCTAAGACACACGCTAGCGTGCTGATAGAAGTGTCATTCTGTGATTAAACCTATAACTGTCACACAGCGCAAAAAAAAACAGGTCTCACATCTCTATTCAACCAAATCTGCACAGTTTTAGCTGGTCAAGTTATTTGTAGTGACCGTAAAAGCAGACTTTTTGTTCTGGGTTGAAAAAGCATTCCCAAATTTGCCATTCTGAAAATAACTAGTTTGTGGTATTTGAGGCCTACTTGAAATCTATCCCAAAAAGAAAATCTTACATTGAAGGTATTGATAGTGTCATTCAGAAAAACCTAAGACACACGCTAGCGTGCTGATAGAAGTGTCATTCTGTGATTGAACCTATAACTGTCACACAGCGCAAAAAAAAAACAGGTCTCACATCTCTATTCAACCAAATCTGGACAGTTTTAGCTGGTCAAGTTATTTGTAGTGACCGTAAAAGCAGACTTTTGTTCTGGGTTGAAAAAGCATTCCCAAATTTGCCATTCTCAAAATAACTAGTTTGTGGTATTTGAGGCCTACTTGAAATTTATCCCAAAAAGAAAATCTTACATTGAAGGTATTGATAGTGTCATTCAGAAAAACCTAAGACAAACGCTAGCGTGCTGATAGAAGTGTCATTCTGTAATTAAACCTATAACTGTCACACAGCGCAAAAAAAAGAACAAGTCTCACATCTCTATTCAACCAAATCTGCACAGTTTTAGCTGGTCAAGTTATTTGTAGTGACCGTAAAAGCAGACTTTTTGTTCTGGGTTGAAAAAGCATTCCCAAATTTGCCATTCTCAAAATAACTAGTTTGTGGTATTTGAGGCCTACTTGAAATCTATCCCAAAAAGAAAATCTTACATTGAAGGTATTGATAGTGTCATTCAGAAAAACCTAAGACACACGCTAGCGTGCTGATAGAAGTGTCATTCTGTGATTAAACCTATAACTGTCACACAGCGCAAAAAAAAACAGGTCTCACATCTCTATTCAACCAAATCTGCACAGTTTTAGCTGGTCAAGTTATTTGTAGTGACCGTAAAAGCAGACTTTTTGTTCTGGGTTGAAAAAGCATTCCCAAATTTGCCATTCTCAAAATAACTAGTTTGTGGTATTTGAGGCCTACTTGAAATCTATCCCAAAAAGAAAATCTTACATTGAAGGTATTGATAGTGTCATTCAGAAAAACCTAAGACACACGCTAGCGTGCTGATAGAAGTGTCATTCTGTGTTTAAACCTATAACTGTCACACAGCGCAAAAAAAAAAACAGGTCTCACATCTCTATTCAACCAAATCTGCACAGTTTTAGCTGGTCAAGTTATTTGTAGTGACCGTAAAAGCAGACTTTTTGTTCTGGGTTGAAAAAGCATTCCCAAATTTGCCATTCTCAAAATAACTAGTTTGTGGTATTTGAGGCCTACTTGAAATCTGTCCCAAAAAGAAAATCTTACATTAAAGGTATTGATAGTGTCATTCAGAAAAACCTAAGACACACGCTAGCGTGCTGATAGAAGTGTCATTCTGTGATTAAACCTATAACTGTCACACAGCGCAAAAAAAAAACAGGTCTCACATCTCTATTCAACCAAATCTGCACAGTTTTAGCTGGTCAAGTTATTTGTAGTGACCGTAAAAGCAGACTTTTTGTTCTGGGTTGAAAAAGCATTCCCAAATTTGCCATTCTGAAAATAACTAGTTTGTGGTATTTGAGGCCTACTTGAAATCTATCCCAAAAAGAAAATCTTACATTGAAGGTATTGATAGTGTCATTCAGAAAAACCTAAGACACACGCTAGCGTGCTGATAGAAGTGTCATTCTGTGATTGAACCTATAACTGTCACACAGCGCAAAAAAAAAACAGGTCTCACATCTCTATTCAACCAAATCTGGACAGTTTTAGCTGGTCAAGTTATTTGTAGTGACCGTAAAAGCAGACTTTTTGTTCTGGGTTGAAAAAGCATTCCCAAATTTGCCATTCTCAAAATAACTAGTTTGTGGTATTTGAGGCCTACTTGAAATCTATCCCAAAAAGAAAATCTTACATTGAAGGTATTGATAGTGTCATTCAGAAAAACCTAAGACACACGCTAGCGTGCTGATAGAAGTGTCATTCTGTGATTAAACCTATAACTGTCACACAGCGCAAAAAAAACAGGTCTCACATCTCTATTCAACCAAATCTGCACAGTTTTAGCTGGTCAAGTTATTTGTAGTGACCGTAAAAGCAGACTTTTTGTTCTGGGTTGAAAAAGCATTCCCAAATTTGCCATTCTCAAAATAACTAGTTTGTGGTATTTGAAGCCTACTTGAAATCTATCTCAAAAAGAAAATCTTACATTGAAGGTATTGATAGTGTCATTCAGAAAAACCTAAGACACACGCTAGCGTGCTGATAGAAGTGTCATTCTGTGATTAAACCTATAACTGTCACACAGCGCAAAAAAAAACAGGTCTCACATCTCTATTCAACCAAATCTGCACAGTTTTAGCTGGTCAAGTTATTTGTAGTGACCGTAAAAGCAGACTTTTTGTTCTGGGTTGAAAAAGCATTCCCAAATTTGCCATTCTCAAAATAACTAGTTTGTGGTATTTGAGGCCTACTTGAAATCTATCCCAAAAAGAAAATCTTACATTGAAGGTATTGATAGTGTCATTCAGAAAAACCTAAGACACACGCTAGCGTGCTGATAGAAGTGTCATTCTGTGATTAAACCTATAACTGTCACACAGCGCAAAAAAAAACAGGTCTCACATCTCTATTCAACCAAATCTGCACAGTTTTAGCTGGTCAAGTTATTTGTAGTGACCGTAAAAGCAGACTTTTTGTTCTGGGTTGAAAAAGCATTCCCAAATTTGCCATTCTGAAAATAACTAGTTTGTGGTATTTGAGGCCTACTTGAAATCTATCCCAAAAAGAAAATCTTACATTGAAGGTATTGATAGTGTCATTCAGAAAAACCTAAGACACACGCTAGCGTGCTGATAGAAGTGTCATTCTGTGATTGAACCTATAACTGTCACACAGCGCAAAAAAAAAACAGGTCTCACATCTCTATTCAACCAAATCTGGACAGTTTTAGCTGGTCAAGTTATTTGTAGTGACCGTAAAAGCAGACTTTTGTTCTGGGTTGAAAAAGCATTCCCAAATTTGCCATTCTCAAAATAACTAGTTTGTGGTATTTGAGGCCTACTTGAAATTTATCCCAAAAAGAAAATCTTACATTGAAGGTATTGATAGTGTCATTCAGAAAAACCTAAGACAAACGCTAGCGTGCTGATAGAAGTGTCATTCTGTAATTAAACCTATAACTGTCACACAGCGCAAAAAAAAAGAACAAGTCTCACATCTCTATTCAACCAAATCTGCACAGTTTTAGCTGGTCAAGTTATTTGTAGTGACCGTAAAAGCAGACTTTTTGTTCTGGGTTGAAAAAGCATTCCCAAATTTGCCATTCTCAAAATAACTAGTTTGTGGTATTTGAGGCCTACTTGAAATCTATCCCAAAAAGAAAATCTTACATTGAAGGTATTGATAGTGTCATTCAGAAAAACCTAAGACACACGCTAGCGTGCTGATAGAAGTGTCATTCTGTGATTAAACCTATAACTGTCACACAGCGCAAAAAAAAACAGGTCTCACATCTCTATTCAACCAAATCTGCACAGTTTTAGCTGGTCAAGTTATTTGTAGTGACCGTAAAAGCAGACTTTTTGTTCTGGGTTGAAAAAGCATTCCCAAATTTGCCATTCTCAAAATAACTAGTTTGTGGTATTTGAGGCCTACTTGAAATCTATCCCAAAAAGAAAATCTTACATTGAAGGTATTGATAGTGTCATTCAGAAAAACCTAAGACACACGCTAGCGTGCTGATAGAAGTGTCATTCTGTGTTTAAACCTATAACTGTCACACAGCGCAAAAAAAAACAGGTCTCACATCTCTATTCAACCAAATCTGCACAGTTTTAGCTGGTCAAGTTATTTGTAGTGACCGTAAAAGCAGACTTTTTGTTCTGGGTTGAAAAAGCATTCCCAAATTTGCCATTCTCAAAATAACTAGTTTGTGGTATTTGAGGCCTACTTGAAATCTGTCCCAAAAAGAAAATCTTACATTAAAGGTATTGATAGTGTCATTCAGAAAAACCTAAGACACACGCTAGCGTGCTGATAGAAGTGTCATTCTGTGATTAAACCTATAACTGTCACACAGCGCAAAAAAAAACAGGTCTCACATCTCTATTCAACCAAATCTGCACAGTTTTAGCTGGTCAAGTTATTTGTAGTGACCGTAAAAGCAGACTTTTTGTTCTGGGTTGAAAAAGCATTCCCAAATTTGCCATTCTCAAAATAACTAGTTTGTGGTATTTGAGGCCTACTTGAAATCTGTCCCAAAAAGAAAATTTTACATTAAAGGTATTTATAGTGTCATTCAGAAAAACCTAAGACACACGCTAGCGTGCTGATAGAAGTGTCATTCTGTGATTAAACCTATAACTGTCACACAGCGCAAAAAAAAACAGGTCTCACATCTCTATTCAACCAAATCTGCACAGTTTTAGCTGGTCAAGTTATTTGTAGTGACCGTAAAAGCAGACTTTTTGTTCTGGGTTGAAAAAGCATTCCCAAAT
This sequence comes from Bufo bufo, assembly GCF_905171765.1. Lineage (NCBI taxonomy): Eukaryota > Metazoa > Chordata > Amphibia > Anura > Bufonidae > Bufo > Bufo bufo. Next base: position 345,221,924 of record NC_053390.1, on the reverse strand, counting down.
TTGCCATTCTGAAAATAACTAGTTTGTGGTATTTGAGGCCTACTTGAAATCTATCCCAAAAAGAAAATCTTACATTGAAGGTATTGATAGTGTCATTCAGAAAAACCTAAGACACACGCTAGCGTGCTGATAGAAGTGTCATTCTGTGATTGAACCTATAACTGTCACACAGTGCAAAAAAAAAACAGGTCTCACATCTCTATTCAACCAAATCTGGACAGTTTTAGCTGGTCAAGTTATTTGTAGTGACCGTAAAAGCAGACTTTTGTTCTGGGTTGAAAAAGCATTCCCAAATTTGCCATTCTCAAAATAACTAGTTTGTGGTATTTGAGGCCTACTTGAAATTTATCCCAAAAAGAAAATCTTACATTGAAGGTATTGATAGTGTCATTCAGAAAAACCTAAGACAAACGCTAGCGTGCTGATAGAAGTGTCATTCTGTAATTAAACCTATAACTGTCACACAGCGCAAAAAAAAGAACAAGTCTCACATCTCTATTCAACCAAATCTGCACAGTTTTAGCTGGTCAAGTTATTTGTAGTGACCGTAAAAGCAGACTTTTTGTTCTGGGTTGAAAAAGCATTCCCAAATTTGCCATTCTCAAAATAACTAGTTTGTGGTATTTGAGGCCTACTTGAAATCTATCCCAAAAAGAAAATCTTACATTGAAGGTATTGATAGTGTCATTCAGAAAAACCTAAGACACACGCTAGCGTGCTGATAGAAGTGTCATTCTGTGATTAAACCTATAACTGTCACACAGCGCAAAAAAAAACAGGTCTCACATCTCTATTCAACCAAATCTGCACAGTTTTAGCTGGTCAAGTTATTTGTAGTGACCGTAAAAGCAGACTTTTTGTTCTGGGTTGAAAAAGCATTCCCAAATTTGCCATTCTCAAAATAACTAGTTTGTGGTATTTGAGGCCTACTTGAAATCTATCCCAAAAAGAAAATCTTACATTGAAGGTATTGATAGTGTCATTCAGAAAAACCTAAGACACACGCTAGCGTGCTGATAGAAGTGTCATTCTGTGTTTAAACCTATAACTGTCACATAGCGCAAAAAAAAAACAGGTCTCACATCTCTATTCAACCAAATCTGCACAGTTTTAGCTGGTCAAGTTATTTATAGTGACCGTAAAAGCAGACTTTTTGTTCTGGGTTGAAAAAGCATTCCCAAATTTGCCATTCTCAAAATAACTAGTTTGTGGTATTTGAGGCCTACTTGAAATCTGTCCCAAAAAGAAAATCTTACATTAAAGGTATTGATAGTGTCATTCAGAAAAACCTAAGACACACGCTAGCGTGCTGATAGAAGTGTCATTCTGTGATTAAACCTATAACTGTCACACAGCGCAAAAAAAAACAGGTCTCACATCTCTATTCAACCAAATCTGCACAGTTTTAGCTGGTCAAGTTATTTGTAGTGACCGTAAAAGCAGACTTTTTGTTCTGGGTTGAAAAAGCATTCCCAAATTTGCCATTCTGAAAATAACTAGTTTGTGGTATTTGAGGCCTACTTGAAATCTATCCCAAAAAGAAAATCTTACATTGAAGGTATTGATAGTGTCATTCAGAAAAACCTAAGACACACGCTAGCGTGCTGATAGAAGTGTCATTCTGTGATTGAACCTATAACTGTCACACAGCGCAAAAAAAAAACAGGTCTCACATCTCTATTCAACCAAATCTGGACAGTTTTAGCTGGTCAAGTTATTTGTAGTGACCGTAAAAGCAGACTTTTTGTTCTGGGTTGAAAAAGCATTCCCAAATTTGCCATTCTCAAAATAACTAGTTTGTGGTATTTGAGGCCTACTTGAAATTTATCCCAAAAAGAAAATCTTACATTGAAGGTATTGATAGTGTCATTCAGAAAAACCTAAGACACACGCTAGCGTGCTGATAGAAGTGTCATTCTGTGATTAAACCTATAACTGTCACACAGCGCAAAAAAAAACAGGTCTCACATCTCTATTCAACCAAATCTGCACAGTTTTAGCTGGTCAAGTTATTTGTAGTGACCGTAAAAGCAGACTTTTTGTTCTGGGTTGAAAAAGCATTCCCAAATTTGCCATTCTCAAAATAACTAGTTTGTGGTATTTGAGGCCTACTTGAAATCTATCCCAAAAAGAAAATCTTACATTGAAGGTATTGATAGTGTCATTCAGAAAAACCTAAGACACACGCTAGCGTGCTGATAGAAGTGTCATTCTGTGATTAAACCTATAACTGTCACACAGCGCAAAAAAAAACAGGTCTCACATCTCCATTCAACCAAATCTGCACAGTTTTAGCTGGTCAAGTTATTTGTAGTGACCGTAAAAGCAGACTTTTTGTTCTGGGTTGAAAAAGCATTCCCAAATTTGCCATTCTCAAAATAACTAGTTTGTGGTATTTGAGGCCTACTTGAAATCTATCCCAAAAAGAAAATCTTACATTGAAGGTATTGATAGTGTCATTCAGAAAAACCTAAGACACACGCTAGCGTGCTGATAGAAGTGTCATTCTGTGATTAAACCTATAACTGTCACACAGCGCAAAAAAAAACAGGTCTCACATCTCTATTCAACCAAATCTGCACAGTTTTAGCTGGTCAAGTTATTTGTAGTGACCGTAAAAGCAGACTTTTTGTTCTGGGTTGAAAAAGCATTCCCAAATTTGCCATTCTCAAAATAACTAGTTTGTGGTATTTGAGGCCTATTTGAAATCTATCCCAAAAAGAAAATCTTACATTGAAGGTATTGATAGTGTCATTCAGAAAAACCTAAGACACACGCTAGCGTGCTGATAGAAGTGTCATTCTGTGATTAAACCTATAACTGTCACACAGCGCAAAAAAAAAAACAGGTCTCACATCTCTATTCAACCAAATCTGCACAGTTTTAGCTGGTCAAGTTATTTGTAGTGACCGTAAAAGCCGACTTTTTGTTCTGGGTTGAAAAAGCATTCCCAAATTTGCCATTCTCAAAATAACTAGTTTGTGGTATTTGAGGCCTACTTGAAATCTATTCAAAAAGAAAATCTTACATTGAAGGTATTGATAGTGTCATTCAGAAAAACCTAAGACACACGCTAGCGTGCTGATAGAAGTGTCATTCTGTGATTAAACCTATAACTGTCACACAGCGCAAAAAAAAACAGGTCTCACATATCTATTCAACCAAATCTGCACAGTTTTAGCTGGTCAAGTTATTTGTAGTGACCGTAAAAGCAGACTTTTTGTTCTGGGTTGAAAAAGCATTCCCAAATTTGCCATTCTCAAAATAACTAGTTTGTGGTATTTGAGGCCTACTTGAAATCTATCCCAAAAAGAAAATCTTACATTGAAGGTATTGATAGTGTCATTCAGAAAAACCTAAGACACACGCTAGCGTGCTGATAGAAGTGTCATTCTGTGATTAAACCTATAACTGTCACACAGCGCAAAAAAAAACAGGTCTCACATCTCTATTCAACCAAATCTGCACAGTTTTAGCTGGTCAAGTTATTTGTAGTGACCGTAAAAGCAGACTTTTTGTTCTGGGTTGAAAAAGCATTCCCAAATTTGCCATTCTCAAAATAACTAGTTTGTGGTATTTGAGGCCTACTTGAAATCTATCCCAAAAAGAAAATCTTACATTGAAGGTATTGATAGTGTCATTCAGAAAAACCTAAGACACACGCTAGCGTGCTGATAGAAGTGTCATTCTGTGTTTAAACCTATAACTGTCACACAGCGCAAAAAAAAACAGGTCTCACATCTCTATTCAACCAAATCTGCACAGTTTTAGCTGGTCAAGTTATTTGTAGTGACCGTAAAAGCAGACTTTTTGTTCTGGGTTGAAAAAGCATTCCCAAATTTGCCATTCTCAAAATAACTAGTTTGTGGTATTTGAGGCCTACTTGAAATCTGTCCCAAAAAGAAAATCTTACATTAAAGGTATTGATAGTGTCATTCAGAAAAACCTAAGACACACGCTAGCGTGCTGATAGAAGTGTCATTCTGTGATTAAACCTATAACTGTCACACAGCGCAAAAAAAAACAGGTCTCACATCTCTATTCAACCAAATCTGCACAGTTTTAGCTGGTCAAGTTATTTGTAGTGACCGTAAAAGCAGACTTTTTGTTCTGGGTTGAAAAAGCATTCCCAAATTTGCCATTCTCAAAATAACTAGTTTGTGGTATTTGAGGCCTACTTGAAATCTGTCCCAAAAAGAAAATCTTACATTAAAGGTATTTATAGTGTCATTCAGAAAAACCTAAGACACACGCTAGCGTGCTGATAGAAGTGTCATTCTGTGATTAAACCTATAACTGTCACACAGCGCAAAAAAAAACAGGTCTCACATCTCTATTCAACCAAATCTGCACAGTTTTAGCTGGTCAAGTTATTTGTAGTGACCGTAAAAGCAGACTTTTTGTTCTGGGTTGAAAAAGCATTCCCAAATTTGCCATTCTGAAAATAACTAGTTTGTGGTATTTGAGGCCTACTTGAAATCTATCCCAAAAAGAAAATCTTACATTGAAGGTATTGATAGTGTCATTCAGAAAAACCTAAGACACACGCTAGCGTGCTGATAGAAGTGTCATTCTGTGATTGAACCTATAACTGTCACACAGTGCAAAAAAAAAACAGGTCTCACATCTCTATTCAACCAAATCTGGACAGTTTTAGCTGGTCAAGTTATTTGTAGTGACCGTAAAAGCAGACTTTTGTTCTGGGTTGAAAAAGCATTCCCAAATTTGCCATTCTCAAAATAACTAGTTTGTGGTATTTGAGGCCTACTTGAAATTTATCCCAAAAAGAAAATCTTACATTGAAGGTATTGATAGTGTCATTCAGAAAAACCTAAGACAAACGCTAGCGTGCTGATAGAAGTGTCATTCTGTAATTAAACCTATAACTGTCACACAGCGCAAAAAAAAGAACAAGTCTCACATCTCTATTCAACCAAATCTGCACAGTTTTAGCTGGTCAAGTTATTTGTAGTGACCGTAAAAGCAGACTTTTTGTTCTGGGTTGAAAAAGCATTCCCAAATTTGCCATTCTCAAAATAACTAGTTTGTGGTATTTGAGGCCTACTTGAAATCTATCCCAAAAAGAAAATCTTACATTGAAGGTATTGATAGTGTCATTCAGAAAAACCTAAGACACACGCTAGCGTGCTGATAGAAGTGTCATTCTGTGATTAAACCTATAACTGTCACACAGCGCAAAAAAAAACAGGTCTCACATCTCTATTCAACCAAATCTGCACAGTTTTAGCTGGTCAAGTTATTTGTAGTGACCGTAAAAGCAGACTTTTTGTTCTGGGTTGAAAAAGCATTCCCAAATTTGCCATTCTCAAAATAACTAGTTTGTGGTATTTGAGGCCTACTTGAAATCTATCCCAAAAAGAAAATCTTACATTGAAGGTATTGATAGTGTCATTCAGAAAAACCTAAGACAAACGCTAGCGTGCTGATAGAAGTGTCATTCTGTAATTAAACCTATAACTGTCACACAGCGCAAAAAAAAGAACAAGTCTCACATCTCTATTCAACCAAATCTGCACAGTTTTAGCTGGTCAAGTTATTTGTAGTGACCGTAAAAGCAGACTTTTTGTTCTGGGTTGAAAAAGCATTCCCAAATTTGCCATTCTCAAAATAACTAGTTTGTGGTATTTGAGGCCTACTTGAAATCTATCCCAAAAAGAAAATCTTACATTGAAGGTATTGATAGTGTCATTCAGAAAAACCTAAGACACACGCTAGCGTGCTGATAGAAGTGTCATTCTGTGATTAAACCTATAACTGTCACACAGCGCAAAAAAAAACAGGTCTCACATCTCTATTCAACCAAATCTGCACAGTTTTAGCTGGTCAAGTTATTTGTAGTGACCGTAAAAGCAGACTTTTTGTTCTGGGTTGAAAAAGCATTCCCAAATTTGCCATTCTCAAAATAACTAGTTTGTGGTATTTGAGGCCTACTTGAAATCTATCCCAAAAAGAAAATCTTACATTGAAGGTATTGATAGTGTCATTCAGAAAAACCTAAGACACACGCTAGCGTGCTGATAGAAGTGTCATTCTGTGTTTAAACCTATAACTGTCACACAGCGCAAAAAAAAAACAGGTCTCACATCTCTATTCAACCAAATCTGCACAGTTTTAGCTGGTCAAGTTATTTGTAGTGACCGTAAAAGCAGACTTTTTGTTCTGGGTTGAAAAAGCATTCCCAAATTTGCCATTCTCAAAATAACTAGTTTGTGGTATTTGAGGCCTACTTGAAATCTGTCCCAAAAAGAAAATCTTACATTAAAGGTATTGATAGTGTCATTCAGAAAAACCTAAGACACACGCTAGCGTGCTGATAGAAGTGTCATTCTGTGATTAAACCTATAACTGTCACACAGCGCAAAAAAAAACAGGTCTCACATCTCTATTCAACCAAATCTGCACAGTTTTAGCTGGTCAAGTTATTTGTAGTGACCGTAAAAGCAGACTTTTTGTTCTGGGTTGAAAAAGCATTCCCAAATTTGCCATTCTGAAAATAACTAGTTTGTGGTATTTGAGGCCTACTTGAAATCTATCCCAAAAAGAAAATCTTACATTGAAGGTATTGATAGTGTCATTCAGAAAAACCTAAGACACACGCTAGCGTGCTGATAGAAGTGTCATTCTGTGATTGAACCTATAACTGTCACACAGCGCAAAAAAAAAACAGGTCTCACATCTCTATTCAACCAAATCTGGACAGTTTTAGCTGGTCAAGTTATTTGTAGTGACCGTAAAAGCAGACTTTTTGTTCTGGGTTGAAAAAGCATTCCCAAATTTGCCATTCTCAAAATAACTAGTTTGTGGTATTTGAGGCCTACTTGAAATTTATCCCAAAAAGAAAATCTTACATTGAAGGTATTGATAGTGTCATTCAGAAAAACCTAAGACACACGCTAGCGTGCTGATAGAAGTGTCATTCTGTGATTAAACCTATAACTGTCACACAGCGCAAAAAAAAGAACAAGTCTCACATCTCTATTCAACCAAATCTGCACAGTTTTAGCTGGTCAAGTTATTTGTAGTGACCGTAAAAGCAGACTTTTTGTTCTGGGTTGAAAAAGCATTCCCAAATTTGCCATTCTCAAAATAACTAGTTTGTGGTATTTGAGGCCTACTTGAAATCTATCCCAAAAAGAAAATCTTACATTGAAGGTATTGATAGTGTCATTCAGAAAAACCTAAGACACACGCTAGCGTGCTGATAGAAGTGTCATTCTGTGATTAAACCTATAACTGTCACACAGCGCAAAAAAAAAACAGGTCTCACATCTCTATTCAACCAAATCTGCACAGTTTTAGCTGGTCAAGTTATTTGTAGTGACCGTAAAAGCAGACTTTTTGTTCTGGGTTGAAAAAGCATTCCCAAATTTGCCATTCTCAAAATAACTAGTTTGTGGTATTTGAGGCCTACTTGAAATCTGTCCCAAAAAGAAAATCTTACATTAAAGGTATTGATAGTGTCATTCAGAAAAACCTAAGACACACGCTAGCGTGCTGATAGAAGTGTCATTCTGTGATTAAACCTATAACTGTCACACAGCGCAAAAAAAAACAGGTCTCACATCTCTATTCAACCAAATCTGCACAGTTTTAGCTGGTCAAGTTATTTGTAGTGACCGTAAAAGCAGACTTTTTGTTCTGGGTTGAAAAAGCATTCCCAAATTTGCCATTCTGAAAATAACTAGTTTGTGGTATTTGAGGCCTACTTGAAATCTATCCCAAAAAGAAAATCTTACATTGAAGGTATTGATAGTGTCATTCAGAAAAACCTAAGACACACGCTAGCGTGCTGATAGAAGTGTCATTCTGTGATTGAACCTATAACTGTCACACAGCGCAAAAAAAAAACAGGTCTCACATCTCTATTCAACCAAATCTGGACAGTTTTAGCTGGTCAAGTTATTTGTAGTGACCGTAAAAGCAGACTTTTTGTTCTGGGTTGAAAAAGCATTCCCAAATTTGCCATTCTCAAAATAACTAGTTTGTGGTATTTGAGGCCTACTTGAAATTTATCCCAAAAAGAAAATCTTACATTGAAGGTATTGATAGTGTCATTCAGAAAAACCTAAGACACACGCTAGCGTGCTGATAGAAGTGTCATTCTGTGATTAAACCTATAACTGTCACACAGCGCAAAAAAAAGAACAAGTCTCACATCTCTATTCAACCAAATCTGCACAGTTTTAGCTGGTCAAGTTATTTGTAGTGACCGTAAAAGCAGACTTTTTGTTCTGGGTTGAAAAAGCATTCCCAAATTTGCCATTCTCAAAATAACTAGTTTGTGGTATTTGAGGCCTACTTGAAATCTATCCCAAAAAGAAAATCTTACATTGAAGGTATTGATAGTGTCATTCAGAAAAACCTAAGACACACGCTAGCGTGCTGATAGAAGTGTCATTCTGTGATTAAACCTATAACTGTCACACAGCGCAAAAAAAAACAGGTCTCACATCTCTATTCAACCAAATCTGCACAGTTTTAGCTGGTCAAGTTATTTGTAGTGACCGTAAAAGCAGACTTTTTGTTCTGGGTTGAAAAAGCATTCCCAAATTTGCCATTCTCAAAATAACTAGTTTGTGGTATTTGAGGCCTACTTGAAATCTATCCCAAAAAGAAAATCTTACATTGAAGGTATTGATAGTGTCATTCAGAAAAACCTAAGACACACGCTAGCGTGCTGATAGAAGTGTCATTCTGTGATTAAACCTATAACTGTCACACAGCGCAAAAAAAAACAGGTCTCACATCTCCATTCAACCAAATCTGCACAGTTTTAGCTGGTCAAGTTATTTGTAGTGACCGTAAAAGCAGACTTTTTGTTCTGGGTTGAAAAAGCATTCCCAAATTTGCCATTCTCAAAATAACTAGTTTGTGGTATTTGAGGCCTACTTGAAATCTATCCCAAAAAGAAAATCTTACATTGAAGGTATTGATAGTGTCATTCAGAAAAACCTAAGACACACGCTAGCGTGCTGATAGAAGTGTCATTCTGTGATTAAACCTATAACTGTCACACAGCGCAAAAAAAAACAGGTCTCACATCTCTATTCAACCAAATCTGCACAGTTTTAGCTGGTCAAGTTATTTGTAGTGACCGTAAAAGCAGACTTTTTGTTCTGGGTTGAAAAAGCATTCCCAAATTTGCCATTCTCAAAATAACTAGTTTGTGGTATTTGAGGCCTATTTGAAATCTATCCCAAAAAGAAAATCTTACATTGAAGGTATTGATAGTGTCATTCAGAAAAACCTAAGACACACGCTAGCGTGCTGATAGAAGTGTCATTCTGTGATTAAACCTATAACTGTCACACAGCGCAAAAAAAAAAACAGGTCTCACATCTCTATTCAACCAAATCTGCACAGTTTTAGCTGGTCAAGTTATTTGTAGTGACCGTAAAAGCCGACTTTTTGTTCTGGGTTGAAAAAGCATTCCCAAATTTGCCATTCTCAAAATAACTGGTTTGTGGTATTTGAGGCCTACTTGAAATCTATTCAAAAAGAAAATCTTACATTGAAGGTATTGATAGTGTCATTCAGAAAAACCTAAGACACACGCTAGCGTGCTGATAGAAGTGTCATTCTGTGATTAAACCTATAACTGTCACACAGCGCAAAAAAAAACAGGTCTCACATATCTATTCAACCAAATCTGCACAGTTTTAGCTGGTCAAGTTATTTGTAGTGACCGTAAAAGCAGACTTTTTGTTCTGGGTTGAAAAAGCATTCCCAAATTTGCCATTCTGAATATAACTAGTTTGTGGTATTTGAGGCCTACTTGAAATCTATCCCAAAAAGAAAATCTTACATTGAAGGTATTGATAGTGTCATTCAGAAAAACCTAAGACACACGCTAGCGTGCTGATAGAAGTGTGATTCTGTGATTAAACCTATAACTGTCACACAGCGCAAAAAAAAAACAGGTCTCACATCTCTATTCAACCAAATCTGCACAGTTTTAGCTGGTCAAGTTATTTGTAGTGACCGTAAAAGCAGACTTTTTGTTCTGGGTTGAAAAAGCAGACATGGTCGTGGTGGTGTTAGTGGACCCTCTGGTGCTGGGAGAGGACGTGGCCGTTCTGCCACAGCCACACGTCCTACTGAACCAAGTACCTCAGGTCCCAGTAGCCAGCAGAATTTACAGCGATATTTGGTGGGGCCCAATGCCGTTCTAAGGATGGTAAGGCCTGAGCAGGTACAGGCATTAGTCAATTGGGTGGCCGACAGTGGATCCAGCACGTTCACATTATCTCCCACCCAGTCTTCTGCAGAAAGCGCACAGATGGCGCATGAAAACCAAGCCCATCGGTCTGTCACATCACCCCCATGCATATCAGGGAAACTGTCTGAGCCTCAAGTTATGCAGCAGTCTCTTATGCTGTTTGAAGACTCTGCTGCCAGGGTTTCCCAAGGGCATCCACCTAGCCCTTCCCCAGGGGTGGAAGAGGTAGAATGCACTAACGCACAACCACTCATTTTTCCTGATGATGAGGACATGGGAATACCACCTCAGCACGTCTCTGATGATGACGAAACACAGGTGCCAACTGCTGCGTCTTTCTGCAGTGTGCAGACTGAACAGGAGGTCAGGGATCAAGACTGGGTAGAAGACGATGCAGGGGACGATGAGGTCCTAGACCCCACATGGAATGAAGGTCGTGCCACTGACTTTCAGAGTTCGGAGGAAGAGTCAGTGGTGAGACCGAGCCAACAGCGTAGCAAAAGAGGGAGCAGTGGGCAAAATCTGAACACCCGCCGCCAAGAGACTCCGCCTGCTACTGACCGCCGCCATCTGGGACCGAGCACCCCAAAGGCAGCTTCAAGGAGTTCCCTGGCATGGCACTTCTTCAAACAATGTGCTGACGACAAGACCCGAGTGGTTTGCACGCTGTGCCATCAGAGCCTGAAGCGAGGCATTAACGTTCTGAACCTTAGCACAACCTGCATGACCAGGCACCTGCATGCAAAGCATGAACTGCAGTGGAGTAAACACCTTAAAAACAAAGAAGTCACTCAGGCTCCCCCTGCTACCTCTTCTGCTGCTGCCGCCTCGGCCTCTTCTGCTGCTGCTGCCGCCGTCTCGGCCTCTTCCTCCGCCTCTGGAGGAACGTTGGCACCTGCCGCCCAGCAAACATGGGATGTACCACCAACACCACCACCTGCGTCACCAAGCATCTCAACCATGTCACACGGCAGCGTTCAGCTCTCCATCTCACAAACATTTGAGAGAAAGCGTAAATTCTCACCTAGCCACCCTCGATCCCTGGCCCTGAATGCCAGCATTTCTAAACTACTGGCCTATGAAATGCTGTCATTTAGGCTGGTGGACACACACAGCTACAAACAGCTCATGTCACTTGCTGTCCCACAGTATGTTGTTCCCAGCCGCCACTACTTCTCCAAGAGAGCCGTGCCTTCCCTGCACAAACAAGTGTCCGATAAAATCAAGTGTGCACTGCGCAACGCCATCTGTGGCAAGGTCCACCTAACCACAGATACGTGGACCAGTAAGCACGGCCAGGGACGCTATATCTCCCTAACTGCACACTGGGTAAATGTAGTGGCGGCTGGGCCCCAGGCGGAGAGCTATTTGGCGCACGTCCTTCCGCCGCCAAGGATCGCAGGGCAACATTCTTTGCCTCCTGTCTCCTCCTCCTACTCAGCTTCCTCCTCCTCTTCTTCCACCTGCTCATCCAGTCAGCCACACACCTTCACCACCAACTTCAGCACAGCACGGGGTAAACGTCAGCAGGCCATTCTGAAACTCATATGTTTGGGGGACAGGCCCCACACCACACAGGAGTTGTAGCGGGGTATAGACGAGTGGTTGCTGCCGGTGAGCCTCAAGCCCGGCCTGGTGGTGTGCGATAATGGGCGAAATCTCGTTGCAGCTCTGGGACTAGCCGGTTTGACGCACATCCCTTGCCTGGCGCATGTGCTGAATTTGGTGGTGCAGAAGTTCATTCGCAACTACCCCGACATGTCAGAGCTGCTGCATAAAGTGCGGGCCGTCTGTTCGCGCTTCCGGCGTTCACACCCTGCCGCTGCTCGCCTGTCTGCGCTACAGCGTAACTTCGGCCTTCACGCTCACCGCCTCATATGCGACGTGCCCACCAGGTGGAACTCCACCTTGCATATGCTGGACAGACTGTGCGAGCAGCAGCAGGCCATAGTGGAGTTTCAGCTGCAGCACGCACGGGTCAGTCGCACTGCGGATCAGACCCACTTCACCACCAATGACTGGGCCTCCATGCGAGACCTGTGTGCCCTGTTGCGCTGTTTCGAGTACTCCACCAACATGGCCAGTGGCGATGACGCCGTTATCAGCGTTACAATACCACTTCTATGTCTCCTTAAGAAAACACTTAGGGCGATGATGGAAGAGGAGGTGGCCCAGGAGGAAGAGGAGGAAGAGGGGTCATTTTTAGCACTTTCAGGCCAGTCTCTTCGAAGTGACTCAGAGGGAGGTTTTTTGCAACACCAGAGGCCAGGTAAAAATGTGGCCAGACAGGGCCCACTACTGGAGGACGAGGAGGACGAGGATGAGGAGGAGGTGGAGGAGGATGAGGATGAAGCATGTTCACAGCGGGGTGGCACCCAAAGCAGCTCGGGCCCATCACTGGTGCGTGGCTGGGGGGAAACACAGGACGATGACGATACGCCTCCCACAGAGGACAGCTTGTCCTTACCTCTGGGCAGCCTGGCACACATGAGCAAATACATGCTGCAGTGCCTGCGCAACGACAGCAGAGTTGCCCACATTTTAACGTGTGCGGACTACTGGGTTGCCACCCTGCTGGATCCCCGGTACAAAGACAATGTGCCCACCTTACTTCCTACACTGGAGCGTGATAGGAAGATGCGCGAGTACAAGCGCACGTTGGTAGACGCGCTACTGAGAGCATTCCCAAATGTCACAGGGGAACCAGTGGAAGCCCAAGGCGAAGGCAGAGGAGGAGCAAGAGGTCGCCAACGCAGCTGTGTCACGCCCAGCTCCTCTGAGGGCAGGGTTAGCATGGCAGAGATGTGGAAAAGTTTTGTCAACACGCCACAGCTAAGTGCACCACCACCTGATACGGAACGTGTTAGCAGGAGGCAACATTTCACTAACATGGTGGAACAGTACCTGTGCACACCCCTCCACGTACTGACTGATGGTTCGGCCCCATTCAACTTCTGGGTCTCCAAATTGTCCACGTGGCCAGAGCTAGCCTTTTATGCCTTGGAGGTGCTGGCCTGCCCGGCGGCCAGCGTTTTGTCTGAACGTGTATTCAGCACGGCAGGGGGCGTCATTACAGACAAACGCAGCCGCCTGTCTACAGCCAATGTGGACAAGCTGACGTTCATAAAAATGAACCAGGCATGGATCCCACAGGACCTGTCCATCCCTTGTGCAGATTAGATATTAACTACCTCCCCTTAACAATATATTATTCTACTTCAGGGCACTTCCTCATTCAATACAATTTTTAATTTCATTTTACCATTATATTGCGGGGCAACCCAAAGTTGAATGAACCTCTCCTCTGTCTGGGTGCCGGGGCCTAAATGTGTGACAGTGGCCTGTTCCAGTGGTGGGTGACGTGAAGCCTGATTCTCTGCTATGACATGAATACAGATTCTGCGCTGACATAATGCCAGATTCTCTGTTACGGGACCGCTCTCCTCTGCCTGGGTGCCTGGGCCTAAATGTGTGACAGTGGCCTGTTCCAGTGGTGGCTGACGTGAAGCCTGATTCTCTGCTATGACATGAAGACAGATTCTGTGCTGACATAAGGCCAGATTCTCTGTTACGGGACCGCTCTCCTCTGCCTGGGTGCCTGGGCCTAAATGTGTGACAGTGGCCTGTTCCAGTGGTGGCTGACGTGAAGCCTGATTCTCTGCTATTACATGAAGACAGATTCTGTGCTGACATAAGGCCAGATTCTCTGTTACGGGACCTCTCTCCTCTGCCTGGGTGCCTGTCACGGCCATGCCCATGACCGTGACTCCTTTACCGCATGCGGTTGCCTGCGGTTTTGTATGGGCGTTCAACCACGGGTGAGGGCTGCTTGTCTGTGGCCTCACTTGTGGTTGCCGCGGGCAACCAGTGTTGTTGTTAGCAGCAGAGCAGCCTGAGCGTCGCTAGGCAGCTTGCTGCCCTGGCATGCGGTCTCACCTGACGTTCCTTTTGTTAGGTGTGTTTGTTGTGTGCACTGTGTTGTTAGTTATTGTGTGCACTTTCCCTTTATGTATGTTTGTTTTCCCTTCTGTGTTACTGGAAGGGTTAACTTCCTTCCCAGTGTGTGTGTGATGTCACTGGGTGTGTCCAATCCTTGGGTGTGGCCACTTGGGCCTATAAAGACCCTCTCTCTTGCAGAGCTCAGTAGGTTGCTTCAGCATGCTTGCTGATAGCAGCCTCCTGTGTTTGTTCATCCGCCAGTGAGAGCCACCACTGTGGTCATAGTTTAAGTTTGAGTTTGAGTTCATAGTTTGAGGTATAAGTTAAAGTTTTATGTATGCCTATGTCTTTATGTGTGTGTTGTAGCAAGTTTGTCTGTTGGGATTTTCATATGTGTTTGTGCAGCATAACGGTTCTGGATCCCTGTCTGTTTAGGGATCCAGTCAGCAGGGCTGTGGCAGGTTGGTGAATGTCTGTTCACCTGCCATTTCCGTATTGCTGTTTCTGTTCCCCTTTTCCCAACAGCTTGGCCATTGAGGCTCCTGCTCCTCCGTGTCAAGGAGGAGTAGGTTGCCTTACCCAGCTCCTAGCTCAGGGATCTGCGGAGGGTAAGACAGGGCTCCGAGGTTCCGGCGCATGGGCCCTCCTACCTTAAAGGTCGGCCCATGCAGGTTAGGAGTTAGGGTCAGGGTAGGGACGCTGTAGGAGGTGACCTGCTCCCTGTCCTGTGGCTTCATGGCCGAGTAGCTACTTCAACACCTGGCACCTCACGGCTGAGGGTTTCCCCCATCATCAGCCGTGACAGTATGACCACAGTGGTGGCTCTCACTGGCGGATGAACAAACACAGGAGGCTGCTATCAGCTAGCATGCTGAAGCAACCTACTGAGCTCTGCAAGAGAGAGGGTCTTTATAGGCCCAAGTGGCCACACCCAAGGATTGGACACACCCAGTGACATCACACACACACTGGGAAGGAAGTTAACCCTTCCAGTAACACAGAAGGGAAAACAAACATACATAAAGGGAAAGTGCACACAATAACTAACAACACAGTGCACACAACAAACACACCTAACAAAAGGAACGTCAGGTGAGACCGCATGCCAGGGCAGCAAGCTGCCTAGCGACGCTCAGGCTGCTCTGCTGCTAACAACAACACTGGTTGCCCGCGGCAACCACAAGTGAGGCCACAGACAAGCAGCCCTCACCCGTGGTTGAACGCCCATACAAAACCGCAGGCAACCGCATGCGGTAAAGGAGTCACGGTCATGGGCATGGCCGTGACAGTGCCTGGGCCTAAATGTGTGACAGTGGCCTGTTCCAGTGGTGGGTGACGTGAAGCCTGATTCTCTGCTATGACATGAAGACAGATTCTGCGCTGACATAAGGCCAGATTCTCTGTTACGGGACCTCTCTCCTCTGCCTGGGTGCCTGGGCCTAAATGTGTGACAGTGGCCTGTTCCAGTGGTGGGTGACGTGAAGCCTGATTCTCTGCTATGACATGAAGACAGATTCTGCGCTGACATAAGGCCAGATTCTCTGTTACGGGACCTCTCTCCTCTGCCTGGGTGCCGGGGCCTAAATGTGTGACAGTGGCCTGTTCCAGTGGTGGGTGACATGAAGCCTGATTCTCTGCTATGACATGAAGACTGATTCTGCGCTGACATGAAGCCAGATTCTCTGCTATGGCATGAAGAGACTGATTCTCTGCTGACATGAAGCCAGATTCTTTGCTATGGCATGAAGAGACTGATTCTCTGCTGACGTGAAGCCAGATTCTCTGCTATGGGACCTCTGTCCAATTGATATTGGTTCATTTTTATTTTTTTCATTTTAATTTTAATTCATTTCCCTATCCACATTTGTTTGCAGGGGATTTACCTACATGTTGCTGCCTTTTGCAGCCCTCTAGCTCTTTCCTGGGCTGTTTTACAGCCTTTTTAGTGCCCAAAAGTTCGGGTCCCCATTGACTTCAATGGGGTTCGGGTTCGGGACGAAGTTCGGTTCGGGTTCGGATCCCGAACCCGAACATTTACGGGAAGTTCGGCCAAACTTCCCCGAACCCGAACATCCAGGTGTTCGCTCAACTCTAGTCAGGACAAAATTGGATCACACAAGTGTGGCTCTAAACTGTGTAAGTGCTGTGACACGATTCAAGACGGTGTAGGTGAAACAAAGATTAATAGCAGTGGTGAAATAGTCAAACTTAAATATCCAATGAATTGTGGCTCAAGGTATGTGATATATACACTCACCTAAAGAATTATTAGGAACACCATACTAATACGGTGTTGGACCCCCTTTTGCCTTCAGAACTGCCTTAATTCTACGTGGCATTGATTCAACAAGGTGCTGATAGCATTCTTTAGAAATGTTGGCCCATATTGATAGGATAGCATCTTGCAGTTGATGGAGATTTGAGGGATGCACATCCCGGGCACGAAGCTCCCGTTCCACCACATCCCAAAGATGCTCTATTGGGTTGAGATCTGGTGACTGTGGGGGCCATTTTAGTACAGAGAACTCATTGTCATGTTCAAGAAACCAATTTCAAATTATTTGAGCTTTGTGACATGGTGCATTATCCTGCTGGAAGTAGCCATCAGAGGATGGATACATGTTCTCATTCTGTTTAAGCCAAATTCGGACTCTACCATTTGAAGGTCTCAACAGAAATCGAGACTCATCAGACCAGGCAACATTGTTCCTGTCTTTAACAGTCCAATTTTGGTGAGCTCGTGCAAATTGTAGCCTCTTTTTCCTATTTGTAGTGGAGATGAGTGGTACCCGGTGGGGTCTTCTGCTGTTGTAACCCATCCGCCTCAAGGTTGTGCATGTTGTGGCTTCACAAATGCTTTGCTGCATACCTTGGTTGTAACGAGTGGTTATTTCAGTCAATGTTGCTTTTCTATCAGCTTGAATCAGTCAGCCCATTCTCCTCTGACCTCTAGCATCCACAAGGCATTTTTGCCCACAGGACTGCCGCATACTGGATGTTTTTCCCTTTTCACACCATTCTTTATAAACACTAGAAATGGTTGTGCGTGAAAATCCCAGTAACTGAGCAGATTGTGAAATACTCAGACCGGCCCGTCTGGCACCAACAACCATGCCACGCTCAAAATTGCTTAAATCACCTTTTTTTCCCATTCTGATATTCAGTTTGGAGTTCAGGAGATTGTCTTGACCAGGACCACCCCCCTAAATGCATTGAAGCAACTGCCATGTGATTGGTTGACTAGATAATTGCATTAATGAGAAATAGAACAGGTGTTCCTAATAATTCTTTAGGTGAGTGTATGTTGGAGTGCCCCTGTGGCCTCCAATATATTGGCCGCACCACACAAACCATTAGAGAGAGATTTAACCAGCACCGCTCAAATATTAACTGAGGTTACTTAAAACACAGTGTATCTAAACATTTGTCCATCAAACATAACAACGATCCAAGTAAATTGCTACTGACACCAATAGATTGGATTCCCTATTCATATGCCCAATTATGCAAGAAGGAAATGTTTTGGATTTTTCGTTTCAATACCCTAGCTCCCTTTGGACTTCATGAGTCCCTTGAGTACTGTAATTATTGAATTCACCACGTCCTTACTGCCCCAAACGCAGTTAGGTGGGTGATAGCTCAAAGTCGGCACTAATTAAGAATCTGTATAAGCAAGTTTGTCTATATATCAGAATTATAATTATTCAATCCCTTATTCCCCCAGTACTTAGATATAGAGAAGTATGCAACAAATTAATTGATTAACTAACTAATCCCACATTAGAATTGGAAACGCAATCAATTAACTACCAGTCAACAATCACTATGTACTAATCCAATTAAAGAACTTAGGATACTTTTAATTATTATACCGATGCATTTTTCAGAAAATATATACTCTTTTTGTTGTGTATGATATTTTAGTGTAATTGGGGCTATGAGGTGGTATGACATAGGTACACTTATCTGTATATGTATTGATTTTGTTTTAAATATACAGTAACATCCTTATTAATAGATTATATATTTATATATTTATATATTTATATTTTTATATTTTTATATATTCATATATATTTATTATTTTATTATCCTTTTTTTTCCGTTATTTATTTTTATTTATTTTTATATATTTATTTATTAACTATTAATTATGTTTGAATGAACCATGAATTATTAATCACTGTGTATAATTCTTAATATCTAATATCCAGTGTTTAATGCAGATGCTTGGAGTATGTTATTTAATATGCCCCAAGTTTATATTTGATGAATACTAAATTAATTTTATAAATTTTTAGTCAGTCTATTATAGTTTATATACTCCATGTTGTGATATTTAATGTTCTACATAGGATGGTGTATATCATTCTAGGCCCCCCCACTGATTAACTTTCTCAATATGATTAAACTTTTTTAATCTGCCCACCTGCTGTTGGGAGCGTTCCAATGTGGAACGCATAGCTTAAGCCAATTAGATTATGCTTCCCCATTGTAATGACTGGACCATTCCCGTGCATGGGTAGGCAAAAAGAAAAAATGTAGGCGTGCTCAAACCCTGTTGCACCGAGCACGGACCATGCCGGGAACCACAGCGTAACTTAAGTAAAGGAGAGAGAAAAGTCCAGCTCGATTAAAATGTTACCTTTATTTTTCAGTGCAGATTAAAAGCCAGTTACACTCCAGTCTACATGATTCGGATCAATGACAATAGCGATCCTTCCTCATGACATACACATACCGAGAAGGAGGTTGAATATATAGCGCCTCCACCTGAAAACAGGTGGACGCGCTAACTACAAGCTCCTCCTCTAAATGAAATTGACAACACATGCTGAAAGGCATGGTGAATTAAAACAAAAGAACACACATAGCTTATGGATCAAAAAATTCAGTAATGTAACATCAAATCGTGTTTCCGATTAGGTCCACTCGGTATGGTGGATCCCATTTTGAAGATCCAGAACGACTCACGATTCAAAAGCTTATTTTTGTAGTTACCAGTCCACCCCTTAATGGTGGAGTAACCCTCTCCAGGCCTTGCACAGTTAAACCCTCTGTGTCACCACCATGCACCGCTGAAAAATGCAGGCTGACTGTGAAAGGAATCCATGTTCTTTATTATGTCAAAATGAATTCTGCTTTTTTCTGAAGTTTTGTTTCTATGTTAGGTACTAACTCTGATTGCTGTGAACCTAATATACTGTAAGGTTTCTATTCTCTGTAACCCTGAATCTTATCTCTTTGGCACTACTCCCGGACAATATTCCTAATATGGAAGTTCCGTTTTTGTTTCTATTTCTCTGAGCGTAGAATGAAACGTGTTAATATGATAGGTTAAATACATAACATACGATGATATGCTAATAAAGAGGGTAAAGCCCCCTCTATATAACCTGTGTGCATTAAAAATAAACCTCAGAGTGTTCATTCAGTACATCACTGTTGTGTCTTTTGTTACCTACTGAGTGAAGCGCTCTCCTGACGTCAGAAAGGGACTCAAACCAAGCAGATACTAGAAGTTTGGTGCCAGGGGTAGCAAGTGGGACTCAGAGATTCCTATCATTTTGGGGGCTCGCGTCCGGGGATCGAGAAGGTTTTCCTCGTGTTCGGTAAGAAAGGCATCTGTTATTGTCCTCTGGCCGATCCGAGGACCACGTCTCGATCTAGTAAGTAGAACCTACAACTTCTAGTATAATTACTGTATCAGGGATACAGGGTACAGACTCCGGGAGTCTGGGGGAGTGACCCGGGGACTCCGGGAGTCCGCCGTGAGGATCACTCAGAGAAAATATAGTGCGCACTACATAATATTGTCTCAGGGAGACAAGGATGGAGCTTGGTTTGACTCTTTTAACGTTGTTTTAAAGTATAAGATTATTAGAGTTGAGATAAGGATACTGATGTCCGGGTGGTAAGTGTACGGACTGAAGTTCACTATTTGCATAGAGTTTTAAGGACATTGCATTGTTGTTTTACTGTGTTGCGGAGGTCTGCAATACGCCCCACCCCCGGCTGGGAGCAATCCATTAACCCGCAGATAGGTGAACACAAGCGGCAGACCAAAGCAACAAATTATATGTTTGATGAGACACTCTGATATTTTCTGATCAGACCTGAGTCCTTTGCCTAGTTGACAGCATTAATTTGTCGAATCCTTAACGCTTCAGTGCAGCCAGTCCTAGGAAAGTAGCATCATTAAAATATCAGACGGAATGGGGTCACAAGGGTCTAAAACAAATCATCCCAAACCTGAGACGGGAGAAACATGCAAAGTTTATGTTGCACGGTGTAGTCCCACAAATTACTTCCTATTTAACCCATGGGTGGATAACTTAGCTGGATGGACTGAGTTCATGCAAGCTGCTAGCCCCTTTTTCCCAGGGACGGCGATAATAGCCCGTACCACATGGACATGATAAAGGGTCTTTGTCTGGGAGACAAAGAAGCATGGCCACATTTTGACCATGACCCGTCCTAGGATATGGATTACATGATACAAAGGAGTAGGGAATCCTGCAGAGTAAGTGATGTTATATGTGTAATATTATTATAAAAGACAAAAATTGTTCAACAATTTTCTTTCCCCAGCAGTGTAATGTGAGAATCCAGTTTTTAACAAGAATTATTATATATGTACAACATTAACTAAGAACACCTGACATATAAAATGATTTGGGTTTAACAAAATGACTTTATGATTATAACATGTATATTGTCTTACAGCGACAGACCATCAGCAATTCTGGGTGTGGTGTGGAAAGCTGTGTTTGTCTGTGCTGCAAGTTTTGGGATGAAACAAAGACAATTGTGTGATTAGGTTGGAAGACAAATAATTCAGTGGAATGTGAATGGGTGTGGCTCTGAGTTGTAGTGGAGTTGAAAGTGTGAAAGAGCCCTAATGGATGCTTTAGGAGAGCTGTGTGTGCAATTCAGTTTTTATGTGTAAGGGCGTGGTTATGAGCTGTTTTGTGAAGATGAGTACATGAAATGTATATGAATGTGTATGGAGTACGATATTTGTTTTCATATAATATGCGCATTGAGAATTTTATTTTATTTTTCTTGGAAGTTTTTGGTTTTTATTGGTGCCAACAGCATTGATCAAGCTGTAAATTTGTTTTATTATTGAAGTCAATGAAAAGTTTTTATGGGCCTTTTGTGCGTTTATGTCTGTATTGTCAGATCTGTTTGTTTCAATGTTTGAAGTTATGTGTTACATGTTAAGTGTTGTGCTTCACATCAGAGCTCTGTTCTCACGGACAGAAGGTGGACCACAGCGTCCGACTAAAAGGGGTGGACTTAGATGACTGAGAGTAGGATTCATGGTAGATAGCAGTGCAACCTCAAGTGTGTTAAGTAAAGATTTGTTCATTAAGCTTGACTTACAAGTGTCAGCCAAAAATCAGGGCATAAGAGTACACTCAGATCTCATTCCAGTCTCTACACCAGTGCCACTGATTCTTGCAAACATACAGAACCACCCAGAACTTAACAACATTAACCCTGCATTATGGTCTTCAAATGAATATGACACAGGATTCATAGATTGCACACCTTACAAAGCTACTGTAAAACCAGGTGTCATTTCAGTGTTCCAGAAACAATACCTACTGCCAAAAGAGAAACTTGATGGACTTAGGCCAATGATAAAAGAATTCCTACAAAAGGGAATCCTGGAAGAGGTGATTTCACCCTACAGCACGCCCCTGAATCCAGTGACAAAGGCAGATGGTACTGCCCGCTTTGTACAGGATTTAAGGGCCATCAATAACATCATTGTGCCTATAGCCCCTGTTGTACCTGACATCACTCAATTACTATCTGCCATTCTAGCAGACGCTGTTTGGTTCAGTGTGATAGATCTGAAAATCGCATTCTTTTCTATCCCAGTTGACAAGAAGACCAGACTAATTTTTGCTTTTTCCTTTGACAGATGTCAACTGACCTGGGGCAGAAATGCCCTAGGGATGTGCTGATTCACCTGTAGTGTACAGCATAGTCCTCCAAGCCACGTTAAAACCATGGCACCCCCCCCAAGGTTCCGTGTTGTTGCAATACGTGGATGATTTACTGTTGTGCATTATGTCAGTGGAGGCCAACATTGAGGATGGTATATCACTGTTACAATGGTTGTTTGAATGTGGACACAAAGTGTCATTAGGGAAAATGCAATGGTGTAAACAGCAAGTCGAATACTTGGGGTTTGTCCTGAAAAAGGGGGAAAGGAGGATCAGTCCAGGGAGAGTTCAGTCTGTAGCGGGATTGGTCACCCCGCACTCCAAGAAGGAAATGCTATCCTTCCTTGGAATGATAAACTACTGCAGACAATGGATCCCAGACTGTTCCTACTATGATAATATCTTGAGACAGGCAACACTGCAGGACAAACCTGATTTAATAAGATGGTCTTCAGAAATGTACAATGCATTTGATTATCTGAAATGTTCATTAATGTCAAGTCCAGGATTAGGCCTCCCTGACTACAAACTTCCACATGTTTGCACGACAAAATTGTAAAACCATGGCGGGTGTACTGACATAAGAACACGGAGGCAAGTTGCGTCCTTGTGTATTTTTCTCAAAGGTAATGCCCACCCCTGTTCAAGGGATGCCGGCATGTCTGTGTTCTCTTGCAGCCTGTGCTATGATGGTAGAGTTGGCAACTCCTTTCACAATGTGACGTTACACCATTTTTGCACACTACACATGATGTTATAGGCCTACTCAAGGACATCCACACTCAACACAGCAGGCAGCTGAGCTCATTGCACTCACTAGAGCATGTATTCTACATACTGATAGATCTGTCACCATTTATACTGATAGTAGGTACGCACATGGGGTAGTGTGGGACCATGGTATGATTTGACAGAGGAGAGGATTCACGGCAGCAGATGGTAAGGATCATGTCTCACAGGGCAATGCGCTGGCAGATAAGGTGGCGAAACGAGTGGCCAAATGCAACCCCACAGGTCCATGTAACCATTGGGAGATGCCATGTTTGGCACCTCCAACCCCTGAGATGTCACAAATGCTTACTGATCTTCAAAGATATTCCACTGAACAGGAACAGCAAGACTGGTGTTATCCAGTATTGCAGAAAAATCCTAAGACAGGATTAGTCTGCAAAGAGGGGGTAGGATATAACAGTATTGAGAATCCTTACAGATACTCATGGGAAGGCCTTTCCCCACCCCCTGGGCAAGACGCCCAATGATAGTGCAGGAAGGTGATCTTGATTTAATAAGGGAAGAATATGTCACCAAATTGATACAGGTTCTTAATAAAACTGAGGAAAAAGTTGCTTGTAAGTCTCCCTCTCTTCCACAGGAACCCACCCACCCATACAGGGTGGGGGATGAGGTAGTGATCAAAACACTGAAGAAAGGAAAATTCCAAGGTGACTTCGCATATGGCCAACCCACTACCGTGGTCGCAGTAACCAGAACAGCCGTGCTGACTGAACAGTCTCCAACTTGGATCCACGCCACCCGAGTGAAGCTTGTGAGAACAAGAGAGGAGGCAGGAACGGAGGCAGACAGCCTTGGCCTTGAAGAAGGACAAGAGGTACTAACGGGGACAGACAGAACACTCTGAGGTTTATTTTTAATGCACACAGGTTATATAGAGGGGGCTTTACCCTCTTTATTAGCATATCATCGTATGTTATGTATTTAACCTATCATATTAACACGTTTCATTCTACGCTCAGAGAAATAGAAACAAAAACGGAACTTCCATATTAGGAATATTGTCCGGGAGTAGTGCCAAAGAGATAAGATTCAGGGTTACAGAGAATAGAAACCTTACAGTATATTAGTTTCGCAGCAATCAGAGTTAGTACCTAACATAGAAACAAAACTTCAGCAAAAAGCAGAATTCATTTTGACATAATAAAGAACATGGATTCCTTTCAAATCCCCTCTTAAGAACCTTTAGTGGATCACACTACATGGTTCTTTCCTTTCTTGTCCTTTTTCTCTCTATATGATATTAGGTAATTCTTATACCCATCTGGGCTTCGATCCTCCTGGGGTACAGTAGTCTGATATAATGACATATTAGAGAGCCCTTTTTCTAGCATTCGTCTCACACAGGGAATAACACATAATGCTACTACACCTATTACTACAATTACTATTAGTATGACAATCCCTAGTTGCATGACCTTAAATCCTGTACAAAGCGGGCAGTACCATCTGCCTTTGTCACTGGATTCACGGGCGTGCTGTAGGGTGAAATCACCTCTTCCAGGATTCCCTTTTGTAGGAATTCTTTTATCATTGGCCTAAGTCCATCAAGTTTCTCTTTTGGCAGTAGGTATTGTTTCTGGAACACTGAAATGACACCTGGTTTTACAGTAGCTTTGTAAGGTGTGCAATCTATGAATCCTGTGTCCACTAGGGGTACGGTACCTAGGTGTGGCTTGGCAGCACCGCATATGTAACAGTTACTTTTATTCACAGAGGCTGCACTATATTTCATCCACTCCAGCCACAAATTAACATCAGAAAAACCCGTCCCCATGGCCAAAGTATCCTCATATGTGGGATTAGATATGGCCCTTAGGTTTTTTAGAGAAACTATATGCGGGGCTAGTGGATTTTTTGGAGACACCTGTGATGGGTTGGTATTCCTTAGACTTATACATATCTCTAAGTTTGAACATTTGTGTTACCTGAGAAGTCTCAGCTCCCCACATTTTATGGAAGTACCATCCCAATACATAATCTCCTTCATCATATTTACCAGGGTTGTCTATTGTCAATACAATTTTCATTTCCGCTGACCTTTTTTTGCAATAATTCAATGAGGAGGTGTCCACATAACACGTCCCTCTCTCAAGGAGTGTCATTCTAGTCAAAAGGGACTTAGAATTTTTATCCCTCCTTTTGAGGGCACTTTCTGGTTTATATCCCCATTCTGTCCCTGTATTCCATCCCACTGAAAACAAGGTCTCATGCAACTAGGGATTGTCATACTAATAGTAATTGTAGTAATAGGTGTAGTAGCATTATGTGTTATTCCCTGTGTGAGACGAATGCTAGAAAAAGGGCTCTCTAATATGTCATTATATCAGACTACTGTACCCCAGGAGGATCGAAGCCCAGATGGGTATAAGAATTACCTAATATCATATAGAGAGAAAAAGGACAAGAAAGGAAAGAACCATGTAGTGTGATCCACTAAAGGTTCTTATACTCATGGGAAGGCCTTTCCCCACCCCCTGGGCAAGACGCCCAATGATAGTGCAGGAAGGTGATCTTGATTTAATATGGGAAGAATATGTCACCAAATTGATACAGGTTCTTAATAAAACTGAGGAAAAAGTTGCTTGTAAGTCTCCCTCTCTTCCACAGGAACCCACCCACCCATACAGGGTGGGGGATGAGGTAGTGATCAAAACACTGAAGAAAGGAAAATTCCAAGGTGACTTCGCATATGGCCAACCCACTACCGTGGTCGCAGTAACCAGAACAGCCGTGCTGACTGAACAGTCTCCAACTTGGATCCACGCCACCCGAGTGAAGCTTGTGAGAACAAGAGAGGAGGCAGGAACGGAGGCAGACAGCCTTGGCCTTGAAGAAGGACAAGAGGTACTAACGGGGACAGACAGCCCTGACCTCCAACAAGGCCCAGAGGTACTAACGGGGGCAGACAGCCCTGACCTCCAACATGATGAGCTCCTCACCCCTTTCTGGGAAATGGTTGAATGTACTGACTAAGATTGCTTCAATAATCTTGTTGATTTTACCAATTAGTAGTAAGGGAGAAGTAGCCGCAACTAGCAAGGGTGGCGTCATCACCTTTTGGTATAATTCATCTAACACTCACGTAGCTACCTATACCTTTTGCCTTTGTGATATATTGAAAACATGTTTATATTATAACTATTGTTCCAACGACTATGTAGAAGGACAGGCCTATATATGTGTAACAGACTCATACTGGGGAAAAGGTTGTGGATACTGGGGATCAGTGGGATGGAATACAGGGACAGAATGGGGATATAAACCAGAAAGTGCCCTCAAAAGGAGGGATAAAAATTCTAAGTCCCTTTTGACTAGAATGACACTCCTTGAGAGAGGGACGTGTTATGTGGACACCTCCTCATTGAATTATTGCAAAAAAAGGTCAGCGGAAATGAAAATTGTATTGACAATAGACAACCCTGGTAAATATGATGAAGGAGATTATGTATTGGGATGGTACTTCCATAAAATGTTGGGAGCTGAGACTTCTCAGGTAACACAAATGTTCAAACTTAGAGATATGTATAAGTCTAAGGAATACCAACCCATCACAGGTGTCCCCAAAAACCCACTAGCCCCGCATATAGTTTCTCTAAAAAACCTAAGGGCCATATCTAATCCCACATATGAGGATACTTTGGCCATGGGGACGGGTTTTTCTGATGTTAATTTGTGGCTGGAGTGGATGAAATATAGTGCAGCCTCTGTGAATAAAAGTAACTGTTACATATGCGGTGCTGCCAAGCCACACCTAGGTACCGTACCCCTAGTGTTACCAGAAAGTGTTGAAGAATGTTTTTTGACTCTTTTTGTTAATATGTCTTATAACCACAGTGCATGTACAGAATGGAAATCAAAATACCCTCTTTTGTTAAAAAAATCCTCGCTCAGGGGCAGGTATCCAGGTATATCCAGGTTACTACACATGTTACAAGGGGAGTACACATGGGAGGAATGTACAGAATTTCACCAAAGGTTATTGTCACAAATACAGCAATCTGAATATATCCCTCACTCAGAACCAAGTGTACTCCATAGGAGATGTGTACTGGATCTGTGGAGATGGAAAGATAAGATCCAGATTGGAAGGTGCCTGGAAAGGTGAATGTGCGCTTGCCAAAGCTATAATGAACATGCACATTTTTACTGAATCAGATATTATAGACAAAGGGGTGCTAAAGATAAACAAAAGAAGCAGCCCCCTTTTAAGTTTTGACCCCCATGTGTATATAGATGCAATAGGTGTAGTAGCATTATGTGTTATTCCCTGTGTGAGACGAATGCTAGAAAAAGGGCTCTCTAATATGTCATTATATTAGACTATTGTACCCCAGGAGGATCGAAGCCCAGATGGGTATAAGAATTACCTAATATCATATAGAGAGAAAAAGGACAAGAAAGGAAAGAACCATGTAGTGTGATCCACTAAAGCAAGCATGTCAAACTCAAAGGCTAACATGGGCCAAAAAAAAAAAAAATTAAGTTTATGTGGGCCGCATCAAAAAAAAAAAAATTTTTTTACAATATAATGCAGACGGATCCGTTCTGAACGGATCCACCGTCTGCATTATATGAGCGGATCCGTCTCAGACGGATCCGCTCTGAACGCAAGTGTGAAAGTAGCCTTAGGGGCGAGAACCTGGGATCTTTCATCCCTTGTCCTATTCAGCTCTATTAGGGTGAATAGGACTTCACACTGTCCCTGCTGCTCTGTGCCTTGTGCACACAGCATCAGGGATGTTACCATGGCAACCAGGGCTTCTGTAGCGTCCTGGCTGCCATGGTAACTGATCGGAGCCCCAGGCTTACACAGCTGGGGCTCCGATCAGAAGCTGCCACTGCACCACCAATGAGGGGGAGGGGAGAGGTCCCTGTGGCCACTGCCACCAATGATTTTAATACTGGGGGGGTTGAGAGGGGCTGGCGCACTGTGCCACCAATGATTTTAATGGGATGGGGGGTTGAGGGGGGCACACTGCACCACCAATGATAAATTTCCCCTTTATACAGGAGGCTGGTACTGGCAGATCAGCAGTTAACCCCTCAGGTGCGGCACCTAAGGGGTTAACTGCCTCTGATCGCAGCTCCCTGTCAGCGGCAGGGTGCCGGCAATGCGATTCTGCTGCCGGCACCCGCCTCCTGTATTGTGTTAAAGACTGACTCTTACTATCAGGCCACACAGAGCGGCGCCCAGCGATGTCTCAGCACTCACCATTAGTCCTCGGTGCCGCTCCGTTCGCCTGCAGTGCTCCATTACTGTCTCCTCTCCTGCTCCACATGCTGCTGATTACTATCGGAGCGATGGGAGGAGACATCAGCTTCACTAGTGGGCGTTCCTTCTTCCTGGCTGTAGCGCTGTCCAATCGCAGCGCAGGGAGAAGGAACGCCCACTAGTGAAGCTGATGTCTCCTCCCATCGCTCCGATAGTAATCAGCAGCATGTGGAGCAGGAGAGGAGACAGTAATGGGGCACTGCGGGCGAACGGAGCGGCGCCCAGGACTAATGGTGAGTGCTGAGACATCGCTGGGCGCCGCTCTGTGTGGGAAATGGGAATAGTCCTATCATTGGTGGCTCAGTGCGCCCGCCCCTCCTCCGCCCCTCTCTCCTCATTGGTGGCGCAGTGCGCCCGCCCCTCCCCCCCCCCTCTCTTCTCATTGGTGGCAGCGGCAGCAGCACAGGGGGGAGGGAGGACAGCTTCCTTCTCCCCGTGCTGCTGAGAGAACATGAGCGCGCCGATAGCAGCGCTCATGTTCAGAGATACTAGACTGCCGGGCCGCAAAGATATTCATTGCGGGCCGCATGCGGCCCGCGGGCCGCATGTTTGACACCCATGCACTAAAGGTTCTTAAGAGGGGATTTGAAAGGAATCCATGTTCTTTATTATGTCAAAATGAATTCTGCTTTTTGCTGAAGTTTTGTTTCTGTTAGGTACTAACTCTGATTGCTGTGAAACTAATATACTGTAAGGTTTCTATTCTCTGTAACCCTGAATCTTATCTCTTTGGCACTTCTCCCGGACAATATTCCTAATATGGAAGTTCCGTTTTTGTTTCTATTTCTCTGAGCGTAGAATGAAACGTGTTAATATGATAGGTTAAATACATAACTTATGATGATATGCTAATAAAGAGGGTAAAGCCCCCTCTATATAACCTGTGTGCATTAAAAATAAACCTCAGAGTGTTCATTCAGTACATCACTGTTGTGTCTTTTGTTACCTACTGAGTGAAGCGCTCTCCTGACGTCAGAAAGGGACTCAAACCAAGCCGATACTAGAAGTTTGGTGCCAGGGGTACCAAGTGGGACTCAGAGATTCCTATCAGACTGCAGACACATTTCTGGCATGTGAATGAGGAATGTCAGAGATGTGCCTGCACAGTCTAACCTTAAAGGGATTCTGTCACCAGGTTTTACCCCTGTCAGCTAAACATATGCTGATGTTCAGGGCGTCTTCACGATTCCTAATGTGGGCTTATAAATGTCATCTGTGGGCTTATTTAGCTAAAAAACAGCTATTACTAACCTGTCAGTCAAACAAATAAGGTGCCCAAGGGGATGTTAATGGATGCAAGGTGCCGGCCGCACCCGCCGCCGTTCGTGCCCAGCGCCGCCTTTCCAGACAACTTGTAGGATGACAGGCCGAACTGGATGGACAAATGTCTTTTTTCGGCCTTATGTACTATGTTACTATGTTCTGCGCCGCCTCCTAATCCTCTGTGGCCTCTCGCTCTCCCTCCATCCCCCTTCCTTCTGCTGTAAGATCTCGCGCTTGCGCACAGGGCTCAGCCTGATGCGCACGTGCGGACTTCTCCATTTGGCTTCTTACAGCGAAGTGCGCATGCGCCGGCACTTCGCTCAACCCCTGTATGTGCGAGACCAGAGTGGAATGCACCGCAAACTTCAGTCCACACAGATGTAGCCAGAGGATGTAGACCTCTGGTTAGACCATTTCCATGGCTAAATCTTATTTTGATAAAGAATATATCCATTGAGTTTCTTGAATATTGCTGTATTTATTTTAAGTTATCCACAAACACACTTCCTGTTCTGGCCCTGGAGGTCATGTGACCAGGAAGTTACTGCCCACAACGAGATGCCACATGGAATCCACCAAACACCAATCCACCAAACATATCCCCTATATAACCGTGAGTTTTTTTCCTGTATTATGTTATGCTTATGCTCTTGATAAAGGGACCTAGCTGTAATCCCCGAAACGCGTAGAGCTTTTTAATAAGAATAAAACAAGCATCCTTGGTTTGAAGTCCTCAAGTTTACTTTCATCGTGAGGACAGGGTGTGTATCCATCTTACAGGCGACCTCGGCGGGGGAGGTAAGGAGGATAGGTGTCTTGAGCTTATCCTGTTCATCCTCCTCCCCGGTGAAGTAAGTCCCTTGACTTAACTTGATTTTTAATTGTGGTTATGGCATGTTTTAATACAGCCTTAATACAGCTTCCATATTTAAATATTAGTAGATCTGTAATTTGAGCTGTTTTAGTTATTCTCTCTATCTATCTATCTATCTATCTATCTATCTATCTATCTATATATAGAAAAAGAAAGTCCAGCGGGAGCACCAGCCTGGAAGATGGGTGCAATATCCAAAGGGGGACAACGGCAATCCCCAATAGTATAATAGAGGAAGCAGGACTGCACTCCGAATGGTGATGAAAATCAAAGCAGTTTTATTCACCCATATTATGGCACATCTTGCGACGTTTCAGCTCATACGAGCCTTTCTCAAGCATAGAGACAGTGAAAGTGAACACATATAACGCGTTAAAAAAAGTGTCACACCCATATGGGTGTGGTTACAATCAACTTAAATTGCAGACATATGATACAATTATAAAGTGCATGTTTATCAAAGTGACTGGTGTCATACGTTCTGAAATACCAGGATACAAACCCTTTTGTACAGAACGAAACATATACAAAACTTTTGTTCCAATTAGAATAATATAATAGTGACAACATACTGAATAAGGATCCCAGAAGTGAAACCCGGAAAGCCATGGAGCCCACATATACCATCACGTTCCCTGGGCGTCTTAATCTCCTCAGTGCGCATGACCAGGATGACGACATTGTGTGAGTCACAGTATAAGAATAGTGCGCATGCGCTCTGTAAAGTAACAACTAGCAACGCCATCTTTCTTTAGGGAAAATTGCCCTATAACTCCGTTCACATACATCACGTAGATAATAACTGGACCGAGTATTTACTCAAAGCAGTGACTGTGGAACAGAATGCATAGAGAATGTGTGGCAAACCGCAGCAGGGATCTCCTACAAATACCAGCATCAGGACCGGGATCCCCACCTCACGGAAGGGACACCGGACCATGGGGCCGTGTATGCCGGAGGGGGACATCTCCATGAACCCCGCCGACAGCCATAACCCACTTGCTGGAAAAAATGCGGTTATAGAGGGGTGATCCCTCATCATTGCAGAGACTGCAGCGCACTAAAATTTGATGATATATCTCAAATGGCGCATGGAGGATGGGACGCTGTAGTTGGTACTGGGCTGCATCGCTTCCACCAGGTTACAGTCCGGGGATCCAAATCCAACATTGTGAAGATTAAAAACTCTAAAAAAGGCAAAAGAAATATAAATAAATTAGTTTCAAAATTCGTATTCTTTTGTAGTTACAATTGCACATAATTCTTTCACAATTCTCACGCACTATTACATGTATGAGGAGAGTCCATCACATACATACATGGAAAGCGAGGGTGAGCAACACATAAGCAGACATCTACCTGAACTCTACATTTAAGCCTCTGGGGTGCAAGCTATCCAAGTCATATATCCACCGCAATTCTCTTTTCTTCAAAATTGCTAAACGATCTCCTCCTCTTCTAGGAAGTACAACGTGGTCTAAAATGCAGCATCTCAGATCCCGCTCGGTATGCCCTAGGGATCTAAAATGTCTGGAAACTGGTAGATCAACACGTTTCTTTCTTATTGAATTCCTATGGTCGTTCAATCTCATTTTTAATTCTGTGGATGTTTCACCAATATATATCAAGTCACAGGGGCATGCTAGTACATAGATTACATAAGATGATGAGCAATTTAGGTGAAATTTGATGGGATATTCCTTATGTGTAGAGGGGTGTATGAAAGATCTAGATTTGCATATATAGCGGCAATTGACGCAATTGAGACACGGATAGCAACCATGTCCCGTCTGTGACAATGTTCGCTGTATACTAATTTTCTTAGGGCCTACATCTGCTCTAACTAAATGATCCTTGATATTTTGACTTTTCCGATATGATAGGAGGGGGGGGGGGGGGACTTGAGTTCAGGAACGTCTTTGATGGACCTGCCTAGGATGCTCCAATTATCCTTGAGGATACGTCCCATCTCCACACTGCACTCAGAGTATGTGGACATGAAAGGTATCCGCCGGATTCTTTGAGGGGTAGATGAAGTTTTTTTGGTATTGTTATATAAAATCTCATTTTTTTGTTTATCTAGCAATCCATGGGGGTAGCCGCGCTCTCTAAATTTAACTGCCATCATTTCTAGTGTGGTCACTAGCTCGGT
The DNA here is from genome assembly GCF_905171765.1 of Bufo bufo. NCBI lineage: Eukaryota > Metazoa > Chordata > Amphibia > Anura > Bufonidae > Bufo > Bufo bufo. Next base: position 345,189,428 of record NC_053390.1, on the reverse strand, counting down.
CTGATCCGATACAATACGTTTGGCACGTAAAAATTGTGAGTGCGGAAGATGTTTAACTAAACTACGAGGATGATTACTCTCGTATCGTAGAATTGTATTCCTGTCAGTTGGCTTGACATATAGGCCTGTATTGATCAAACCATCAACCAATCTGACATTGGTGTCAAGAAAGGACAATTCTGTCTTGGAATAAGACACTGTATATTGAAGGTCAGAGTCAATACTGTTGAGATATGTGTGAAACTCAACCAATTGTGGCTCTGTACCTGACCACAGGAGGAAGACGTCATCTATGTATCGCCACCACCCGATGACATACTGGTAGTGGTGGGACACATAGATGAAGTCCTCCTCCATGTGTCGCATGTAGATATTTGCGTACATTGGGGCCACATTGGACCCCATCGCAACGCCACGCTTTTGACTGAAAAAGGTGTCTTAGAAAAGAAAATAATTGTTTTCCAGAACAAGTCTCAGCAGGGTATTAATAAAACACTTTGAATGATGTGTAATAGACGAGTCATCCAGATATTTATTGACCGCAAAAATGCCCAGTGTCTTGAATGTATGACTTTCCAGCTGTCGAGAATTCTCGTAAAATCCTGTCAAGGAACATAGCAATTCTGCTAAACACAGAGTCAGTGCCAGATACGATGGGGCGACCAGGGGGGTCCACAAGAGTTTTGTGGACCTTGGGCAGTACATATAAAACTGGAGTAATGGGAGAAGTCACCGTCAAATACTCCCTTAGCCCGCATCGGACAGACTGTCTCTGATAATATTCATGATATGGAATTTGGGATCACTCCGTAACACACCGTATACATCCGTATCGCTGAGTTAGCGTTCAATTTCTTTTACATAATTACATGTATCAAGAACAACCACTCCACCGCCCTTATCGGCGGGTTTAATGGTTAGTTGAGGGTTGTTCCTGAGCTGGGATAGTGCCTCAATTTCAGCAGTTGTCAGATTAGGTTTATTTAATTTAGCTATATCACCAAAACGGGTTTTTAGCTCTCTGACATCTCTTTTAACTGCAGAAATGTAGGCTTCTATAGCAGGCTCATCCACATAAGGAAGAAAGGTACTTTTATTCATTAAACCCAGTTTCTTGAGTGAAAATTGACTCGAGTATGTCAATGTGTCAGCAGTGTGATCCTTAAAAAACACTTTCAACTTAATAGAACGAAAAAAAATTATTAAGATCCATTTCTAGATCAAACCAATTTACCTTGGAACTTGGGCAAAATGTAAGCCCTTTAGAAAGAACACTGTGTTGGGCTACAGTCAATTCAACTGAAGATAAATTAAAGACTATTGTCTCTTTCTCTGGGATGATGCTTTCGTCGATTGTAGTCTGGTTCGGTTGTATCGCTGCTTTCCCTTTTCGTCTATACCTGCGACCTCCTCGCCTGATTCTTGTTCCTTTCTTTTCTTTGTATCCAGACTGTCCCCTAAAAAAGATTTTTCCTCATCTGAGGGTAGCTGCATGAATCTTCTCTTTTTCTTGTCGCGGTTAAAACCCATAGATGATGTCTCAGATTGCCATGTGTATATATCACCTCGTTTATAATCATCTGCGTCACGCACCCATTTACTCCTTTTTCCTTCCTCCAATTCCATCTGCAACTTACTAAGTTGATCTTTAATTTCATCTTTATATTGCGTAATTTCATCAACAGATAATTGTGCTTGCAAAGCCCGTTCAACATCCGACAACTCATCCACAAGTGAAGTGACCACCAATTGTAGAAACTCAATATTAAGTAAAATATAGTCCAATGAATATCTGTCTGATAATACTTCGAAACGTTTACAAAACAAATCATTGTTGGGAAAGAGATTTGGGCGCAGATTTGAGCGCATACCTCTAGGGATCTTTTTTTCTTTGAAATACTGTCCCAGTGTAGCCATGTGTAGTCTCTTTGAGATAAGGCGTTTAGAGATAGTTAGATACTTGCGTTTGAGTTCTTTGACAGTAGGCGCCTGCAGAAATGAGGCATCACCCCCGATTCCCCGCATGATTCGGTCGACCTCCTCCACAGTATATGTGCGGATCCGCACTTCCGCATCCGTGCTTCCGTTTCCGCAAAAAAATAGAACATGTCCTATTCTTGTCCGCAATTGCAGACAAGATTAGGCATTTTTTATTATGGTGTCGGCAAAGTGCGGTCCACAAATTGAGGAATGCACATTGCCGGTGTCCGTGTTTTACGGATACGCAAAACACTTACGGACGTGTGAATGGACCCTCATAGTAAAATTATTAAAGGTTACGTTTTATCTTTATGTATATTCGAATGGATTGCCTTCCTTGTACAATGTTATAATATACTTTCTATGTTTCCTTTGTGAAAGTGTAAAATGCGGGTGTAAAGTAACTTTTTCTGGAAAAAATGTCAATTATTCCGGAGAAATCTGCCTTCCAGAAGCCATTTGGTGCTCCTTTCCTTCTGACCCCTGTGGTACGCTCATATAACAGTCTACAAGCACATATGGGTTATTGCTATAATCAGGAGAAAATGGGTAATAAATTAGGAGGTGCATTTTCTTCAGTTCCCCCTTTTGAAAGTAAAAAATGTGGGCCTAAAGTCAATTTTTCTGGAAAAAAAAATTAGTTTTCATTTTCAAAGCCAATTCCATGAATCACCTTTGAGGACAAAGTTCTCACTACACATCTTGAAATGTTCCTTTAGAGGTGTAGTTTCCAGAATGGGGTCACTTTTTGGGGGTTTCTACTTTAAGGGTATGTCAGGATGTCTTCATATGCGACATAGCTCACAAAAGCCAATCCTGCAAAATCTGTCCTTCAAAAGCCCTATGGCGCTACTTCCCTTTTGAACCCTGGCATGCGCCCATACATCATTTTTTTAGCACATATGGGGTGTTGGCGTATTCGGGGGGAAACAAAATGTGGGGTGCGTTTTGTCCTGTTTTCCCTTGTGAAAGTGTAAAATGTGGGTGTAAAGCAACTTTTTCTGCAACAAATTGTAATTTTTCATTTTCACAGCCAAGCGTTTCCTAATTCTGGAAAACGCCTGATGGGTCAAAGTGCTCACTACACACCTTGAAATATTCCGTGAAGGGTGTAGTTTCCGTAATGGGATGACTTTTTGGGGGTTTCCACTCTAGGGCCACCTCAGGGTGTCTTCATATGCAACATATCCCGCAATTACCATTCCAGCTAAATCTGCTCTCCAAAAGCCATATGGTGCTCCTTCCACTCTGAAGCCTGCTGTGCGGCCATATATCAGTTTTTGAGCACACATATGGTGTTTCTGTAACTCCAGATTCAGTGTAATAGATATGGAGTTTTGTTTAGCTGTCATGCCTTGATGTGTTGCAGAAAAAAAAAATAGATAAAAATTTAAAATCTGCTAAAAAAAAAAGTTACATTTTGAAATTTAATTCCCATTTTCATTTAATTCTCGTGGGGCACCTAAAGGGTTAACAAGGTTTGTAAAATAGGTTTTGAATAGCTTGAGAGGTGTAGTTTCTAAAATGGGGTGATTTATGGGTGGTTTCTAATATGTAAGCCCTAAAAAGTGACTTCATAATTGAACTGGTCGTGAAAAAATTGGGGTTTGGAAATGTTCTTAAAAATTTTAAGATTTGCTTCTAAACTTTTAAGCCTTCTAAAGTGCCCAACAATTAAAATGTCCAAACATGAAGTAGACATATGGGGAATGTAAAGTAATAACAATTTTTGGAGGTTTTACTATCTATTATAAAAGTAGAGATAATGAGATTTTGAATTTGTTAATGTTTTAAATTTTTTGGTAAATTTTGTATTTTGTTTATAAATAAAAATGACATTTTTGGACTCAATTTTACCACTATCATGAAGTAAAATATGTTACGAGTAAACAATCTCAGAATGGCCTGGATAAGTAAAAGTGTTTTAAAAGTATTACCATTTAAAGTGACATGCCAGATTTGCTAAAAATGGCCTGGTCCTGAAGGTAAAACTAGCTTGGTCTTGAAGGGGTTAAGGATCATAATCTTTTCCAGGATAACCCCTTTAATATATGGTACAGATGCCAGCAATCTAAATCTAAATCTACTGATACATTTGAAGAAGTCAGAACATAATTATAGGTTTGGGTTAGAGATGAGTAAACCTTTTGAGGTTCAGTTCAGGTTTGCTGAATTTAAAACCAGATTGGCTTCAATTGCTCTGGAAATTGGTATATACTGTAACACTTGTCTCCTTGGAATTTTTAGGAAAACATGTTAGGCTACTTTCACACTGGTGTTTCTGGGTCCGCATGTGAGATCCGTTTCAGGGCTCTCACTAGGGGGCCCAAAACAGATCAGTTCAGCCCCAATGCATTCTGAATGGATAAGGATACATTCAGAATGCATCAATTTGGCTGCGTTTGGTCTCCGTTGCGTTTTTTAGGCGGTCACTAAAACGCAGCTTGCAGCGTTTTGGTGTCCGCCTGACGATGCGGAGCCAAACGGATCCGTCCTGACTTACAATGTAAGTCAATGGGGACGGATCCGTGTTTTACTGACACAATATGGTGCAATTGAAAATGGATCCGTCCCTTATTGACTTTCAATGTAAGTCAAGATGGATACATTTTGACTTAGACTTTTTTTGTTGAATGAAAAATGCAAACGGATCCATTAGGAACAGATATAAGCGTTTGCATTATCAGTGTGGATCCGTCTTTGCAAATACAAGACGGATCCACAACGAACGCCAGTGTGAAAGTAGCCTTATCTGTTTTCGCTAATATTTTAAAAATGTTTTTGCCTTTTGTCAACCCTCTCCCCCTTCCACAATCTTTTGTCAAAGAGAATGTATGCCTCAGGGAGATAATTTACGTTAATCAGTACGCCTGGAATCAGCAAGCCTGTTTTGTTTCTGGGGTTTTGTCTTTAATATAGATTTTTGAACGGGTTTTAAATAGTTAACAGACATTGGGTGGGACAGATCTCACCCGTACTCCATCCTATGTTCTCATAACGGTGCTGTTAAAAAGGCTGTTAAGATAAAGTGTGGACAGGCCATCCCAACGCAGAACAATCTGAGAAGGGAACCAGAACGGTGACAGACTGTAAAGAGTGTTGCGATAGTACTGTCTTGTTAACCTGCTTGCAATGAACTGTAAGTGTGGGACTTTCTGTTAATCAATATAACTAAACTAATACGTGTGTGTGTGTGTGTGTGTGTGTGTGTGTATATATATATATATATATAAGTTTAAACAAAAGCAAATACCGTATTTTTCGCCCCATAAGACGCACTTTTTCTCCCCCCAAAATGGGGGGAAAATGCCCCTGCGTCTTATGGGGCAAATGCTGGCAGTTTTACATCGCAAGCTGCGATGTACGAGCGAGCGGGGACTCGGGCAGGGACTGGGAGGAGGAGCTGGGGGCCGGCAATAGCGGCGGGGCGGTGCAGTCAGTGTACTATAGCCCCGCCGGTATACTAATATAAGATGTCTTATTCAATTAATAGTTATTAAACATGCCCCCTCACTCCTAATAGTACCTTACATCCTAACTGCTTCAGTAGAATGCAGGCAGGGCGGGCGGCAGGCAGCGTAACTCCTTGATGTCACGTGCCTGCGCCGCCTACTTTATGAATGAAGCAGGCGGCGCAGGCAAGTGATGTCAGTGAGTGACGCGCCATCCGTCCAGCCTGCCTGCCTGCAGGATGTAAGGTACTATTAGGAGTGAGGGGGCATGTTTAATAACTATTAATTGAATAAGACATCTTATATTTGTATACTGGAGCGGCAGGGGGGGGGGGGGGGGGGGAATCTGTGGATGGGACATATATAACAGTGCCAGCCACAGATCCCCCCCATAACAGTGTCCGTCATCCACAGATCCCCCCCATAACAGTGTCCATCATCCACAGATCCCCCCCATAACAGTGTCAGTCATCCACAGATCCCCCCCCCCATAACAGTGTCAGTCATCCACAGAACCCCCCCCCCATAACAGTGTCAGTCATCCACAGATCCCCAGTAATAGTGCCATCCACAGACCACCATTAGTTCCAAACCCACAGCACACCTTTTGGTTAAAACTTTTATTTTCCTTATTTTCCTCCCCAAAAACCTAGGTGCGTCTTATGGGCCGGTGAGTCTTATAGGGCGAAAAATACGGTATATACCCTCCTTGTGTGGGGTGGTAACTAATCCGTCATCATCCTCTTCCTCCTCGTCCTCAAAAACGGGGGGGGAACAGGGGACTCTGGTAGGGCTGACGGTCCACCCTGTTCCTCCACCATTAAATCCCCCTCCTGTGGTGGTGCAGGGGCATTTGGTAGCCCTGAGGGTCCTACCTGCTCCTCCTCCTCCCCCTCAGACGCAGACACCTCCCACGAATCCCTCCTGGCAGGCCTGCGCCTGACAGAGGGAAGGCAAGCACCTATAATAACAAATTAGACTTATGTAAAAATAAAAATCACAAATAATAAATGTACCTCAGCATTACATTACTTTTGTTTATTTCACCAACAGTCAGTAATTATTGTACTTGGACAGTGTGTATCCCGGATTTGGCGGATTCTCATGATGCCGCCGCTTCAGATCATCGCCATGCTCCCTCCGTAACTCTTATTAACCGCCTCCGGACCGCCTAACGCAGGATCGCGTTCCGGAGGCGACAGCCCTGCGCACAGTCACGCATATACGCGTCATCTCGGGAGACGCAAAATTTCCTGTGAACGCGGGCACACAGGAGCGAGTGGATCTCCAGCCTGCCAGCGGTGATCGTTCGCTGGCAGGCTGGAGATGTGATTTTTTTAACCCCTAACAGGTATATTAGACGCTGTTTTGATAACAGCGTCTAATATACCTGCTACCTGGTCCTCTGGTGGTCCCTTTTGTTTGGATCGACCACCAGAGGACACAGGTAGCTCAGTAATATGTAGCACTAAATACCACTACACTACACCCCCCCTGTCACTTATTAACCCCTTATTCACCCTTGATCACCCCTGATCACCCCATATAAACTCCCTGATCACCCCCCTGTCATTGATCACCCCCCCTGTCATTAATCACCCCCTTGTAAGGCTCCATTCAGACGTCCGTATTATTTTTACGGATCCACTGATACATGGATCGGATCCGCAAAACACATACAGACGTCTGAATGGAGCCTTACAGGGGGGTGATCAATGACGGGGGTGATCACCCCATATAGACTCCCTGATCACCCCCCTGTCATTGATCACCCCCCTGTAAGGCTCATTCAGATGTCGGTTTTTTTTTTACGGATCCACAAAACACATACGGACATCTGAATGGAGCCTTATAGGGGGGTGATCAATGACAGGGGGGTGATCACCCCATATAGACTCCCTGATCACCCCCCTGTCATTGATCACCCCCCTGTAAGGCTGCATTCAGATGTCCGTATGTTTTTTACGGATCCACGGATACATGGATCGGATCCGCAAAACACATACGGACATCTGAATGGAGCCTTATAGGGGGGTGTTCAATGACAGGGGGGTTATCACCCCATATAGACTCCCTGATCACCCCCCTGTCATTGATCACCCCCCTGTAAGGCTGCATTCAGATGTCCGTATGTTTTTTACGGATCCACGGATACATGGATCGAATCCGCAAAACACATACGGACATCTGAATGGAGCCTTATAGGGGGGTGATCACCCCATATAGACTCCCTGATTACCCCCCTGTCATTGATCACCTCCCTGTCATTGATCACCCCCCTGTAAGGCTCCATTCAGACATTTTTTTGGCCCAAGTTAGCGGAATATTTTTTTTTTCTTACAAAGTCTCATATTCCACTAACTTGGGTCAAAAATTAAAATCTCACACGAACTCACCATACCCCTCACGGAATCCAAATGCGTATTTTTTTTTTGACATTTATATTCCAGACTTCTTCTCACGCTTTAGGGCCCCTAAAATGCCAGGGCAGTATAAATACCCCACATGTGTCCCCATTTCGGAAAGAAGACACCCCAAGGTATTCCGTGAGTGGCATATTGAGTCCATGAAAGATTGAAATTTTTGTCCCAAGTTAGCGGAAAGGGAGACTTTGTGAGAAAAAAAAATAAAAAAAATCAATTTCCGCTAACTTGTGCCAAAAAAAAAAAAATTCTATGAACTCGCCATGCCCCTCATTGAATACCTTGGGGTGTATTCTTTCCAAAATGGGGTCACATGTGGGGTATTTATACTGCCCTGGCATTTTAGGGGCCCTAAAGCGTGAGAAGAAGTCTGGGATCCAAATGTCTAAAAATGCCCTCCTAAAAGGAATTTGGGCCCCATTGCGCATCTAGGCTGCAAAAAAGTGTCACACATGTGGTATCGCCGTACTCAGGAGAAGTTGGGCAATGTGTTTTGGGGTGTCACTTTACATATACCCATGCTGGGTGAGAGAAATATCTTGGTCAAATGCCAACTTTGTATAAAAAAAATGGAAAAAGTTGTCTTTTGCCAAGATATTTCTCTCACCCAGCATGAGTATATGTAAAAAGACACCCTAAAACACATTGCCCAACTTCTCCTGAATATGGCGATACCACGTGTGACACTTTTTTGCAGCCTAGGTGGGCAAAGGGTCCCACATTCCAAAGAGCACCTTTAGGATTTCACAGGTCATTTACCTACTTACCACACATTAGGGCCCCTAGAATGCCAGGGCAGTATAACTACCCCACAAGTGACCCCATTTTGGAAAGAAGACACCCCAAGGTATTCCGTGAGGGGCATGGCGAGTTCCTAGAATTTTTTATTTTTTGTCACAAGTTAGCGGAAAATTATGATTTATTTTATTTTTTCTTACAAAGTCTCATATTCCACTAACTTGTGACAAAAAATAAAAACTTCCATGAACTCACTATGCCCATCACGAAATACCTTGGGGTGTCTTTTTAAAATGGGGTCACTTGTGGGGTAGTTATACTGCACTGGCATTCTAGGGGCCCTAATGTGTGGTAAGTAGTTTGAAATCAGAATCTGTAAAAAATGGCCGGTGAAATCCTAAAAGTGCTCTTTGGAATGTGGGCCCCTTTGCCCACCTAGGCTGCAAAAAAGTGTCACACATGTGGTATCGCCGTACTCAGGAGAAGTTGGGCAATGTGTTTTGGGGTGTCATTTTACATATACCCATGCTGGGTGAGATAAATATCTTGGTCAAATGCCAACTTTGTATAAAAAAATTGGAAAAGTTGTCTTTTGCCAAGATATTTCTCTCACCCAGCATGTGTATATGTAAAATGACACCCCAAAACACATTGCCCAACTTCTCCTGAGTACGGCAATACCACATATGTGACACTTTTTTGCAGCCTAGGTGGGCAAAGGGGCCCACATTCCAAAGAGCACCTTTCAGATTTCACCGGCCATTTTTTACAGATTTTGATTTCAAACTACTTTGCACGCATTTGGGCCCCTAAAATGCCAGGGCAGTATAGCTACCCCACAAGTGACCCCATTTTGGAAAAAAGACACCCAAAGGTATTTCGTGATGGGCATAGTGAGTTCATGGAAGTTTTTATTTTTTGTCACAAGTTAGTGGAATATGAGACTTTGTAAGAAAAAAAAATAAAATCATAATTTTCCGCTAACTTGTGACAAAAAATAAAAAGTTCTATGAACTCACTATGCCCATCAGCGAATACCTTAGGGTATCTACTTTCCGAAATGGGGTTATTTGTGGGGTGTTTGTACTGTCTGGCCATTGTAGAACCTCAGGAAACATGACAGGTGCTCAGAAAGTCAGAGCTGCTTCAAAAAGCGGAAATTCACATTTTTGTACCATAGTTTGTAAACGCTATAACTTTTACACAAACCATTTTTTTTTTTACCCAAACATTTTTTTTTTATCAAAGACATGTAGAACAATAAATTTAGAGAAAAATTTATATATGGATTTTGTTTCTTTTTCAAAATTTTACAACTGAAAGTGAAAAATGTCATTTTTTTGCAAAAAAATCGTTAAATTTCGATTAATAACAAAAAAAGTAAAAAATGTCAGCAGCAATGAAATACCACCAAATGAAAGCTCTGATAGTGATAAAAGGAGGTAAAATTCATTTGGGTGGTAAGTTGCATGACCGAGCAATAAACGGTCAAAGTAGTGTAGGTCAGAAGTGTAAAAAGTGGCCTGGTCATTAAGGGTGTTTAAGCTAGGGGGGCTGAGGTGGTTAAATCACGGATGATCGCCTGCTTGGTTTGGTGTGATCTTATCGCATCATAGCCTTTCTCTAACAGGCGCTGCGGGATTAAAAAAAGAAGCATTTAATCAAAAGAATGTAAACTAAGATTATGCAACTTTAACATTAGCAGAAGTAGAGTACGTCAGGCTATTCCAGGAAGTTGAACAAGCGGTCGGATCCGTCCTGCCGCTAGTTCACTTATGCCCCCAGACAGTGGCGTAGCTAGAAATGACTTGGCCCCACAGCAAATTTTTTAATGTGGACAACCTACCCACCACAGAAATTTTTTCACAAGCCCTTCCTTTCGCTCTCTCAGACCAGGCCCGGCAGCTGTTCCATTCGTTTCATACACTGCTATACTGTCACTGTGTATAATTTCATTGTGTAATACTGTTGACAAATTCTTTTAGTCCTTTTCCTCCTCCTGGATGGGCTCCTTATGGGTCAGGGCCCCCAAGCAGCCGCTTCACCCCGCATCCCCTGTAAATACACCCCGGCGACAAGAATGACGATCAGTCAACATTTACTATAATGGTGGCTGCCAGGGGCGTAAGTATCGGGGAAGCAGGAGAAGCGTCTGCTTTGTGGCCCTGACCCAGAAGAGGCCCATCCCGGAGGAGGAGGACTAAAAGATTTCGTCATGGCCCCCTCGGCAGTATTACACAATGAAATTATGTAACACAGTGACAGTATAGACAATGTAGGAAACGGATGGAACAGCTGCCGGGCCTGCAGCTACACCACTGGTGGCGAGGGAAAAGTTCCAGCAGCAGCAAGGCAGCACACGGCGAGAGGCAGTCTAACTAAAAGCTCTGCATGTTGTAGTTTAATTACAGGGAACCGCTTGCTGTGCGCTGCTTTGATGCCGCAGTAACTGACCACCACCATGTCATCCTCATCTCAACCACCAATTATTATTGTTTGAGAGTGAAATACTACAATTTAGGTTAACGTAAACGTATAAAATCTAATTGTATTGAAATTGTATGTGTGTGGGGTATAAGCTATTAGATATTGTCCATCTAAGGAGAGATGTACCTGTCTAGTGACGTGACGGCATAGTATGGGGTGTAAAGCTGGTCCGCCTCCACGTGGTGCACCCTGGGTAACGCTAAATGAACCAGCAAATATAGAATGTAAAAAATTACTTCTCCTGACCAACAGGACACTTATTAGAATCTTTAGACTAGCCATCCGCACACTGCGGCCCTCCAGCAAACTGCGTCCCTCTAGCTGTGGCAAAAATAAAACTCCCATCATTGTATGACAGCCTACAGCTATCATCCTATAGAAGGGCATAGTGGGAGTTGTAGTTTAAGAACAACTGGAGGACCGCTGTTTGAATAGACTGTGTTTGTGTGTTGGGGGTGGTCAGTAGTGTGGGTATATTGTGTGAGGCAGGAAATTAGATGTACAATGTGCATCCGATATATATTTGTCTGCTATACATACATAATGACACGTCAGCCACATGTATGTTTGGATAGCATATAAATATATAGCAGATGCCAGTGAGATAGTGCTTTGATGGCAGACCAACCATTTGTCATATCAAAAATGCTTAACTATTTAATTTAGTAATACAAATAAAATCACATTTTATCTAGTATGAGTAGATTGTAAGGGGTTACACTCTCAGGTTGGGCGGCGATGACAGATTCTCTTGCAGACCACAGGGTTAAAGTCCAAATGCTGCTTTATTTATCACACTCCGGAAATACAGGCAAACCCAGTTATAATTCACTGGGTAAGGTGAAGGTCCAACACCACAAAACATAAACCAAACTAAAATAAACACCTGCTCGTCTGGGCTCTGGCTAATACAGTGAAGATCCTAGCTCACCTATTGAACACAGGTCACACAGAACTCGGCTTCTCTAGCCAGTAGCGCAGCCATCTTCCCAGACTTTCTCCAGGCATCACTCTCCCCAGACTGACAGCCTGGACTGTACTTTATTTCCCCTTGATGATCCCAGCTGGCTTCAGCTGGGGATCCCTCAGGCTAGGGGAAAACCTGTCCCGGAATAGGGAGGTCCCTCTACCAATCCTACCTTCTCCCAGTCCAATAAAATCCAGCCCATAAACTTAACAAAACTTTCTTAGCAACCTACACATTGCTGAGACCATTTTAACCTTCTAGATTTTATTTACCTCACCCAGTTGAGGAAGCTGAGTGGGATATACACCCCTTCAAGGACTTTACCATACACTTTTCTGTTCACCTTACCACAAGATGTTAATGATTATGTGAAAAAAAAAATCTTACTTTTGAATGTCAACAATACTTGTTTCAACCAATCATTTATATCTAATCAAAGTATGTGCTATGCGAATTTAATTGTCATACGAAAATAGTTTTCACATACAAAGACATCCAAAAACTTCAATTCAATAAACCTAGATAAGAATATTAGTAAGATATGCCAAACAAGCGTGTGCGATCGAATGTTCAATTTACTTATACTTAGGCTTATTGCACACGACAGTATATTTTCACGGTCCGCAAAACGGGGTCCCGTTTTTCCGTGATCCGTGACCGTTTTTTCGTCCGTGGGTCTTCCTTGATTTTTGGAGGATCCTCGGACATGAAAAAAAAGTCGTTTTGGTGTCCGCCTGGCCGTGCGGAGCCAAACGGATCCGTCCTGAATTACAATGCAAGTCAATGGGGACGGATCCGTTTGACGTTGACACAATATGGTGCCATTTCAAACGGATCCGTCCCCATTGACTTTCAATGTAAAGTCTGGAGTCCCTTTTATACCATCGGATCGGAGTTTTCTCCAATCCGATGGTATATTTTAACTTGAAGCGTCCCCATCACCATGGGAACGCCTCTATGTTAGAATATACTGTCGGATATGAGTTAGATCGTGAAACCTCATTTCCGACAGTATATTCTAACACAGAGGCGTTCCCATGGTGATGGGGACGCTTCTAGTTAGAATATACTACAAACTGTGTACATGACTGCCCCCTGCTGTAAGAGATCAGGGCTGCCAGGCAGCAGGGGGCAGACCCCCCCCCCCCCCCCCAGTTTGAATATCATTGGTGGCCAGTGCGGCCCCCCCCCCTTCCTCCCTCTATTGTAATAATTTGTTGGTGGCACAGTGTGCGCCCCCCCCTCCTCCCTCTATTGTAATAAATCGTTGGTGGCACAGTGTGCGCCCCCCCCTTCCTCCCTCTATTGTAATAAATCGTTGGTGGCACAGTGTGCGCCCCCCCCCTTCCTCCCTCTATTGTAATAAATCGTTGGTGGCACAGTGTGCGCCCCCCATCGGCCCCCCCTCCCTCTATAGCATTAACAACATTGGTGGCCAGTGTGCGGCCTCCCATCTCCCCCCCCCGATCATTGGTGGCAGCGGGTTACTAGCAATAGTACAATAGTAAAAGATTCATAATGCGTTCACCTCACGCATTGCACCCGCCCGGAAAACTCGCCCGTGTGAAAGGGGCCTAACCCTTTCAGGACCGGGCAATTTTTCACCTTTCTGCCAGGGCATTTTTTAGCAAATCTGACATGTCACTTTATGTGGTAATAACTTTAAAACGCTTTTACTTATCCAAGCCATTCTGAGATTCTTTTCTCGTCACACATTGTACTTCATGATAGTGGTGAAAATGAGTCAAAAATTTTCATTTTTATTTATGAAAATAATAACAAATTGACCAAAAATTTTGAAAAATTAGCAAATTTCCAAATTTCAATATCTCTACTTTTATAATTGATAGCAATACCTCCAAAAATAGTTATTAATTTACATTCCCCAATGGCATTTCCAAACCCCAATTTTTTCAGGACCAGTCCAGGTATAAAGTCACTTTCTGGGGCTTACATATTATAAATCACCCCATTTTGTAAAATACACCCCTCAAGCTATTCAAAACGGATTTTACAAACTTTGCTAACCTTTTAGGTGCCCCACGAGAATTAAATGGGAATGAAATTTCAAAATTTCACTTTTTTTGCAGATTTTAAATTTTAATCTATTTTTTCTGCAACACATCAAGGGGTAACAGCCAAACAAAACTCTAAATCTATTACCCTGAATCTGGAGTTTACAGAAACACCCCATGTATGCTCAAAACTGAAGTATGGGCGCACAGCATGCTTTAGAGTGGAAGGAGCACCTTATGGCTTTTGGAGAGCAGATTTAGCTGGAATGGTAATTGGGAGCTATGTCGAATATGAAGATACCCTGAGATGGCCCTACAGTGGAAAGCACCGAAAAGTTACCCCATTCTGGAAACTACACCCCTCAAGGAATATTTAAAAGTGTGTAGTAAGCGCTTTGACCCATCAGGCATTTCACTGAATTAATAGTAAATAATTGGCTGGGAAAATGAAAAGTTAAATTTTTTCCAGAAAAGGTTGATTTATACCTACATTTTTCACTTTCACAAGGGGGAAACAGGATAAAATGAACCCCAAATTTTGTTCCCCATTTCCCACCGAATATGCCAACAACCCATACGGGTATGTGCTCAAAAAATGATGTATGGGAGCATGGGCGGGTTCAAAAGGGAAGTAGCGCCATAGGGCTTTTGGAGGACAGATTTTGCAGGATTGGCTTTTGGGAGCTATGTCGCATATGAAGACACCCTGAGGTACCCCTAGAATGGAAACCCCAAAAAAATAACCCTATTCTGGAAACTACACCCCTCAAGGAATATTTCAAGATGTGTATTGAGACATTTGTCCTCAACAGTGATTCATGGAATTGGCTATAAAAAGGAAAAATTATTTTTTTTTCCAGAAAAATAAACTTTAGGCCCAAATTTTTCACTTTCACAAGGGGGAACTGGAGAAAATGTACCCCAAAATTGATTGCCCATTTTCTCCTGATTGCAGCAATACCACATATGTGCTTGTATACTGTTATATGGGCGTACCACAGGGGTCAGAAGGAAAGGATCACCAAAAGGCAGATTTCACCGGATGAATTGACAGGCGCCATGTTGCAATTGAACACACCCTGAGGTGGCCCTACAGTGGAATTCCCCAAAAAGTGACCCCATTCCGGAAACTACACCCCTTAAGAAATATTTCAGTGAGCACTTTGACCCAACAAGTGACACCATTTCTGAAAGAGCACCCTATTTGAGCACTTTGACCCATCGGGCGCTTCACAGAATTAGGAAACGCTTGGCCATGAAAATGAAAAATTGCTATTTTTTTCAAGAAACAGTTGCTTTACACCCACATTTTTCACTTTCACAATGGTTAACAGGACAAAATGCACCCCGGATTTTGTTCCCAATTTCCCCACAAATACGCCAACACCCCAATGTGCTCAAAAAATGATGTATGGGCGCACAACAGGCTTCAAAGTGGAAGGAGCACCATATGGCGTTAGGAGAGAGGATTTAGCCAGAATGGTAATTGGGAGCTATGTCGCATGTGAAGACACCCTGAGGTTGCCCTTCAGTGGAAAACCCCAAAAAGTTACACCATTCTGGAAACTACACCCTTCAAGGAATATTTCAAGGTGTGTAGTGAGCACTTTGACACATCAGGCGTTTTACAGAATTAGGAAACGCTTGGCTATTAAAATGAAAAATTCAATTTTTTTCCAGAAAAAGTTGCTTTACACCCACATTTTTCACTTTCGCAAAGGGGTAACTGGACAAAATGAACCCCACATTTTCTTCCCCATTTCCCCCCAAATACGCCAACATCCCATATGTGCTCAAAAAATGATGTATGGGCGCATGGCAGGGCTCTTGAGACAAACAGCTAAATATGGATTTTGCTGAACTGAATTGGCAGACATGTATTTTAGGTGCCATGTTGCATTAAATAAGTTCCTGTGGTCCCCAGAAATTAAAAATTCCAACAAGTGTCCCCATTTCGGAAAGAGCACCCCTGTACAAACATATTAAGTGGTGGAAAGGGTACTTTTCAGCAAACAGGTGTCTCACAGAAGACTGGTGAAAGACTGGTAAAAGAATTTCAAAGCACATATTTGTAAAAATGAAAAATTACTAGCAGACCCCAATTTTTCACTTTTTTACAAGGGGTTAAAGAAGAAAATGCACCTCAGGTTGTGTTCCCCATTTTCTCCCTATTCAGGAAACACCCCATATGTGTTTGTAGCCTGCTATATGGGCGCACCGCAGGCAAACAGCAAAATATGAATTTTGCTGACAGGACTGAATTGGCAGACATGTATTTTACGGGTCATGTTGCATTAAATAAGTTCCTGTGGTCCCCAGAAATGAAAAATCCCAATAAGTGACCCCATTTTGGAAAGAGCACACCCGTACAAACATTTTAAGTGGTAGAAAGAGTACTTTTCAGCAAACAGGTGTCTCACAGAGCACAGAAATACTTGTGAAAGCATTTCAAACTACATATTTATGTGAAAAAAATATAATAATACTAGCAGACCCCAATTTTTTTTTCACAAGGGGTTAAAGGAGAAATGCACCCCAGGTTATGTTCCCCATTTTTCCCCATTCAGGAAACACCCCATAAGTGTTTGTAGCTTGCTATATGGGCGCACAGCAGGCAAACAGCAAAATATGAATTTTGCTGACAGGCCTGAATTGGCAGAAATGGATTTTAGGTGTCATGTCACATTAAATAAATTCCTGAGGTCCCCAGAAATGAATAACCCCAACAAGTGACACCATTTCTGAAAGAGCACCCACATACAAACATTTTTAGTGGTGGAAAGGGTACTTTTTAGCAAACAGGTGTCTCACAGAAGGCAGAATTACTAGAGTAAGGATTTCAAAGCACACATTTGTAAAAATGAAAAATTACTAGCAGACCCCAATTTTTCACTTTCACAAGGGGTTAAAGGAGAAAATGCACCCCAGCATATGTTCCCAAGTTTCTACCCTTTTTGCAAACATCCAATGTGTGCTTGTAGCCTGCTGTATGGGCGCACAGCAGGGCTCTAGAAGCTAAGTGCAAAATATGGTTTTTGCAGACCTGAATATGCAGACATGGATTTTAGGTGCCATTTGCATTTAAAAAATTCCTGAGGTCCCCAGAAATAAATAAAAAAAACAAGAAATGACCCCTTTTTGGAAAGTGCACCCCCGTACAAACATTTTAAGGGGTGGAAAGGGCACGGTTGTCTTACAGAAAAAAATATGTAGTGGTTGTTGTACAGTTTATGCGCAAGTGAGGTTGACTAACTCAGAGATATAAAGTGGAAATATTACAGGTAGTGTTGAGCGCGAATATTCGAATAACAAATTTTTATCTCGAATATTGCAACATTTGAGAATTTGCGAATATTTAGAATATAGTGCTATACATTTGTTATAGCGAATATTCATCATTTTTTCCCATCTGAACAAATGATTCATCCCTGCTTCTTGCTTGTGGGCCAATGAATCATTGGCCCACAAGCAACTTAAGCAGGGAGGAATCATTACTTTAGATGGAAAAAAATATTGGATATAGTGCTATATAATCTTTTTTTAGAATATTTTCATTTTTTTCCATCTGAAGTCATGCTCCTCCCTGCTTAAATTGCTTTTGGGCCAATCGTGTTCAGATGGAAAAAAATTACGAATATTCTAAAAACGAATCTATAGCACTATATTCTATAGTGCTATATATTAGTGTTTGACCCACGACTGTATTGATTTTGTAATATTCACATATTATGCGATCATTACCTTGCCGATTTTCGAGTAAAAAAAAAAAAGAATCACTAATTACAGGGAGCATAAAATATGAAATTAAATTAATACTCCATAGATGTGTGGTAGATTCTGAAACAATCCTGCATGCACAGGCCAGTTTTTTTCAGGGCAGGTTTCACAGTGTTAAATGGTGTCTTTCCTTATCCCCCTTTTGGAACACACCCTGCATCTTTTTGGGGTCCTTCCCTTCCTTGCTGTCTGGGGGACTTGACCTGGAAAAAGTAGCCCTGGTACAACACGGGCACTGTAAGTATCTGAAATACTGGGACCCTCCCCAGCCTGGGTTTGAAAAAAATTAGGGCCTTGATTCCCACCTCTTGGAACTGAAGGAAAGTTCTATATTAAAGAATTACATATATTATAAGTGTCCATATACGTGAGTACTTAACCTGGAGTGGACCCTTTTAAAATTCGCTTTTATTCATTTTATTTTAAAAAAGCATAAGTATAGACACCCATTGATAACTGGATATCCAAGGCAAATAATAGGACAAGATGTTGTCCAGCTACCACTGTGAATTGGTGCAAAAAACAAAAGATAATTTAGACAGATGTGCAAAAGATTCCCATGGTATTAATGACCTTTTAGGCTTGGGATCTGGGAGAAGGCAGGGCACCTCTGCCCAGGGCACATAGATGTGGGTATTCGGGATAGTTCTTTCCCTGTACCCGCCCTAAGATAATCCTCTGCCCAGGGATGAACCCTAATGGTGGGATCACCCTGTCCCCGTGCCTACCCTATCTAGCCCTGTACAGCCCTGTACAGTGGGAATTTGTTACAAATGATGTCCAAGAATTTTTTATATATAAATTTTTAACCCGACGCGTTTCCCCACTTTTGGTTCGTCAGGGGGTCGGTTATAGGATAAGAGTTATAGTAGTTAACATCATGCAAAATGAAAATACAGTAGATAATTATATATTGTTACTGTGTCCTGCTTGATGCCATGATAGGGCAGTCCATTATGGAGGAACTGTGGATTCCCCAATCGAGGAAAAAATCACCTAAGAATAAAACATTATACATGAGCCTGCTGTCAATATTATTATCACTATATAAAAGGGGGGTTCATATTCATATGGATTCCTACTTCGTGGTGACTTACGTGTAGATGTCCCCCTGTTACTTGGACTGCCTCCTGCCGTCTCCGATAGGGCAGTGAGGCATCCCTGTGCTCATGCTGCTTATAAGGGGATAATCAGAAGGCGCTCTCTCCGTTCGGAGCCGCATGTCCGGTAGGTGGAACGCACGCTCCACTACTTCCGGCAAATTGGAACGCACCCTCCACTTCCGGTCTGTTGGAACGCAAGTATTGCTTCCTGTCTGCTGAACCGCAGACGTCATTTCCGGCTAGTAGCGATGTCAGAGCGCTCCCAGTATGTAATGCATATAAAGATGAATCCGAAAATTGTCCCCTTGATTATTTCCTAATGTTTATTCTAATCTGGCACTACTGGTCATCTTAAAGGGGCTACGGTGTATATAGGTGTTTGTTGAGGTACAATTCCTCTACTACCTTTTACTCTGGGTACCTTCGGTATGCCGTATTAAGCAAATTTTGGTATGCAAGATAAGGCAGCCCTGTGAGGTTGTTTATACATACTCCCATTGTAATAAAAGGGACCCTATAAGATCACAACCAGTAACATAGTAGCAGGACCAAATTTCGGGGTTATAGCTATTCTGATCAGTGGAGACGAGTGTACAGTCGACGTATCCACCTGAACAGACCAATTAGAGATGAAATAATGGATAGTTTAGCTGGGTAATGCATGATATAGCACAGACCCTTCTAATATCAAATATTGGGTACTTTATGTGCCCATGACCAATTTGAGACCATTATTGAATTATCAGAGATAGAGGTAAGTGTCAGAGGAAGGAGATTCCCGAGCCCACTTAGCTATTTTCTCCACTTCATGGGGTATGGAGAAACTCTATAAAAAACAAGTGAAGGTCAATCGTTCATTGAGGCCAAAAGGTACTTGTGAGTGACATCTGTAGATCCATTCAGCTTCCCTGCGCAGAACCTTGTTATCCCAATCCCCCTTCCTCGGGGACATGGGTACAAGCTCTAACGCAGAGAAGCTGAGTGAAGGAAAGTTCCTCTGTGGCATGCAGAATGGAATAGCATGTACGCATTGCCATCTGTACAATGTGTACGGCTAGCTTTTTGTACCACACTTTTGTTTTTCGTGTGGCACTGTACGGCTTCATAAGTTGATCTGCAAGATCCACCCCTCCCATGTGCCTGTTGTAGTCCAGGATGCAAACTGGTTTGGAGGTAGTGGTTGTGGTACAGGGGCAGGGGAGCTGACGTTAGTGTGAATGTTGGTCAGTACAAGGACATCCCTCTTGTCCTTGTACTTAACCACCAGCATGTTATCAGTGGTTGCCCTACCAGGGATCTAGGGAGGCCTCTCTGATTTATGCGCACTGTGCCGCAAGCCACAGTACCCCTGGCATTTAGAGACCTGAATAGGGGTATGCTGGTATAATAGTTATCCACATAGAGGTGGTAACCCTTACCCAGCAGTGGGTGCAGTAACTCCCACACAATCTTCCCACTAACTCCTAGGATGGGGGGGATTCTGGGGGTTCTATCTGGGAATCTCTCCCTTCGGAATTTGTGGGTGTACCTGGAGCTACTCTCACAAAGTTTGTATATTTTTATGCCATACCTTGCCTATTTGCTATGCAGGTACTGGCGGAATCTAACCCTGCCTTTCAACAGTAATAGGGACTAGTCTACACATACATTTTTATTGGGGTGCTGAAGTGGTCAATGACAGACCTAACTTTGAACAGACGGTCAAATGTTGGGTAGTTTTGAGGTGGGCACTGTGCATTGTCAATGTAGTGTAGGAATTTCCGAATTTAATCAAATTGATTCTGGGTCATGTTCTGACTGTAAATTGGGGTCTAGTAGAAAATGTCCGAACTCCAATAATGCCTAATGATTGTTTTTTTTTACAATGCCCATATGCAGCACGAGTCCCCAAAATGTCATAATCTCTGCTGCACTTATTGGGGTCCAACCTAGGGGTCTAGCATATGGCAAAGTAGGGTTCTGGGAAATAAATTGCTGGGCATATAAATTTGTTTGGATCACCATCAAGTTTGTAAAATCTTCTGAGAAAAAGATTTAAAAAAAATCTATTTCTGTGCAGTCAATTTGGGGCTGATAATTTTCAGGGGGTGGGATCTCTAAGGGTTCGCTCTGGGGGGCTGCCTCCTCTGCTAGCCCTTGGCGCCTTCTAGCGGGTCCCTCATCAGCGGATGATGATGATGATGAGGGGGAAAGGAATAGAGGAAAGTGGCATCCTCTTCTCCCTCACTGGAAGACTCAGTATCAAGGCAAGCATGGCGTATGCCTCTTCAAAAGTATTTTCTGCACAAAAAAAGTCCTCTGCCCCTAAAAAAGTCTTCTGCACAAAAAAAGTCTTTGCTGCACAAAAAAATAATCTTAGCTGCACAAAAAAAAATATTTTCTGCAGATACGCACTGAACAGCACTTGGCGGTCACAGCTCGCACGCAGAAAAAGTGGTGCAGAGTTGGAAAATGTAAAAAAAAATTACCAAAAAAAGTGCACAGACTAAATGGTGGGAAGGGATAGGGACAGGGTTGGAGGGTGGTTTAGGGATCTGGAACAGCTGCAAATAAAAAAAATCTGTGCAGCTATTCCAGATGTTCTTCTTCTTTTTTCTTCTTCTTTTTCTTCTTTTCAGCAGGAAAGGGGTTAAATCACTGTGGTGTGCGCCACAAGTCCCAGCAAGCCAACAAGCTGCACAGAGAAGCACAGAACATCTCTGCAAGCAGTCACCAGCTAGAATGGCTGCATGCAGGGAAGTTCTGCCTCTTCCTTTGCAGCTATAGCGCTGCCATTGGCTGGAGCGTTGTTCCAGGCAATCGCAGTGCTGGCAGAGAACCCAAAACAGTGGTGTCCCCTGCCTCACCTCGGAGGTGACCGTTGCTGACTTGTTCAGCACCTGCTACCTTTCCCTGACCTCCTCCCGACCCTCCCTGATGCTTCTTTCAGCTTCCTGCGCTGCGATGTGCCGGTCTCATTGATCGGCCAATCGCAGCTCTTGGAGCTGCAGGAGGCATTGCAGAACCATGCTGCCCTTACCCCGCATGGCTGCCTGCCGGTAAGAGCAGGCATGGTGCCGTGATCCCCCCCTCCCGATCGCGTTCCCCAGAGTTCCGCGGACCTTGAGCCCTACATGTACGATGCTGGGAGTTAAGTCACTTCCGGTTGTGCCGTACATTTACGACGCTGGGCGTTAAGTGTTTAATGCACCTTCCCCTGTGGGAGGCTGTCTGACCAATTGGTTCTAGTCCACTAGTATTCTGCAAGGGTGTGCCATTCCCTGTTCATCTGCCCATGTATCAACTTTGTTTTCCAGATTTAACCATTTGTTGCCTTGCCTGCCCTCTGCCTGATCTCCATTCTAAATCTGAGTTACCTGTCCTGCCTGCCTAGTTGTCCAGTGCTGCAAGGCACCAGTGCTAACCACTGAGCCACCATGCTGCCTCCACTGTTATAAATCTGTGGTTCATAGCACATAGTAGCTGAGGAACGCTGTACTACAGGGAGTGCAGAATTATTAGGCAAGTTGTATTTTTGAGGATTAATTTTATTATTGAACAACAACCATGTTCTCAATGAACCCAAAAAACTCATTAATATCAAAGCTGAATATTTTTGGAAGTAGTTTTTAGTTTGTTTTTAGTTTTAGCTATTTTAGGGGGATATCTGTGTGTGCAGGTGACTATTACTGTGCATAATTATTAGGCAACTTAACAAAAAACAAATATATACCCATTTCAATTATTTATTTTTACCAGTGAAACCAATATAACATCTCAACATTCACAAATATACATTTCTGACATTCAAAAACAAAACAAAAACAAATCAGTGACCAATATAGCCACCTTTCTTTGCAAGGACACTCAAAAGCCTGCCATCCATGGATTCTGTCAGTGTTTTGATCTGTTCACCATCAACATTGCGTGCAGCAGCAACCACAGCCTCCCAGACACTGTTCAGAGAGGTGTACTGTTTTCCCTCCTTGTAAATCTCACATTTGATGATGGCCCACAGGTTCTCAATGGGGTTCAGATCAGGTGAACAAGGAGGCCATGTCATTAGATTTTCTTCTTTTATACCCTTTCTTGCCAGCCACGCTGTGGAGTACTTGGACGCGTGTGATGGAGCATTGTCCTGCATGAAAATCATGTTTTTCTTGAAGGATGCAGACTTCTTCCTGTACCACTGCTTGAAGAAGGTGTCTTCCAGAAACTGGCAGTAGGACTGGGAGTTGAGCTTGACTCCATCCTCAACCCAAAAAGGCCCCACAAGCTCATCTTTGATGAAACCAGCCCAAACCAGTACTCCACCTCCACCTTGCTGGCATCTGAGTCGGACTGGAGCTCTCTGCCCTTTACCAATCCAGCCACGGGCCCATCCATCTGGCCCATCAAGACTCACTCTCATTTCATCAGTCCATAAAACCTTAGAAAAATCAGTCTTGAGATATTTCTTGGCCCAGTCTTGACGTTTCAGCTTGTGTGTCTTGTGCAGTGGTGGTCGTCTTTCAGCCTTTCTTACCTTGGCCATGTCTCTGAGTATTGCACACCTTGTGCTTTTGGGCACTCCAGTGATGTTGCAGCTCTGAAATATGGCCAAACTGGTGGCAAGTGGCATCTTGGCAGCTGCACGCTTGACTTTTCTCAGTTCATGGGCAGTTATTTTGCACCTTGGTTTTTCCACACGCTTCTTGTGACCCTGTTGACTATTTTGAATGAAACGCTTGATTGTTCGATGATCACGCTTCAGAAGCTTTGCAATTTTAAGAGTGCTGCATCCCTCTGCAAGATATCTCACTATTTTTGAC
Source organism: Bufo bufo (assembly GCF_905171765.1). Classification (NCBI taxonomy): domain Eukaryota; kingdom Metazoa; phylum Chordata; class Amphibia; order Anura; family Bufonidae; genus Bufo; species Bufo bufo. Next base: position 345,165,696 of record NC_053390.1, on the reverse strand, counting down.
TTTTCTGAGCCTGTCAAGTCCTTTTTTTGACCCATTTTGCCAAAGGAAAGGAAGTTGCCTAATAATTATGCACACCTAATATAGGGTGTTGATGTCATTAGACCACACCCCTTCTCATTACAGAGATGCACATCACCTAATATGCTTAATTGGTAGTAGGCTTTTGAGCCTATACAGCTTGGAGTAAGACAACATGCATAAAGAGGATGATGTGGTCAAAATACTCATTTGCCTAATAATTCTGCACGCAGTGTATTATAAATCTGTCATCTGACCAGATGGCTTGTTCAAATGCCCCTCTTGCCTCTTTTGAGTGAATTTCTAAACTGATTTATGTGCACAACTTTGATTTGGTCATAAATCAGCATAGCAATTTGTTCAGAATAGTAGAAAGAAAGGCTGGAGATAGATTTATCAAAGAACAACATTCTGCAACTGGCTATATATTGTGAAACCTAGAATCTGCAAAAGCCAAATGAAGCAAAATATTTAATAGAATCTAATACAAAAGAAAATTAAGCCACAGTACTGTATATCTAAATCAATTAAAAAAAACATAACATTTGAGCAAAGAGCAAAAGACTTCACATCTACGATATATGTAATACACTATTATTAACACTTTTTTCTGTTATGTTGTGTTTTTTTTTTGTATATTTTTTTCTGAGAGTTTCTCTCTGATCCATCATGTTTGAATACAGCTTCAGGTAATATGTTAAAAAACATAGGCGATATATAAAAGACAGAACTAGACAGCTCTGGTGCTGAACAAGCAACTGAATTAGCTACTCTTGCCAAAAGCACATTTATTGAAAATGCGTCTGAAGGCAGAATAAGTATCCTTCCTTAGAACAGCAATATAAGATTATGCAATGAATATGAATAATACCACTATATAAGAGGAGATTCTGAATGAATTTGAACATATGGTTTATATAGTATATTTAACTGAACATTCATTAAAATAATAATCTGTGTAGCTTTTCTGCTAGTGACATACACTACATTTATGCTAAGTTTGCTGACCAATATTAAAGGCTTCACTTTCATCCATCTCAGACGTTGATGGCATAAAGACAAATGTATATGATAATTAGAAACAGAAAGATTATTTAAAAATAAACATGGATGGATGGATAGATAGATTGTCAGGGACACTCCCGTGACAGGTGCCAGAAGATCAGAGAGACTGGCAACACGTGGGTTAATCTGACTGGTTCCTTGTGGATCATTTGTGTCTGTGTTGCTTTGGTAATGACCACACCTCTTGCAGGTGTTGTTGGTTTGGTCATTTAGCTTCCCCTATTTATTACTGCTTTTGGGGGTGCGGCTTATAGCTTCAGTTTCTGGACTCTGGGCTAGCTGGTTGTTGGATCTTGGTTGAGCTCCTGGCGCTGCCTTTGCTCCAAGTGAAGTTAAGTGTCGTCTTCCCTAATTGTATTGTTTTTGTTGTATTTCCCTGTCTTATGTATCTAGGCCTGAGGGAGACTCCTGTTCATACTTCTGGTGGAGGAATAGGCTGTCTTAAGTCCTGTCACTATACCAGGGCTCTACAGGGTGTGTTAGTTCTCTAGGTTCCTGTATATGAACTTCCCTACCAACGAGGTCAGTTCATACTGATAGGTAACAAGGACTTGCAATAGGGTTGTTCTAGGAGGTGACCTTCTCCTTTAACCTAGTTTCCAGGCCTAGTTACTATCCCCTTTCCTCCACCCACACCGCATCTGTGACATTATAAACAAGACATTATAAACCGAATAAACGTCATATTTGTTTGTCTGTATCAGTTCAGCCATGGATGCTATCACTGCACTGGCCGAATAGCTGCAGGGGCTGTCTCTGGAGGTAGCTGACCTCCACACGACCATTTCACAGATTCAGAGACCACAGGCAGCTGATCCTAGTGGTGGTTACCAGGACTGTCCTGAAGCTAAGGTTGCCCTCCTGGATAGATTCTCGGCGGGGGGGGGGGGGAGTGGTAATTTCATTCGGTTCAGGGAAGCATGCAAATTGTATTTTTAACTATGTACAGTTGTGTTAAAAATTATTCAACCCCCAATGTTGTAAAGGGTTTTAGGGAATTTAGTGTACATTTGTAATTGTTTTCAGAATGAAATCTTACAAGGACTTTTTAAAGAACCAAATGCAACTAAAATGACATCAATTGTTTTTGTAATACAGTATTAAATGTTTTTTTGTGATTTCTTCATTGACACAATTATTCAACCCCTTAAAGACTACCACTCTTAAGAACGGAGGTTCATTCAAGTGTTTTCGATCAGGTATTGAAAACACCTGTGGATGTCAAGGAGCAGCAATCAAGCATAATAAGCACCAATTAGGCAGATTTAACCACTTAAGGGCCACAGGTTTATACCCCCCTAGTGACCAGGCCCTTTTTTACAAATCGGCACTCCACAACTTTAGCGGTTTAGTGCTCGGTCATGCAACTTACCACCCAAATGAATTTTACCTCCTTTTCTTCTCACTAATAGAGCTTTCATTTGGTGGTATTTCATTGCTGCTGACATTTTAACTTTTTTTGTTATTAATCGAAATTTAATGATTTTTTTGCAAAAAAATGAAATTTTTCACTTTCAGTTGTAAAATTTTGCAAAAAAAACGACATCCATATATAAATTTTTCTCAAAATTTATTGTTCTACATGTCTTTGATAAAAAAAAAAATGTTTGGGTAAAAAAAAAAATGGTTTGGGTAAAAGTTATAGCGTTTACAAACTATGGTACAAAAATGTGAATTTCCGCTTTTTGAAGCAGCTCTGACTTTCTGAGCACCTGTCATGTTTCCTGAGGTTCTACAATGGCCAGACAGTACAAACACCCCACAAATGACCCCATTTCGGAAAGTAGACACCCTAAGGTATTCACTGATGGGCATAGTGAGTTCATCAAACTTTTTATTTTTTGTCACAAGTTAGCGGAAAATGATGATTTTTTTTTTCTTACAAAGTCTCATATTCCACTAACTTGTGACAAAAAATAAAAACTTCTATGAACTCACTATGCCCATCAGCGAATACCTTGGGGTGTTTTCTTTCCAAAATGGGTTCACTTGTGGGGTAGTTATACTGCCCTGGCATTCTAGGGGCCCGAATGTGTGGTAAGTAGTTTGAAATCAAAATCTGTAAAAAATGGCCGGTGAAATCCGAAAGGTGCTCTTTGAAATGTGGGACCCTTTGCCCACCTAGGCTGCAAAAAAGTGTCACACATCTGGTATCTCCGTACTCAGGAGAAGTTGGGCAATGTGTTTTGGGGTATTATTTTACATATACCCATGCTGGGTGAGATAAATATCTTGGTCAAATGACAACTTTGTAAAAAAAAATGGGAAAAGTTGTCTTTTGCCAAGATATTTCTCTCACCCAGCATGGGTATATGTAAAATGACACCCCAAAACACATTGCCCAACTTCTCCTGAGTACGGAGATACCAGATGTGTGACACTTTTTTTGCAGCCTAGGTGGGCAAAGGGGCCCACATTCCAAAGAGCACCTTTCGGATTTCACCGGCCATTTTTTACAGATTTTGATTTCAAACTACTTACCACACATTTGGGCCCCTAGAATGCCAGGGCAGTATAACTACCCCACAAGTGACCACATTTTGGAAAGAAGACACCCCAAGGTATTCCGTGAGGGGCATGGCGAGTTCCTAGAATTTTTTATTTTTTGTCACAAGTTAGCGGAAAATGATGATTTTTTATTTTATTTATTTTTTCTTACAAAGTCTCATATTCCACTTTCAACTTGTGACAAAAAATAAAAACTTCCATGAACTCACTATGCCCATCACGAAATACCTTGGGGTGTCTTCTTTCCTAAATGGGGTCACTTGTGGGGTAGTTATACTGCCCTGGCATTTTAGGGGCCCAAATGCGTGCAAAGTAGTTTGAAATCAAAATCTGTAAAAAATGGCCGGTGAAATCCGAAAGGTGCTCTTTGGAATAAGGGGCCCCTTTGCCCACCTAGGCTGCAAAAAAGTGTCACACATCTGGTATTGACGTACTCAGGAGAAGTTGGGCAATGTGTTTTGGGGTGTCATTTTACATATACCCATGCTGGGTGAGATAAATATCTCGGTCAAATGCCAACTTTGTTTAAAAAATGGGAAAAGTTGTCTTTTGCCAAGATATTTCTCTCACCCAGCATGGGTATATGTAAAAAGACACCCCAAAACACATTGCCCAACTTCTCCTGAGTACGGGGATACCAGATGTGTGACACTTTTTTTCAGCCTAGGTGGGCAAAGGGGCCCACATTCCAAAGAGCACCTTTCAGATTTCACCAGCCATTTTTTACAGATTTTGATTTCAAACCATTTCTCACGCATTCGGCCCCTAAAATGCCAGGGCAGTATAACTACCCCACAAGTGACCCCATTTTGGAAAGAAGACACCCCCAGGTATTTCGTGATGGGCATAGTGAGTTCATGGAAGTTTTTATTTTTTGTCACAAGTTAGTGGAATATGAGACTTTGTAAGAAAAAAATAAAAATCATCATTTTCCGCTCATTTGTGACAAAAAATAAAAAATTCTAGGAACTTGCCAAGCCCCTCACGGAATACCTTGGGGTGTCTTCTTTCCAAAATCTGGTCACTTGTGGGGTAGTTATACTGCCCTGGCATTCTAGGGGCCCTAATGTGTGGTAAGTAGGTAAATGACCTGTGAAATCCGAAAGGTGCTCTTTGGAATGTAGGCCCCTTTGCCCACCTAGGCTGCAAAAAAGTGTCACACATCTGGTATCTCCGTATTCAGGAGAAGTTGGGCAATGTGTTTTGGGGTGTCTTTTTACATATACCCATGCTGGGTGAGATAAATATCTCGGCAAAAGACAACTTTTCCCATTTTTTATACAAAGTTGGCATTTGACCAAGATATTTCTCTCACCCAGCATGGGTATATGTAAAAAGACACCCCAAAACACATTGCCCAACTTCTCCTGAGTACGGCGATACCAGATGTGTGACACTTTTTTGCAGCCTAGATGCGCAAAGGGGCCCACATTTCTTTTATGAGGGCATTTTTAGACATTTGGATCCCAGACTTCTTCTCACGCTTTAGGGCCCCTAAAATGCCAGGTCAGTATAAATACCCCACATGTGACCCCATTTTGGAAAGAAGACACCCCAAGGTATTCAATGAGGGGCATGGCGAGTTCATAGAATTATTTTTTTTTTGGCACAAGTTACCGGAAATTGATAAAAAAAAAAATTTCTCACAAAGTCTCCCTTTCCGCTAACTTGGGACAAAAATTTCAATCTTTCATGGACTCAATATGCTTCTCAGTGAATACCTTGGGGTGTCTTCTTTCCGAAATAGGGTAACATGTGGGGTATTTATACTACCCTGGCATTCTAGGGGCCCTAAAGCGTGAGAAGAAGTCTGGAATATAAATGTCTAAAAAATTTTACGCATTTGGATTCCGTGAGGGGTATGGTGAGTTCATGTGAGATTTTATTTTTTGACACAAGTTAGTGGAATATGAGACTTTGTAAGAAAAATAAATAAATTTCCGCTAACTTGGGCCAAAAAAATGTCTGAATGGAGCCTTACAGGGGAGTGATCAATGACAGGGGGGTGATCAATGACAGGGGGGTGATCAGGGAGTCTATATGGGGTGATCACCCCCCTGTCATTGATCACCCCCCTGTCAGGCTCCATTCAGATGTCCGTATGTGTTTTGCGGATCCGATCCATGTATCCGTGGATCCGTAAAAAACATACGGACATCTGAATGCAGCCTTACAGGGGGGTGATCAATGACAGGGGGGTGATCAATGACAGGGGGGTGATCAGGGAGTCTATATGGGGTGATCACCCCCCTGTCATTGATCACCCCCCTGTCATTGATCACCCCCCTGTCAGGCTCCATTCAGATGTCCATATGTGTTTTGCAGATCCGATCCATGTATCCGTGGATCCGTAAAAAAACATACGGACATCTGAATGCAGCCTTACAGGGGGTTGATCAATGACAGGGGGGTGATCAATGACAGGGGGGTAATCAGGGAGTCTATATGGGGTGATCACCCCCCTGTCATTGATCACCCCCCTGTCATTGATCACCCCCCTGTCAGGCTCCATTCAGATGTCCGTATGTGTTTTGCGGATCCGATCCATGTATCCGTGGATACGTAAAAAACATACGGACATCTGAATGCAGCCTTACAGGGGGGTGATCAATGACAGGGGGGTGATCAATGACAAGGGGGTGATCAATGACAGGGGGTTGATCAGGGAGTCTATATGGGGTGATCACCCCCCTGTCATTGATCACCCCCCTATAAGGTTCTATTCAGATGTCCGTATGTGTTTTGCGGATCCGATCCATGTATCAGTGGATCCGTAAAAATCGAACGGACGTCTGAATGGAGCCTTACAAGGGGGTGCTCAATGACAGGGGGGTGATCAGGGAGTCTATATGGGGTGATCACCCCTGTCATTGATCACCCCCCTGTAAGGCTCCATTCAGACGTCTGTATGTGTTTTGCGGATCCCATCCATGTATCCGTGGATCCGTAAAAAACATACGGACATCTGAATGCAGCCTTACGGGGGGTGATCAATGACAGGGGGGTGATCAATGAAAGGGGGGTGATCAGGGAGTCTATATGGGGTGATCACCCCCTGTCATTGATCACCCCCCTGTAAGGCTCCATTCAGACGTCCGTATGTGTTTTGCGGATCCGATCCATGTATCAGTGGATCCGTAAAAATCATACGGACGTCTGAATGGAGCCTTACAGGGGGGTGATCAATGACAGGGGGGGGATCAGGGAGTCTATATGGGGTGATCACCCCCCTGTAAGGCTCCATTCAGACGTCTGTATGTGTTTTGCGGATCCGATCCATATATCCGTGGATCCGTAAAAAACATACGGACATCTGAATGCAGCCTTACAGGGGGGTGATCAATGACAGGGGGGTGATCAATGACATGGGGGTGATCAGGGAGTCTATATGGGGTGATCACCCCCGTCATTGATCACCCCCCTGTAAGGCTCCATTCAGACGTCCGTATGCGTTTTGCGGATCCGATCCATCTATCAGTGGATCCGTAAAAATCATGCGGATGTCTGAATGGAGCTTTACAGCGGGGTGATCAATGACAGGGGGGTGATCAATGACAGGGGGTGATCAGGGAGTCTATATGGGGTGATCAGGGGTGATCAGGGGCTAATAAGGGGTTAATAAGTGACAGGGGGGGTGTAGTGTAGTGTGGTGCTTGGTGCTACATATTGCTGAGCTACCTGTGTCCTCTGGTGGTCGATCCAAACAAAAGGGACCACCAGAGGACCAGGTAGCAGGTGTATTAGACGCTGTTATCAAAACAGCATCTAATATACCTGTTAGGGGTTAAAAAAAATCACATCTCCAGCCTGCCAGCGAACGATCGCCGCTGGCAGGCTGGAGATCCACTTGCTTACCTTCCGATCCTGTGAACGCGCGCGCCTGTGTGCGCGCGTTCACAGAAAATCTCGGCTCACGCGAGATGACGCCAATCGGCGTTAGCGTAGCATGGGAGAGCCGCCGCAATGACGCCTTTTGGCGTTAGCTTAGCGGTAAGTGGTTAAAAGGACTGTGATACTCAGCTCCTTCTAGACGTTTACTGGTGTGTTTACAAACATGGTGAAGTCAAGGGAATGGTCCAGGAAGACAACAGAAGAGGTGATTTCTCTTCGACAGGAAGGGCAATGGCTATAAGAAGATTGCAAAGATGCTAAACATACCAAGAGACACCATAGGAAGCATCATTCGCAAATTCAAGGCAAAGGGCACTGTTGAAACGCTACCTGGTCGTGGCAGAAAGAAGATGCTGACTTCGACTGCTGTGTGCTACCTGAAGCGCAAAGTGGAGAAAAGTCCCCGTGTGACTGCTGAGGAACTGAAAAAAGATTTGTCAGATGTGGGTACTGAAGTTTCAGCTCAGACAATAAGGCGCACACTGCATAATGAAGGCCTCCATGCCAGAACTCCCAGGCGCACCCCCTTGCTGTCTCCAAAGAATAAGAAGAGTCGACTGCAGTATGCCAAAAGTCATGTGGACAAACCACAAAAGTTTTGGGATAGTGTTCTGTGGACTGATGAAACAAAATTAGAACTGTTTGGGCCCATGGATCAACTCTATGTTTGGAGGAGGAAGAACAAGGCCTATGAAGAAAAGAACACCTTGCCTACTGTGAAGCATGGCGGGGGGGTCAATCATGCTTTGGGGCTGTTTTGCTTCTACAGGTACAGGGAAGCTTAAGCGTGTGCAAGGTACCATGAATTCTCTTCAGTACCAGGAGATATTGGATGAAAATGTGATGCAGTCCGTCACAAACCTGAGGCTTGGGAGACGTTGGATCTTTCAACAGGACAATGATCCCAAGCATACCTCCAAGTCCACTAGAGCATGGTTGCAGATTAAAGGCTGGAACATTTTGAAGTGGCCCTCGCAGTCACCAGACTTAAATCCGATTGAGAACCTCTGGTGGGACTTAAAGAAAGCAGTTGCAGCGCGCAAGCCTAAGAATGTGACTGAACTGGAGGCTTTTGCCCATGAAGAATGGGCGAAGATACCCGTAGATCGCTGCAAGACACTTGTGTCAAGCTATGCTTCACGTTTAAAAGCTGTTATAACTGGAAAAGGATGTTGTACTAAGTACTAAGATTGAATGTCATTTGGGGGTTGAATAAAACTGATAATGATGTGAACACAGAAAGTACATTTGTGGTTATTTCATTATAAATGTTATGTTATATTTGTCTGACTTACAAATGCCTCTTTGATTTAATTGTAAACAAGATGACTGAAATGATCAAAATCAATGTCAAACTGGCCAAAACACTCAATTTCAGTGGGGGTTGAATAATTTTGAACACAACTGTACACACTCATCTGGGGATGAGAGTCAGAGAGTGGGTGTGATTATTTTGTTACTTAACCCCTTAAGGACTTGAAAAAAAAATGGGTTAAGCAGCACTCCAGGTCCCAATCTGGGGACAGTTGTCAGTAGAAATATAGATTAGATGGTGCCCGCGGATGGGGATCCTGGCTGGGGGTCCCATAAGGTTACAAATAAATAGAAAATACACAGCACTCCTCAGTTCTGGTGAAAAAGCTGGTTACTTTATTGGTAACAGCAGCATATAGAAAGCAAAATTTCAACCATCTTTGGTCTTTCTCAAGCTATGTATCTCATAGCTTGATAAAGGCCAGAGATGGTTGAAATGTTGCTTTCTATATGCTGCTGTTACCAATAAAGTAACTGGCTTTTTCACCAGAACTGAGGAGACCCTAAGGACTTGGCCATTTTTTGCAAATCTGACCAGTGTCACTTTAAGTGCTGATAACTTTAAAACTAGGGATGAGCGAACCCGAACTGTATAGTAAAAGTCCGGGTTCGGGTTCGGTGTTCGGCGCTTTCTTGGCGCTTTTTGAAAGGCTGCAAAGCAGCCAATCAACAAGCGTCATACTACTTGCCCCAAGAGGCCATCACATCCATGCCTACTATTGGCATGGCTGTGATTGGCCAGTGCAGCATGTGACCCAGCCTCTATATAAACTTGGGTCACGTAGCGCTGCACGTCACTCTGCTGTTACAAGTGTAGGGAGAGGTTGCAGCTGCGACGTTAGGGCGAGATTAGGCAGTGATTAACTCCTCCAAAACACTTAAGATAGTGATCGATCTACAGCTGTGTATCATTGAACTGCTGCTATTCAATTGCTCACTGTTTTTAGGCTGCCCAGGCGTTTTTCAGTCACTTTTTTTCTGGGGTGATCGGCGGCCATTTTGTGGCTTGTGGTGCGCCAGCACAAGCTGCCACCAAGTCCATTTAACCATCAATAGTGTGGTTATTTTTTGCTATATCCTACATCAGGGGCAAGCTGTCACCAAGTCCATTTAACCATCAATAGTGTGGTTATTTTTTGGCTATATCCTACATCAAGGGCAAGCTGCCACCAAGTCCATTTAACCATCAATAGTGTGGTTATTTTTTGGCTATATCCTACATCAGGGGCAAGCTGCCACCAAGTCCATTTAACCATCAATAGTGTGGTTATTTTTTGGCTATATCCTACATCAGGGGCAAGCTGCCACCAAGTCCATTTAACCATCAATAGTGTGGTTATTTAAATCTATCCCTAAAAGGGTATATTAGATTCAAGGTGCTGATAGGGTCATTCTCAATAACTTCACACACACGCTACTGTGCATATCCAAGTCTAATTCTGTCCGTAAACGTATATCTGTCACCCAGCGCCTAAATAATAGGCCTAAAATTTATATTCAGCTAAATCTGTGGCTATTGCTGTAGCTGCTCAAGTTATTTTGTGTCCGTCAAAGCACAGTTTTTGTTCTGGGTTGAAATACAATTCCCAACCTAGCAATTTTCTAAAGTAGTGGTTTCTGCTGTATCAGGCCTACTATAAATCTATCCCTAAAAGGGTATATTAGATTCAAGGTGCTGATAGGGTCATTCTCAATAACTTCACACACACGCTACTGTGCATATCCAAGTCTAATTCTGTCCGTAAACGTATACCTGTCACCCAGCGCCTAAATAATAGGCCTCAAATTTATATTCAGCTAAATCTGTGGCTATTGCTGTAGCTGCTTAAGTTATTTTGTGTCCGTAAAAGCACAGTTTTTGTTCTGGTTTGAAATACAATTCCCAACCTAGCAATTTCCTAAATTAGTGGTTTCTGCTGTATCAGGCCTACTTTAAATCTATCCCTAAAAGGGTATTTTAGATTCAAGGTGCTGATAGGGTCATTCTCAAATCTCAATAACTTCACACACGCTACTGTGCATATCCAAGTCTAATTCTGTCCGTAAACGTATACCTGTCACCCAGCGCCTAAATAATAGGCCTCAAATTTATATTCAGCTAAATCTGTCATTACTGCTGTGCCTGTATTAGTGTAATACGGTACCTAAATAGATAGCCAGATAGTGTTAGGTGTCTGTAAAAAAAGGCCTGAAATTGGATTCAATACATTGGGCCAAAAAATATTTTTCTTATTGTGGTGAACGGTAACAATGAGGAAAACATCTAGTAAGGGACGCGGACGCGGACATGGTCGTGGTGGTGTTAGTGGACCCTCTGGTGCTGGGAGAGGACGTGGCCGTTCTGCCACAGCCACACGTCCTAGTGTACCAACTACCTCAGGTCCCAGTAGCCGCCAGAATTTAAAGGGATATTTGGTGGGGCCTAGTGTTGAGCGAACAGTTCGAGCATAGTTCGGGTCCGTACCGAATTTTGGGGTGTTCGTGACACGGACCCGAACCCGAACTTTTTCGTAAAAGTTCGGGTTCGGGTTCGTCGTTCGGCATGTATTTTGGCGCATTTTGAAAGGCTGCAAAGCAGCCAATCAACATGCATCATACTACTTGCCCTAAGATGCCATCGCAGCCATGCCTACTATTGGCAAGGCTGTGATTGGCCAAGTGCAGCATGTGACTCAGCCTCTTTATAAGCTTGTGCGCACGTCGGGACGTGCTCACTCCCGATGTGAATAGAACAGGGATAGACGCAGCTGATGCTAGGGCGAGAATAGGCAGGGATAATTGAATAACTGGAAGCTAATTTCTCTCCTCCACCTGTGATTCATCTGAACAACTGCAGCTGAGCTGCTTTTTTGATAGGGATTGGCTATTTTTAGAGTGGCCAGAGTGATTTTTCCATCCACATGTACCTGGGCTGACCGCCGGCCGCCATTTTGCGACTTGTAGTGCTGCAGCAGAAGCTGCCACAGTGTGCATTCCAAAGCTCCAAACAAGTCAGACATCTACACCTGGGATTCAGACCAATAGCGATTTAGCAGCACAGTCCAAGGCTATTTTTTTTAAAGGTTGTGCAGACCATTTTGTGGCACATGTTACTGGGCTGATAGGCGGCGGCCATCTTGGGACTAGTGCTGCAGCACAATCTCTCCCAACGTCCATTAATCACTTGTAATAGTGGTCTGTGCCATAGAAATCCTACATCAGGGACTTGGGTGTGCTTGTGTCACCCCTACTAATACCAGTCCACCTGTAATCCATACAGTGAAAAGCCATAAAGTATTCCAGTGAGGGAATTTTTTTTTTATTTAAAAAAGGCCAAGTTAGTTTATCTGGCGTTCAATATACTAGATACAGTTAGGCCTGCGTTTCATACATCTGGAATTAGCAAACTAATGTGCTGGGGTTGGGAAAACATATATGTACCCATACTAGAATCTGTCAAAGAAAGCGGTACTCACATATAACAGTCATTCCATCTGTAATCCATACAGTCAAAAGACTGAAAGTATTCCAGTGAGGGAATTTTTTTTATTTAAAAAAGGCCAAGTTAGTTTATCTGGCGTTCAATATACTAGATACAGTTAGGCCTGCGTTTCATACATCTGGAATTAGCAAACTAATGTGCTGGGGTTGGGAAAACATATATGTACCCATACTAGAATCTGTCAAAGAAAGCGGTACTCACATATAACAGTCATTCCATCTGTAATCCATACAGTCAAAAGACTGAAAGTATTCCAGTGAGGGAATTTTTTTTTTATTTAAAAAAGGCCAAGTTAGTTTATCTGGCGTTCAATATACTAGATACAGTTAGGCCTGCGTTTCATACATCTGGAATTAGCAAACTAATGTGCTGGGGTTGGGAAAACATATATGTACCCATACTAGAATCTATCAAAGGAAGCGGTACTCACATATAACAGTCATTCCATCTGTAATCCATACAGTCAAAAGACTGAAAGTATTCCAGTGAGGGGATTTTTTTTATTTAAAAAAGGCCAAGTTAGTTTATCTGGCGTTCAATATACTAGATACAGTTAGGCCTGCGTTTCATACATCTGGAATTAGCAAACTAATGTGCTGGGGTTGGGAAAACATATATGTACCCATACTAGAATCTGTCAAAGAAAGCGGTACTCACATATAACAGTCATTCCATCTGTAATCCATATAGTCAAAAGACTGAAAGTATTCCAGTGAGGGAATTTTTTTTTTATTTAAAAAAGGCCAAGTTAGTTTATCTGGCGTTCAATATACTAGATACAGTTAGGCCTGCGTTTCATACATCTGGAATTAGCAAACTAATGTGCTGGGGTTGGGAAAACATATATGTACCCATACTAGAATCTGTCAAAGAAAGCGGTACTCACATATAACAGTCATTCCATCTGTAATCCATACAGTCAAAAGACTGAAAGTATTCCAGTGAAGGAATTTTTTTTATTTAAAAAAGGCCAAGTTAGTTTATCTGGCGTTCAATATACTAGATACAGTTAGGCCTGCGTTTCATACATCTGGAATTAGCAAACTAATGTGCTGGGGTTGGGAAAACATATATGTACCCATACTAGAATCTGTCAAAGAAAGCGGTACTCACATATAACAGTCATTCCATCTGTAATCCATACAGTCAAAAGACTGAAAGTATTCCAGTGAGGGAATTTTTTTTTTATTTAAAAAAGGCCAAGTTAGTTTATCTGGCGTTCAATATACTAGATACAGTTAGGCCTGCGTTTCATACATCTGGAATTAGCAAACTAATGTGCTGGGGTTGGGAAAACATATATGTACCCATACTAGAATCTGTCAAAGAAAGCGGTACTCACATATAACAGTCATTCCATCTGTAATCCATACAGTCAAAAGACTGAAAGTATTCCAGTGAGGGAATTTTTTTTTTATTTAAAAAAGGCCAAGTTAGTTTATCTGGCGTTCAATATACTAGATACAGTTAGGCCTGCGTTTCATACATCTGGAATTAGCAAACTAATGTGCTGGGGTTGGGAAAACATATATGTACCCATACTAGAATCTGTCAAAGAAAGCGGTACTCACATATAACAGTCATTCCATCTGTAATCCATACAGTCAAAAGACTGAAAGTATTCCAGTGAGGGGATTTTGCTTATAAAAAATAATATATTTCATTGTGGTGCGAGTTGAATCGCAACAATGAAGAAAAATACTATTAAGGGACGAGGACGCGGTCGTGGTGGTGTCCGTGGAGCCTCTGTTGCTGGTAGAGGACGTGGCCGTTCGGCCCCAGGCGCACACAGTAGGGAACGAACTCCCTCAACTAGCCGGCAGAATGTACCGCAATATCTCGTGGGGCCCAATGCCGCTCTTAGGATGTTAAGGCCTGAGCAGGTACAGGCATTAATCGATTGGGTGGCCGACAGTGCTTCCAGCACGTTCACCACATGGTCTTCCACCCAGTCTTCTGCGGAAAGCGCACAGGTGGCACCTGAAAACCAAGCCCATCAGTCTGTCACATCACCCCCAAGCATATCAGGGAAACGGTCTGAGCCACAAGTTATGCAGCAGTCTCTTCTTCTGTTTGAAGACTCTGCTTCCAGGGTTTCCCAGGGGCGTCCACCTAGCCCTTCCCCAGTGGAGGAAGACATACCATGCACTGACGCACAACCACTTATGTCTCCAGATGAAGAGGACATGGGAATACCACCACAGCAGAGTCACCGACTCTCTGATGATGACGAAACACAGGTGCCCACTGCCGCGTCTTTTTGCAGTGTGCAGACTGAACAGGAGGAGGTCAGGGAGGGAGACTGGGTGGAAGACGATGCAGAGGACGATGAGGTCTTAGACCCCACATGGACTGAAGGTCGTGGCGATGACTTTCACAGTTCAGAGGAAGAGGTAGTGGTGAGACCGAGACAACAGCGAAGCCAAAGAGGGAGCAGGGGGCCAAAGCAGACGAGCCGCCGCCCCCAGAGTTCGCCTGCTACTGGACATCGCCAACAGGGACCCAGCCCCACAAAGGCAGCTTCAAAGAGTTCCCTGGCATGGCACTTCTTTAAACAATGTCCTACCGACAAGACCCGAGTGACTTGCACGCTCTGCCATCAGAGCCTGAGGCGAGGCATTAACGTTCTGAACCTCAGCACAACCTGCATGACCAGGCATCTACATGCAAAGCATGAACTGCAGTGGGGTACACACCTTTTAAACCAGGCACTCGCTGAGGCTCCCCCTGCTCCCTCTACCGCTGCTGCCTCGGCTTCCGCCTCGAGAGGAATGTTGCCACCTGCCGAGCAGCAAACAGAGGATGTGCCACCGACACCACCACCACCGCCACCGTCAACTAGCGTCTCCACTATATCACACAGCAGCGTTCAGCTCTCAATATCTCAAACCTTAGAGAGGAAGCGCAAATTCCCCCCGAGTCACCCTCGAGCCCTTGGCCTGAACGCCAGCATTTCTAAACTGCTGGCCTTTGAAATGCTGTCATTCCGGCTGGTGGACACAGACAGCTTCAAACAGCTGATGGCCATGGCTGTCCCGCAGTATGTGGTTCCCAGCCGCCACTACTTCTCCAAGACAGCCGTGCCTTCCCTGCACATGCAAGTGTCCGATAAAATCAAGTGTGCACTGCGCAACGCCATTTGTGGCAAGGTCCACCTAACCACAGATACGTGGACCAGTAAGCACGGCCAGGGACGCTATATCTCACTAACTGCACACTGGATGAATGTAGTGGCGGCTGGGCCCCCGGCGGACAGTTCCTTGGCGCACGTCCTTCCGCCCCCTAGGATCGCAGGGCATCATTCTCTGCCTCCTGTAGCCTCCTCCTCCTACTCGGCTTCCTCCTCCACTGCTTCCACCAGCTCATCCGGTCAGCCACACACCTTCACCACCAACTTCAGCACAGCCCGGGGTAAACGTCAGCAGGCCATTCTGAAACTCATATGTTTGGGGGACAGGCCCCACAGCGCAAAGGAGTTGTGGCGGGGTATTGAACAACAGACCGACGAGTGGTTTCTGCCGGTGGGCCTCAAGCCAGGCCTGGTGGTATGCGATAATGGGCGAAATCTCGTGGCAGCTCTGGGACTAGCCGGTTTGACGCACATCCCTTGCCTGGCGCATGTGCTGAACTTGGTGGTGCAGAGGTTCATTCACCACTACCCCAACATGTCAGAGCTGCTGCATAAAGTGCGGGCCGTCTGTGCGCGCTTCCGCCGTTCACATCCTGCCGCTGCTCGCCTGTCTGCGCTACAGCGGAACTTCGGCCTTCCCGCTCACCGCCTCATATGCGACGTGCCCACCCGGTGGAACTCCACCTTGCACATGCTGGAGAGACTGTGCGAGCAGCAGCAGGCCATAGTGGAGTTTCAGCTGCAGCACGCTCGCGTCAGTCGTACTGCCGAACAGCACCACTTCACCACCAATGATTGGGCCTCCATGCGAGACCTGTGTGCCCTGCTGCGCTGTTTCGAGTACTCCACCAACAAGGCCAGTGGCGATGACACTGTTATCAGCGTTACAATACCACTTCTATGTCTCCTTGAGAAAACACTTAGGGCAATGATGTTAGAGGAGGTGGCCCAGGTGGAGGAGGAGGAGGAGGATGAGGGCTCGTTTCTAACACTTTCGGGCCAGTCTGTTCGAAGTGGCTCAGAGGGAGGTTTGTTTAAGCAGCAGAGGACAGGTTCACAAGTCGCCAGCCAAGGCACTGTACTGGAGGACGAGGAGGATGAGGAGGAGGAGGTGGAGGGGGACGAGGATGACGCAAGTTCACAGCGGGGTGGCAGCCCAGGCCCATCACTGGTGCGTGGCTGGGGGGATACGGTGGACGATGACGATACGCCTCCCACAGAGGACAGCTTGTCCTTACCCATGGGTAGCCTGGCCCACATGAGCGAATATATGCTCCAATGCCTGCGCAACGACAGCAGAGTTGCCCACGTTTTAACGTGTGCAGACTACTGGGTGGCCACCCTGCTGGATCCCCGGTATAAAGACAATGTGCCCACTTTAATTCCTGAACTGGAGCGCGACCGTAAGATGCGCGAGTACAAGCGCACGCTGATAGAGGCGCTCTTGAGAGCATTCCCACATGTCACAGGGGAACAGGTGGAAGGTGAAGGCAGAGGAGTGGCAAGAGGTCGCCAACGCAGCTGTGTCACGGCCAGCTCATCTGAGGGCAGGGTTAGCATGGCAGAAATGTGGAAAAGTTTTGTCTCCACGCCACAGCTATCTGCACCGACACCTGATACGGAACGTGTTAGCAGGAGGCAGCATTTCACTAACATGGTTGAACAGTATGTCTGCACACCCCTCCACATCCTGACGGATGGTTCGGCCCCATTCAACTACTGGGTTTTGAAATTGTCCACGTGGCCAGAGTTAGCATGTTATGCCTTGGAGGTGCTTTCCTGCCCGGCGGCCAGCGTTTTATCTGAACGCGTATTCAGCACGGCAGGGGGCGTCATTACTGACAAGCGCAGCCGCCTGTCCACAGCCAACGTGGACAAGCTGACCTTCATAAAGATGAACCAGGCATGGATCCCACAGGACCTGTCCCTCCCTTGTGCAGAGTAGTCCTTATTAACTGCCTAAAACATGTCTTGTTGTGCTACGGGCCACTTCTTTATTTGATACAAATTTTATGAAACCCACAGTTGAATGAAACTCTTCTCTGTCTGGGCGCCGGGGCCTAACCAGATGAAAGTGGCCGGTTAAACTAACGGGTGACATGAAGCCATAACCTCTGCCATGCTACCTCTGTCTTCTGTCTGGGTGCTGAGGCCTAAGTCAAATAAAGCGGTCTTCTGCTGTGCTGGGGGATATGAAGCTAATCTCTGACCTCTCTCCTCTGTCTGGGTCCAAAGGCCTAAATCACTGAAAGAGGCCTTCTCCTGTGGTGTGTGATATGATGCCAGAATATGTGCTGTGGGGCCTCTCTCCTCTTCCTGGGTGCAGGGGTCAAATAAACTAAATTGTGGCCTACTCCTGTGGTGGTTGATATGATGCCTGATTCTCTGATGTGGAACCTCTCTCCTCTGTTTGGGTGAAGGGGTCAAAGTAACTAAATGGTGGCTTCTCCTGTGGTGGCTGATATGATGCCAGAATATGTGCTGTGGTGCCTCTCTCCTCTTCCTGGGTGCAGGGTTCAAAGTAACTAAATGGTGGCTTCTCCTGTGGTGGCTGATATGATGCCAGAATATGTGCTGTGGGGCCTCTCTCCTCTTCCTGGGTGCAGGGGTCAAAGTAACTCAATGGTGGCTTCTCCTGTGGTGGCTGATATGATGCCAGAATATGTGCTGTGGTGCCTCTCTCCTCTTCCTGGGTGCGGGGGTCAAAGTAACTCAATGGTGGCTTCTCCTGTGGTGGCTGATATGATGCCAGAATATGTGCTGTGGTGCCTCTCTCCTCTTCCTGGGTGCGGGGGTCAAAGTAACTCAATGGTGGCTTCTCCTGTGGTGGCTGATATGATGCCAGAATATGTGCTGTGGTGCCTCTCTCCTCTTCCTTTGTGCAGGGGTCAAAGTAACTAAATGGTGGCTTCTCCTGTGGTGGTTGATATGATGCCTGATTCTCTGCTGTGAAACCTCTCTCCTCCATCTGGGTGTAGGGGTCAAAGTCTTTCAAAGTCGCCTTCTCCTGTGCTGATTGATATAAAGCTGATGGTTGTGCCATCTGACATGGTTGCCAGGGTCTGATTCAATGGGGGCCTACTCCTGTGGTGGGTGATCTAAATGCCTGATTCTCTGCTGTGAAACCTCTCTCCTCCGTCTGGGTGTAGGGGTCAAAGTCTTTCAAAGTCGCCTTCTCCTGTGCTGATTGATATGAAGCTGATGGTTGTGCCATCTGACATGGTTGCCGGGGTCCCATTAAATTGGGGCCTACTCCTGTGGTGGGTGATCTAAATGCCTGATTCTCTGCTTTGAAACCTCTCTCCTCCGTCCGGGTGTAGGGGTCAAAGTCTGTCAAAGTCGCCTTCTCCTGTGCTGATTGATATAAAGCTTATGCTTGTGCCATCTGACATGGTTGCCGGGGTCTGATTCAATGGTGGCCTACTCCTGTGGTGGGTGATCTAAATGCCTGATTCTCTGCTGTGTAACCTCTCTCCTCCGTCTGGGTGTAGGGGTCAAAGTAACTAAATGGTGGCCTACTCCTGTGGTGGGTGATATGATGCCTGGTTCTCTGCTGTGGGACCTCTCTCCTTTGTCTGGGTGCTGTGGTCAAAATAATAGTAAGTGACCTTCTCCATTGGTGGGTGACTTGAAGCCTGATTCTGTGCTATGGGACCTCACTCCAATTAATATTGTTTAATTTTTATTTATTTTATGTTAACTCATCATTTCCCTATCTACATTTGTTTGCAGGGGATTTAACTACATTTTGCTGCCTTTTGCAGCCCTCTAGCCCTTTCCGGGTGTGTTTTACAGCCTTTTTAGTGCCCAAAAGTTCGGGTCCCCATTGACTTCTATGGGGTTCGGGTTCGGGATGAAGTTCGGGTCGAGTTCGGATCCCGAACCCGAACATTTTTCGAAAGTTCGGCCGAACTCGTCGAACCCGAACATCCAGGTGTTCGCTCAACTCTAGTGGGGCCCAATGCCGTTCTAAGGATGGTAAGGCCTGAGCAGGTACAGGCATTAGTCAATTGGGCGGCCGACAGTGGATCCAGCACGTTCACATTATATCCCACCCAGTCTTCTGCAGAAAGCGCACAGATGGCACCTGAAAACCAAGCCCATCAGTCTGTCACATCACCCCCATGCATATCAGGGAAACTGTCTGAGCCTCAAGTTATGCAGAGGTCTCTTATGCTGTTTGAAGACTCTGCTGGAAGGGTTTCCCAAGGGCATCCACCTAGCCCTTCCCCAGCGGTGGAAGACATAGAATGCACTAACGCACAACCACTTATGTTTCCTGATGATGAGGACATGGGAATACCACCTCAGCACGTCTCTGATGATGATGACGAAACACAGGTGCCAACTGCTGCGTCTTTCTGCAGTGTGCAGACTGAACAGGAGGTCAGGGATCAAGACTGGGTGGAAGACGATGCAGGGGACGATGAGGTCCTAGACCCCACATGGAATGAAGGTCGTGCCACTGACTTTCACAGTTCGGAGGAAGAGGCAGTGGTGAGACCGAGCCAACAGCGTAGCAAAAGAGGGAGCAGTGGGCAAAAGCAGAACACCCGCCGCCAATAGACTCCACCTGCTACTGACCGCCGCCATCTGGGACCGAGCACCCCAAAGGCAGCTTCAAGGAGTTCCCTGGCATGGCACTTCTTCAAACAATGTGCTGACGACAAGACCCGAGTGGTTTGCACGCTGTGCCATCAGAGCCTGAAGCGAGGCATTAACGTTCTGAACCTTAGCACAACCTGCATGACCAGGCACCTGCATGCAAAGCATGAACTGCAGTGGAGTAAACACCTTAAAAACAAGGAAGTCACTCAGGCTCCCCCTGCTACCTCTTCTGCTGCTGCCGCCTCGGCCTCTTCTGCTGCTGCCGCCTCGGCCTCTTCCTCCGCCTCTGGAGGAACGTTGGCACCTGCCGCCCAGCAAACATGGGATGTACCACCAACACCACCACCTGCGTCACCAAGCATCTCAACCATGTCACACAGCAGCGTTCAGCTCTCCATCTCACAAACATTTGAGAGAAAGCGTAAATTCCCACCTAGCCACCCTCGATCCCTGGCCCTGAATGCCAGCATTTCTAAACTACTAGCCTATGAAATGCTGTCATTTAAGCTGGTGGACACAGACAGCTTCAAACAGCTCATGTCGCTTGCTGTCCCACAGTATGTTGTTCCCAGCCGGAACTACTCCAAGAGAGCCGTGCCTTCCCGCTCACCGCCTCATATGCGACGTGCCCACCAGGTGGAACTCCACCTTGCACATGCTGGACAGACTGTGCGAGCAGCAGCAGGCCATAGTGGAGTTTCAGCTGCAGCACGCACGGGTCAGTCGCACTGCGGAACAGCACCACTTCACCACCAATGACTGGGCCTCCATGCGAGACCTGTGTGCCCTGTTGCGCTGTTTCGAGTACTCCACCAACATGGCCAGTGGCGATGACGCCGTTATCAGCGTTACAATACCAATTCTATGTCTCCTTGAGAAAACACTTAGGGCGATGATGTAAGAGGAGGAGGCCCAGGAGGAGGAGGAGGAAGAGGGGTCATTTTTAGCACTTTCAGGCCAGTCTCTTAGAAGTGACTCAGAGGGAGGTTTTTTGCAACAGCAGAGGCCAGGTACAAATGTGGCCAGACAGGGCCCACTACTGGAGGATGAGGAGGACGAGGATCAGGAGGAGGTGGAGGAGGATGAGGATGTAGCATGTTCACAGCGGGGTGGCACCCAACGCAGCTCGGGCCCATCACTGGTGTACCTGTGCACACCCCTCCACGTACTGACTGATGGTTCGGCCCCATTCAACTTCTGGGTCTCCAAATTGTCCACGTGGCCAGAGCTAGCCTTTTATGCCTTGGAGGTGCTGGCCTGCCCGGCGGCCAGCGTTTTGTCTGAACGTGTATTCAGCACGGTAGGGGGCGTCATTACAGACAAACGCAGCCGCCTGTCTACAGCCAATGTGGACAAGCTGACGTTTATAAAAATGAACCAGGCATGGATCCCACAGGACCTGTCCATCCCTTGTGCAGATTAGACATTAACTACCTCCCCTTAACCATATATTATTGTACTCCAGGGCACTTCCTCATTTAATCCTATTTTTTATTTTCATTTTACCATTATATTGCGGGGCAACCCAAAGTTGAATGAACCTCTCCTCTGTCTGGGTGCCGGGGCCTAAAAATATCTGACAGTGGCCTGTTCCAGTGGTGGGTGACATGAAGCCTGATTCTCTGCTATGACATGAAGACTGATTCTCTGCTGAGTCGCTGACATAAAGCCTGAATCTCTGTTATGGGACCTCTCTCCCCTGTCTGGGTGCCGGGGCCTAAATTATATGACAATGGACTGTTCCAATGTTGGGTGATGTGAAGCATGATTCTCTGCTATGACATGAAGACTGATTCTCTGCTGACATGAAGCCTGAATCTCTGTTATGGGACCTCTCTCCTCTGCCTGGGTGCCGGGGCCTAAATATCTGACAATGGACTGTTCCAATGTTGGGTGACGTGAAGCCTGATTCTCTGCTATGACATGAAGACTGATTCTCTGCTGACATGAAGCCAGATTCTCTGCTATGGGACCTCTATCCTCTGCCTGGGTGCCTGGGCCTAAATATGTGACAATGGACTGTTCCAGTGGTGGGTGACGTGAAGCATGATTCTCTGCTATGACATGAAGACTGATTCTCTGCTGAGATGAAGCCTGAATCTCTGTTATGGGACCTCTCTCCTTTGTCTGGGTGCCGGGGCCTATATTATATGACAATGGACTGTTCCAATGTTGGGTGACGTGAAGCATGATTCTCTGCTATGACATGAAGACTGATTCTCTGCTGACATGAAGCCAGATTCTATGTTATGGGACCTCTCTCCTCTGTCTGGGTGTCGGGGCCTAAAAATATCTGACAGTGGCCTGTTCCAGTGGTGGGTGACATGAAGCCTGATTCTCTGCTGACATGAAGCCAGATTCTATGTTATGGGACCTCTCTCCTCTGTCTGGGTGCCGGGGCCTAAATTATATGACAATGGACTGTTCCAATGTTGGGTGACGTGAAGCATGATTCTCTGTTATGACATGAAGACTAATTCTCTGCTGACATGAACCCTGAATCTCTGTTATGGGACCTCTCTCCTCTGCCTGGGTGCCGGGGCCTAAATATCTGAGAATGAACTGTATCAGTGGTGGGTGACGTGAAGCCTGATTCTCTGCTATGACATGAAGACTGATTCTCTGCTGACATGAAGCCAGATTCTCTGCTATGACATGAAGACTGATTCTCTGCTGACATGAAGCCAGATTCTATGTTATGGGACCTCTCTCCTCTGCCTGGATGCCAGGGCCTAAATATCTGACAATGGACTGTTCCAGTTTTGGGTGACGTGAAGAATGATTCTCTGCTATGACATGAAGACTGATTCTCTGCTGACATGAAGCCTGATTCTCTGCTATGGGACCTCTCTCCAATTGATATTGGTTAATTTTTATTTATTTTATTTTTATTTTTATTCATTTCCCTATCCACATTTGTTTGCAGGGGATTTAACTACATTTTTCTGCCTTTTGCAGCCCTCTAGCCCTTTCCTGGGCTTTTTCACAGCCTTTTTAGTGCCGAAAAGTTCGGGTCCCCATTGAATTCAATGGGGTTCGGGTTCGGGACGAAGTTCGGGTCGGGTTCGGATCCCGAACCCGAACATTTCCGGGAAGTTCGGCCGAAATTCTCGAACCTGAACATCCAGGTGTTCGCTCAACTCTATTTAAAACGCTTTGACTTATGGATGCAATTCTGAGAATATTTTTTCGTCACATATTGTACTTCATGACACTGGTAAAATGAAGTATAAAAAATTTCTTTTTTATTTATAAAAAAATACCAAATTTCCCTTTTTTTTTAAAAAAAAATAGCAAATATCCAAGTTTCAATTTCTCTACTTTTATAATACATAGTAATACCTCCAAAAATAGTTATTACTTTACATTCCCCATATGTCTACTTCATGTTTGGATCATTTTGGGACTGATATTTTATTTTTTGAGGATGTTACAAGGCTTAGAAGTTTAGAAGCAAATCTTGAAATTTTTCAGAAATTTTCAAAAATCCAATTTTTAAGGACCAGTTCAGGTCTGAAGTCACTTTGCGAGGCTTACATAATAGAAACCACCCAAAAATGACCCTATTCTAGAAACTATACCCCTCAAGGTATTCAAAACTGATTTTACAAACGTCGTTAACCCTTTAGGTGTTCCACAAGAATTAATGGAAAATAGAGATACAATTAAAAAATTTCATTTTTTTGGCAGATTTTCCATTTTAATAATTTTTTTGCCAGTTACAAAGCAAGGGTTAACAGCCAAACCAAACTCAATATTTATGGCCCTGATTCTGTAGTTTACAGAAACACCCCATATGTGGTCGTAAAGCGCTGTACGGGCACACGGCAGGGCGCAGAAGGAAAGGAATGCCATACGGTTTTTGGAAGGCAGGTTTTGCTGGACTGGTTTTTTTGACCCATTTGAAGCCCCCCTGATGCACCCCTAGAGTAGAAACTCCAAAAAAGTGACCCCATTTTAGAAACTATGGGATAGGGTGGCAGTTTTGTTGGTACTAGTTTAGGGTGCATATAATTTTTGGTTGCTCTATATTACACTTTTTGTGAGGCAAGGTAACAAGAAATAGCTGTTTTGGCACCGTTTTTATTTTTTATTTACAACATTCATCTGACAGGTTAGATCATGTGATATTTTTATAGACCAGGTTGTCACGGATGCGGCGATGCCTAATATGTATACTTTTTATGTAAGTTTTACACAATGATTTCTTTTTTTTTTTTTTAAATCATGTTTTAGTGTTTCCATAGTCTGAGAGCCATAATTTTTTAAATTTTTGGGCGATTACCTTGGGTAGGGTATGATTTTTGCTGGATGAGATGACTGTTTTATTGGCACTATTTTGGGGTGCGTGTGACTAGAGTTGAGCGAACACCTGGATGTTCGGGTTCGAGAAGTTCGGCCAAACTTCCCGGAAATGTTCGGGTTCGGGATCCGAACCCGAACCGAACTTCGTCCCGAACCCGAACCCCATTGAAGTCAATGGGGACCCGAACTTTTGGGCACTAAAAAGGCTGTAAAACAGCCCAGGAAAGAGCTAGAGGGCTGCAAAAGGCAGCAACATGTAGGTAAATCCCCTGCAAACAAATGTGGATAAGGAAATGAATTAAAATAAAAATTAAAAAAATAAAAATGAACCAATATCAATTGGACAGAGGTCCCATAGCAGAGAATCTGGCTTCACGTCAGCAGAGAATCAGTCTCTTCATGCCATAGCAAAGAATCTGGCTTCATGTCTGCACAGAATCAGTCTCTTCATGTCATAGCAGAGAATCTGGCTTCATGTCAGCACAGAATCAGTCTTCATGTCATAGCAGAGAATCAGGCTTCACGTCACCCACCACTGGAACAGGCCACTGTCACACATTTAGGCCCCGGCACCCAGACAGAGGAGAGCGGTCCTGTAACAGAGAATCTGGCCTTATGTCGGCACAGAATCTGTCTTCATGTCATAGCAGAGAATCAGGCTTCACGTCACCCACCACAGGAAAAGGCCACTGTCACACATTTAGGCCCCGGCACCCAGACAGAGGAGAGCGGTCCCGTAACAGAGAATCTGGCCTTATGTCAGCGCAGAATCTGTCTTCATGTCATAGCAGAGAATCAGGCTTCACGTCACCCACCACTGGAACAGGCCACTGTCACACATTTAGGCCCCGGCACCCAGACAGAGGAGAGCGGTCCCGTACCAGAGAATCTGGCCTTATGTCAGCACAGAATCTGTCTTCATGTCATAGCAGAGAATCAGGCTTCACGTTACCCACCACTGGAACAGGCCACTGTCACACATTTAGGCCCCGGCACCCAGACAGAGGAGAGCAGTCCCGTAACAGAGAATCTGGCCTTATGTCAGCGCAGAATCTGTCTTCATGTCATAGCAGAGAATCAGGCTTCACGTCACCCACCACTGGAACAGGCCACTGTCACACATTTAGGCCCCGGCACCCAGACAGAGGAGAACGGTCCCGTAACAGAGAATCTGGCCTTATGTCAGCACAGAATCTGTCTTCATGTCATAGCAGACAAATAGGCTTCACGTTACCCACCACTGGAACAGGCCACTGTCACACATTTAGGCCCCGGCACCCAGACAGAGGAGAGCGGTCCCGTAACAGAGAAGCTGGCCTTATGTCAGCGCAGAATCTGTCTTCATGTCATAGCAGAGAATCAGGCTTCACGTCACCCACCACTGGAACAGGCCACTGTCACACATTTAGGCCCAGGCACCCAGGCAGAGGAGAGAGGTCACGTAGCAGAGAATCTGGCCTTATGTCAGCACAGAATCTGTCTTCATGTCATAGCAGAGAATCAGGCTTCACGTCACCCACCACTGGAACAGGCCACTGTCACACATTTAGGCCCCGGCACCCAGACAGAGGAGAGCGGTCCCGTACCAGAGAATCTGGCCTTATGTCAGCACAGAATCTGTCTTCATGTCATAGCAGAGAATCAGGCTTCACGTTACCCACCACTGGAACAGGCCACTGTCACATATTTAGGCCCAGGCACCCAGGCAGGGGAGAGAGGTCGCGTAACAGAGAATCTGGCCTTATGTCAGCACAGAATCTGTCTTCATGTCATAGCAGAGAATCAGGCATCACGTCACCCACCACTGGAACAGGCCACTGTCACACATTTAGGCCCCGGCACCCAGACAGAGGAGAGCGGTCCCGTAACAGAGAATCTGGCCTTATGTCAGCGCAGAATCTGTCTTCATGTCATAGCAAAGAATCAGGCTTCACGTCACCCACCACTGAAACAGGCCACTGTCACACATTTAGGCCCAGGCACCCAGGCAGAGGAGAGAGGTCGCGTAACAGAGAATCTGGCCTTATGTCAGCACAGAATCTGTCTTCATGTCATAGCAGAGAATCAGGCTTCACGTCACCCACCACTGGAACAGGCCACTGTCACACATTTAGGCCCCGGCACCCAGACAGAGGAGAGCGGTCCCGTAACAGAGAATCTGGCCTTATGTCAGCGCAGAATCTGTCTTCATGTCATAGCAGAGAATCAGGCTTCACGTCACCCACCACTGGAACAGGCCACTGTCACATATTTAGGCCCAGGCACTTAGGCAGAGGAGAGAGGTCGCGTAACAGAGAATCTGGCTTCATGTCAGCACAGAATAAGTCTTCATGTCATAGCAGAGAATCAGGCTTCACGTCACCCACCACTGGAACAGGCCACTGTCACACATTTAGGCCCCGGCACCCAGACAGAGGAGAGGGGTCCCGTAACAGAGAATCTGGCCTTATGTCAGCACAGAATCTGTCTTCATGTCATAGCAGAGAATCAGGCTTCACGTCACCCACCACTCACTGTCACATATTTAGGCCCAGGCAACCAGGCAGAGGAGATAGGTCGCGTAACAGAGAATCTGGCCTTATGTCAGCACAGAATCTGTCTTCATGTCATAGCAGAGAATCAGGCTTCACGTCACCCACCACTGGAACAGGCCACTGTCACACATTTAGGCCCCGGCACCCAGACAGAGGAGAGCGGTCCCGTAACAGAGAATCTGGCCTTATGTCAGCACAGACTCTGTCTTCATGTCATAGTAGAGAATCAGGCTTCACGTCACCCACCGCTGGAACAGGCCACTGTCACACATTTAGGCCCCGGCACCAAGACAGAGGAGAGCGGTCCCGTAACAGAGAATCTGGCCTGATGTCAGCACAGAATCTGTCTTCATGTCATAGCAGAGAATCAGGCTTCACGTCACCCACCACTGGAACAGGCCACTGTCACACATTTAGGCCCTGGCACCCAGACAGAGGAGAGCGGTCCCGTAACAGAGAATCTGGCCTTATGTCAGCGCAGAATCTGTCTTCATGTCATAGCAGAGAATCAGGCTTCACATCACCCACCACTGGAACAGGCCACTGTCACATATTTAGGCCCAGGCACCCAGGCAGAGGAGAGAGGTCGCGTAACAGAGAATCTGGCTTCATGTCAGCGCAGAATAAGTCTTCATGTCATAGCAGAGAATCAGGCTTCACGTCACCCACCACTGGAACAGGCCACTGTCACACATTTAGGCCCCGGCACCCAGACAGAGGAGAGGTTCATTTAACTTTGGGTTGCCCCGCAATATAATGGTAAAATGAAATTAAAAATAGTATTGAATGAGGAAGTGCCCTTGAGTAGAATAATATATTGTTAAGGGGAGGTAGTAATATCTAATCTGCACAAGGGATGGACAGGTCCTGTGGGATCCATGTCTGGTTCATTTTTATGAACGTCAGCTTGTCCACATTGGCTGTAGACAGGCGGCTGCGTTTGTCTGTAATGACGCCCCCTGCGGTGCTGAATACACGTTCAGACAAAACGCTGGCCGCCGGGCAGGCCAGCACCTCCAAGGCATAAAAGGCTAGCTCTGGCCACGTGGACAATTTGGAGACCCAGAAGTTGAATGGGGCCGAACCATCAGTCAGTACGTGGAGGGGTGTGCACAGGTACTGTTCCACCATGTTAGTGAAATGTTGCCTCCTGCTAACACGTTCCGTATCAGGTGGTGGTGCAGTTAGCTGTGGCGTGGTGACAAAACTTTTCCACATCTCTGCCATGCTAACCCTGCCCTCAGAGGAGCTGGCCGTGACACAGCTGCGTTGGCGACCTCTTGCTCCTCCTCTGCCTTCGCCTTGGGCTTCCACTGGTTCCCCTGTGACATTTGGGAATGCTCTCAGTAGCGTGTCTACCAACGTGCGCTTGTATTCGCGCATCTTCCTATCACGCTCCAGTGTAGGAAGTAAGGTGGGCACATTGTCTTTGTACCGGGGATCCAGCAGGGTGGCAACCCAGTAGTCCGCACACGTTAAAATGTGGGCAACTCTACTGTCGGCACTGCAGCATGTATTTGCTCATGTGTGCCAGGCTGCCCAGAGGTAAGGACAAGCTGTCCTCTGTGGGAGGCGTATTGTCATCGTCCTGTGTTTCCCCCCAGCCACGCACCAGTGATGGGCCCGAGCTGCTTTGGGTGCCACCCCGCTGTGAACATGCTTCATCCTCATCCTCCTCCACCTCCTCCTCATCCTCGTCCTCCTCGTCAGCCAGTAGTGGGCCCTGTCTGGCCACATTTGTACCTGGCCTCTGCTGTTGCAAAAAACCTCCCTCTGAGTCACTTTGAAGAGACTGGCCTGAAAGTGCTAAAAATGACCCCTCTTCCTCTTCTTCCTCCTGGGCCACCTCCTCTTCCATCATCGCCCTAAGTGTTTTCTCAAGGAGACATAGAAGTGGTATTGTAACGCTGATAACGGCGTCATCGCCACTGGCCATGTTGGTGGAGTACTCGAAACAGCGCAACAGGGCACACAGGTCTCGCATGGAGGCCCAGTCATTGGTGGTGAAGTGTGTCTGATCCGCAGTGCGACTGACCCGTGCGTGCTGCAGCTGAAACTCCACTATGGCCTGCTGCTGCTCGCACAGTCTGTCCAGCATGTGCAAGGTGGAGTTCCACCCGGTGGGTACGTCGCATATGAGGCGGTGAGCGGGAAGGCCGAAGTTACGCTATAGCGCAGACAGGCGAGCAGCGGCAGGGTGTGAACGCCGGAAGCGCGAACAGACGGCCCGCACTTTATGCAGCAGCTCTGACATGTCGGGGTAGTTGCGAATGAACTTCTGCACCACCAAATTCAGCACATGCGCCAGGCAAGGGATGTGCGTCAAACCGGCTAGTCCCAGAGCTGCAATGAGATTTCGCCCATTATCGCACACCACCAGGCCAGGCTTGAGGCTCACCGGCAGCAACCACTCGTCGGTCTGTTGTTCTATACCCCGCCACAACTCCTGTGCGGTGTGGGGCCTGTCCCCCAAACATATGAGTTTCAGAATGGCCTGCTGACGTTTACCCCGGGCTGTGCTGAAGTTGGTGGTGAAGGTGTGTGGCTGACTGGATGAGCAGGTGGAAGAAGAGGAGGAGGAAGCTGAGTAGGAGGAGGAGGAGACAGGAGGCAAAGAATGTTGCCCTGCGATCCTTGGCGGCGGAAGCTCTCCGCCTGGGGCCCAGCCGCCACTACATTTACCCAGTGTGCAGTTAGGGAGATATAGCGTCCCTGGCCGTGCTTACTGGTCCACGTATCTGTGGTTAGGTGGACCTTGCCACAGATGGCGTTGCGCAGTGCACACTTGATTTTATCGGACACTTGTTTGTGCAGGGAAGGCACGGCTCTCTTGGAGAAGTAGTGGCGGCTGGGAACAACATACTGTGGGACAGCAAGCGACATGAGCTGTTTGAAGCTGTCTGTGTCCACCAGCCTAAATGACAGCATTTCATAGGCCAGTAGTTTAGAAATGCTGGCATTCAGGGCCAGGGATCGAGGGTGGCTAGGTGGGAATTTACCCTTTCTCTCAAATGTTTGTGAGATGGAGAGCTGAACGCTGCCGTGTGACATGGTTGAGATGCTTGGTGACGCAGGTGGTGGTGTTGGTGGTACATCCCATGTTTGCTGGGCGGCAGGTGCCAACGTTCCTCCAGAGGCAGAGGAAGAGGCCGAGGCGGCGGCAGCAGCAGCAGAAGAGGCCGAGGCGGCGGCAGCAGCAGAAGAGGCCGAGGCGGCAGCAGCAGAAGAGGCAGCAGGGGGAGCCTGAGTGACTTCCTTGTTTTTAAGGTGTTTACATCACTGCAGTTCATGCTTTGCATGCAGGTGCCTGGTCATGCAGGTTGTGCTAAGGTTCAGAACGTTAATGCCTCGCTTCAGGCTCTGATGGCACAGCGTGCAAACCACTCGGGTCTTGTCGTCAGCACATTGTTTGAAGAAGTGCCATGCCAGGGAACTCCTTGAAGCTGCCTTTGGGGTGCTCAGTCCCAGATGGCGGCAGTCAGTAGCAGGCAGAGTCTCTTGGCGGCGGGTGTTCTGATTTTGCCCACTGCTCCCTCTTTTGCTACGCTGTTGGCTCGGTCTCACCACTGCCTCTTCCTCCGAACTGTGAAAGTCAGTGGCACGACCTTCATTCCATGTGGGGTCTAGGACCTCATCGTCCCCTGCATCGTCTTCCACCCAGTCTTGATCCCTGACCTCCTGTTCAGTCTGCACAATGCAGAAAGACGCAGCAGTTGGCACCTGTGTTTCGTCATCATCAGAGACGTGCTGAGGTGGTATTCCCATGTCCTCATCATCAGGAAACATAAGTGGTTGTGCGTTAGTGCATTCTATCTCTTCCACCCCTGGTGAAGAGCTAGGTGGATGCCCTTGGGAAACCCTGGCAGCAGAGTCTTCAAACAGCATAAGAGACTGCTGCATAACTTGAGGCTCAGACAGTTTCCCTGATATGCATGGGGGTGATGTGACAGACTGATGGGCTTGGTTTTCATGCACCATCTGTGCGCTTTCTGCAGAAGACTGGGTGGGAGATAATGTGAACGTGCTGGATCCACTGTCGGCCACCCAATTGACTAATGCCTGTACCTGCTCAGGCCTTACCATCCTTAGAACGGCATTGGGCCCCACCAAATATCCCTGTAAATTCTGGCGGCTACTGGGACCTGAGGTAGTTGGTACACTAGGACGTGTGGCTGTGGCAAAACGGCCAAGACCTCTCCCAGCACCAGAGGGTCCACTAACACCACCACGACCATGTCCACGTCCACGTCCGCGTCCCTTATTAGATGTTTTCCTCATTGTTCCCGTTCACCACAATTTTGAGAATGGCAAATTTGGGAATAGTTTTTCAACCCAGAAAAAAAAAAAGGGCTTTTACGGTCGCTACAAATAACTTGACCAGCTAAAACAGTACAGATTTGCTTGAATAGAAATGTGAGACCTGTTTTTTTTTGCACTGTGTGACAGGTTAAGGTTTAATCTCAGAATCAGACTTCTATCTGCACGGTAGCGTGTGTCTTAGGTTTTTCTGAATGACACTATCAGTACCTTCAATGTAAGATATCCTTTTTGGGATAGATTTCAAGTAGGCTTCAAATACCAGAAACTAGTTATTTTGAGAATGGCAAATTTGGGAATAGTTTTTCAACCCAGAAAAAAAAAAGTGCTTTTACGGTCACTACAAATAACTTGACCAGCTAAAACAGTACAGATTTGCTTGAATAGAAATGTGAGACCTGTTTTTTTTTGCACTGTGTGACAGGTTAAGGTTTAATCTCAGAATCAGACTTCTATCTGCACGGTAGCATGTGTCTTAGGTTTTTCTGAATGACACTATCAGTACCTTCAATGTAAGATATCCTTTTTGGGATAGATTTCAAGTAGGCCTCAAATACCAGAAACTAGTTATTTTGAGAATGGCAAATTTGGGAATAGTTTTTCAAACCAGAAAAAAATATGTGCTTTTACGGTCACTACAAATAACTTGACCAGCTAAAACAGTACAGATTTGCTTGAATAGAAATGTAAGACCTGTTTTTTTTTTGCACTGTGTGACAGGTTAAGGTTTAATCACAGAATCAGACTTCTATCTGCACGGTAGCGTGTGTCTTAGGTTTTTCTGAATGACACTATCAGTACCTTCAATGTAAGATATCCTTTTTGGGATAGATTTCAAGTAGGCCTCAAATACCAGAAACTAGTTATTTTGAGAATGGCAAATTTGGGAATAGTTTTTCAACCCAGAAAAAAAAAAGTGCTTTTACGGTCACTACAAATATCATGACCTGCTAAAACAGTACAGATTTGCTTGAATAGAAATGTGAGACATGTTTTTTTTTGCACTGTGTGACAGGTTAAGGTTTAATCTCAGAATCAGACTTCTATCTGCACGGTAGCGTGTGTCTTAGGTTTTTCTGAATGACACTATCAGTGCCTTCAATGTAAGATATCCTTTTTGGGATAGATTTCAAGTAGGCCTCAAATACCAGAAACTAGTTATTTTGAGAATGGCAAATTTGGGAATAGTTTTTCAACCCAGAAAAAAAAAAGTGCTTTTACAGTCACTACAAATAACTTGACCAGCTAAAACAGTACAGATTTGCTTGAATAGAAATGTGAGACCTGTTTTTTTTTTGCACTGTGTGACAGGTTAAGGTTTAATCACAGAATCAGACTTCTATCTGCACGGTAGCGTGTGTCTTAGGTTTTTCTGAATGACACTATCAGTACCTTCAATGTAAGATATCCTTTTTGGGATAGATTTCAAGTAGGCCTCAAATACCAGAAACTAGTTATTTTGAGAATGGCAAATTTGGGAATAGTTTTTCAAACCAGAAAAAAAAAAAGTGCTTTTACGGTCGCTACAAATAACTTGACCAGCTAAAACAGTACAGATTTGCTTGAATAGAAATGTGAGACCTGTTTTTTTTTGCACTGTGTGACAGGTTAAGGTTTAATCTCAGAATCAGACTTCTATCTGCACGGTAGCGTGTGTCTTAGGTTTTTCTGAAGGACACTATCAGTGCCTTCAATGTAAGATATCCTTTTTGGGATAGATTTCAAGTAGGCCTCAAATACCAGAAACTAGTTATTTTGAGAATGGCAAATTTGGGAATAGTTTTTCAACCCAGAAAAAAAAAGGGCTTTTACGGTCGCTACAAATATCTTGACCAGCTAAAACAGTACAGATTTGCTTGAATAGAAATGTGAGACCTGTTTTTTTTTGCACTGTGTGACAGGTTAAGGTTTAATCTCAGAATCAGACTTCTATCTGCACGGTAGCGTGTGTCTTAGGTTTTTCTGAATGACACTATCAGTACCTTCAATGTAAGATATCCTTTTTGGGATAGATTTCAAGTAGGCCTCAAATACCAGAAACTAGTTATTTTGAGAATGGCAAATTTTGGAATAGTTTTTCAACCCAGAAAAAAAAATGTGCTTTTACGGTCACTACAAATAAATTGACCAGCTAAAACAGTACAGATTTGCTTGAATAGAAATGTGAGACCTGTTTTTTTTTGCACTGTGTGACAGGTTAAGGTTTAATCTCAGAATCAGACTTCTATCTGCACGGTAGCGTGTGTCTTAGGTTTTTCTGAATGACACTATCAGTACCTTCAATGTAAGATATCCTTATTGGGATAGATTTCAAGTAGGCCTCAAATACCAGAAACTAGTTATTTTGAGAATGGCAAATTTGGGAATAGTTTTTCAACCCAGAAAAAAAAAAGGGCTTTTACGGTCGCTACAAATAACTTGACCAGCTAAAACAGTACAGATTTGCTTGAATAGAAATGTGAGACCTGTTTTTTTTTTTGCACTGTGTGACAGGTTAAGGTTTAATCACAGAATCAGACTTCTATCTGCACGGTAGCGTGTGTCTTAGGTTTTTCTGAATGACACTATCAGTACCTTCAATGTAAGATATCCTTTTTGGGATAGATTTCAAGTAGGCCTCAAATACCAGAAACTAGTTATTTTGAGAATGGCAAATTTGGGAATAGTTTTTCAACCCAGAAAAAAAAGTGTGCTTTTACGGTCACTACAAATAACTTGACCAGCTAAAACAGTACAGATTTGGTTGAATAGAAATGTCAGGTCTATTTTTTAGGCGCTGGGTGACAGGCTCAACTTGCCCCTGATGTAGTATATGGCCAAAAAATAACCACACTGTTGATGGTTAAATGCACTTGTGTGACACAGGCTCAGCCTGCACCAGATGTAGTATATGGCCAAAAAATAACCAGACTGTTGATGGTTAAATGCACTTCGGTGACACAGGCTCAGCCTGCAGCTGATGTAGGATATAGCACAAAATAACCACACTATTGATGGTTAAATACACTTGGTGATAGCTTGTGCTGGCGCACCACAATTCACAAAATGGCCGCCGATCACCCCAGAAAAAAAGTGATCTAAAAACGCTCTGGGCAGCCTCAAAAAAGTGAGCAAGTCAAAATTAGCACTTCAATGATCCACAGATGCAGATCGATCACAGAATGAAGTCTTTTGGAGGAGTTAATCTGCCTAATCTCGCCCTAACGTCGCAGCTGCAACCTCTCCCTATGCTTCAATCAGCAGAGTGACGTGCAGCGCAACGTGACCCAAGCTTATATAGAGGCTGGGTCACATGCTGCACTGGCCAATCACAGCCATGCCAAAAGTAGGCAAGGCTGTGATGGCCTCTTGGGGCAAGTAGTATGATGCTTGTTGATTGGCTGCTTTGCAGCCTTTCAAAAAGCGCCAAGAA
Organism: Bufo bufo; assembly: GCF_905171765.1. Taxonomy (NCBI): domain Eukaryota; kingdom Metazoa; phylum Chordata; class Amphibia; order Anura; family Bufonidae; genus Bufo; species Bufo bufo. The sequence continues at coordinate 345,131,113 of NC_053390.1, read as the reverse complement.
AGCGACGAACACCGAACCCGAACACAGACTTTTACGAAAATGTTCGGGTTCGGGTCCGTGTCACGGACACCCCAAAATTCGGTACGAACCCGAACTATACAGTTCGGGTTCCCTCATCCCTACGTGTGACTTTTTGATCGCTTGCTATTACACTTTTTTGATGTAAGGTGACAAAAAATGGCTGTTTTTACACCGTTTTTTATTTTATTTTTTTACGGTATTCATCTGAAGGGTTAGGTCATGTGATATTTTTATAGAGCAAGTTATTATGGACGCTGCGATACCTAATATGCATACTTTTTTTTATTTATGTAAGTTTTACACAATGATTTCATTTTTGAAGTAAAAAAATCATGTTTTAGGCTGGTTTCACACGGGCGTTGCGGGAAAAGGTGCGGGTGCGTTGCAGGAACATGCGCAATTTTTATGCGGACATCCTGTTGCGATTAACCCCCGCCGTGCCGCAATCGCGATTTAAAGTTAGGACGTACCGGTATGTCCTGAGTCCTTAAGGACTTGGGAAATAGGGCATACCGGTACGTCCTAAGTCCTTAAGGGGTTAAAGGGGACGCCCAGTCTTGGGCTTTTTCTCTTCTGACCGGATAACAGTCCCTCCAATCGGTAGATGAATTTTTCAGAGCTTTAGGTCTCATCTATGATGACCCTGTGAGACTGAGAAACAGCTCCCATTGTTTGAACATTGTTTGTGTGTGGATTAAATATTCTGGACTGATGTTTTGCTGTTTGGCCACAAGATTCTGCTGTTTCTTAGGCACAGCTGACTGACTGCATATATATTTCCTTATTTATGAGAGGTGTGGTTCTAGAGAACATGAGGAAGGATCTGCAGCCATCTTAGGAGCGAGCTGAGATCTGAGGAGCTGTGTGTGAGTAGAGAAGTTAATGGATCTAGGAGTGAGAGGACCTCCTCAGTGACCACACCTGCAGCTAAGTGAAACGGAGTCATCGTACAAGACCCAGATCCTGTCCAGAATTGTTTCCAGGAGGGCTGACAAGAGGTAAGGAACAAGCTGCATACCCTATGGGACCAGGTTTTCTGGGGAGACTAGCTATTCGGTTCATAGACATCATTGGATAAAGAGCAGACCCAGGTCGGTAAGATCGTGCACACATCTCACTGCGCATTTTGGTATCTAGAGATTTAGACCAGGCCTGTAGTTAGATAGTTAGGGTATCTGCTTTGTGTCAGGCCTAAAGTGTTGCTACTGTACTACAAGGACTCCATTACTAAGGGACATTTCACATTTGAGAGCTGATAAATACCCCCACAAACTCTATCCAGTTCAGCGTTTTGCTTAGGAGAAATAATAAGGCACGTGCTACCGGATTAGTTATGGGAGGGGGAATAATATAAAGCACGTTAAGCTTGTGAACTGCTGTGTTGCACAGTAGGCCAGCCCGTACTAAGCACCCAATCAATTGTTCGTGTTTGTTTCAGGGTAATAATAGGTACGACGAGGCAGTTTTAGTTGTGCCCCCCAGTAGGTAAATTACCACAAAATTTCCGCTGGTATCCATCAGGGGGTGCCGTGCTGTGCAACACAGAGGTGTCAGCCATTGGGCTGGGTGTATGTAAATGTATTTATTGTTCTCAGCATTTGTGGTTGAGTTTATTATCATGTGTTAGTAAAATTCAGTTTTTGCAAAAGCTGGTGTCAGAGTTGCTTTCCTCGTTCGTGACTTTCCTGTATCCTGGGGAGCCCACCAGGGTAAATGGCCTACAACCCAGATCAGACCTCCCTGGATGAGACCAAGTTACTCAACCTGTGCCAGGGAGAGTGTTCTGCGGAGATCTATTGCTCTGAGTTTAGGATGTGGGCTATGGATACTGAGTAGAATGATCTGGCTCTCCGTAGTCAGTTCTGTCAGGGATTATCTGAGTGGCTGAAGGACGCTCTGGACTTTCATGAGAATCCTGAGTCTTTAGAAGCCACTATGTCTCCTGCTGTATGTATTGACAGATGCCTGAGAGAGATATTGAAGGGCCCACTCTCTCAGGATGTTCTATTACATAACGTATTGTCTTCCTCTAACACTTTGGGTGAAGCTACTCCTGAGTTTGGGTCGGGAGACGAACCCATGCAGTTAGTGGGAGCTACCCCCGGATCCACTGGTAATAGGAAGGGAGTGTGTTTTTTCTCCGGAAAAAAGAGACATTTTATCAATGTATGTCCAGCCATGCAACGGCAAAAAGGAGAGAAAAAATACATTTAATTCTCATTTGATTCTTGGAGGAGTTAGGGGAGAGTCAGAAAATCTGCATTTGTCTTTTACTAGTAGTACCCGATTTGTTCTGACTGCCGAGGTGGCGCTAGAGTCCAAGACTGTGGGGATTGATGTGTTTATCGACAGTGGGGCAGGGGTGAACCTGATTGATGCTCAGTTTGTCCGTATGCACGGGTTGTCACCAAGTGTATTAGATAAAACATTCCCGTATTCGCTATTGATTCTGCACCTCTTGCTCAAAAATGTTTGTCTCAAGTGGTGCATGACAACCGATTAAGAGTGGGTGATTTTTATCAAGAATTTATCTCGTGTTTTTTGTTGCAAGGTCTCCCTGCTCCGGTGGTTGTGGGTTTATCGTGGTTAAGCAAGCACAATCCAACTATTGATTGGCAGGCTAGGCAGATTCTGGATTGGGGTGATTATTGCCTTGATAATTGTCTTAATACATCTTTTTCTGTTGTAACTACCAAGAATTTTCCCTCTTTTATATTTGAGTTTACACTGTATGGAGGCACCCACAAGGTAAACGTTACACTGTTTTCTGAGTGGATGCCAGGAGTAACCTCCACATCGGGAATATGATTGTCCTATCAATCTTATTCCCGAAGCTAAGTTGCCTAAATCTAGGTTGTATAACCTTTCTAAACCTGAAAGACATGCCATGATAGAGTATATTACTGAGAGTTTGGCCAAAGGACATACAGTTGTGTTCAAAATAATAGCAGTCTGACATCACTAACCTGATCAATTATTGTTTTTGGTAGAAATGATATCTCTACATGGCAAATAATTTACTATCAGGTGTAGTAGAGTAATAGAAATCCAACAGACCCAACAGTCATGATGACATACAGTTGTGTTCAAAATTATTCAACCCCCACTGAAATTGAGTGTTTTGGCCAGTTTGACATTGATTTTGATCATTTCAGTCATCTTGTTTACAATTAAATCAAAGAGGCACTTGTAAGTCAGACAAATATAACATAACATTTATAATGAAATAACCACAAATGACTTTTCTGTGCTCACATCATTATCAGTTTTATTCAACCCCCAAGTGACATCTAATCTTAGTACAACATCCTTTTCCAGTTATAACAGCTTTTAAACGTGAAGCATAGCTTGACACAAGTGTCTTGCAGCGATCTACGGGAATCTTCGCCCATTCTTCATGGGCAAAAGCCTCCAGTTCAGTCACATTCTTAGGCTTGCGCGCTGCAACTGCTTTCTTTAAGTCCCACCAGAGGTTCTCAATCGGATTTAAGTCTAGTGACTGCGATGGCCACTTCAAAATGTTCCAGCCTTTAATCTGCAACCATGCTCTAGTGGACTTGGAGGTATGCTTGGGATCATTGTCCTGTTGAAAGGTCCAACGTCTCCCAAGCCTCAGGTTTGTGACGGACTGCATCACATTTTCATCCAATATCTCCTGGTACTGAAGAGAATTCATGGTACCTTGCACACGCTGAAGCTTCCCTGTACCTGTAGAAGCAAAACAGCCCCAAAGCATGATTGACCCCCCGCCATGCTTCACAGTAGGCAAGGTGCTCTTTTCTTCATAGGCCTTGTTCTTCCTCCTCCAAACATAGCGTTGATCCATGGGCCCAAACAGTTCTAATTTAGTTTCATCAGTCCACAGAACACTATCCCAAAACCTTTGTGGTTTGTCCACATGACTTTTGGCATACTGCAGTCGACTCTTCTTATTCTTTGGAGACAGCAAGGGGGTGCGCCTGGGAGTTCTGGCATGGAGGCCTTCATTACGCAGTGTGCGCCTTATTGTCTGAGCTGAAACTTCAGTGCCCACATCTGACAAATCTTTTTTCAGTTCCTCAGCAGTCACACGGGGACTTTTCTCCACTTTGCGCTTCAGGTAGCACACAGCAGTCAAAGTCAGCATCTTCTTTCTGCCATGACCAGGTAGCGTTTCAACAGTGCCCTTTGCCTTGAATTTGCGAATGATGCTTCCTATGGTGTCTCTTGGTATGTTTAGCATCTTTGCAATCTTCTTATAGCCATTGCCCTTCCTGTGAAGAGAAATCACCTCTTCTTTTGTCTTCCTGGACTATTCTCTTGACTTCACCATGTTTGTAAACACACCAGTAAATGTCTAGAAGGAGCTGAGTATCACAGTCCTTTTAAATCTGCCTAATTGGTGCTTATTATGCTTGATTGCTGCTCCTTGACATTCACAGGTGTTTTCAATACCTGATCGAAGACACTTGAATGAACCTCTGTTCTTAAGAGTGGTAGTCTTTAAGGGGTTGAATAATTGTGTCAATGAAGAAATCACAAAAAAAAACATTTAATTTAAACTGTATTACAAAAACAATTGATGTCATTTTAGTTGCATTTGGTTCTTTAAAAAGTCCTTTGGCAGATATCATTTAGTATCTTTGCAAAAAATGTGTCAATTTCCAATTGCACCCTCACCACAATTGGCACTTCTTTTTATAGGTATTGAGACCATTCCTTTTGATTTTAGAACTGTTTTTGGTCATATATGTATTGCAACACGCCAACTTATCGCCGCCCATTGGAAATCTAATCAGATTCCCAACAACCTTGATGTTATTAAAAAGGTCGAAGAAAACTGTTGGTATGAAGGAGTAGCTGCTTCCGCTCTTTTTAAAAAAGGAAAATTTTATAAACAATGGGGAACCTGGCTGAAGAGCATCTTTCATGCCAATTCCAATCTAGCAAATTCCTTAGCTATATAACTAGGCTCTAACTGGCTTCCAACAAGACTTCGCAGCCTGTTTATATTATTTTGTAAATGTCATACTTGAGATATATTAAATACCTGTGAAATCTCTATACTACTTAATCTAGTTTTTAGTATTACCACTAAATACTGATGTCTTCTATGAAAATGTACTTTTTACAATAGGTATGATCAGTATATCTGGTTCGTTCATTCTGTATTATTTTATTATCCTATGAAGTTGATTGGAGAGGGGAAAACATATAAATGAAAAGTACCATTCGAATGGATAGAAGAATAGCCAAAATGGCAAGGACTCAGCCAACAACAGCTCCAGGAGAATAAAAGAAGGTCTAAAGTTATCTGTGAGTACTGTTACAATTAGAAGACGCCTATGTGAAACGAAGCTATCTGCAAGTAGCCCCCGCAAAGTCCCACTGTTGAAATAAATTGGGGTTAAAATTTGCCAAAGAGCACATTGACTGGCCTAAAGAGAAATGTCGCAACATTTTGTGGACTGATGAAAGTAAGATTGTTCTTTTTGTGTCTAGTGGCTAGAAGCAGTTTGTCAGACGACCCCCAAACACTGAATTGAAGCTACAGTACACTGTGAAGACAGTGAAGCATGGTGACGCAAGCATCATATGGGAATGTTTCTCATACTACGGTGTTGGGCCTATTTATCACATAACAGTGATTATGGGTCAGTTTGAATTAGGGTTAGACGATATCAAAAATATTCCCACGATAATGATATTAAGAAATTTATCGCGATAACGATATATATCGCGATAAATGCCTATTTAGAAGAAAAAAACACTTGGGGCCACAAGGAGACATTATACTGTATGGGGGCAGCCACAAGGAGACGATACACTGTATGGGGCAGCCACAAGGAGACGTTACACTGTATGGGGGCAGCCACAAGGAGACGTTACACTGTATGGGGCAGCCACAAGGAGACGTTACACTGTATGGGGGCAGCCACAAGGAGATGTTACACTGTATGGGGGCAGCCACAAGGAGATGTTACACTGTATGGGGGCAGCCACAAGGAGACGTTACACTGTATGGGGGTAGCCACAAGGAGACGTTACACTGTATGGGGGCAGCCACAAGGAGACGTTACACTGTATGGGGGCAGCCACAAGGAGATGTTGCACTGTATGGGGGCAGCCACAAGGAGACATTACACTGTATGGGGGCAGCCACAAGGAGACGTTACACTGTATGGGGAAGCCACAAGGAGACGTTACACTGTATGGGAACAGCCACAAGGAGACGTTACACTTTATGGGGCAGCCACAAGGAGACGTTACACTGTATTAGAACAGCAACAAGGAGACATACTGTATGGGGCAGCCACAAGGAGACGTTACACAGTATGGGGGCAGCTTCAAGGAGACATTATACTGTATGGGAACAGCCACAAGGAGACGTTATACTGTATGGGGGCAGCTACAAGGAGACGTCACACTGTATGGGGGCAGCCACAAGGAGACATTACACTTTATGGGGGCAGCCACAAGGAGACGTTACCCTGTATGGGGGCAGCCACAAGGAGACGTTACACTGTATGGGGGCAGCCACAAGGAGACGTTACACTGTATGAGGGCAGCCACAAGGAGACGTTACACTGTATGGGGGCAGCCACAAGGAGATGTTACACTGTATGGGGGCAGCCACAAGGAGATGTTACACTGTATGGGGGCAGCCACAAGGAGACGTTACACTGTATGGGGGTAGCCACAAGGAGACGTTACACTGTATGGGGGCAGCCACAAGGAGACGTTACACTGTATGGGGGCAGCCACAAGGAGATGTTGCACTGTATGGGGGCAGCCACAAGGAGACATTACACTGTATGGGGGCAGCCACAAGGAGACGTTACACTGTATGGGGAAGCCACAAGGAGACGTTACACTGTATGGGAACAGCCACAAGGAGACGTTACACTTTATGGGGCAGCCACAAGGAGACGTTACACTGTATTAGAACAGCAACAAGGAGACATACTGTATGGGGCAGCCACAAGGAGACGTTACACAGTATGGGGGCAGCTTCAAGGAGACATTATACTGTATGGGAACAGCCACAAGGAGACGTTATACTGTATGGGGGCAGCTACAAGGAGACGTCACACTGTATGGGGGCAGCCACAAGGAGACATTACACTTTATGGGGACAGCCACAAGGAGACGTTACCCTGTATGGGGGCAGCCACAAGGAGACGTTACACTGTATGGGGGCAGCCACAAGGAGACGTTATACTGTATGAGGGCAGCCACAAGGAGACGTTACACTGTATGGGGAAGCCGCAAGGAGACGTTACACTGTATGGGAACAGCCACAAGGAGACGTTACACTGTATGGGGCAGCCGCAAGGAGACGTTACACTGTATGGGGCAGCCACAAGGAGACGTTACACTGTATGGGGCAGCCACAAGGAGACGTTACACTGTATGGGGAAGCCGCAAGGAGACGTTACACTGTATGGGAACAGCCACAAGGAGACGTTACACTGTATGGGGCAGCCGCAAGGAGACGTTACACTGTATGGGGCAGCCACAAGGAGACGTTACACTGTATGGGGCAGCCACAAGGAGACGTTACACTGTATGAGAACAGCAACAAGGAGACATACTGTATGGGGCAGCCACAAGGAGACGTTACACTGTATGGGAACAGCCACAAGGAGACGTTACACAGTATGCGGGCAGCCACAAGGAGACGTTATACTGTATGGGGACAGCCAGGCAGCCACAAGGAGACATTATACTGTATGGGGGCAGCCAGACAGCCACAAGGAGACATTATATTGTATGGGGGCAGCCAGGCAGCCACAAGGAGACATTATACTGTATGGGGGCAGCCAGGCAGCCACAAGGAGACATTATACTGTATGGGGGCAGCCAGGCAGCCACAAGGAGACGTTAATTGTTATACTTTTATATGTCATTTTTCACCATTTCGGGTCTCTGTAACTAGTCGATTGACTTCTAGTAACAACAAAAACATTACAGGGTTAATTCTGTACCAGAACGAGTGGTTTATAGTAATCTTGTGTATCATCTCCTACTAGAAGGTGTATTGCAGGCTGTAAGCAGAAGTGTTGGTGGCGCTCCTGTCCTGCTCTGCGGAGCCTCGCCTGTCATCTGATTCAGACGTCAGTGGGCGGAGACTGCATTATGGGAGCCTGCATGGAGTAGAATCATGCTGGGGCGGGCGGCCGCGGACTCAGATTTTAAAGCGGTCAGCCAGGAGGCCGGGCGGGCGCTCGCAGCGTGACTCACTACGTCACGCACCTGCGCCACCTGCTTCATTCATAAAGTGGGCGGAGCAGGCACATGACGTAATGAGTTACGTTGCCGAACGCCCGGCCTCCTGACTGCTACAAAGTTAGTAGAAAGTAAAGCGCTGGATTTCAGATGATATTTGAGTAGTTTAACAATACCTACAAGTTAGATATGATACTACTGTGAGCGGGGCCCGGTGTAGTAGAATACAGTGACTGCATCGGGCCCCGCTGCCATTACAGAACCAGATGCCGGCCCCCAGCCCCTCCTCCCTCTCAGTCGATACACCCGACGGCCGCAGCATTCACCCCATAAGACGCACTGCTATTTTTTTTTGGGGGGGGGAGTGCGTCGTATAGGAAAAATACAGTAATCACATTACTGTCCCTGATCCTTACCCTCTTCCTTTGATTCCCGATTTGTTTAACCAGTTTATTGGCGCCAAGGTGTTCTCCAAGTTTTACCTAAGGGGGGCATATAATCTGGTTAGGATCAAGGAAGTGAATGATTGGAAAATGGCTTTTAATACTCCCGAGGGGCACCTTGAGGACCTGGTCATGCCAATGCTCCTGCGGTGTTCCAACACTTTGTGAATGACATTTTTCTGGTGGGGAGGTTTGTAGTCATGTATTTAGATGACATTCTAATTTGTTCTCCAGACGTGGAAACACATCAGGATCATGTGAGACAGGTGTTACAGATACTAAGGGACAATAAATTGTATGCAAAATTAGAGAAAATTAGAGAAAAGGTGCAGTTTTTGGGTAACCTGCTGTCATCTTCAGGTTTTCGAATGGATCCAGAGAAAGTTTGTGCTGTATTGGACTGGGATCGACCCGAAAATCTGAAGGCTCTTATGTGTTTTTTAGGGTTCACCAACTTTTACCGAAAATGTATTCAGAATTATTCAACAATAGTAAAACCCTTAACTGATCTGACTTAGGGCTCTTTCACACCTGCGTTCTTGTCTTCCGGCATAGAGTTCCGTCGTCGGGGCTCTATGCCGGAAGAATCCTGATCAGGATTATCCTAATGCATTCTGAATGGAGAGAAATCCGTTCAGGATGCATCAGGATGTCTTCAGTTCCGGTACGGAACGTTTGTTGGCCGGAGAAAATACCGCAGCATGCTGCGCTTTTTGCTCCGGCCAAAAATCCGGAACACTTGCCGCAAGGCCGGATCCGGAATTAATGCCCATTGGAAGGCATTGATCCGGATCCGGCCTTAAGCTAAACGTCGTTTCGGCGCATTGCCGGAGCCGACATTTAGCTTTTTCAGAGTGGTTACCATGGCTGCCGGGACGCTAAAGTCCTGGCAGCCATGGTAAAGTGTAGCGGGGAGCGGGGGAGCAGTATACTTACCGTCCGTGCGGCTCCCGGGGCGCTCCAAAGTGACGTCAGGGCGCCCCAAGCGCATGGATCATGTGATCGCATGGCACGTCATCCATGCGCATGGGGCGCTCTGACGTCATTCTGGAGCGCCCCGGGAGCCGCACGGACTGTAAGTATACCGCTCCCCCGCTCCCCGCTCCTACTATGGCAACCAGGACTTTAATAGCGTCCTGGCTGCCATAGTAACACTGAAAGCATTTGGAAGATGGTTCCGTCTTCAAATGCTTTCAGTACACTTGCGTTTTTCCGGATCCGGCGGGCACCTCCGGCAACGGAAGTGCACGCCGGATCCCAACAACGCAAGTGTGAAAGAGGCCTAAGAAAGGGACAGATATCTCAGTGTGGTCTGATTTGGCATTGCAAGCCTTTCTTGCGATTAAGGAATGCTTCTCTTCTGCCCCTATATTTGTGCAGCCAGATGTATCACAACCTTTCATTGTGGAAGTGGACATGTCTGAGCTGGGGGTAGGAGCAATTTTGTCACAAGGCCAATCATCTGGTAAATGGTGACCATGTGAATTTTTCTCTAAAAAACTCTCTAACGCTGAGAGAAATTATGATGTGGGTAAAAGAGTTACTGGCCATTAAATTGGCTTTTGAAGAGTGGCATAATTGGTTGGCAGGGGCGATTCATCCGATCACGGTGTACGCAAATCGAAGGTGACGAAGTGGAATTCGATTAGAATTTAAGGAAAATTTTGATTTGCAACGAATGCAAATTTCCTTGCGCTTTGTGGTAACAAATTGCAATTTTCCTAAAATGGCGGCTACACGTGTGAGGACTGAGAACATGGGGCAAGGAACTCTGGGAAGGCGGGATAACCCAGAATGATATGCCTGCATGCAGCCAATCAGCAGCCAGCCAGCCCTGTGATGTCACAGCCCTATAAATACGGCAGCCATTTTAGATTCTGCCATTTTCCAGCGTTCAGAGTGCAGGGACTTGTGAAGGCGCTAAGGACAGAAAGTGGAAAAGCGATTGTGGAAAAAATAAACAGGAAAAAGATTTATAAGTGCAGTGAAAGGATAGGAATATTTCACAGCATCTTAGTGCAGGGAGAGACGTCAGAAGGCGCTAGGGACATTGATAGGAAAGTGATTTAACCCCTTAAGGACTCGGCCCTATTTCACCTTCTGGACCTTTTGCAAATTTGACCAGTGTCACTTTAAGTGCTGATAACTTTAAAACGCTTTGACTTATCCAGGCCATTCTGAGATAGTTTTTTTGTCACATATTGTACTTCATGACATTGGTAAAATGAAGTTAAAAAAAATCATTTTTATTTATAAAAAAATACAAAATTTACCAAAAATTTGTAAAAAATTGCAAATTTCCAAGTTTCAATTTCTCTACTTCTATAATACATAGTAATACCTCCAAAAATAGTTATTACTTTACATTCCCCATATGTCTACTTCATGTTTGGATCATTTTGGGAATGATATTTTATTTTTTGGGGATGTTAAAAGGCTAAGAGGTTAAAAGCAAATCTTGAAATTTTTCAGAAATTTTTAGGGATCAGTTCAGGTCTGAAGTCACTTTGCGAGGCTTACATAATAGAAACCACCCAAAAATGACCCTATTCTATAAACTACACCCCTCAAGGTATTCAAAACTGATTTTGCAAACTTTGTTAACTCTTTAGGTGTTCCACAAGAATTAATGGAAAATAGAGATACAATTTCAAAATTTCCCTTTTTTGGCAGATTTTCCATTTTAATAATGTTTTTCCAGTTACAGCCAAACAAAACTCAATATTTATGGCCCTGATTCTGTAGTTTACAGAAACACCCCATATGTGGTCGTAAACTACTGTACGGGCACACAGCAGGGTGCAGAAGGAAAGGAATGCCATACGGTTTTTGAAAGGCAGATTTTGCTGGACTGTTTTTTTTTTACACCATGTCCCATTTGAAGCCCCCCTGATGCACCCCTAGAGTAGAAACTCCATAAAAGTGACCCCATCTAAGAAACTACACCCCTCAAGGTATTCAAAACAAATTTTACAAACGTTGTTAACCCTTAAGGTGTTCCACAAGAGTTATTGGCAAATGGAGATGAAATTTCAGAATTAAAATTTTTTGGCAAATTTTCCATTTTAATCCATTTTTCCCAGTAACAAAGCAAGGGTTAACAGCCAAACAAAACAATATTTAAGGCCCTGATTCTGTGGTCGTAAACAGCTGTACAGGCACACGGCAGGGCGCAGAAGGAAAGGAATGACATATGGTTTTTGGAAGGCAGATTTTGCTGGACTTTTTTTTTGACATCATGTCCCATTTGAAGCCCCCCTGGTGCACCCCTAGAGTAGAAACTCCAAAAAAGTGGCCCCATTTTAGAAACTACGGGATAGGGTGGCAGTATTGTTGGTACTAGTTTAGGGTACATATGATTTTTGGTTGCTCTATATTACACTTTTTGTGAGGCAAGATAACAAGAAATAGCTGTTTTGGCACCGTTTTAATTTTTGGTTATTTACAACATTCATCTGACAGGTTAGATCATGTGATATTTTTATAGACCAGGTTGTCACGGATGCGGCGATACCTAATATGAATACTTTTTTTTTATTTATGTAAGTTTTACACAATGATTTCATTTTTGAAGCAAAAAAAATCATGTTTTAGTGTTTCCATAGTCTGAGAGCCATAATTTTTTCAGTTTTTGGGCGATTACCTTGGGTAGGGTATTATTTTTGCGGGATGAGATGATTTATAGAGGTGGTCGATACAAACGCAGAGATACCAAATATGTGTACTTTTTTATTTATTTATGTAAGTTTTACACAATACCAGCTTTATTAAAACAAAAAAAATATGTTTTAGTGTCTCCATATTCTGAGCCATAATTTTTTTTATTTTTTGGGCGATTGTCTCAGGTAGGGGCTCATAGTTTGTGGGATGAGGTGACGGTTAGATTGGTACTATTTTAGTGGACAAAACGCCTTTTTGATCGCTTGCTGTTGTACTTTTTGTGATGTAAGGTGACAAAAAAATTGTTTATTTAGCACAGTTTTTATTTTTTATTTTTTACGGTGTTCATCTGAGGGGTTAGGTCATGTGATATGTTTATAGAGCCGGTCGATACGGACACGGCGATACCTAATATGTATATTTTTTTTTCCCGTATTTGTTACCAATTTTCTTTTACTTTATTTGGGGAAAATGACATTTTTGTTTATTTTTACTTGAAACTTTTAATTTTTTGGGGTGAAAACTTTATTTTTTCAACTTTTTTTTTCACTTTATTTTTTGTCCCACTTTGTGACTTTTGGGGGGTCTAATCCTTTACAATGCATTCCAATACTTCTGTATTGGAATGCATTGGCTGTATGAGTAAGGGTCCATTCACACGTCCGTAATTTGGGTCCGCATTCGTTCCGCAATTTGCGGACCCATTCACTTTCAATGGGGCTGGAACGGATGCAAATCCACATTTCCTGGATCCGCATCTGCCGTTTCGAGATCCGCATCCGTTTTTTCGGGATCCGTTTTTTCGGGATCCGCAATTTTGTTCCTGGAAAAAATAGAACATGTCCTATTTTTGTCTGCAATTGCGGACCAGAAAATACATTTTCTATTATAGTGTCTGTGATGTGCGGATCCGCAAATTGCGGATCGCACATTGCAGGTGTGCGTGTTTTGCGTATCCGCAATTTGCGGATCCGCAAAACACTTACGGACGTGTGAATGGACCCTAATACAGTGTGTATTACTCATACAGCTTCCGGCCTTTGAGATCCAGGGGGCTGGATCTCACAGGCTCTTCACCGGAAGGCAGCGCAGATGCCTCAGGAAGGCATCGCGCTGCCTTCCATGCCATCGGGTCCCCCCCACAGCCCCATGTTGAAATTGTATAGGGGCGTATTTCAGAACAACAAGAAAAATAGATACGCACTGCACTGTTGCAGTTATTTCTGGTGCAAGCATAGAGGGGCGTAGTTCCGTACAACAAGAAAAATATATTCTCAGTTCACTTCTGCAGTTATTTCTATTAAAAGCGAATAGGGGCGTATAACATTTAAAAAAAGAAAAATATATATGCACTGCACTGTTGCAGTTATTTCTGGTGAAAGCATATAGGGGCGTAGTTCAGTACTGCAAGAAAAATTTATACGCACTTCACTCTTTAATTGTTTTCTTGTCAAAGCGTATAGTGGCCTATTTCAGTCCAACAAGAAAAATATATTCTCAGGTCACTTCAGCAGTTATTTCGTGGATTATTTTGTGGTTATTTTATCGCACCTCTCAATCAGTATTTTGTGGATCAGTTTTATCGCACCTCTCAATCAGTACTCAATCTATATAACCGTTTCCACAAAATACTGATTGAGGTGTGCAATATACCTGCTTCTACAAAATTCTGATTAAGGGGTTCTATATAGCTGCTTCCACAAAATACTGATTGAGGGGTGCGATATACCTGCTTCCACAAAATACTGATTTAGTGGTTTGCTATACTACCTGCTTCCACAAAATACTGATTTAGGGGTGCAATATATCTGCTTCCACCAAAGTTTGATTCCAGGGTTCTATATATGGGTTTCCACAAAATACTGATTGAGGGGTGCGATATTCCTGTTTCTATAAAAGGGGTTCAATATACCTGCTTCCAAGAAATACTGATTGAGGGGTGCGATATACCTGCTTCCACAAAATACTAATTAATGGGTTTTATATACCTGCTTCCACAAAATACTGATTGAGGGGTGCAGTATACCTGCTTCCACCAAATATTGATTTAGATGTTCTAAATACCTGTTTTCACAAAATACTGATTGAAGGATAGGATATACCTGCTTCTACAAAATACTGATTAAGGGGTTCTATATACCTGCTTCTACAGAATACTGATTAAGGTGTGTGATATACCTGCTTCCACCAAATATTGATTGAAGCCTGCGATACACTGGCTTACACAAAATACTGATTGAGGGGTGTGATATACCTACTTCTATAAAATAGTGATTAAGAGGTTCTATATACCTGCTTCCACAAAATACTGATTAAGGGATGCAATATACCTGCTTCCACAAAATACTGATTGAGGGGTGTAATATACCTGCTTCCACAAAATACTGATTGAGGGGTGTGATATAGCTTCTTCCACCAAATATTGATTGAAGACTGGCATGCTGGATGTGGAGGTCCTGGGCTGGTGTGGTTACACATGGTCTGCAGTTGTGAGGCAGGTTAGATGTACTGCCAAATTCTCTGAAACGCCTTTGGAGATGGCTTATGGTACAGAAATGAGCATTCATTGCATGGGCAATAGCTCTGGTACACATTCCTGCAGTCAGCATGCCAATTGCACGCTCCCTCAAACGTTGTGACATCTGTGGCATTGTGCTGTATGATCAAACTGCACATTTCAGAGTGGTCTTTAATTGTGGGCAGTCTAAGGCACACCTGTGCAATATTCATGCTGTCTAATCAGCACCTTGATATGCCACACCTGTGAGGTGGGATGGATTATCTCGGCAAAAGAGAAATGCTCACTAACACAGATTTAGACAGATTTGTGAACAATATTTGAGAGTCATGGATCATTTGTGTATGTAGAAAATGTTTCAGATCCTTTAGTTCAGCTCATGCAAAATGGGAGCAAAACCCAAAGTGTTGCATTTATATTTTTGTTCAGTGTATATAATACAGTAAATTGGGGTAGGGCTAATATCGTTATAGTATATAGATTCTAGTGTATTAACTGTGTCCTGCATTTACCAGTAGATAAATGATCCTTGGGAAAGACAGTCCTCACCCCTGACCACAAGGACCAGGTAGCGCTTTGTCAGTACATGGCGATCTACCCTCTACGCCCCACTGACACTAAGGCCTCTTTCACACAGGCATCCCCGATTTGCTCCGGATGCGTCCCAGGTGCATTGCGCGAGTGCAATGCATTTTGCACGCACGTGATAAAAAACTGAATGTAGTACCCAGACCCAAACTTCTTCACTGAAGTTCGGGTTTGGGTTCGGTGTTGTGTAGATTTTATTATTTTCCCTTATAACATTGTTATACGAGAAAATAATAGCATTCTTAATACAGAATGCTTAGTAAAATGTGCCTTGAGGGGTTAAAAAAAAATAATAAATTAATTCACCTCATCCACTTGATCGCGCAGCCGGCATCTTCTTATTTCTTCTTTTTTCAGGACCTGCAAAAGGACCTTTGATGACGTAATTGCGCTCACCATGTGGTGAGCGTGGTGATGTCAGCGCAGGTAAGGATCTTCTATCTTCATTCAGAAAGACCTGCGCTGATGTCACCGCGCTCACCATGTGGTGGGCGCAATTACATCATCAAAGGTCCTTTTGCAGGTCTCGAAAGAAGAAGAAAGAAGACGATGCCGGCTACGCGAACAAGTGGATGAGGTGAGTTAATTTCTTTTATTTTTGAACCCTCAATTGACATTATATTTGGCATTCTGTATTAAAGAATGATATTTTCCCTTATAACACTGTTATAAGGGAAAATAATACAGTGAATAGACTTTAATGTGATCCGGGGTTGCTCATGCCTATCATCTCCTAGCAACCATGCGTGAAAATCGCACCACATCCTCACTTGCTTGCGGATGCTTGCGATTTTCATGCTGCCCCATTCATTTCTATGGGCCTGCATTGCGTAAAAAACACAGAATTTTCACGCAACGCACAAGTGATGGGTAAAAATCACTGCTCATCTACACAGCCCCATTGAAGTGAATGGGTCTGGATTCAGTGCAATGCGTTCACCTCATGCATTGCACCCGTGCGGAATTCTTGCCCGTATGAAAGGGGCCTAAGGCTGGGTTCACATCCCATTTTTGGCATCCATTTAATGCATACCAAAAATGTATACGTTAACAGATGCCTCAGACTGATGCCGTACAGTGGCGTCCGTTCACCATACATTTCCATTGTAAAAAAAAACATATACATTACCGTATGCATTTTTTTACTGGACTGCAGGATTCAAAAACGTGGAGTGCTGCACATTTGTATACATCAAACCGACAGGAAAAATGTCATGTGAACCCACTGGGGGGGTAAACTAAAATTTTCTCCTCCAGGCCCGGCAAAGCAGTGACATCATGATGTGTGTCTCACTGCTGCAGCGAGCCTGAGGAGAGAAGGACCCCAGGGAGTTGCAGTTAGTGAATGACAAGACCGCCGGCTCCACTGTGCTCCAGCAATGATAGGTATGTGAGGGGGCCACTGGGCGGGGTCATTATACTGTGAGGGCCCCTTACACAGTATAATGACCCCCAGTGCCCCCAATTTAGTATAATGATCCACAATGACCCTCCATTCAGAATTATGACCACCAGAGACCTCATTCCATATAATGACCCCCAGTGAAAACCATACCGTTCAACCCCCAGTGCCCCCTCCATACAGTATAACCCCCAGTGCGGGGGCTACTGGGGCTCATTATTCTGAATAGGGGCGACTGGGGGTTATTATTCTGAAAGGAGGGCCACTGTGGGGTCATTATACTGTGTGTGGGGCCACTGGAGGTCATTATTCTGTGTTTGTGGGCATTGGGCGGTCATTAAACTGTCTGAAGGGCCACTAGTGGTCATTATACTGTATAGGGGCCACTGGTGGTCATTATACCATGTAGGAGCCACAGAGGGACATGTAAATGTACAAAAATGCCTTAAAGGGGTTATCCGAGTTAATAAAAAAATAAAAAAAACTCTTAAAACCCATCTGGATATACATATAATTTGGTTAAGCTAGATTTCATCAAGTTAAAACCCATATTTACACCTTTTCATGGTTCTGTTATTGCTTTGTTTACATGCTGAAGTACATGCTGAGGGGGCGTATAACAACAAAGCCTGAGCTCTGCCTCATGAATATTTGTGGGCGTGAACAATCTGACCTTCCCCTCACCCTGCTCTGCACATCCTAACTTTGCATAAACCAGTCACATGATCATCTCCTAGCTCACACAGACAGATCATCCTGTCACATTGCAGAAACACAGGCTCTATGTATCTAAGCTCTATGGCAGCTCTGTGTATCTAAGCTCTATGGCAGCTCTGTGTATCTAAGCTCTATGGCATCTCTGTGTATCTAAGCTCTATGGCAGCTCTGTGTATCTAAGCTCTATGGCAGCTATGTGTATCTAAGCTGTATGGCAGCTATGTGTATCTAAGCTCTGTATCTAATCTATATGGCAGCTCTATGGATCTAAGCTATATGGCAGCTCTGTGTATCTAAGCTCTATTGCAGCTCTGTGTATCTAAGCTCTATGGCATCTCTGTGTATCTAAGCCCTGAGGCAGCTCTGTGTATCTAAGCTCTGAGGCAGCTCTGTGTATGTATCTAATATAGCTTAGATAGATATAGGGGTCATATATGACACCTATATCTATCTAAGCTATATTACAGCCATATCTATGTTGACTATATACACTGCTCAAAAAAATAAAGGGAACACTTAAACAACACAATGTAACTCCAAGTCAATCACACTTCTGTGAAATCAAACTGTCCACTTAGGAAGCAACACTGAGTGACAATCAATTTCACATGCTGTTGTGCAAATGGGATAGACAACAGGTGGAAATTATAGGCAATTAGCAAGACACCCCCAATAAAGGAGTGGTTCTGCAGGTGGTGACCTGACCACTTCTCAGTTCCTATGCTTCCTGGCTGATGTTTTGGTCACTTTTGAATGCTGGCGGTGCTTTCACTCTAGTGGTAGCATGAGACGGAGTCTACAACCCACACAAGTGGCTCAGGTAGTGCAGCTTATCCAGGATGGCACATCAATGTGAGCTGTGGCAAGAAGGTTTGCTGTGTCTGTCAGCGTAGTGTCCAGAGCATGGAGGCGCTACCAGGAGACAGGCCAGTACATCAGGAGATGTGGAGGAGGCTGTAGGAGGGCAACAACCCAGCAGGACCGCTACCTCCGCGTTTGTGCAAGGAGGAACAGGAGGAGCACTGCCAGAGCCCTGCAAAATGACCTCCAGCAGGCCACAAATGTGCATGTGTCTGCTCAAACGGTCAGAAACAGACTCCATGAGGGTGATATGAGGGCCTGACGTCCACAGGTGGGGGTTGTGCTTACAGCCCAACACCGTGCAGGACGTTTGGCATTTGCCAGAAAACACCAAGATTGGCAAATTCGCCACTGGCGCCCTGTGCTCTTCACAGATGAAAGCAGGTTCACACTGAGCACATGTGACAGACGTGACAGAGTCTGGAGACGCCGTGGAGAATGTTCTGCTGCCTGCAACATCCTCCAGCATGACCGGTTTGGCATTAGGTCAGTAATGGTGTGGGGTGGCATTTCTTTGGAGGGCCGCACAGCCCTCCATGTGCTCGCCAGAGGTAGCCTGACTGCCATTAGGTACCGAGAGGAGATCCTCAGACCCCTTGTGAGACCATATGCTGGTGCGGTTGGCCCTGGGTTCCTCCTAATGCAAGACAATGCTAGACCTCATGTGGCTGGAGTGTGTCAGCAGTTCCTGCAAGGCGAAGGCATTGATGCTATGGACTGGCCCGCCCGTTCCCCAGACCTGAATCCAATTGAGCACATCTGGGACATCATGTCTCGCTCTATCCACCAACGTCACGTTGCACCACAGACTGTCCAGGAGTTGGCAGATGCTTTAGTCCAGGTCTGGGAGGAGATCCCTCAGGAGACCGTCCGCCACCTCATCAGGAGCATGCACAGGCATTGTAGGAAGGTCATACAGGCACGTGGAGGCCACACACACTACTGAGCCTCATTTTGACTTGTTTTAAGGAGATTACATCAAAGTTGGATCAGCCTGTAGTGTGTTTTTCCACTTTAATTTTGAGGGTGACTCCAAATCCAGACCTCCATGGGTTAAAAAATTTGATTTCCATATTTTTTTTTGGTGTGATTTTGTTGTCAGCACATTCAACTATGTAAAGAACAAAGTATTTCAGAAGAATATTTAATTAATTCAGATCTAGGATGTGTTATTTTTGTGTTCCCTTTATTTTTTTGAGCAGTGTACTATGTAGTCACTGTCCCCCCTCCCCCCATACACAATGCAGTGTCCCCCACCCCTCCATACACACAATATACACAAAGCAGTGTCCCCCACCCCTCCATACACAATATACACAATGCAGTGTCCCCCACCCCTCCATACACACAATATACACAATGCAGTGTCCCCCTCCCCCACCCCATACACACAATGCAGTGTCCCCCACCCCTCCATACACACAATGCAGTCTCCCCCACCCCTCCATACACACAATACACACAATGCAGTGTCCCCCTCCCCCACCCCATACACACAATGCAGTGTCCCCCACCCCTCCATACACACAATACACACAATGCAGTGTCCCCCTCCCCCACCCCATACACACAATGCAGTGTCCCCGACCCCTCCATACACACAATGCAGTGTCCCCCACCCCTCCATACACACAATACACACAATGCAGTGTCCCCCACCCCTCCATACACACAATACACACAATGCAGTGTCCCCGACCCTTCCATACACACAATGCAGTCTCCCCCACCCCTCCATACACACAATGCAGTGTCCCCCACCCCTTCATACACACAATGCAGTCTCCCCCACCCCTCCATACACACAATGCAGTGTCCCCCACCCCTCCATACACACAATGCAGTCTCCCCCACCCCTCCATACACACAATGCAGTGTCCTCCACCCCTCCATACACACAATACACACAATGCAGTGTCCCCCACCTTCCTCTCCCTGGGAAACCTAAGAGCTCAGGCAGAAGCACATGTCTTTACTCTCCAGTGTAAACAGCAGGGAGGGCGGGTCTTTCATCTGATTGGCTGTCCTGACTTGCCTTCTCCCTTTTATTGTCTGAGCTGCTTGTCTTTTATTCCTGCTCCTGGATCACAGCAATAACGCGACTGGCAGCACCTGGGTAACCCTTTCCTAATCAGATCTCTCCTGTACACTCTTTCAGTGCAACACAGGAGCTTCTGTTTTTCACAGTAATGACAGCCCTGCTGCTCTATTGATATGCTAATGAGATCGCGGCAGCCGGATACAGGGTGAGAGGGGGCGGGCACCAAAGGCTCTGACGTCTCGTTTACAGAGCTGGGCCACTCCCTCAAGCAGGGAGAAGCTTGTAAACGAGACGTCAGCACCAGAGAAGGGTTGATGACGTCGGGGGTCACATGACCCAAATCAGCAGTGTGGAAACAAAATCAATAAAGTGAGTACATTAGAAATGTATCTTTAATGATGTATAAAGCAGCCCTAACACATATTTTCTTAAGTCGGATAACCCCTTTAAGGGGCCCCACTGGGATTTATCGCCCAAGGGTCCACATGAACCTGAAGCCGGCCCTGCCTCCAGCCACATAATAACAAGTTATTTTCTGTCAGGTGAATGCCTATTTTTTGGGGCCTGTACTCCTGTGGCCTAAAACAAAATGTTTCTAGGCTCCAGCAGGGCACATTTTTGAGAATTTTCCTTTAAGACGCATAAAAAATGGCCCCTGATTAAAATACATATTTTTTCTGGGAATTTTTGCCAATGATCCCCCTCTGATATGTTACTGTCCATACTGTGCGATTATTTGTGCACTACTAGTAAGTATTTGGTGGCTGCAAATATGACCTAAAGGTTTTTCAGGTTCGCCTGCCATTAAAATCAATGGGACCCGCCGCAAATGCGTGGTTTGCCAACATTTGATCGCAAAAGCGCGTTCGGGAACTGTCCCCGCCGATGATCGTCCATCACTACTCCCCAGCAGCTAAATGTAGAGCAGAACATGAACCAGCAGGTGGTGGCATACTTGGAGTGCACCCTGCAAGCCGACCTTGAAGATCTGCTGGTCTACTGGGCAGCCAAACTGGATTTGTGGCCGCAACTTTCCGAGTTTGCCCTGGGAAAGCTGTCCTGCCCGGCCAGTAGTTTGGCATCAGAGCGGGTGTTTAGTAAGGCAGGGGCCATAGCTACCCCAAGAAGAACTCGCCTGTCCACCCAAAATGTGAAGAGGCTGACCTTTGTCAAGATGAATCGGGCATGGATCAGCCATGATTTTCCCCTCCAATTCCTGATGCATCAGACTAGATCATCCATGGTGCCACACCAACACTTTGACAAAAGAGACAGATTTCTTCTGGCTACCTGCCTCAGCTACTATTTTGATGCTGCCACCCTCCTGATGCCACACATCTGATACCAAGTGCTCCTTCTTTAACCCACCATCTTCAGCGGGTACTGGTATTGTCACCTACCTCCACACTATGGCACCTTGCAACTCTGTGGCCTCCTGATGCTGCTGCCATCTCCACACTATGTCACCCTGCCACTCTGTGGTCTTCTGATGCTGCTGCCACATCCACACTCTGTCAATGTGCCACTGTGTGGCCTCCTGATGCTGCCGCCACCTACAGACTCTGTGATTTTTCCACTCTGGGGTCTCCTCATGCTGCATCCACCTCACCATCATGTCACCTTGCCACTCTGTGGTCTCCTTATGCTGCTGCTACCTCCACACTATGTCACCTTGCCACTGTGTCTTCTGATGCTGCCACCACCTCCACACTATGTCACCTTTGCACTCTGTGGCCTCCTGATGCTGCCACCACCTCCACACTCTGTCATTGTGCACTCTGCAATGCTGGCAGCACTCATACGTCTATTTTAAAAAGAAAACCTCTGGATCTGATGCTGACCAACTTCTTTGGTCAACCATGGTGAGGTATGTTCTGTGTTAAACGGCTATATGGTCTTTACCACCATGCTGCAGCTTAGTTTCAGGGTGTTTGCAATCTTCTTATAGTCTAGGCCATCTTTATGTTACACACCTGCTCCTCATTCACACTTGAGACTTTGTAACAGTAACGAAAGTATTTTGAGGGGACACCAAATTTGCACTGTTATAAAAGCTGTACACTGACTACTTTACATTGTAGCAAAGTGTCGTATTTTCAGTGTTGTCGAATGAAAAGATATAATAAAATATTTACAAAAATGCGAGGGTGTACTCACTTATTTGAGATACTGTATATTAGCAAAAATGCTATGTATTTGCAAATAGATCAAAGTCATATGTTCTGTCTTCACTTGAAGAGTTAAATGTGAAATATACCGGTATATTATTTTTTACATTTGTTTCAAAGATCACTTGTTTAATCTGTAAGTACCCCAATATCTTTCAACCTCAATTTTTTATATGACTCGTAGGGTCACTTGATATTGTATTTCAAAAGCAATTACAGTAAATAAAACTGAGAAAGATCCCCATGGGGTAGCTGGAGGTACCTGAGAGTGAAGCTCCTTTTTTCCTCACCGCTCTAGAGCCTCATACAGCAGCTGCTTTCTTTTTGACAATTCGTCACTCCTGAAAAATGTTTGCAAGCACTTTGGATAATTTCCAATTCATTCTTGCAGGAAATGAGGGTTTGCTTCCTCACTTGGGATACCTGCTGCTAGGTTTATTCACTAATAAGCATGATAAATGTTTTACCCTTTGATCAGTGCTAATTTAACAAGTAAGCTCCAATGAAAAAGAAAGTCTTTGAGACTCAGGGGCTTGGGATGGCATACGAGTTAGAAAGAAATATGATTGATTATATAGCTGAAAGAAATTTCCATAAAAACTTTTATCATGCTGCTATTTTTTTCCAACAAACAATTAAATCAAACATGAACGATATCTTACCTCAAAAGAAAAATGAAATAAAAAAAAGTCTTAGCTTCAGAGGACTATTCTTATATATACACACACACACACACACACACACACACAGACAATTTAATTAGCCGCTTTTCCTTGGTTATCATTTTCTCTTTCAAAAATCCCCTTGCTTCGTGCTATATTAATGTACCTTCTATCTGGATATATAAGCAGGAATGTATGTTTCATGGGAAAAAAGCTATGTGGACATGTTTTGTCAGTGTTTTTTTCTGATATATATATATATATTAGCAGAAGTACCCCGCTTCGCACAGGTATATTTCATCTTTTTTATTTAATGTTTGTGTGTGTCGTTAAAAGATATTGATAGTATCCACTATATCCACTATAACAGTGACATCTACAGTACCCCCCCCCTTTAACAGTGACCTCCACAGCATCCCACCCCTTTAACAGTGACCTCCACAGCATCTTGCCCCCTTAACAGTGACCTCCACAGCATCAAACCCCCTTAACAGTGACCTCCATAGCGGACCGTCCTCTTAACTGTGACTTCCACAGCAGCCTGCCCCTAGGGTGGCCAGAGCTCCGGTTTTAGGCCAGATAGTCCGGCTTTCAGACTACCTGTTGTCTGTCCGGCGCAGGGCCTGGATAGACACAGAGATGTCCTTTTAAACAGCTCACTCTCAGACAGCAGCACTGTGCTGTCTGAGCGTGAGCTGCAGGGAGATAGTCACCCTCCCTCCCACCCCTACAGCTGACAGAAGTTGATTTTTACCTTTTTTTTTTTTTTTTTAATACCCGTCGGCTGCAGAGTGAGAAGAGGCGTGGCTTGGCGAGACCGGGAGTGGGTTTTTTAAGTACAACTTTTGAGGTTGGCCTTAATGGCCACCCTACCTGCCCCTGAAATGTGTCCTCCAGAGCACTCTGCTCCTTTAACAGTGTCATCCACAGTGCCCTGCCCCTTTAAAGCTGACCTATAGCAGTGAAGAAAAATGGCTGGGTTGTTAAGGAAACCTGGTGAAAAACTGTGTGTATGTGAGACGAAGGAGACGAAGGGCCTGCGAGCTTCTATTGGCTGATCATGTGATCTGTGTCAGGAGGCGCAGGGAGCTGTGAGTGAATCGCTGCGTGGCTGAATTCACCCTCCCTGGTCTACTTCTGGGCCCTGCTCTGCACTTTGTTCTGACAGCATACTGTGTCAGGATGTAGTGCATGTAGGCATGCACTATGACCTAAAGCTGTGAAATGTCTGGTCACAGTGCAGTACAGGCCAGAAGAAGACCAGGGAGTGGTGAGTGAGTGGTAGCATCCTTCTGAAGCAAGCGAGGTAAGTTTTTTATTATGTCTGATCTGACGTCTGATGGAGCTCAAATCTGATGCTGATGGGGTCAGATCTGAGGTTGATGGGGTCTGACCTGACGTCTGATGGGGGTATGAATACTTTTTAAAGGCCATTACTGTCACTGTTACTGCCATTGCTGCTGTCACCCTCCCCACTCTGGCATAGCGCCACTATTATCACTGCTACTGCCACTACTGCTGCTGCCACCCACTCTGTCACGGGGCCACTATTTTCACTGTTACTGCTACTGCTGCTGCCACCCTCCCCACTATGTCATGGGGCCACTACTGTCACTGCTACTACCATTGCTGCTGCTGCCACCCTCCTCACTTTGTCATGGGGCCACTACTGTAACTACTACTGCCACTGCTGCTGCAGCTGCCAATCTCTCCACTCTGTCATGTGGCCAATACTTAAATATTGGTGCACTGCACAGTTATGTACACGGCAATGAATTGTAGAAGAGTCTGTAGTTCAGCAGTCTACTTCGCTCTCCCTCCACTCTCCCTGCATTTTAACCACCTCCTGTCCATAAATAGACTAAAAACGCCCGGGAGGTGGTTCTATATTTCTGAATGGAAGTTCCTGAATGTCGATTTAGAAACTGCAGCTGCAAGCTAACGTGAAGCTGCAGATCGGGTTGCCCGCTGTCAGTGACAGCAGGGCAACCCTTAGAGAAGGCAGAGACAGTGCCCAGTTGTCCATGCCTTCTAGATCGCTGTATACACAGCGCTCACCGAGCGCTGTGTATACAATGCAGGAAGCGTGTCATGTGATTGCCGGGGCCGGAGAGTGCAGGAGCTGTGATCAGCTCTGCACTGAGGCTGTACAGCGCTGTATTGGGCTGTACAGCCTCTCTGGGGGGTGTATTTCTCCTGTAACTGGGGCTACTATGTCAGCCCTAGTTACAGGAGAAATCAACTGTAAAAAAATAAATAAAAGGGAAGTTAAATGTCCCCCAGAGGTCTAGTACGACCTTATGGGGGGGACAAAAAGTGTAAAATAAAAATTACAGTGTTAAAAATAAAAATAAAGGGGGGGAGCCTGGACACAGAGGTGGATGGCAGCGTGAAGCTTCAGCTCCTCCACACTTAGGCACAAGAAAGCCAGAAAAGAAGCAAGACCTGAACAAAAATTGTGAAATATGGCAGAGATAGAGGCACTGACCCTTCCGACACACCAAGATCGCACAAAGGACAGCAGGAAATGCAGCGATTCCTCAAGAAGAAAGCAGCAAACTCACCAGGCTTAAGCGCTAAGATGGCGGCCGCTGTAGCGCGGGCTGAAGAGGAGGAAGAGTCGGAAGCTCCCCCGTTTCAAAAACCTTCCTTACTAAGGTATACTGGGTCAAGCGCTTGAAAGAGCTATTAAACCTGTCCTCAATGAACTGTCCGATATTAAAACCGAACGAAAGCAAATAGGCCACAGGGTGGAGGCTTTAGAAACAACTGCCCAAGATGTAGTAGCACACTCAGCAAGCATGGCGGAACATGTAGAGCTACACACGGCAGAACTCAATAGAGTCATGATTTTACTTGAGGACCAAGAGAATCGCAGCAGAAGAAGAAACATAGGCATAAAGGGCCTGCCAGAGTCCTGGGCGAACGAATCGCTGCGCAAAGTAACAATGGAGATTTTTACTGACTTAGTCGGCCAAGAAACAGCCTCGTCCATTGTAATTGAGCGTGTACACAGGGCACTAAAGCCAGCTCCAAAACCCTCTGAGAAGCCTAGGGACGTAGTATGTGGCATCTTGTCATACGTCGACACAGCCCGTATTCTAGCTGCAGCAAGAGAACAAGACCGGATCTTATATGAAGGTGCAGAAATTGCTATATACCAAGATATAGCACCCTCCACATTAGCAAATTGCTGAATCATGAAACCTTTGCTGGATGTTTTAAGAAACCAGAAAATACCATACTCCTGGATGTACCCATTTGGACTTTCCATTCTCAAGAATGGAAAAAGAATAGCAATCCATACACCGGAGGACTTAAACAAAGCATGGTCGATCCTGGGCCTTCAGTCTATAGAGGTCCGCACCTGGATGCCCATAGGACACCCAACATCGCTTCCACACTTACCGAAAATTGAGTCCTGGAAGAAGATCCCCATTACCAAGGCGAACAAAATGATGAGAAGCATGAGTCGACCATCCTCACCTCTGCCGTGACTAATTAAAGAATCAGACGTTCTTTCAGTGCACCAGTTAGACGTGGCCACCTAGCTAAATTTAACCCTCTTGTCTAACTCAGGACAGGGATGTGGTAACAGGCCCAAGGTCTAATAGGTTAACAAGTGGCAATTCGCCATAATGCATTATGACCCACCACTAACCCATAGAGAGAGAAGAGAAAAAAAGTTGATGCCCTTATTTCCCTCAGAAATGACGCTACTTATATTGCCTAGATTTATAGTGTAACTGCGACTTAGCTTCAGCTTATTCCCCCCCCCCCCTCCATTATCTCCCACCCCCTCTTCTCCTTGGGAAACCCTCTTGCCTTGGCCCATTAGCTCTGCAGGGACTTAGAATGACCTATGGGATAATAATGCATTAATGTAATATAATGTTCTTAATGGTTCAGGTTACTTTACAATGTTCAATGATTGCTCTGGCTTTCAGCCTGAGGTAGGCTGTAAGGCTATAAGTTAAATACAAATACCCCTATCTACCGCCCCACAACACAAGTTCATATCTGGGACTTTGGCAGAAGGTTTTTGTCCTCTCTTGAGTCACAGATATTTGGGAGAGTTTGTAGTTATTGACGGACCCTCCCTTATTATTCAATATATTACATCTATAGGGGTTTACTGTATTCAGACAGACATAGTTGTGTCTATTGAGGCTGACTGTGTGGATACGCCAGTATAATCTACACCAAAAGGCTACATAGTTAGTCTGCTTTTATTGATATATTTCATTTACTTTTACATCTACTGTTCATAATTTGTGAAGGTCTTAGTGTTTATTTGTCTTTCTTCCCCTCATACCCAATTTCCTATCCCCACCAGCCAGATTTCTTCCTACACAGGATACTTTAGTAACCGTAAGGGAGTTCCTCTCAAACAGTAACACGAGTTATAATACCAATTTTTCAAGAGGGACCACATTATGAGTGACTTAAAGGTCCCAACTTTTAACGTAAAAGGGTTAAACTCCCCTGCTAAGCGTAGTCAACTGATGCTCACGCTCAAGAAATTGCACACGCATATCATATTCCTTCAAGAAACACATTTCCGCCAGAGTAAAATACCAAAAATGCATACTCATCCTTATAAACAATGGTTCCACGGCACACACCCATCCATTGCCTCCAAGGGGGTATATCTATAGCTATACATCATACTATCCCGTTCACCATGAAACAACAACTATCAGACGCAGAAGGCAGGTTATTAATACTTAAAGGAGACATAGGCAACCGTAGATTCACTTTTGCCAACCTATACGCTCCTAACACAGCCACAGTCCCATAGTTAATAAAAAGTCTGAACACAATCAAAACATTTGCAGAAGGACAGATAATCATAGGGCAGATCTTAATCTAACCCTTAATCCTTCAATAGACTCATCCACCACAAAAACGCATATTTCGCAAAAACATATTGGTAAACTGCATAAGAAATTACAAGAACTACATATAGTAGACGTGTGGAGATGTCTCAACCCCACAGTTAAAGATTTCTCTTTCTATTCCAATCCACACAAATCCTACCAGAGACTCGACTATAATTACCTCTGCCTCTCTTTTGCCCCTCTTTAGCGCCTCTGGGATAGGAAACATCACGATCTCAGACCACGCTCCATGCACAGCGAGTCTCACCTTGGCCTCCCTGCCTAAGAGAGATTGGAATTGGAGGCTGAACGAATCGCTTCTGAACGGCAAACAGAACTCGGATCAGGTTAGGTCACATTTGGAGACTTTCTTTGCAGTCAACTCTCCTGCACACAGCAAACAGTCATTTGGGAAACGCACAAAGCATACATAAGAGGAATTTTCATAGCCCTGGGTTCCAAGGTCAAAAAAGAACAACAAAAAGAGATAGATTCACTCCTCGCTCAAATAGCGACCCTAGAGAAACTAAATAAGCAGTCTACAAGTAGGGCCTTCCAGGAAGATCTGAAAAACCTTAGACTCAAACTACACAACCTATTATTCAGAAAAGCTGCAAAGCAGATGTTATACTTTCAGCATAAAATTTATGCACATGGCAATAAAGGGGGGAAAATGATGGCCTCATTACTTAAAAAAAAACTAAACAAGTGACACACATACCCAAAATCAAAGACGTAAAGGGAAACACCCACTCAGACACCCCTTCTATAGCAAAAACCTTTCAAAAGTTCTAAGCGGAATTATATAACCTTAATAAAAATGAAAACAGTAATAGCGAAAATGCTAGGAAAGAGAACATCACTAAATTCCTTGGCTCCCTGAACATACCCTCTCTCTCAGCTGAAGAAGCATCCTACTTACTAAATCCGATTTCACCAGAGGAGATTAGAAGCATAATAAAAAGCTTTGCCCCAGGTAAAAGCACAGGTCCAGATGGACTCCCCTTGGCTTACTACAAAAAGTTTGAAGATCTCCTCATCCCCAAACTTACAGAAGTTTGCAACTCCCTTCTACAGGGAGAATCATTGACACGACAAACACAAGAATCCTTTGTAACACTGATACATAAAGAGGGTAAGGACCCACAACAGTGTGGCAGCTATAGACCTATCTCGCTATTGAACCTTGACTTAAAAATCTGGGCGAAAATAATGGCTACCAGATAGGTCCGGAACAGGCGGGGTTTATAAAGGGGAGAGAGGGTAGGGACAACTCTCATATTGCCCAAACGAAAAAACTATCACTAGTGTTATTGGGGATTGACGCTGAAAAAGTGTTCGATAGGGTGAATTGGAGTTACATGAGAGCAACTCTCAATAAATTTGCCCTACCAGAGCCCTTTATTGACGCTATATTCACTCTATACGAGCAGCCAAATGCTAGGTTGAGAGTTAATAGCACACTCTCACCAACGTTTGAGATTACGAACGGCACTAGACAGGGCTGTCCTCTGTCCCCATCCTTGTTTATTCTAGTGGCCGAGACGTTTTTACAAGCGGTCAGGCAGCACCCAGAAATAGCAGGTATGAAATATAGAGAGAAAGAGCTAAAATGCACGGCATTCGCAGACGACCTCCTTTTCATTGTAACAAACCCTAAGGTGGGATTAATCAGTTTAGAGAAGAGGTTAGAGGAATTTGGTAAACTCTCAGATTTCAAAGTAAACACGGCTAAATCGGAGATCCTAAACATTACACTCCCAGAGGAAGAAGCAGCACATCTGAAGAGAGTATCCCCATTCTGCTGGTCCAAAGGACCCATTAAATACTTGGGAATAAAAATCCCACAGAATTTAGGAGATCTTTTCAAACACAACTATATACCTTTAAGAGACTCCATCAAACAACTACTTCAAAAGTATAACATACCATTTCTGTCGTGGATGGGCAGGAAAAACATCATTAAAGCGTATATAATGCCCAAGATCCTCTACACTATGCAAATGGTACCCATACACCTCACACTGCGATTTTTTTATAGATATGAAGCGTATATTTTCCAGCTTTCTATGGGCAGGGAGGAGGCCGCGTATATCATATAAAATAGGAACAAGGCGGCTCACCTCCAATCCGAATGGAGTTAGGTGCTCACGAAAATGTTTACCCCAAAAAACAAACGAAAAGTAAATATATGTGAAAAACGGGCACTCAGATCATAAGCAGTTGCATCGGAAAAGTTTATATAAACATGCCATTATACATTTAAAATAACATTTAAAAATAACATTAAAACATATTTATGTAAAAACAAAAACAAAATTCGATATATTTTCAATCGATATTATAGTCGGCTTTGATGGTATAAATCGATGTAATGATCGACTCTTAGGACTGATATGAATTAGTCAGTTGAAATGTTCAAAAGAAACGATCTTTGAAGGCATCGACTATTTGAAAAAGTCTCAAGAGTATTGATTATTTGAAAAAGGCCACAAGGGATACTAGAGAAGCAGCAAAACACAAAGCTTTTAGCAATTTTTTCAAATAGTATTCCCAATGTTTAGCATGTAAAACCACTTATATTTCCTTTGTTAGCAGGTTGATGAGCATATGGAAAGAGGTATGTAAGCAGTCTCTTTGTAGTGTCTTCATCACTGCCAGTGGTTTTTGTTTGACAAAATAGACCGCACGCTTAGTCAGCAATATTTTCTTTTCCCATTAGCTTAACATGGATATAGGCTTCAGTCGAAACTCTCAAAGTTTTCGAATGGTGATCCCGAATTTTTCAAATGGTAATCACGTACCTGGAGGCGTCTCACGTGGCGTCCCACGTGATTTCTATACGTCACCTCTTTACAGATTGCAGCGCGCTGTTTCCTTCGGATTGAAGTCTGTAAATGCTGTAGTCAAATTATCAGAATTGCCATACGCGTTTCGAGGTTTACACACCTCTTTGTCAGTGTCTGTTGTCAGTCTTATGTGTAACAGTCCATATTTTATGTGGTTTTCATAGGGTGTGGTTCAAACACCCATTGGTCCAAACTTAATTCGGGAGGGGTGGTTTTCAGCAATCCCAGCTGCTCTATAATGTGGCCTTTCCCATCTCATTAATCGACATTTTGAACATAGGCATTTAAAATACATTGGTTTAAAAATAATAATGGTAGTAGTTCAAAATATCCGACTAATATTAAGGAGATAAGTATAATTATAAAATCAGCAGACAGCTATATGTACATATTTTGTGCAAAGAGTGTAAATAGACCGCACAAGTAATATAGATTTTAAAACTAGTGTAGTCTTATAATTGCCAACATATATAGAAAAACCTCTCATATTTGTCCCCTGATTTTTTCTTGAGGTATTCCAGGGTATTCCACTCAAACCTCCTCGCCTTCAATATATTATTCAGGGGGCGTAGTGGAGCACCCAGCGAGGGTTTTCATCTCAGTTGGAATTGAAAATAACATAAAATGCATGGAAAACGCAGAAAAACCGCATCAAAACCGCAGTTGCGATATTTGAGTAATTCGTATGAACCTATTTTCTTAAAGTTCGTATAGAAAGTTTCATATAGAAAATTTTGTATAGAAAATTTAAATCAAGGAACAGTTCCCCATGGAGAGTCTTATTAGGGCAATAGCTATTTAAAATATCCCCGAAAGAATAAATTTGAAGGAAAAATGTATATACACATATCCCTTCGAATGAATCTACTTTTTTTTTTTTTTGTATAATCTTTATTTTCAGAATATTTAACAAATATTTCCATTTAACAACATGACAATGGCAGGTAAGAATATGGACATTCACCTTCAAGAAGTACCCTTTAGTCCTCAATGAACATACATTACAAAGTTTCTGTCACCTCTATATCTGAATGCATGAAAAATTAGTTGGTAAAGACATACATGTACAAATGTAATGCAACCAATAATGACAGGTTATATGACTCGAGCCCAGAAAAACATTGACTAATAATCAACCAGTAATGTAACCCTTGTGCCACTCAGACCACTTATCCCATGTCAAAAGAAACTTATCATGTTACAAGGTTTCCCAACTAGTCAATTCCTCTAGGTGATAAATCTCCCTAACTTTATTTACCCATTCTCTCATACTAGGTATCTCCTTAGATAGCCAATATTTCGGGATGAGTAATTTTGCTGCAGCAATTAGCTGTGCAGGTAATGAGATGCTAGTTAATTTGTAATTGCTGTCAGGCAAGTTTAGGAGCGCCACTAAGGGTGTGATGGGGGAGCTAATTCTGCAAATTTTTTGAACCTCTTTAGAGATGAAATCCCAAAATTCCATGATCTTCGGACATGACCACCATACGTGAAACATTGTACCTTTATCCTCCCCACATCTCCAGCAATCTGCGGTTATTGATGGATTCATAGTATGTAACTTATCAGGTGTTTTGTACCATCCTGTGACTATTTTAAAGGAGTTTTCCTGGATTTTTATGCACCGCGAATAACCATGTGAATGGGCCAAAACCCTACTAACAGTCTCCTCATCCATCTGTTGACCCATCTCCTTTTCCCACCTCTCAATATACAGTGGGATGCGAAAGTTTGGGCAACCTTGTTAATCGTCATGATTTTCCTGTATAAATCGTTGTTTGTTACGATAAAAAATGTCAGTTAAATATATCATATAGGAGACACACACAGTGATATTTGAGAAGTGAAATGAAGTTTATTGGATTTACAGAAAGTGTGCTATAATTGTTTAAACAAAATTAGGCAGGTGCATAAATTTGGGCACTGTTGTCATTTTATTGATTCCAAAACCTTTAGAACTAATTATTGGAACTCAAATTGGCTTGGTAAGCTCAGTAACCCCTGACCTACATACACAGATGAATCCAATTATGAGAAAGAGTATTTAAGGGGGTCAATTGTAAGTTTCCCTCCTCTTTTAATTTTCTCTGAAGAGTAGCAACATGGGGGTCTCAAAACAACTCTCAAATGACTTGAAGACAAAGATTGTTCACCATCATGGTTTAGGGGAAGGATACAGAAAGCTGTCTCAGAGATTTCAGCTGTCTGTTTCCACAGTTAGGAACATATAGGATTTAGAACTGCGTGACAATTCAAGTAAAGCTGTGTCATAGCTGTAATACTATTCAATAAGTGTAAGTATAAATGTGAGTGTGAAGGGGGGGTAATAGGACAACAATTATAAGTCCTGATCGGCCTAGATCCTCTATTAGCCTAGACAGATAAACCGTCATGGCTATCGAACACCCATATTTTCCTTAGGAATATGCCTAAGATAGTGGATGAGGTTTCAAGGAGGTAATATCTGGGATCCAATAACCCGAGAGAACATTGAACAGAGCAAATAATTAGCCATAGAGCCCAACAATCATATATCTAACAAATCAACAGATATGCAGATGTGATAAGAAAATGTGAGCAGCAACTCAGTCAGCAGTCACCAACCGCATGTGACAAAACGACTGGGATAAGCTTAAACCATTCTTAGCGGCCCGTCATCAGAAAAATCAAGTGACCAGTCCTTCATGAACTGCTTTTCTGTTGCGCCCCATTCTTTGCTGCTTCGGCTTCATCCAAGGTGAAATCTTAGGTAGCGGCGGTAATTCTTCTTCTGGTGCAACTGGTAGCCAAGAAGGGACTTCCACTGGCGGCAATTCGGTCATATCCCAGAAAGGTATCAGGTCAGCAGGTGAGCGAACTGTGAACCGACGGTTGCCTGCAGAAATCAAGAGGCCAAACGGAAACAACCATTTATATGGTATCTTTGAGGAGCGCAGCAGGTCAGTCAGTGGCTTAAGCAATCTTCGCTTTTGGAGTGTGGAGGTCGCCAGATCTTGGAAAAACTGTATGCTTTTGCCTTGAAGCTGTATCTCCTTTCTCTCCCTTGCCGCTTGTAGAATGTCCTCTGTGTCACGATAACTTAGCAGTCCACAAATAATGTCTCTTGGATTATCCGAGGGCCCGGGTTTTGGTCTCAGAGCTCGGTGGACTCTCTCAATTACCATGCTCTTAGCTCTTTCTGAGCCTAGTAGGGAAACGAATAGTGAGTCCATTACTTCAAACAGGTTTTCTCCATTCTCAGCTTCAGGAAGGCCCCTGATTCTAATATTATGCCTCCGGTTCCTGTTTTCTTGATCTTTCATTTGCAGGAGTAAGCTGTTCATGGCTCTGGTATGTGAGCCTAGAGAGCCTTTTACTGCTGTATTGAAAGTAATTATAGCTTCTTGGGCCTGCTCTAAGGATTCCACCCTGTCCCCAATATGGCGGACCTCTTCTTTAATAGTGGCAAGATCGGCTGCCAACGGGGCTAGAGCCCTTTGCAGAGCACTTTCAAAAAAGTCTCTGGTAAGCACCGCCGAGTCTCCCTCTGAATGCGGTCTGCTTACCTCGGCAGCTTCATTCTGTGCTGCTGCTCCCCATGTGTCACCGACAGCTCCTTCTTCTTCCCCACGTTTCGGCGCCATCTTATTACAGCGCGCGGGCACCTGAGAAGCCGGCTTCTGGAGGTACTTCTCCATATCTGACTGTTGTGGTGGATCTTTCTTGTGATCAGCAGCGGGTCTAGGTGGGTCTCTGGGTTGAATCTTCATCCTTGTAGCTGGGTGATGCTTAGAAAAAGGCTATAAACTAGATCTAGTGGCAGGAGCTTTCTCTTCAAGCTACCGCCATCGAGCTCGGTCAGGCCACGCCCCTTGAATGAATCTACTTTCGAAGCATCTATTTAAAAAAAACTTTCATGGGTTCCTCCAGGTTCTCGAAAATTTCTCGAAGTAAGCCTTGAATATTATATTGGACAATCCACAGATTTTTTTCATTCAGTGAAATACTGGATATATTTCTCCAGCAGGAACAATAATCGATTGACTGTGTAGAAAGGGGCCCGAGACCCCTCCCCCGAGGGGGCATGAAGGTGCTGATAAACAGCCAGACACTCCATGCCACATCGGAAGGGGGGGAACCGAGCCCGTAATCACAGGAAACTAAAAATTTCAAGTTCCGCGTTTAGACCCTTCGGAACAAGTGAGTCAAATTCGTATATTCTTTTGGACTCAAGTCTACACATAGCGGAGATATGGTCTGCTCCACGCCATGGTTTTTTCACCTTCTCAATGGCTGTAAAGGTTAAACCTGATGGATCTTGGTTATGTTTATCTTTGAAGTGTCGGGAAAGGCAGTGTTGTTCATACCCCTTCCTAATATTATTAATATGTTCGGACAATCTTTATTTCAAAGTACGTTTTTGTTCGCCCTATATACTGTTTAGAACATCGACATTGAATCAGATAAATAACATCTGTGGAGTTGCATGATAGGTGTTCTTTAATGTCAATATGGAATGAGTTGACAGTGGATTGGACTTTAACAGTTTTCTTAGGGAATTTTGTGGTCCTGCAGTTCTTGCAAGTACCACATCTATAGAATCCCTTAAAGTCCAACCAATGACTGTCTTGTTGTGTTTTTGACTTCTTACAGGTGGGTGCAACCTTAAGGCCCAAGTTTGGTGCCTTAGTGTATGTAATTTTGGGGGTCGGGCTCAAAAGGGGGCCTATTGTTTTATCAACTGGAAGATGATGCCAGTATCTTTTAATTATCCTTTCTATTTTTTTGTTTTGATTATTGAAAGGTAATATCAAGCGGGGTAGTTCATCATGTTCAGCGTTGTTTATTTTATTTGTTTTGGGTAGGAAAAATGTACCCCTATCCATCCTTTCCACCTTCTGTATTGATCTGTCTATTATCTTTGGTGGGTATTCTTTGGCGAGGAAGTGTTCTTTTAATTGATCAGCCTCAATCATAAATTGCTCTTGGTTCGTACAATTTCTTTTTAGGCGTCTAAATTGACTAGTTGGTATATTAGTCAGCCAATTAGTCAAGTGAAAACTGTTAAAGTCCAATCCACTGTCAACTCATTCCATATTGACATTAAAGAACACCTATCATGCAACTCCACAGATGTTATTTATCTGATTCAATATGGATGTTCTAAACAGTATATTTTGGGGCGAACAAAACGTACTTTGAAATAAAGAGTGTCCGAACATATTAATAATATTAGGAAGGGGTATAAACAACACTGCCTTTCCCGACACTTCAAAGATAAACATAACCAAGATCTATCAGGTTTAACATTTACAGCCATTGAGAAGGTGAAAAAACCATGGCGTGGAGGAGACCATATCTCCGCTATGTGTAGACTTGAGTCCAAAAGAATATACAAATTTGACTCACTTGTTCCGAAGGGTCTAAACGCGGAACTTGAAATTTTCCTGTGATTACAGGCTCGGTTCCCCCCTTCCGATGTGGCATGGAATGACTGGCTGTTTATCAGCACCTCCATGCCCCCTCGGGGGAGGGGTCTCACACCCCTTTCTACACAGTCAATCGATTATTGTTCCTGCTGGAGAAATATATCCAGTATTTCACTGAATGAAAAAATCTGTGGATTGTCCGATATAATATTCAAGGCTTACTTCGGGAAATTTTCGAGAACCTGGAGGAACCCTTGAAAGGTTTTTTTAAATAGATGCTTCGAAAGTAGATTCATTCGAAGGGATATGTGTATATACATTTTTCTTTCGAATGTATTCTTTCGGGGATATTTTAAATAGCTATTGCCTTAAATTTTCTATACAAAATTTTCTATATGAAACTTTCTATACGAACTTTTACAAAATAGGTTCATATGAATTACTCAAATATCGCAACTGTGGTTTTGATGCGGTTTTTGTGCGTTTTCCATGCGTTTTATGTTATTTTCAATTCCAACTGAGATGAAAACCCTCGCTGGGTGCTCCACTATGCCCCCCGAATAATATATTGAAGGCGAGGAGGTTTGAGTGGAATACCCTGGAATACCTCAAGAACAACTCAGGGGACAAATATGAGAGGTTTTTCTATATATGTTGCCAATTATAAGACTACACTAGTTTTAAAATCTATATTACTTGTGCGGTCTGTTTACACTCTTTGCACAAAATATGTACATATAGCTGTCTGCTGATTTTATAATTATACTTATCTCCTTAATATTAGTCGGATATTTTGAACTACTACCATTATTATTTTTAAACTAATGTATTTTAAATGCCTATGTTCAAAATGTCCTATGAAAACCACATAAAATATGGATTGTTACACATACAGACTGACAACAGCCACTGATAAAGAGGTGTGTAAATCTCGAAACGCGTATGGCAATTCTGATAATTTGACTACAGCATTTACAGACTTCAATCCGAAGGAAACAGCGCGCTGCAATCTGTAAAGAGGTGACGTATAAAAATCACGTGAGACGCCACCAGGTACGTGATTACCATTTGAAAAATTCAGGATCACCATTCGAAAACTTTGAGAGTTTCGACTGAAGCCTATATCCATGTTAAGCTAATGGGAAAAGAAAATATCGCTGATTAAGCGTGCGGTCTATTTTGTCAAACAAAAACCACTAGCAGTGGTGAAGACACTACAAAGAGACTGCTTACATACCTCTTTCCATATGCTCATCAACCTGCTAACAAAGGAAATATAAGTGGTTTTACATGCTAAACATTGGGAATACTATTTGAAAAAATTGCTAAAAGCTTTGTGTTTTGCTGCTTCTCTAGTATCCCTTGTGGCCTTTTTCAAATAATCGATACTCTTGAGACTTTTTCAAATAGTCGATGCCTTCAAAGATCGTTTCTTTTGAACATTTCAACTGACTAATTCATATCAGTCCTAAGAGTCGATCATTACATCGATTTATACCATCAAAACTGACTATAATATCGATTGAAAATTCATCGAATTTTGTTTTTGTTTTTACATAAATATGTTTTAATGTTATTTTTAAAAGTTATTTTAAATGTATAATGGCATGTTTATATAAACTTTTCCGATGCAACTACTTATGATCTGAGTGCCCGTTTTTCACGTATATCATATAAAGTCTTGACAAAGAGAAGAGAGGGCGGTGGTCTGGGAATACCTGACGTAGGTACATACTATAAAGCAATTCAGATATAAAGATGTCTAGAGTTAGTGCAACCACTAAGACAGAAAGAGGTCAGAGAACTTTGTGAATACAGTGTCGGGCCTTCTTTCCAAAAATACCTTTGGCTCCCCAAAATAAAGAGAGACTCTGTAGAAGGCATGGACCCTTTATTTAAGGGAGTATACATGACGTGGAGCTCGGAGAAGGATATTTTAGCCCCTTCTCCATCTCCTCTGATGCCAACAAACCTTCTCCCTGACCTGCTGGAAATCCCGATAAAAATATTCCCAGATCTTTGGTCCACTTTTGCTAAGATTGGAGTGGGAGACTTTATGGGAGAAATAGATCATTACCTAAAAGAAAAACTTACTGAAACAATTAGAGAATCTCCAACATTCTTCCTAGCCAATTCACATATAAACACTGTGTCAAGAGAGCTGCGGGGAAATTCTTGTTCCAAAGACCCCTTACTGACTTAGAAGCTTTATTGACAACTGCTCAGGCAAAGCAAAGGAGGATCCCCGAGATTTGCTTGGTGCTGGGAGGTCAGAGTGAGACCAAAAAACCGCCCTATTTGCTGGCGTGGGAAAAATAACTAAATATTGAGCTCTCAGAGCAGGAGACAAAAAAGATACTAGCAGCCTCACAAGGGTTTTCACAATG
Source organism: Bufo bufo (assembly GCF_905171765.1). Taxonomy (NCBI): domain Eukaryota; kingdom Metazoa; phylum Chordata; class Amphibia; order Anura; family Bufonidae; genus Bufo; species Bufo bufo. Next base: position 345,092,300 of record NC_053390.1, on the reverse strand, counting down.
TGTACGTCTACAAGAGAACCACTTTAAACTTCTCTCTAGATGGTACAGAACACCAGAATTTTTATTCAAAAGAGGGCTTTCTGATTTCCAGAGGTGCTGGAGATGTGGTGAAGGAGTAGGCTCTTTATCACACATATGGTGGGCATGCCCCCGGATCACCAAGTTTTGGGAGGAGGTAAACAAGGCAGTCAAGAAAATAGCTTTGCCAGACTTTAATATTTCTTTAGAGATGGTAGTTCTTTCGAAACCCACTAGCCATTATACACCTACAAAGAAAAACCTAATAACTCATCTGATAGCAATAGCTAAGTCTCTCATACCACTACACTGGTTAGACACGAGTCCTCCCACCTTTCAAGAATGGAAGGCGAAGGTAGACCAAATCTACAACTTTGAAGAAATGACTAGCTGGATAAATAGAAGTCATGATAGCTTCCTAAAAATCTGGAAATTCTGGGAAGTAGTAAAAACCGATAGTTAGAGCTCCACATAGGAGCGAGCGGGTTGTAAAGTGGCGACTCAGCGTGTTAATAGGAAATTAAGTTCAAATTAACTGAAAAGTGAGTCATATATTAGAAATGATAAGAGAAACTTGGCTGGTTCCCCCCCTCCCTCTCCAATTTTTCTCCTCCCCCCCCCTTCCTTTTTGTTCCATTTAGAGGTTCTGATTTTATAAAGTTAGATCAAAGCTCGACATCTGGGGTTTACCAGAATAAGTGCACAAGAGCTCTTATGTTCAGATATTGAATAATATATGCTTTTATATCCTATAAAACTATCTCCTTAAGCATAGATGTACACTCACCTAAAGAATTATTAGGAACACCATACTAATACGGTGTTGGACCCCCTTTTGCCTTCAGAACTGCCTTAATTCTACGTGGCATTGATTCAACAAGGTGCTGATAGCATTCTTTAGAAATGTTGGCCCATATTGATAGGATAGCATCTTGCAGTTGATGGAAATTTGAGGGATGCACATCCAGGGCACGAAGCTCCCGTTCCACCACATCCCAAAGATGCTCTATTGGGTTGAGATCTGGTGACTGTGGGGGTCATTTTAGTACAGTGAACTCATTGTCATGTTCAAGAAACCAATTTGAAATGATTCAAGCTTTGTGACATGGTGCATTATCCTGCTGGAAGTAGCCATCAGAGGATGGATACATGTTCTCATTGTGTTTACGCCAAATTCGGACTCTACCATTTGAATGTCTCAACAGAAATCGAGACTCATCAGACCAGGCAACATTTTTCCAGTCTTCAACAGTCCAATTTTGGTGAGCTCGTGCAAATTGTAGCCTCTTTTTCCTATTTGTAGTGAAGATGAGTGGTACCCGGTGGGGTCTTCTGCTGTTGTAGCCCATCCGCCTCAAGGTTGTGCATGTTGTGGCTTCACAAATGCTTTGCTGCATACCTCGGTTGTAATGAGTGGTTATTTCAGTCAACGTTGCTCTTCTATCAGCTAGAATCAGTCGGCCCATTCTCCTCTGACCTCTAGCATCCACAAGGAATTTTTGCCCACAGGACTTCCACATACTGGATGTTTTTCCCTTTTCACACCATTCTTTGTAAACCCTAGAAATGGTTGTGCGTTAAAATCCCAGTAACTGAGCAGATTGTGAAATAGTCAGACCGGCCCGTCTGGCACCAACAACCATGCCACGCTCAAAATTGCTTAAATCACCTTTCTTTCCCATTCTGACATTCAGTTTGGAGTTCAGGAGATTGTCTTGACCAGGACCACACCCCTAAATGCATTAAAGCAACTGCCATGTGATTGGTTGACTAGATAATTGCATTAATGAGAAATAGAACAGGTGTTCCTAATAATTCTTTAGGTGAGTGTATATCATTTATACTGTGCATCTGCTGTTATTTTCGGCTTTTGTAGCCATATGATGCTTTAAAAGATGTTACCTGATTGTAAAGGAAATGTTTTCCAAGCTTGAAAAAATCTTTGAAAAATAAAGAATTTATAAAAAAAAAAAAAAAAAGGTTTCACATGTAAAAAAAATAATTCCCCAAGAAAGTGATAATATATATATTTTTTAAATATCATTTTTTTTATAAAATAGACATTTTTGGTATTGCCGCGTCCATGACAGTCGGCTCTATAAATATACCACATGATCGACCCAGCCCGATAAACACCATAAAAAAAAAAAAGAAAACTGTCAAAAAAAGCTATTTTTGTCACCTTACATCACAAAAAGTGCAACACCAAGTGATCAAAAAGGCGTATGTCCCACAAAATGGAACCAATAAAACCGTCACGTCATTCCACTAAAAATCAGGTTCTACATAAGAAAATCGATAAAAAAAATTAAAAACTATAGCTCTCAGAACATAGAGACACTAAAACATCATTTTTGGGGTTTCAAAAATGCTATTATTGTGTTAAAGTGAGATAAATAAATAAAAGTATACATATTAGGTATCGCCGCCACCGTAACAACCAGCTCTATAAAAATATCACATGACTGAACCCCTCAGGTGAACGCTGTAAAAACAAATAAATAAAAACTGTGCTAAAACAACCAATTTTTTTGGTCACCTTGCCCCATCAGGTGTTATAATGAATGATCAAAAAATCATATGTACCCAAAAATAGTACCAATAAAACTGGCACCTTATCCCCTAGTTTCCAAAATGGGGTCACTTCAGGGGGGCTTCAAATGTGACATGGCGTCTAAAAACCATATGGCGCTCCTTTTCTTCTGCGCCCTGCCGTGTGCCCATACAGCAGTTTAGGACCACATGCGGGGTGTTTCTGTAAACCGCAGAATATGGGTAATAAATATTGAGTTTTGTTCGGCTGTTAACCATCGATATGTTAAAGAAAAAATTGGATTAAAATGGAAAATCTGCCAAAAAAGTGAAATTTAAAAATTTGATCTCCATTTTCCTTTAATTCTTGTGGAACGCCTATAGAGTTAACAAAGTTTTTAAAATAGGCTTTAAGTAACTTGAGGGGTGTAGTTTCTACAATGGGGTCATTTATGGGGGTATCCACTATGTAGGCCCCACAAAGTGACTTCAGACCTGAACTGGTCCTTTAAGTGGATTTTGGCAATTTTCTAAACTTCTAAGCCTTCTAACATCCTAAAAAAATAAAATGACATTTCCAAAATGATGCGAACCTAAAGTAGACATATGGGGAATGTTAAGTAATAAATATTTTATGAGGTATCCCTTTCTGTTTTAAAAGCAGAGAAATAGAAATTTAGAAAATTGGCAATTTTTCAAAATGTTTGGTAAATTTGGGATTTTTTTCATAAATAAAGGTGAAATATATTGACTCAAATTTATGACTAGCATGAAGTACAATGTGTCATTAGAAAAGAATCTCTGAATGGCTTGGATTAGTAAAAGCGTTCCAAAGTTATTGCCACATATGTCAGATTTGCAAAATTAGGTCTGGTCAGGAATAGGGCAAATGGCCCAGATGTGAAGTGGTTAACTTCCAAGCCTTCAAACTGAGATTGGGCCACCAAGTGGGAAGAATATGAGTAGGCAGATTGGCCTGGATATACCTCATTTATAGCGATTCCTGACAAATTAATTCTGAACAAATCAAAATTCTTATCTAACTTTGGCGAAGCTGGCAAATCTAATTTTTTAAAACTTTGCTCATGTCTAGTGATTGCAGCAAGATCTATGGGGATTTCCCCCAGTGATATAATCAGAGGTTGGGTAAGCCCTCTGCAGCCAGCCATGTGGACCTAGAAATGACCCCAGGACTAGTTCAGTGATCCTGCTGTTAGTGCACATCAGTGTGCCATGGCCTCTTTAAACAGCAGATTTGTGTGGGTGCCAAGAGTCAGAACCCCACCGATCAGATATTTAAAAAATATATAGGTTTTGGTAGGGTGTACTGTAGGGGAAACAGGACATGGTACATGGCTAGCCAGGAAAAGTGTACTGTACTGCATAGGCATTACTATTATAAAGTAAAACACCTAGCTAACTTAAAGTACAGAATATAGTCAAAAATAATAATAATAAACTGATATTTCTATAATTCTACATTGACAATGCTAGACTGAGTGCTCACTGATCTCTGCTTAGCATCATTATTTTTGAAAATAGAACTATGCATTACAATTTTTCAAAATTCACTCCTGATTGGCTGTCCACAATTACAATATGCTGTAGGCGAGTTTGTAAAGTTTTTACTTTTCCTTGATATCACAACTGAGAACATTTTTTGGATAAGGCGCCTACCAATCTACAGTATGTTTTATATTTATTGTACAGTCATTATAGATTCACATAGTTTCTAGATTTCGATCACATTGATTTGAGTAACATAGTATCAGAGGAAAGGGTATATTTTTAATATTTGCTTAACTTCTATATTATAGAGTTAGATGAACCATTTTACTCCACTCAAATGTGATTTTACAAATGCAACAATAAGTTGAACAGCAAGTAATTGTCCAAAAGCAAAAATCCTCACTTGACATTACGTAAATTCTATTTATTTTTCTTTTCATTTTTGATATTATGTGAATGAAGCTCATTAGTACATTACTGTGAAGTCTTTTAAGTTGGCTGCATGAAACTTCAAAAACAAATATTGAAAAGATTAAAAAAACAACAGCATTAGATCTGACATTAACTTTTACTTATTAATTGGCTTTACTTTGCAAGTAGGGAAATTACATGTAATGCAAGGTTTAAAATGTAGAAATATTAAAAAGATGAAAGCTCTTGTTAATGGGGATTACAAGGCTCTCTTTCTGTAGTTAATTAATTAGTGTCGATATTTACCTTTTGATTCTGTTAAAGATGCATTCGATTTCTCCAGAAATTACTTTTTATTAATAGGAACTGTAGAATAGTCTACGCATGCTAGTTAAAACATATCACAAGTATTACTGCATATGGTTCTTATTTCTACATGCATTATATGGTAGCAATTCTCTACATCTGATATGTAGACTAGAGATGAGCGCATTTTTCAAAAATTTGATTAGGCCAGTCGGCAGAATACTTTGAAAAAATTCAGTTCGATACGAATTTATTTGCTGCGAATCGCGTTAAAAAACTTTTTTTGGGCTGCAGAGAGCCTTTATAGTGGTGTAGAACACTGTGCCTTGCAGTAACACGCTTAGGGAGTCTGCTGTAGTAGTGAAATAATACTGTGAGTCAGTATGTCATGCAGATGACAGGTGTTGATCTTAGAATCACTGCACACTTCACTTATTTGGGCAGTCACGGGGCCAAAACTGACCAAATGACTCAAGTATGAACTCAGCCTTACAGGTCGATGTTAGTGCCAAGAAGAAGCGCACTACTTTTACACCTTGGTCAGCTGATTTCACATAGATAAATCACTGAATAGAGTGGCCTAACTGGGAGGAAATGCTCAAACCCCAAATACTGTAGCGTATTTATAACCGGGGGAGCAGATCCTTCACATGTGATCCGTTGCTAACGGCAATCCCCAACAAAAATGCATACAATGGAGGATGCCAGCAGCGGACCACATGTACCACAAAAACATCCTACACGAGATTAAATAATGTGTGGATGAAAATATAAGAGTAAGGCTACTTTCACACTAGCGTTCGGGTGTCCGCTCGTGCGCACCGTTTGAAGGGGCTCACGAGCGGCCCCGAACGCATCCGTCTGGCCCCAATGCATTCTCAGTGGAGGCGGATCCACTGAGAATGCATCCGCCTGCCAGCGTTCAGCCTCCGCTCCGCTCAGTGAGCGGACACCTGAACGCTGCTTGCGGGTGTCTGCCTGGCCGTGCGGAGGCGAGCGGATCCGTCCACACTTACAATGTAAGTCAATGGGGACGGATCAGCTTGAAGATGACACTATATGGCTCAATCTTCAAGCGGATCCGTTCCCCATTGACTTACAATGTAAAGTCTGAACGGATCCGCTCAGACAACTTTCACACTTAGAAAATTTTCTAAGTTTTAATGCAGACGCATCCGTTCTGAATGGATGCGAACGTCTGCATTATCGGAGCGGATCCGTCTGATGAAACATCAGACGGATCCGCTCCGAACGCAAGTGTGAAAGTAGCCTAAATAGATCACTGCAAATCGTGCACCACAATAGTATACAACTGACAGTACAAGGCTAAACCCTAACACTGATGTTAAAAAATTAGATTTCAGCCAATATATTCCTGTAAGGAACAAATCGGAGTCCGCGCACCCTGCCAAGGTATCTCAGCATAGCGGGACCTATCGCTAACCTACCTATAGTGTGTGAACACTGTCCGATAGGTGCCAAGGTCCGACCCATAGCCAAACTCCCACATACCTCCAAAGTAAGATCACTCATACAATGGGAGGAGGGATGAGGCTGCCAGCCCCACCTATAGCAGGCCATGTGACACAAGCGGGTGGCAGCCTCAGAATAGTAGCTGAGGCAGGTAGCCAGAATAAACCGGTCTCTTTTGTCAGTGTTGGTGTGGCACCATGGATGATCTAGTCTGATGCATCAGAAATTGGTGGGTGGAAATCCTGGCTGATCCACGCCTGATTCATCTTGACAAAGGTCAGTCTCTCCACATTTTGGATGGACAGACGAGTTCTTCTTGAGGTAAATATGGCCCCTGCCACACTAAACACCCATTCCGATGCCACACTACTGGTCGGGCAGGACAGCTTTTCCAGGGCAAACTCGCAGGTCTGACCCTCTGTGCTCACATTCCACTACCATGGCTGCTGGGGAGGGGTGGGGTGGCATGAGCTGTACTCACGTTCCACTGCCATGGCTGCTGGGGAGGGGTGAGGTGGCAGGAGCAGTAAGAGTTCCATCAGCAGCAGCCTGAATCTAGTCCAGTTTGGCTGGCTAGTAGTCCAGCGGATCTTCAATGACGGCTGGCAGGGTGCACTCCAAGTATGCCACCACCTGCTGGTTCAGCTTCTGCTCTATGTCTAGATGCTGGTGAGTAGTTTCTTCACTAGGTGGGTGAAGTAAGCAGCTCATCAGCGGACTAGACTCAGGCTGCTGATGGAGCTGGTACTGCTCCTGCCACCCCACCCCTCCCCAGCAGCCATGGCAGTGGAACGTGAGGACAGCTCATGCCACCCCACCCCTCCCCAGCAGCCATGGTAGTGGAATGTGAGCACAGAGGGCCCCCCGGTCAGACCTGCGAGAGGATAGACGATGGAGCAGATAGGTAGCAGCCAACTGACTACAAAGGATGTCTCTATAGCAGTTCAGTTTGTCCTCCCTCTCAACGGGTTGAAAAAAGGTCCCTATTTTGGACCGGCAGTGAGGGTCCAACAAGGTGGAGAGCCATAAGTCATCCCTTTGCCGAATGGTGACAATTCGGCTGTTACTACGCAAGCAAGTGAGCATGCTTCATGCTACTGTATTTGTGAAAGCGACTCGGAGGGACTCCCTGCCTCCATCTCCACTGCATACTGCCATGGTGTGTCTGGGTTCTCTGCCTCGTCCTCCTCATCGCCCTGTAGCTCCTCTGGCTGTTCCTTCTCCTCCTCTCCTGTCACCTGTGTAGAAAAACCACCCATTTCGCTTCACATTGCTTGTGCTCCAATGTCCACCTCCTACTTCAGTTCAGCCCCCACAGGGCTCATGTGGCCATGATATTAAGGTGCCACGTCTCCAGTCCCCTGACCAGCCAGATTTACCAGCATGTGTTCCAGGACATGAAGCAGTGGAATAACATTGTTCATCCCGTAGTCCTGGCGACTGACAAATAAAGTTGCCTATCCAAAGGGCCTGACCAAACGGCAGGTGTCACACATGAGCTGCCACTGGCTGACATCAAAGGTACACAGGGGAGTACTCCTATCCTCTTGGATCATCAAGAAATCGTTTATGGCCTTTCTCTGTTCGTACAGTCGGTCCAACATATGGAGGATGGAATTCCAACGGGTGGAAATGTCACATATCAGCCTATGTTGGGGGATGTCATTCTGCCTCTGCAGCTCAAGGAGGGTGTGTTTTGCGGTGTACGAATGGCTGAAGTGCATGCAAAGTTTCCTGGCCATTTTTAGGATGTCTTGCAGATGGGTGGAAGACTTCAGGAACCGCTTGACAACCAGATTGAACATGTGTGCTATGCAGGGTGCATGGCTCGGCCCTCCTTGATGCAGCGCCGACACCATGTTCTTCCTGTTGTCGGTCACCATGGTTCCGCTTTTCAGTTGTTGAGGAGAAAGCCATGATTCGATTTCTTGATGAAGAACACTGAGCAGTTCCTCCACTGTGTGACTCCGTTCTCCCAGGCAAACGAGGTGCAGAACAGCATGACACCGCCTTGCCCTGCACATGTGGTATGCTGGAGGGGCACTGTGGAGGTGGACATTGTCGCAGGACCAACGGCATGAGAACATGGAGGCGGATGCAGCGTGACCTGGCCATGTTTATGTTGTGGCTGTGCAGGAACCACATTCACTCAGTGGGCCATAAAGGACATGTAGTGTCCCTGACTGTAGTTCAGGGAGCTCCACATTTCGGCACTGCCGTATACTTTGACAGACACCGACAGGCTCAAGGACTGGCCCACCTTCTGTTCTACATATTTGTGCAGGGCTGGTACTGCCTTTTTGACAAAGAAATGACGGCTTGGGATTCTCCACCTCGGCTTGGCACAAGCCATCAGTTCTCTGAAAGGTGTGAAAGTCCACCACTTGGAAAGGGAGGAACTGCAGCATCAGCAACTTGGCCAGGAGCACGTTCAGCTTCTGTGCCGTTGGATGAGTGCACGCATACTGTTATCTCTTGGCATTTGCTTTGGTGATCGATCGTTAATGGAATGAGTGACAAGGAGTAGGAGGACGAGAAGCAGGAGCATCAGGACCGGAAGATGATGGGAAGTACAGACAGCTCCCTTCGGCTGAGGTGGTTGAGCCTTGACTGCTTGAAATCGACTGCGTGCCATTGGGTGATACAGCTGTTGCTACGGCAGGTTGAATGACCACATCGGAACCACGGTTCTCCCAGGCCACTTTATGGTGACGCTGCATTTGTTGATGCGGGGCCATGGTGCCAACATTGGCACCCTGGCCACGCTTGACCTTCTGCCCACAGATTCTACATATGGCCACGTTCACCTTCTCCGGAGGCTTAACAAAAAACTGCCACACCTCTGAGTAGATAATTTTATCCCCAACACTATGCTCTGACTGACTGCTACCGCCTCTGCCTCCGCAAACCAGTGCACTGCTACTTTCCGGGCAGTTAGGCTACCGCGAAGCAGGTGGTCTACCCCAGGCACGTTTGGCTCCCGACCTCCCACTGCTGCCACCCTGCTTACTCCCGGCCACGCTAGCAACTTGTTGGCTCCGCCGCTGCCTCACGGGCAAGCTGCCACCCTCTTCTCCTGATCATGATGAAGCCCCATCATCACCTGGCTCCCAAGTGCGATCAACTACATCATCATCATCATCGATTACTGTCTGCACGTCACTGATGCCCTCCTCAGCCATTTCTGGGTCAGGAGCCTGCCGCTAGCAACACCAGCTCCCAAGCCACTCTACTCATCACTACTTGCCCGCCTAGTGGAGGAAGCGGGGGATGTCTCCTCCACATCTTGGCTTGCCAGTAGCTGCTAGTAGCTCGTCTGTCACGGCCACGGTTTTGGCCGTGACTCCTTGGGAGCCGCATACAGTTGCCCGCGGTTTGGATTGTTGTTTCAACCGCAGCTTGAGGCTTGATGTTGTTTGCCTCAAGTGCGGTTGCCACGGACAACAGGTATGTGTGCGGTCCCTTTGGAGTTTGTGTGCGTGTATGTATGCACTGTTGTTAGTCTGTGTGCACTCTGTATATTGTGTGGTGTGCACGGACACCTTTCCTGCACTGTGGTTGCCCGTGGCAACGTTTGTCGTTGTGTACATGTGGTGGCAGTGTCCCGGCCTTGGGGCTGACTCCCAGGACACGGTTGCCACCCATGTCGTTGCCTGCGGCAACAACCACAGTGTGTTTGTTGTGTTGGACACTTTCCCTTTAAGCTGGTGTTTTCCCTTTCCTGTGGTGCTGGAAGGGTTAACTCCCTTCCCAGTGTGTGTGATGTCACTGGGTGTGTCTGACCGTTGGGTGTGGCCTCTTAGGCCTATAAAGCCTCTCACTTTGGCATGGCTCAGTAGGTTGCTTCAGTCATGCTTTGCTGTTGCAGCCTCCTGTGATTTCCATCTTCTTGTAAGGGCCACCCTTCCGGTCATAAGTTCTAATACCGTGATGTGTTGTTGATGTCTTGTGTCTTTTGTTTTTGTGCAGCTATGGATCTCCTGGTCCCTGTGTGTCTTCATGTGTGTGCTGTTTACCTTTGTCTGTGTGGACAGCCTCTCCTTAGCACGGGTTCCAGTCAGCAAGTCTGAGACAGGTTTGTGTGGAACTGTTTGGTTCACCTGTCTTATCCATAGTCCTGTTTATGTACCCCCTTCTTAATGCTGCTTGGCCAGTGAGACTCCTGCTCCTCCGTGCCTAGGAGGAGTGGGTTGTCTTACCCTGCTCCTTAGCCCAGGGATCGGTCGGAGGGTAAGTCAGGGATCCGAGGTTCCTGCGCATGGGTCCTCCTACCATCAAGGTCGGCCCATGCAGGTAGGAGACAGGGTCAGCATTAGGGACGCAACAGGAGGTGACCTGCTCCCTGATTCTGTGTTCCTGGCGAGTAGCGACTGGACATCTTCCATCACCGCACGGCTGAGGATTTCCTCCATCCTCAGCCGTGACATCGTCCTCACTGTATACTGCAGCTGAGCCCACAGCATACAATCCTTCTCTGGCTCAGACTTTTTTTTAATCTATCATCTTCCCTGTTTTCACGATTTTTATTTTTATCTTAGCCAACTCCTTTTCTGTTTTTCATTGACCTTCATTTATGACGGCTCAATCATACTGTTGTATTCATCTGAACAATGTCTGAGTAACATGATGCCCATGAAAGTATATGAATTATTACACTTTAGTATGCCTATGATTTCAAGGGGTAAAATATAGAAGTGAAGTGATCATTTATGAAATAATATACATCAGTTTTGGGCAAGGCCTGGATTATGGCACATTAACTATGTGTGGCTTTTGAAAAAGTCACCAAAAAGTTGCAACCTACCCCCTGGTCTACTTTTACACCTAAAAGTGTAAACCACACTACACTCATGTGACATATATTAAAAGTGCACTAGTCCGTAAATTTGGTGCAGACACACAAAGCAAAGCCAGACTCACTGTAAAACAACCTTAAATGATAAATGACCCCCAGAGGGTTTTTTTTTAGATTCCATATGAATTCAACAGAAAATAATTTTGTCATGCTCCTATGGTTGAGGTATTTTCTCTTGCAAGGATTGAATGTAGGGATGAATATATTCATAATATGGTGTCTTTTGAATATTGAGTACAAATGGCTCAATATATCATAGAGCTACAGATGGAGCAGGGTTAGCACTCTAGCTCTAAACTCAAATTTCTTAACTCATTGCGTTATCTTCATACAAAAGCAATTGAAAAGAAGGTATTTGCTTAGATTAGATAACACAACTCAGAAATTTAAAAGCTCAAACATTTTAAGTGGTGGAAAGGGTACTTTTCAGCAAACAGGTGTCTCACAGAAGGCAGAAGAACTTGTTAAAGGATTTCAAAGCACACATTTGTGAAAAAAAAAAAATTACTAGCAGACACCATTTTTTCCCACAAGGGGTTAAGGGAGAAAATGTACCTCCGTATGTATTACCCATTTTCTCACCATTCAGGAAACACTGCATATGTGCTTGTAGCCTGCTGTATGGGTGCACATCAGGGCTCAGAATGTGAGGAACACCGTGTGGCTTTTGGAGGGCAGATTTTGCTGGAATAATTTTCAGGCACCAATTCGTATTTGAAGACACCCTGAGAAACCCCGACAGTGAAAACTGCAAAAACGAGGCTCTAGGGGTGCCAGAACATAAAAGGAAATTGAAGAAATGCCCCATTTAATAAAATGACACCCTTCAATGTATTTGTCTAGGGGTATAATGGGAACATTAAATTATAATTTTTATTTTTTTATTTTTTTTTGGGGGGGAGCTATTATTGGATTGCCAAATGGAAAAATGCTAAGCTGAAAATGTCTTCCCATGGATTAATTAAGATATGAATGAAATGGACTTAATGGATATCAATGGAGGTGTGATAAACTTGAAAGCACTCTCCAATGCAGAGGCCCGGTTTATAGGGGCAGGTCTGACAGTAATGAGTGGTCTCTTTCCTAATCCTTCTAACCGAGAAAACGTGACACCTTTTTTGGAGTTGCCTTTTTTTTTTTCTGTGGGGGGAAGTAGTCCAGGGAAATGCTACCCATGTATTATTCTTCAGACCCCAGAAGCACTGCTGACTGAAATACTGCCCTCTCCTTCCTGAATGCCAAAAATCTATATTTTATTATGTTTTCCTGAAATTCCAAGAAGGTCCCCCCATGACCAGCGGTTCTATGGATGACAAAGGCATTATATAGTGACACTTGGGTTAGGTACACAGCTAATTGTTTGTACAACACCTTATATTTTCTTAAGGCACTGTAGGGCTGTAGTACCTGGTCTGAAAGATCCACTCCGCCCATGTAATCCTGGATACACACAGGCTTGGTGTTCTGCTCTGTGGTTCCTCGGACTGGGACTGGGGTGGGCTGATTTGCATGGATGGTAGTTAACACAAGAACATCTCGTTTGTCCTTGTATTTTAGCAACATCAAATTTTCTGAGCAAACAGTGCTGCTTTCCCTGCGATGAGCTGTCTGGTCTATAAACCATTTAGGGAGCCCTTTTTGAGTCCGTCTAATTGTGCCACATGTGCCTATGCCTCTGGCAGCAAGGCATTCAGGAGAGGGACACTATTGTAAAAGTTGTCCAAATATAGATGGTATCCGAAATCCAACAGGGGGTGGACTAAATCCCATACTATCTTCCCACTTATACCCAGAACCGGGGGACAACCGGGGCTCAATTTTTGAATCTTTTCCTTTGAAGTGGACCAATGATTCATCCACTGAGATGCATTTTGGGGGGTATATACTTGACCAAATTTGGAATTGTAGTGGTCAACCACTGGCCTAATTTTAAAGTCTGTCATAACTGGGGTCGCTTGGGGGTGGGCATTCAATTATGTAGAAATCTTTTAATAGCTTTGAAACGGGCACGGGGCATGGCAAGACATAAAGAGGGGTGTGATGAAGAATATCTTTGTTCCAATACGAACATATATATATATATATATATATATATATATTTTATAATGCTCATGCTTAGGAGAAGTCCCGAAAACGTTTGCATTTCAGTGGGGGTCCATTTGTGGGGCCTTGAAAGATAACTGTCTGGATGGGAGACAATCAATTGCTCTGCATACACTGTGTGCAGAATTATTAGGCAAATGAGTATTTTGACCACATCATCCTCTTTATGCATGTTGTCTTACTCCAAGCTGTATAGGCTCGAAAGCCTACTACCAATTAAGCATATTAGGTGATGTGCATCTCTGTAATGAGAAGGGGTGTGGTCTAATGACATCAACACCCTATATTAGGTGTGCATAATTATTAGGCAACTTCCTTTCCTTTGGCAAAATGGGTCAAAAGAAGGACTTGACAGGCTCAGAAAAGTCAAAAATAGTGAGATATCTTGCAGAGGGATGCAGCACTCTTAAAATTGCAAAGCTTCTGAAGCGTGATCATCGAACAATCAAGCGTTTCATTCAAAATAGTCAACAGGGTCGCAAGAAGCGTGTGGAAAAACCAAGGCGCAAAATAACTGCCCATGAACTGAGAAAAGTCAAGCGTGTAGCTGCCAAGATGCCACTTGCCACCAGTTTGGCCATATTTCAGAGCTGCAACATCACTGGAGTGCCCAAAAGCACAAGGTGTGCAATACTCAAAGACATGGCCAAGGTAAGAAAGGCTGAAAGACGACCACCACTGAACAAGACACACAAGCTGAAACGTCAAGACTGGGCCAAGAAATATCTCAAGACTGATTTTTCTAAGGTTTTATGGACTGATGAAATGAGAGTGAGTCTTGATGGGCCAGATGGATGGGCCCGTGGCTGGATTGGTAAAGGGCAGAGAGCTCCAGTCCGACTCAGACGCCAGCAAGGTGGAGTTGGAGTACTGGTTTGGGCTGGTATCATCAAAGATGAGCTTGTGGGGCCTTTTCGGGTTGAGGATGGAGTCAAGCTCAACTCCTAGTCCTACTGCCAGTTTCTGGAAGACACCTTCTTCAAGCAGTGGTACAGGAAGAAGTCTGCATCTTTCAAGAAAAACATGATTTTCATGCAGGACAATGCTCCATCACACGCGTCCAAGTACTCCACAGCGTGGCTGGCAAGAAAGGGTATAAAAGAAGAAAATCTAATGACATGGCCTCCTTGTTCACCTGATCTGAACCCCATTGAGAACCTGTGGTCCATCATCAAATGTGAGATTTACAAGGAGGGAAAACAGTACACCTCTCTGAACAGTGTCTGGGAGGCTGTGGTTGCTGCTGCACGCAATGTTGATGGTGAACAGATCAAAACACTGACAGAATCCATGGATGGCAGGCTTTTGAGTGTCCTTGCAAAGAAAGGTGGCTATATTGGTCACTGATTTGTTTTTGTTTTGTTTTTGAATGTCAGAAATGTATATTTGTGAATGTTGAGATGTTATATTGGTTTCACTGGTAAAAATAAATAATTGAAATGGGTATATATTTGTTTTTTGTTAAGTTGCCTAATAATTATGCACAGTAATAGTCACCTGCACACACAGATATCCCCCTAAAATAGCTAAAACTAAAAACAAACTAAAAACTACTTCCAAAAATATTCAGCTTTGATATTAATGAGTTTTTTGGGTTCATTGAGAACATGGTTGTTGTTCAATAATAAAATTAATCCTCAAAAATACAACTTGCCTAATAATTCTGCACTCCCTGTATACAGTATATTTGTTTGCTCCTCCATTAGGTCATCAGTGAAGAATAATTTGAAAAAAATAATATCACTTAAAACTTGTGGTATCTACATTGATGCCTGGAGTGGCTGCAAATTCAGGCATCTGGGGCACATAGTTATCTGTGGGGATCCATGAAGAGTCACTTTTATGGGGCTGCGACTGTGCATTACTCCTAGGACACCTATGAGGGAGTTCATCATTAGGTGAATCATTTGAGGAAAATAAAAATAAAAATGTCACTTCATCTCCACTGTTGGAGTAAGTGTCCTCAAAAAGCATGGCATATGCCTCTTCAGCAGTGAAAAACTATTTTAAACTGTAAACTAACATAGATTATTTATATTTTTTTAACAGCAAACTAAAATCCTGTATAACGTTTAGGATAAAAACTCCCTGAGTCACTTGACAGTTATTGACAGGTATTACAGGTAGCACAGATGGCTGATGATGAGCCTCAGGAGGCTGAAAATTATATACAGGGGTCTAGTATGGGGCACAGAGTAGTGCCAATATCCTTTGGGGTTAATTAATGTATTATTTTACAGTTATAGGTGTCACAAATCCACATGGGACATAGGAGACTTATATTTTACACAATGGTGCCACTCAAGCACAGGACACTAGTATGAAGGAGAAAGGCACACATAGTGGCAGGGTTATTATTATTATTTTTTTATGCAACTTGAGAGTGTGTGACAGGTGTCTTGACGGACGGACAGGCTGGTGTGACAGGTGTCTTGATAGATGGACAGAATGGAGTGACAGGTGTCTTAACAGACAGACAGGCTGGAGTGACAGGTGTCTTGACGGACAGACAAGCTGGAGTGACAGGTGTCTTGACGGACTGACAGACTTGAGTGACAGGTGTCTTGACGGAGAGGCTGGAGTGACAGGTGTCTTGACGGAGAGGCTGGAGTGACAGGTGTCTTGACAGACAGACAGGCTGGAGTGACAAATGTCTTGACGGAAGGACAGACTCGAGTGACAGGTATCTTGACGGACAGGCTGTAGTGATAGGTGTCTTAAAGGACGGACAGGCCGGAGTGAAAGGTGTCTTGATAGACAGGCTGGAGTGACAGGTGTCTTGACGGACGGACAGGCTGGAGTGACAGGTGTCTTGACGGACGGACAGGCTGGAGTGACAGGTGTCTTGACGGACGGACAGGCTGGAGTGACAGGTGTCTTGACAGGCAGACAGCTGGAAGTGACAGGTGTCTTGACGGACAAACAGACTGGAGTGACAGGTGTCTGGATGAGGTGATGATGACAGGACTGATCTGTCATTGACTGGGGAAAATCAGGGACAGAAGAGTGGCAGATCGGCACTGAAGGAGTTAATTATGTGTGAGGCAGGGGATGAGGCACAGAACTGATGATGACAGATGATGGCTGATGACAGATGTGACACAGAACTGATCTGTGTCACTGACTGGGGCACAGAAGGGTGGCGTTTCGAGACTGAAGGGGTTAAAAGGGGTTAAAACGTTTGTGTTGAATGGATTCTGACAAAGCTCCTTTTCGGATCGCTTACCTGACAGGAATTGGGATGATCAGAGAAGGAGAGGACACACAGTACACAAAGTCCCTCCCTAAATAGCGTCAATGTGCTGTGATTGGTCCATCTGCAGTAATGGACCAATCACAACGATCACCGGCCGGTGAGCGCTGCGATTGGCACCCCGCCGGCGTCACTGGCTGCCTAGCAACCCCTGTGTTCTGGCAAAACTGATCTATCAGAGCATCGCTCCGTGCGCTGACAGTGTAATCGCATCACATACATGCACGTGGGGATGCGGTGAGGCACCACATTCCCCCACGTACATGTACGTGGTGATGCGGGAAGGCGTTAACAGGGTTTATTACAAAGACATATTTCTACGTCTTATTTGCCCTTGTGCGGATCAGTTATATGTTCTAAAGCATTTTTTGGCTTGTATTCGTAGGAAAAAAGGGGCTTATTAGCCGTTGCGTCGTGAAAAGAGACAATTACAGCCCTTTTTAGCGTGTATTAGTGGATAAAAATATATATTATTTGCCGTTTAGCGGTGAAGTTATATGTTCTAAAGCCCTTTTTGCCGTGTATTAGTGGCAAAAAAATATATATTATTTGTTGTTCAGCAGTGCAGTTATATGTTCTAAAGCCTTTTGTGGAGTGTACAAGTGGAAAAAAGTAAGGGCCTATTTGCCGTTCAGCGGTGCAGCTATATGTTCTAAAGCCCTTTTTTTGCATGTATTATTGGCATGAAAAAAAGCAATTGCCGTTGTATGGTAAAGTAAGAAATTACATCAATTTTTGGAGTGTATTAGTGAAAAAATATATATATATATTTGTCGTTCAGCGGGGCAGTTATATTTTCTAAAGCCCTTTTTGGCGTGAGGTAGTGGCCCCAAAAAAAGTATTTGACGTTGTGTGGTGAAGTTTAAAGTGTGGTTCTGAAACAGCATGGGGAGGATGTCTGGATGCATCTTGTACTCGCAGGTCGCTGCTGGGAACGATGTTGTCCGAATAATACGCCAGAAGTGACAATAATACGCACAAAACTGAAGAACAAAAAAATTATTTTAGAGGAAAAATTGATAGGAAACATTATTTCCTGTATATTTACTTGCATAAAAAGTGCAAGTGCTGCCAAAAATTACAAGGAAGAGGCACTCCAACACAACCTTTATATCACATAAAGGAGGGCCTCATTCACATTGTGGTACAATTGTTCATGTAGTGGGACTCCTACACTCCTAAAGCCAATGCACTAAGTGAAAGGGCTGCCAAAAATTACAATAAACCAGCACTCCAATACACCCTTTGTTACACATAAAGGAGGGCATCATACACAGCCTTGAAAAATTATGATTGATGGCCTTCTGGTGACCCTCAAAAACATTTGGAGCAAGGTCCTGCTGATCTGACCATCTAAAACATTATGGGCAAGGGCCGATCGCACGTCCCCGTGATTGTGACAATCCATTCGGATGTCTGCCCTAAAAACTTTTGATGTTATTTTCAGCCCAAACCATGTAGACCATGTCTAACGGGGGAATCATGGTTTGATTCTGGAGAGGGAGCCTGAGAAACAGCTACGGCTACCACATCCAAGCAAGGCAGCAAGCGAGCAAATTACCTATTAGGTATAATTAGGTTCGTGCCTGCTGGTGAGCTGACCCTGTAAAAGATTTTAGGAGCGTGCCTGCTGGTGAGCTGACCCTGTAAAAGATTTTGGGTTCGGGCCTGCTGGTGATCTGATCCTGTAAAACATTAAATGCGAGGGCCTTCAGGTGAGCTGACCCTGTAAAACATTATAAGCGAGGGAATGCAGGTGAGCTAACCCTCTAAAAAATTTAATGAGAGTGCCTTCAGGTAAGCTGACCCTGTAAAAGATTTGAGGTGTGTGTCTGCTGGTGGGCTGACCCTGTAAAAGATTTTATGTGCGGGCCTGCACGTGAGCTGACCCTCTAAAAAATTAAATACAAGGGCCTTCAGGTGAGCTGACCCTGTTAAAGATTTGAGGTGCGGGCCTGCTGGTGAGCTGACCCTGCAAAAGATTTGAGGTGCGAGCCTGCTGGTGAGCTAACCCTGCAAAATATTTTATGTGCGGGTCTGCTGGTGAGCTGACCCAGTAAAAGATTGTAGGTGAAGGCCTGCTGGTGAGCTGATGCTCTAAAAAATTATATGCAAGGGCTTGAAGGTGAGCTGATCCTGTAAAAAATTGTAGACGAGGGCCTGCTGGTGAGCTGACCCTCTAAAAAATTATATGCGAGGGCCTGCAGCTGAGCTGACCCTCTAAAAAATTAAATGTGAGGGCCTGCAGCTGAGCTGACCCTCTAAAGAATTATATGCGAGGGCCTGCATGTGAACTGACCCTGTAAAACATTATATGTAAAGGGCATATATGCGAGGGCATTATATGTGACAAATAAGCATGTTGATATGATGGAAGAGAAGTAGAAGAAAAGGAAGATTCAAACATATACCTTTGTTTGTGGTGGAATGGGTGCATGGGGATACAGTGTATTCAGTACATTATAAACACATTTAAAGTGCCTTTATGTTCAGCCGCTTTCCTCTTGTGAAGTCGAGAAGTCATGGTCAATCCAGGCCTTGTTAATTTTTTTAAGAGTCAACCTATCAGCATTTTCAGTTGACAGGCGGATATGCTTATCTGTTATAATGCCACTAGCAGCACTAAATACCTGCTCAGACAAAACGCTGGCGGCAGGGCAGGCCAGCACCCCCAAGACGTAGAGTTCGTGCCACGTGTCCAGCTTGGACACCTAGTAGTTGTAAGGCACTGAGGGATCATTGAGGATGCTGACACGGTCTGCTATGTACTCCTTCACCATCTTGCAAAATGTTTCCCTCCTTGTGACACTAGGCCATGCATCAGGGTGAGGGTGCTGGCGGGGTGGCATGAAACTGTCCCAGGTTTTGGAGAGTGTTGCTCTGCCTCTGTTGGAACTGCTGTGTGTTCCCCTTGTCTCCCCTCCTTGGTTGGCCAAGGAACTACGGACACTGCCGCCAGCGTTGTCAGCTGGAATTTTTTTTTTTTAACAAGGATCTTCTGGTATTGCACCGTTTTGCTCGTCCTCTCCACCAGAGGAATTAGAGATGATAAGTTCTCTTTGTATCGGGGGTCGAGAAGGGTGAACAACCAGTAATCCGTGTTGTCTAAAATGCATATAAAGCGCGGGTCGCAGTAAAGGCAGCCTAACATGAAGTCAGCCATGTGTGCCAGAGTACCAATAGGCAAGACTTCGCTGTCGTCATCAGGAGGATCACTCTCAATATCCTCATCTTCTTCCTCCTCTTCTGCCCACCTACACTGAACAGATGGAATTAAACTTTCATGGGCATTACCCTCTGTAGCGGAGGCAACCGTCTCCTGCTCCTCCTCTTCATCGTCCAATTCGTGCTGAGATGAACTGAGGGTGGTCTGGCTATCACCCTGTGTAATGTCTTCCCCCATTTCCACCTCTTCCACATGCAAAGCGTCGTCCTTAATTGTGAGCACCGAGCATTTGAGTAGACACAGAAGGTGGGATGGTAAAGCTGATAATAGGGTTATCGCCACTCCCAATCCGTGGGCTAGGCATGAGATGTGTGTGAGCTTGCCGAGCTCCAAAGCCGACACCAAGTTACGGCCATTAACAGACACAATCATGCCTGGTTCTATTTTTAGTGTCGAGAGCCACAGCTCTGTCTGGTCTCTTATCTCCTGCCACAGCTCTGCGGCGGTGTGCTGTTTGTCCCCTAAGCATATTAGCTTCAGCACGGCCTGTTACCGCTTCCCCACTGCAGTGCTACACTGCTTCCAGCTACCAACTGATGAATGACTGGTGCTGCACACGGATAATTCGAAGGTGGAAGTGGAGGAGGAGGAGGAGAAGTGGGGGTTGGAGCCACTTGCGTAAGTGCTGGCAGAAACCTTGATCGACATAGGGCCCGCAATCCTTGGCGTCGGTAGCACCTGTGCCATCCCAGGGTACGACTCTCTCCCGGCCTCCACAACGGTCACCCAGTGTGCCATCAGGGAAATGTAGCATCCCTGACTGAAAGCACTTGTCCATGTGTCCATGGTTAAGTGGACCTTCCCAGTAGCTGCGTTGGTCAGGGCACGTGTGAGGTTACAGGACACATGTTGGTGTAAGGTGGGCACGGCACATCGTGAAAAATTGTGGCGGCTGGGGACTGCATAACGAGGGACACCGCCGACATCAGGTTGTCGAAGGCCTCAGTGTTCACAAGCCTAAATGGCAACATTTTCATGGCGAGTAATTTGGAAGGTTGCGCATTTAGTGCTTTGGCCTGTGGGTGGGCGGCTGGGTATTTGCGCTTGCATTTAAATGCCTGGGGCAAGGACATTAGTATGCTGCGCTGGGACATGGAAGTGGATGTGGTCGCTGATAGTGCTTGCGAAGGTCCAGGTGCAGGGCGGAATGCATCCGGGCCTACACCTTCGACAGGGGGTTGGCCAGCACATATCACAGGGGAATAGGAGGCAGTGGTGTGACCCGCAGCCACAGATTGTGGACCCAGGAGTTCGTCCCACTTTTTACGGTGCTTGGATGCCATGTAGCGGATCATGCTGGTGGTGGTGAGGTTGCTAGTGTTCCCGCCCCGGGTCATTTTCGTATGGCACAGGTTGCAAACTACTATTCTTTTGTCATCCGCACTTTCCTCAAAAAAGCGCCATACTGCGGAATATCTACCCCTTGGCAAGGAAGATTTCTGCAAGGGGTTGCTCCGTGGAACAGTTGCGGGCCTGTGTGGTGTGGCCCGCCTTCTCCTTTGCCACCCCACTGCCTCTTCCAGTCTTTTGCGGTGCTGCAGATGCCTCCCCCTCTGTACTGCTGTCCTCGCTCGGCTTTCCACCTTCCCAGGTTAGGTCAGTGACCTCATCGTCCACCACCTTCTCTTCCTCACTCTGATTATCCTCCTGATTTGTTGACCCAACCACCACTTCAGTGATTGACAACTGTGTCTCATCCTCTTCATCAACCTCTTGAGACAGTAATTGCGGTTGACTCATTGGCATCATCATCCACCTCATTAAACACTAATTGTCGTTCCCCACCATCATGTACTTGTGACTGTGGATGTTCAAGAGGTTGGGAATCAGGGCACAAGGTCTCATGTCCTACTTCAACCGTGCTTGGTGAGAGGGCCAAATCAAGTAATGGCAATGAAAAGAGGTCCTCAAAATATCCAAGTGTGGGATCACTTGTTTGGCCAGTCTGTAAATGGTGGAAGGAAGGAGGATCAGGGTAAGGATTGTGTTGACTAGACTCCTGGCTACTGAGACTGGACTTGGTGGAAGACAGGGTGGTGCTTAACCGACTGGAAGCATTATCTGCTGCAATCCAACCGACCACCTGGTTGCACTGGTCTGACTTCAAGAGTGGTGTCCTGCGCCGCCCTGCAAACTGTGACATGAAGCTAGGTATCTTGGATGACTGTTTTTCATGTGCTCTGGCAGCAGGCACTGTTTCTCCGTGCCCAGGGCCACGGCCTTTGCGTGCACCATCAGCATCTCAGCCACTTCCCCGTCCCTTACTGCTCACCTTCTTGATTTTAAATGTGATATACTGTATGCTTAAGAGTATGTCACACGTACAGTATCGTCGGATTTGGAAGTGTATGTGCAAAAAAATTTACAAAGGTATTTGTGATGAGGAAACGTTATACAGGACAGGTACTACAGGTATTGTCACTGTTTGCAGTGTCTACCGAAAAAGTGTACTGAATGTCACTGATATTTAAGGGGTGCGCACACTTTAAACAGGAGTTGTGGCACAGATAATTTAACTGTCCACAGCGGACACCGTCTATGGAAAAAGTGCACTGGATATCACTGTTATTTTAGGGATGCACACACTTTAAACAGAAGATGTGGCGCAAATAATTTAACTTTCCACAGCGGCCTATATTAAAAATATATATTGCTGCTGTCACAGACAATAGTCCCTAATAGGACTTTTGGGTCTCTGAAAAGTTTTTTTGTATAAAAATCTTCCTATTACACTCCCTACACTATCTGTTCTTTCCTATGCACAGCTATCACTAACACTGAGCAATTTAGCGCAGGTTGCGCTACAAACATAAATTGCTGCTGTCACACACAATGGTCCTTACAAGGACTTTTGGGTCTCTGAAACGTTTTTATACAGAAATAATATTCAATTACACTCTCTACACTGTCTGTCCCTTCCTATGCTCAGCTCTCCCTGACTTCGAATGAGCCGAACACGCGTCATCGAGTGCTATATAGCACCCGATGACGCATTTCGGCCAGCCATTTACTGTAATGCCAGTACCCAACATGGCTACTGGCATTACAGTGAGGGCAGTACTTACCTGCACATTTATTGGCTGCTTAGCAGCTCTGAAACGTGCGGGGAAGAGACTCGAGCATTGCGCTCAAGCACATGCCGTACTCGTCCGAGTAATGCCATGTGCCGAGCAAAGTGATGCTCGAGCCGAATTGGAATTCGGCCAAACATTCTCGCTCAACACTAGCAGTTATATGTTCTAAAGCCCTTTTTTGCGTGTATTAGTGGCAAAAAATATATATTTGACATTCAGCGGTGCAGTTATATCTTCTAAAGCCCTTTTAGGCATGTATTAGTGGCACAAAAATATATGTTATTTCACGTTCAGCTGTGCAGTTAAATGTTCTAAAGCTCTTTATGGTGTGTATTATTGGCAAAAAATATATATATATACAGGGAGTGCAGAATTATTAGGCAAGTTGTATTTTTGAGGATTAATTTTATTATTGAACAACAACCATGTTCTCAATGAACCCAAAAAACTCATTAATATCAAAGCTGAATATTTTTGGAAGTAGTTTTTAGTTTGTTTTTAGTTTTAGCTATTTTAGGGGGATATCTGTGTGTGCAGGTGACTATTACTGTGCATAATTATTAGGCAACTTAACAAAAAACAAATATATACCCATTTCAAAGTAATTTAGAAGTGAAGGGCGAGCACTCAACAGTTGGACCACGATAATATGATTAAAAATTTATTAAATCACAATAATACAACGCGTATGTAATAACTAAAATCTACAAAACTAAATAAAATCTGTAGACATAAAATCCTGCCTGAAGTGAGCCACCATTTTCTGCAGTATATACCCATTTCAATTATTTATTTTTACCAGTGAAACCAATATAACATCTCAACATTCACAAATATACATTTCTGACATTCAAAAACAAAACAAAAACAAATCAGTGACCAATATAGCCACCTTTCTTTGCAAGGACACTCAAAAGCCTGCCATCCATGGATTCTGTCAGTGTTTTGATCTGTTCACCATCAACATTGCGTGCAGCAGCAACCACAGCCTCCCAGACACTGTTCAGAGAGGTGTACTGTTTTCCCTCCTTGTAAATCTCACATTTGATGATGGACCACAGGTTCTCAATGGGGTTCAGATCAGGTGAACAAGGAGGCCATGTCATTAGATTTTCTTCTTTTATACCCTTTCTTGCCAGCCACGCTGTGGAGTACTTGGACGCGTGTGATGGAGCATTGTCCTGCATGAAAATCATGTTTTTCTTGAAGGATGCAGACTTCTTCCTGTACCACTGCTTGAAGAAGGTGTCTTCCAGAAACTGGCAGTAGGACTGGGAGTTGAGCTTGACTCCATCCTCAACCCGAAAAGGCCCCACAAGCTCATCTTTGATGATACCAGCCCAAACCAGTACTCCACCTCCACCTTGCTGGCGTCTGAGTCGGACTGGAGCTCTCTGCCCTTTACCAATCCAGCCACGGGCCCATCCATCTGGCCCATCAAGACTCACTCTCATTTCATCAGTCCATAAAACCTTAGAAAAATCAGTCTTGAGATATTTCTTGGCCCAGTCTTGACGTTTCAGCTTGTGTGTCTTGTTCAGTGGTGGTCGTCTTTCAGCCTTTCTTACCTTGGCCATGTCTCTGAGTATTGCACACCTTGTGCTTTTGGGCACTCCAGTGATGTTGCAGCTCTGAAATATGGCCAAACTGGTGGCAAGTGGCATCTTGGCAGCTGCACGCTTGACTTTTCTCAGTTCATGGGCAGTTATTTTGCGCCTTGGTTTTTCCACACGCTTCTTGCGACCCTGTTGACTATTTTGAAAGAAACGCTTGATTGTTCGATGATCACGCTTCAGAAGCTTTGCAATTTTAAGAGTGCTGCATCCCTCTGCAAGATATCTCACTATTTTTGACTTTTCTGAGCCTGTCAAGTCCTTCTTTTGACCCATTTTGCCAAAGGAAAGGAAGTTGCCTAATAATTATGCACACCTAATATAGGGTGTTTATGTCATTAGACCACACCCCTTCTCATTACAGAGATGCACATCACCTAATATGCTTAATTGGTAGTAGGCTTTCGAGCCTATACAGCTTGGAGTAAGACAACATTCATAAAGAGGATGATGTGGTCAAAATACTCATTTGCCTAATAATTCTGCACGCAGTGTATAGCAACATTGCATTAGCTTGCTAATTATAGCTTGCTGCTTTTTCAAGGCTGCTAATCTAGTGCTGGTCTAATCAAGTGCTGATCTGCAAGTGCATTGGAGATATTCAGGAGATACTCAGGAGGTAATCTGGAGGTGGATACATCTAAACAAGTAAGATTTGTTTGTTTAAAAAAAAAAAATTCCCCTCTTTGCAATGGCAGACCTGGTTCTGTGCAGGAATTGTTGCGCTTTTATTTCAGGTTCCACTCTTCAGAGGTTTGGATACTGTCTGATCTGTAGACAGCTCTCCATAATGCAACAGGAAATTACCTTTTTGAAATATGAGATTTGTAAATTAACCATTAAGCAAACTCAGACTGAGAACATTGCAATGCCACTGCCACAGAGGCCCCCTAGAAATGGAAGATGGGTTACTATAGGCTCTGGTAGACTGAGAGTTGTGGATAGAAAACATGTCCCACAGTCTGTGGCTCTCCATAATTCATTTGCAGCACTTTCAGAGTGCAAGAGCAACATGGCGGATGGCTCAAGCACAGTGGGTGAGAAACAATCATCTCCCATGCCTAAAGTATGCAAAACTGCAGCCAAAGAAAAAAAGGAGAAGGTGAGGACTGATAGTAAGCAGCTGTTGGTGGGTGATTCCATCATAAGAGGTGTGAAGTTTGAGGAGAATGGTGTTGTAAGATGTCTCCCTGGTGCTACCGCTAGCAGGGATAGACGACGGATGCTTAATATTGTTAGGCAAGCAAAACAGGAAAGGGAAGTGGATGTTATTGTCCATCTGGGGACAAACGATCTGGCTTGCAATGAGGTTTCAAAGGTGAAAGAAGCTTTTCACACACTTGGAAAGGATATAAGGGAGGTTGCATCAACTGTTTCATTCTCTGCAGTTTTGCCTGTGCATAACCTTCAGCATGACAGGAAGATGCGCATTAAGGAATTCAATGTATGGCTTGGTGAATGGTGTCGGAACCAAGGGTTTGGCTTTGTGTCTCATGTTAGCTCTTGTTGGAATGGAAAAGAACTGTACAAGAAAGATGGTTTGCATCTTTCTCTCAAAGGAACGAATGTCCTTGGTGAACAGTTCCAAGTATTTGCTAAGGAGCATTTAAACTAGGAAAGGGGGGCAAAAGAGTGATAATCCAGCAGTCCGACTGCCCCCCGGAACAATGCCAGAAGATGCCAGTAGCACAAAGGTTAAGAAATGACAAGCTCAGATTCTTATCTACAAATGCTCGCAGTTTAGGGAATAAGATCAATGAACTTGAGGCTATAATGGCATCTGACAATATAGATGTAGTGGCTGTTACTGAGACGTGGTTGAAGGGGAGTAATGACTGGGATATATCAATACCAGGGTTCTCTCTATACAGGAAAGACAGAGAAGGCAAGAAGGGGGAGGGGTGGCCCTGTATGTGAAAGTCAGCATAAAATCTAATTTGATAGAAGTTAGCGAGAACAATTTAGAGTCAGTTTGGGTTACCTTGCAGCTTGATAATCATAAGGTAACTTGTGTAGGTGTGATATATAGACAACCTAGCCAAGTCAAAGAATTAGATGATCTACTAGTTGAGGAAATAGCTAAAATGACTTTGAAGGGGGAAGTTATCATTATGGGAGACTTCAATCTTCCTGATGTAAACTGGAAAACCAAAATAGCTAGTTCTGCCAGGAGTACAGATATTTTAAATTCCCTACTGGGATTATCTCTACAGCAAGTAGTTCAGGAGCCAACACGGAAGGAGGCCATTTTAGATTTAGTATTCACAAATGGGAATTTGGTATATAATATTACTGTAGGGGAAAGCTTGGGATCTAGTGATCACCAGTCAGTGTGGTTTACTATAAGTACAGAGACTGAGTCACACCACACAAAAACAAAAGTTTTAGATTTTAGAAAAACTGACTTTTCTAAAATTAGATTAGTGGTATACGAGTCCCTATCAGATTGGAACAGTTTCATTGGAGTCCAGGAGAAATGGGACTACTTAAAAGAGGCACTATTGAAGGCAATGGAAAATTGCATTAGGCTTGTCAGTAAAAGCAAAAAAAGGAAAAGACCACTGTGGTACTCAGCAGAAGTGGCCAAAATCATTAAAAACAAAAAGATAGCATTTAGGAATTATAAAAAAAAAAAAAAAACGAGGATGACAGGCTAATTTACAAGATTAGGCAGAGAGAGGCCAAACAAGTTATAAGAGCTAATTAGCTCAGTCAGGGAAAAAAGGCGATAATGCATTCTTCAGATACATAAATGAAAAAAGGAAACTAAAACAAGGAATTACAAAATTAAAAACAAAAGAAGGAAGGTATATGGAAGAAGATAAAGAACTAGCTGACTGCCTCAATGAATACTTCTGTTCAGTCTTTAAAAAGGAAAATGAAGGAAAAGGACCTCAGTTAGGAAAGAAGACTAATGAATCTTTTGATGCATGTGTCTTTACAGAGGAAGAGGTTCTAAGTCAGCTGTCTAAAATCAATACAAATAAGTCACCCAAAGCTATTAAAAGAGCTCAGCGGTGAACTAGCAAAACCATTAACAGATTTATTTAACCAATCACTGGCAACAGGAGTCGTCCCAGAAGATTGGAAATTAGCAAATGTTGTGCCGATTCACAAGAAAGGTAGTAGGGAGGAATCGGGCAACTATAGGCCAGTAAGCCTGACATCAATAGTGGGGAAAGTAATGGAAACCATACTTAAGGAGAGGATTGTGGAACATCTAAAATCCCATGGATTAAAAGATGAAAAACAGCATGGGTTTACTTCAGGGAGATCATGTCAAACTAATCTTATTGATTTTTTTGATTGGGTGACTAAAACAATAGATGGCGGAGGTGCAGTAGATATCGCTTATCTAGACTTCAGTAAGGCTTTCGATACTGTCCCACACAGAAGGCTTATCAATAAATTGCAGTCTTTGGGCTTGGACTCCCATATTGTTGAATGGATTAGGCAGTGGCTGAAGGACAGGCAACAGAGGGTTGTAGTCAATGGAGTATATTCAGACCAAGGTCTTGTTACCAGTGGGGTACCTCAGGGATTTGTTCTGGGACCCATATTGTTTAATATCTTTATCAGCGAAATTGCAGAAGGCCTCGATGGTAAGGTGTGTCTTTTTGCTGATGACACAAAGATTTGTAACAGGGTTGATGTTCCTGGAGGGATACACCAAATGGAAAAGGATTTAGGAAAACTAGAGGAATGGTCAAAAATCTGGCAACTAAAATTTAATGTGGATAAGTGCAAAATAATGCACCTGGGGCGTAAAAACCCAAGAGCAGAATATAAAATCAGTGATACAGTCCTAACCTCAGTATCTGAGGAAAGGGATTTAGGGGTCATTATTTCAGAAGACTTAAAGGTAGGCAGACAATGTCATAGAGCAGCAGGAAATGCTAGCAGAATGCTTGGGTGTATAGGGAGAGGCATTACTAGTAGAAAGAGGGAGGTGCTCATGCCGCTCTACAGAGCACTAGTGAGACCTCATTTGGAGTATTGTGCTCAGTACTGGAGACCATATCTCCAGAAGGATATTGATACTTTGGAGAGAGTTCAGAGAAGAGCTACTAAACTGGTACATGGATTGCAGGATAAAACTTACCAGGAAAGATTAAAGGACCTTAACATGTATAGCTTGGAAGAAAGACGAGACAGAGGGGATATGATAGAAACTTTTTAATACATAAAGGGAATCAACAAGGTAAAAGAGGAGAGAATATTTAAAAGAAGAAAAACTGCTACAAGAGGACATAGTTTTAAATTAGAGGGGCAAAGGTTTAAAAGTAATATCAGGAAGTATTACTTTACTGAAAGAGTAGTGGATGCATGGAATAGCCTTCCTGCAGAAGTGGTAGCTGCAAATACAGTGAAGGAGTTTAAGCATGCATGGGATAGGCATAAGGCCATCCTTCATATAAGATAGGGCCAGGAGCTATCCATAGTATTTAGTATATTGGGCAGACTGGATGGGCCAAATGGTTCTTATCTGCCGACACATTCTATGTTTCTATGTTTCTATGTTTCCTCAGTTTTTGGTACTTCCGACTCTGACTCCCCGACTCCCCGACTCCGACTCCTCTGTATTTAATATGCAAATGTATTTTATACATTCCTTGAAGAAAAGAAAGGCAACATACATGTCATTACCACAGAACTACTGGCTAGGAGCCGCTGCCTTCTCCTTTGTGTGCTGATCTTCTGCTGAAGATAGGGCAGTGGGAGGATCCAGGAAGGGGCAGGGGAAGGGGCATTTATTTAAAAACATGATTTCCCTAGTAGAATCCCATAGTCATGTTTAAAGTTTAAGCTAACAATCTGAGTTTACAAGTTTTTATAGCCTTAGCTGAATGACAGCAGTTTTTCAAATGGTTTACAGCTTCAGTCTTGAACTATTGACTACCCATTCTCTTCAGTTATACAAGTGTCTCTAGTCCTGCAAAAAAACATATTTACTTAATCAGTTATCAGTGAGAGGCTAGGTTAACCATGGGCGTTGCGTTCCCTGTAACAGCGGAACACAACACAATGGAAAGTATAGGTATTGCCGCTCCTTAACTGTGTGTTGCATGCCATATAGTCAAGCATATGAAAAGCATGCTTCTTCATGATCACTTAACGTGTTCGTTTTGCGGTAACGTGACGCACTACATGCATTGGCCTTTATTCTTACAGTAGAGCAGTACCGTATTTTTTGCAAAAGTGGGGGAAAAATAGCAGTGCGTCTTATGGGGGGGCAAATGCTGCGACCGTCCGGTGAATAGGCTGAGAGGGAGGAGGGGCTGGGGGCCGGCATCTGTTTCTGTAATGGCAGCGGGGCCCAGTGCAGTCACTGTATTCTACTACACTGGGCCCCGCTCACTGTAGTATACGGTAATCATATCTAACTTGTGGGTATTGTTAAAGTATTCCAATCATCTTAAATCTAGCGCTGTACTACTTACTACTAACTTCTTGGCAGTCAGGAGGCCGGGTGGGTGCTCGTAGCGTAGCTCACTACGTCACGCGCCTGCTCCGCCCACTTTATGAATGAAGCAGGCACCGGGCCCCGCTGCCATTACAGAAACAGATGCCGGCCCCCATTTGCTACACAGGGACACTGTTATGGGGGGGATCTGTGGATGACACATAAGATAAGATGCTATATATACTGTATGTCATCCACAGATGCCCCCACAATGATCCCCCATAACAGTGCCATCTACATATTCCCATATAACAGTGCCATCCACATATGCCCCCATAACAGTGCCATCCACAGATGCTCCCATAACAGTGCCACCCACAGATGCCCCCATAACAGTGCCACCCACAGATGCCCCCCATAACACTGCCACCCACAGATGCCCCCATAACAGTGCCATCCACAGATGCCCCCATAACAGTGCCATCCACAGATGCCCCCATAACAGTGCCATCCACAGATGCCCCCTTAATAGTGCCATCCACAGATGCCCCCATAACAG
This sequence comes from Bufo bufo, assembly GCF_905171765.1. Taxonomy (NCBI): domain Eukaryota; kingdom Metazoa; phylum Chordata; class Amphibia; order Anura; family Bufonidae; genus Bufo; species Bufo bufo. The sequence continues at coordinate 345,061,964 of NC_053390.1, read as the reverse complement.
TGCCATCCACAGATGCCCCCATAACAGTGCCATCCACAGATGCCCCCAATAACAGTGCCATCCACAGATCCCCCATAATAGTGTCATCCACAGACCACCATTAGTTCAAAACCCACCAAAAGCACACCTTTTGGTTCAAAATATTTTTTTTCTTATTTTCCTCCTCAAAAACCTATGTGCGTCTTATGGGCAGGTGCGTCTTATATGGCGAAAAATATGGTAATTAATTATAACTTTTTGTGAATTGGGACATTTAAACTTTTTTAATTTTTTTTTATTCCAATTTAAATCTAGTAGGAGTCGGAGTCGGTTCATTTTTTGCCGACTCCGACTCCAGGTACCCAAAATTGCCTCCGACTCCAACTCCTCGACTCCGACTCTGACTCCGACTCCACAGCCCTGGTTCTAAAGCCCTTTTTGGTGTGTATTAGTGGCTAAAAATATATATTATTTGCCGTTCAGCGGTGCAGTTATATGCTCTATAGCCCTTTTTTGTGTTTATTAGTCGCAAAAAAATATATATTTGCCGTTCAGTGGTGCAGTTATATGTTCTAAAGTCTTTTTGGCGTGTATTAGTGGCAAAAATCTATATATTTGCAGTTCAGCGGTGCAGTTATATGTTCTAAAGACCTTTTTGGCGTGTATTAGAGGCAAAAAAATAATTGGGATGTTCAGCGGTGCAGTTATATGTTCTAAAGCCTATTGTGGCAAGTGGAAAAATATAAAGGCCTATTTTTTTTTTTTTTTTACAACACTTTATTGATAATCCAACAATATCCATTATATCAAACATATCATTATTATCATATATCAACATATTTTCCTTTAACCCCCCCCAAAACCTCCCTCCCCCCTGCGATGCGTCTTCCTTCAGCCCCACTCCTCCGTTCTGAGACGGAGGAGTCGGGTTGACGGGTGAAGAGCAGAGGAAGCTTCTATAAGATCCAGCCTCCCCAGATTCCAATCCATTTTTTCTCAGTATTTCTCTGCTTATACAAAGTGTATTCGTATCTCTTAGTAGTACTCACCAGATTTAACCATGTATTCACAGTGGGACTGTTTCGCGAAAACCAAGAACGTGCTATCAAAAGTCTTGCCAAAAACATTATCTTAAATAAAAGATTTTTTCTGTATTGCTGCCAGCTCACCCAATACACAACATTCTGGGGAAAAAGGGATCCGCACCTTCAGTTTTCCCTCAGTATATTTATGGATAGCCCCCCAATATGGTTTCAACTCTGCACAGGACCAGAACATGCGCTTCAGGAGCATCGCACCTAGGGCAGTTGGAATCGTTCCTAATCCCACATCTATTAAGCCAGAGAGGTGTAACATAGAGTCTATGTAAAATATTAAACTGCACCACCACGTGATTAAAATTATGTGAAACCAATTTTAAATTCTGACTTACCTTCTGCTGGTCATCCAAATGAATCATTGGGCACTCATTTTGCCAAGTCCTCTGGCCAGCAGAAGAAACCCCTCCAAATCGAGTTATAAGTAAATTTTTATAAAGGTGAGAGATCTTCATCTTCTGATCCAAGTTCCCTATCCACTCATTAAATTGTGCTGAGGTGTGTGTATGAAAATTGTGCTGAGGTGTGTGTTTTTTTTTCCTTTATACTGAAAAGTGCCGCTCTTAATTGTATATACCGAAACCATAATAATTTCTGTGATTTTTCTCTCTGTGATAATTCTACAAATGAAGTAATATCTCCATTACTTACTACCTGTGTCAAATAAAAAATATTCCTTTTTTGCCAAAATTGTTCCTTAGCTAATTCATCTAAAGTCCGAAAGTGCTGGTTGTGCCATAAAGGAGTGCATCCTAGTGAACCTTTCACTCCACACCATAGTCTAATAGAATACCAAGACTTCCTAAAAAGATTCCTAGCTGATCTAAATTCCCTATCGGAGTTGATCAATTGATCAGACTCCAGAAGAGTAAAAAAAATTATCATATGGAGATCTGTTCACTAAGTCCCTGCAAAGTGGGCTATCTTTCCATTCACGGAGAAAAAAACAAAACTGTGCAGCTAGAAAATATCCCCTGAAACAGGGGAGGTTAACTCCTCAAATCTCCAGGGGCTTATACCAATGCTCTAACTTAAGTCTTACCCATTTCCTCCCCCAGAGTAGATCATTAATAACCTTTCGATTACCTTAAAATACCTATCAGGGATCCAAACTGGGGAGTTCCTAAAGAGATAGAGTAACTGAGGGAGAATCACCATCTTAACTAAAGATATTCTATCAGCTTTTGACAAAGGTAAACGTAACCACGTTATTATTTTTAACCTTAACTTATTTATCAATGGCATAAAGTTCAAGAGGACCTTTCACTAGAATAAAAAATCTAAACTAAGCATACAGACATGGAGAGCGGCGCCCAGGGATCTCCCTGCACTTACTATTATCCCTGGGCGCCGCTCCGTTCTCCCAATATAGACTCCGGTATCTTCATATGTTTGGCTCAACTGGGTGGAGCCTGCCGGCGTCTCCTTCTCCCAGGCTGGAGTGCTGGCCAATCGCAGCGCTCAGCTCATAGCCTGAGAGGAAAAAAAACCTCTCAGGCTATGAGCTCCCCCTTTTTGGCGTGTATTAGTGTCAAACAAATATATATATGATGTTCAGCGGTGCAGTTATATGTTCTAAAGCCCTTTTTGGCGTGTATTAGTGGCACAAAAATATATGTTATTTGACGTTCAGCTGTGCAGTTAAATATTCTAAAGCTCTTTATGTTGTGTATTAGTGGCAAAAAAATATATATTATTTGCCGTTTAGTGGTGCAGTTATATGTTCTAAAGCCCTTTTTGGTGTGTATTAGTGGCCAAAAAATATATTATTTGCCGTTCAACGGTGCAGTTATATTTTCTATAGTCCTTTTTTGCGTGTATTAGTCGCAAAAAATATATATATTTGCCGCTCAGTGGTGCAGTTATATGTTTTAAAGCCTTTTTGGCATGTATTAGAGGCAAAAAATATATATATTTGCAGTTCAGTGGTGCAGTTATATGTTCTAAAGCCTATTGGGCAGGTGGAAAAATATAAGGGCCTATTTGCCATTCAGCGGTGCAGTTATATGTTCTAAAGACCTTTTTGTCGTGTATTAGAGAGAAAAAATATATATTATTTGCCATTTAGTGGTGCAGTTATATGTTCTAAGGCCCTTTTTGGCATGTATTAGTGGCACACAAAAAAAGTACCGTATTTTTCGCCCTATAAGACGCACCTAGGTTTTTGGGAAGGAAAATAAGAAAATAAATATTTTTAACCAAAAGGTGTGCTTTTGGTGGGTTTGGAACTAATGGTGGTCTGTGGATGGCACTATTACTGGGGATCTGTGGATGAAGGACACTGTTATGGGGGGATCTGTGGATGACGGACACTGTTATGGGGGGATCTGTGGATGACGGACACTTATGGGGGGGATCTGTGGATGACGGACACTGTTATGGGGGGATCTGTGGATGACGGACACTGTTATGGGGGGATCTGTGGATGACGGACACTGTTACAGGGGGGATCTGTGGCTGGCACTGTTACAGGGGGGATCTGTGGCTGCCACTGTTACAGGGGGGATCTGTGGCTGCCACTGTTACAGGGGGATCTGTGGCTGCCACTGTTACAGGGGGATCTGTGGCTGCCACTGTTACAGGGGGATCTGTGGCTGGCACTGTTATATATGTGCCATCCACAGACCCCCCACCCCATAACAGTGCCATCCACAGACCCCCCCAGACCATAACAGTGCCATCCACAGACCCCCCCCCTTAGCCCATAACAGTGCCATCCACAGACCCCCACCCCTTAACTGTGCCATCCACAGTGTTATCCACAGATCCCCCCCCCCCCCCCGGGATCTGTGGATATGAAGATGTAATAGCGATGTATATGGAAATAAGTAAATGAGGTATAATGATCTCATATTGCGTTACTCACTAATGATAGGGAGCCCACGTTCAAACAGTCCGGTCAATACAGAGCCTATGCAGCTGATGGCTGTGGTGTCGGCAACCAAATTTATATAATACTTCTCTGTCTGAGGGAACAGAAAAGGACAGAGGCAAGTTGAGGACAGGTGAGGGCACAGGGCCTGCTCACAGGACATGCCAATTAAGAGTTGTGTCTGATGAACCCACCAACTCTTGGCTGGGGGTGTCTGACTTCACTTGGGACAATGTGGATGACCGAGTCAACCATTCAAGAACCACTGGGTTGCTGGTAAAGACATGACCACTAGATGACACCGGGAGCTCTGCTGAGACCTGTGACTGCGCCAGAAACAATTAGGGCTCTGCCACTCCCCAGTGCAGGGCCTGGCACTTCTCTGTCTGACATACTGTTAGATCAAATAAATAAATAAAAAGGAAATTAAAACACCCCAAAACAGTCTGAAATTTTCTCACTACACAACGGCTAATAAGCCCTTTTTTTCTACTAATATACACCAAAGAAGGCTTTAGAACATATAACTGCACAGCTGAACGGCAAATGATATATATTGTTTTGCCACTAATACACACCAAAAAGGGCTTTACAACATATAACTGCACAGCTGAACGGCAAATAGGCCCTTCCTTTTTTCCACTTATACACGCCACTAAAGGATTTAGAACATATAACTGCACCACAGAACGGCAAAAGTAATATATATTTTTTGCCACTAATACATGCCAAAAAGGGCTTTAGAACATATAACTGCACTCCTGAATGGCAAATAGTCCCTTACTTTTTTCTACTTATACACGCCACAAAAGGCTTTAGAACATATAGTGTAACTGCACCACAGAACGGCAAATAATATATAATTTTTTGCCACTATTACACCCCAAAAAGAGCTTTAGAACACATAACTGCACCGCTAAACGGCAAATATATATATTTTTTGCTACTAATACACGCCAAAAAGGGTTGTAATTTTCTCACTTCACCACACAACGGCAAATACTTTTTTTGTGCCACTAATACAATACAAAAAGGGCTTAAGAAGATATAACTGCACCTCTAAACGGCAAATAAAATATATATTTTTTGCCACTGTGGCGAAACCAACCTCGCCACTGGGTTTTGGAGGGGCCTGTTTGCCAGCCTCTTGCCCCAGGATTATGGGCCCTCTCATCAGCCCATGCTAAACTTTTGAACCCCTGGTCTAATTCGTGCCATTTTGGGATATGTTAAATTTCTATGTGTACTGTAAAGAGTGGGACATTGTATATTTGAGTAGTGATGTCTGTCCTATTGTCTCCACGTGTGTATTGGCTATTTCCCTTTGTCCTGAGAGATAATTTAATTACTCCTCGGTTATCTCCAGGACAGAAGACATTGTGTATTCTCCTGCCTGTGATGATTACATTAACCCGTGTAAGGTAATTGTATCACAGGCAGGGGGAGGATTTTGTGTGGGAGTGTTTTACTGTATTGTACGTGTTTATTGGTTGTTTTTACAAAACCCTGTGGGTGGTAACCTTGTTGGAAAATGTGTATAAGTCAATGCTTGTGTGCTTGTGTGTTCAATAAAGAGTTCCTGTTTTACCCTTCATCACGTTGAGGCTGGTGTTTGGGTAACTGATCGACACTGGGGATTGCTATACGCTGAAGATTTGCTATACTCCCCTGGCTATAACGACTAGCTCTTGTAAGAGCTGTTCCTGCTCTCTGGATTTAGGAGAGGTTCACCCACTGGAGCCTGGAGCCTTGTCGTAGGTCCAGGGTGGGTAGGAGACGGCGAGACCTCAACAAAGCTTCGGCGGTTCGTGGGGTCTGTGGCGGTTATGGTGTCAAGTGGAGTGCTTGGAGTTCTCGGGAAGCGCTAGGAGCATCCATCGACAGAGGTACCCGGTCGGGGTGCTAGGAGATCCGTTACAGCCACTAATACACGCACTTCACCACACAACGGCTAATAAGCCAAAAATGCTTTAGAACATATAACTGCACAGCACAAGGGCAAATAAGATTTAGAAAGAGTTCCTTGTAATAGACCCTGTTAATGGCTGTATCAAACAGCACTTGCACCCCAATAACAAGAACGGTTTGCTAGAATTACAGAACTGTATAATGGCAATTTGTATCCCCAGTCAGTGCAGCAAGGTGTAATAGGATTGTTCCTATTACCCAGGCTGTAAACTCCCTCACTGAACCCTGTTCTGCTTCAATACTGAGGAATGTTTCTTTCCTATCCTTTCCCTGTACTTCTATACAGCAAAATAAAAGTTTTAAAGTCTTTTCTACCACTGTCCCCAGTGCCTGAGTAACGATGGGATGGCGATGCGTGCTTCTTTTGCAGCACCGCCAGCACCCTGCGCAAGGAGAGGGACAAGGACGTAGCCTACGTCCTTGTCTCCAGGACAGCAGGTGAACTGCAAGGGAGCCGAGCGTCGATAATGATGACCAGTGCTCGGCTGAGTTGGGTTGCTGTGAGTCACGTGACGCCGGCCACGTCATGTGACTCACCAGCCAGGCATATTTAAACAGGCAGCCTGCTGGCCACAGGTTGCCTGTGAATAAGGTCTTTTCATTTACCAATTCTTTGTATTGGTTTGTATTGTACCTTGACCTCAGCTCTGTTTCCTTGACCCCGCTTCTGCTGTTTCCTGTGTATTAACTTGACCTCCTGGCATTCAGACCTCGGCTTGTGTTTGTTGTGATTTGGTTATTTCTTTGTACTGACGTGACCTCCTGGTACTGACCTCGGCTTGTTTTGACCTTGCTTACTCTTTATATGTATCTTTCGTCGTGTATTTTGACCGCTGCTTATATTTGCATTGTTTGTGTATTTACCCCTCCGTGCCAGCCTGTCACTTTGTTTATTATTTTCTCCAGTTTCATTGTTCCCTTTAAGTCCCAGCACATACTCAGTTTAGGGAACGTCATCCAGATGTATGCCATCGCCTAGGGCGGACCGTGCAAGTAGGCAGGGACAGAGGGGGTTAAGTTCAGGGCTTTGCACGCTCTCCCCTTCCGTGACAGATTCACAGGCCTTACTCCATTATGGACCCAATACGAGTGCTCACTGATCAGGTCCATAACATCTCACAAATAGTGCAGGAATTGGGGGAAAGATTACAGCAACAGGAGTCAGTTAAGACCCTACCTGCACCTACTATATTTGCACAGCACATTGAACGCCATGTTAAGTTACCATAAACAATTTTCTGGTGACCGCAGATGGTTCCTTGCATTTAAGGAGAGCTTTAAGCTGTATTTCCGATTACGCCCCTATTCTTCTGGTTCTGATCAGCAGAAGGTTGGTATCGTGATATCTCCGTGTCTTATGTCTGTCGAGGCATTTTTTCAGACCCTAGGGGTTCTTTATGACGAACCGGATAGGGCGACCATGGCTGAATCCCAGTTGAAATTCCTCATTCAGGGGAACCGACCAGTAGAGGAGTATTGTAGTCAATTTCAGAATTGCTGCGTTCCCTCAGGCTTGAATGAGCCGGCTTTGAAATACCAGTTTAGGTCAGGACTCTCCGAAAATCTTAAGGACATGTCAATTAGCGTCCCCTGTCCTGACACTTTAGAACAAACCATGACTTTAGCTGTGAGACTGGACAGACACATTAGGGAACATCAGCAGGAGCATCTGTTCTTTCCACAGGCTATGACCAAACCAGACTCCTTTCCTATGGAAGTCAAGGCGGAAACCCCTCTGGAGGAGCCCATGCATCTTGGAATGACTAGGAGAGACCAACGTCACCAGCACTGTACTTGCTCCTACTGTGGCGACTCCAACCATTGGGTAGGACAATGCCCCAAGGTTCCTCCCCAAACCGGATGTCTTAAAGAATAAGGTACTTCCAGAAGTGGCAAGGGAAAAATTATTGGTACCAGTGATAATCTCTTTTGGCTCAAATAAGGGTTCTGGAGAAGCCTTTATTTATTTTGTTGATTATAAGTGTATTCTCTCTATGGCAATACCTACCATATGTTGGCTCTCCCTAGTCCTATCTACATTATTGCCATTGACTCTACTCCTTTGGTGGGTGGGACGGTTAAGTTTTGTACTCCTGAGATTACCTTGATTGTGGGGGCTTGTCACGCTGAGATTTGTTCTATTCTTATTTTAGAGAATTTACCGGGGAAGATGGTTTTGGGCATATCATGGCTCCAACTTCATAACCCTGTTATTAATTGGGCTACAGGCGAAATTGAGAAATGGGGTCCTAAATGTTTTCTGATTGTCTACCGATTGTTCAAGCTGGAATCACGATTAAGTCGAAAACTCTCCCTCCGTACATTAATGATTTCCTTAATGTTTTTTCCACATCTGATAATGAAATTCTGCCTCCCCACAGATCTTATGATTGTGCTATTGATATTGTTGCAAAGTCTAAATTTCCTAAAGGTCGTATTTATAATTTATCTGGTCCAGAGAGAATTTCTATGAAGGAGTATATCAAGAAAAGTTTGATCAGGGGTCATATCAGACCCTCAGTGTCACCCATGGGGGCAGAGTTCTTTTTTGTTTAGAAAAAGGATAGAGGTTTGAGACCCTGTATCGATTATAGGGAATAAAAAAAAAATCACTGTTAAGAATAAATATTCCTTACCGTTGATTCCAGACTTGTTCAATAAGGTGCTTGGGGCTTGCTGGTTTTCTAAACTGGATTTATGAAGAGCTTACAACTTGATTCGTCTTAGGGAAGGAGACGAGTGGAAGACAGCCTTTTTTATTATTATTATTATTATTTTTTATTTTACATTTGGCCGGTAAGACCATCAATGTCCCTAAGCTGACACGTGCTAATTAATTATAAAATATAGCTTTTATTACTAATCCTTAAAACAAATCAATTAGAACACTACTATTAAAATTATCAGCAATGTCTGCCTGCCTAATGTTTATAGTAGCAACATAGTGTCTGATTAATGAGTGCGTCCTCTGGATGGTGCTATATACGTATAGCCAAGTCTCTCATTACTGTCTTTGTTGCAACCTTTTACTGCTCACTTAAAGCATGCTGTTATTTCCACAGCTTGCTGCTTGCTAGTGTGGCTACCTTCCTAGTCTGCACTCCTAGCGTTATGTCTCCCAGACGTTATTGCAGGCCAGGCATAGACTGGCTAAAATACTAATATCACTCGCTGCCCCCCGACATGTTTCGCCTACCAGGCGTCTTCAGGGGTTTGGGCAGTGGACTGAGTGTTGGGGGCGGAGCCAAGCTTATAAAACCTCTCTCCACATGTGAGCATTTGATTGACCAATGTATATGTCTGTTTCTTTAGGCCTAATCTATCAGCCAATCTCAGTACCTCTACTAGATCGTACTGAATACCAGCTCCTCCTACTTCGCTATTGCCCAATAAACTTCGAGCTGCGCTGTGTGACGTACACCATACTTGGTGCCGTTGTCTTCCATAGGTATTCATTGCGCATGTCTAAGTATCCCTTAGTTAGCTTCATACCGATCATCTTTCTACGCCGCTTCCTATTCCTGATGACGTATGCGCAATGCGACACCCGACAGTGCCGTCTCTGCGCATGTCTTCTGACTTGCGTTATCTTGCGTCTATTCCCACTGATAGAGCCGATTTTGCAGGCTGTCACTGCTCATGCGTCGGGACTTAGTTCTTTGCTGATATCCTGGTATCTCTCTTCCACATATCTGGGCCCTTTATATTATTATAATTATTTTCCATTCCCTATTATCATTAGAGGTGTCCTTTGTTATTCAGAGTTATTAATCTAGTAATATGTGACTGTACATGTTTTTGTTATTACTTTTATATTTTTTCTTATTTATTTAATGTCTTTATATATTTTTCTCTATATTATTTCATCTCAAGTATGGATTCATTATTTCGGCATACATATGCTCATGAGTTATAGGAATACATATATATTCTCTCTAGTTTTTATTGCCTCATCTACACTCACCAAATGCAAAATATTACTATTTACCATCTTTTTGCTATACATTGTATGGTTACATGACTTTATCTATGAATTCAAGCTCTCCTCTTTATACATCCAGATTTTGCCAGATGTTTCGGTCTTCCCACAGACCAGCACGATCCATAAGGTAAGTTTATGGGCCAGTGATATTTAATAAACTCCCATTATATGATATTTTTATATTTTTATATCCTAAAAATCTACTTATTTTTATTATTAATATTAGTTGTGTTATGCTTCTAAATTTTTTATCTTTTTCATATTTTGTATTGTACTATATATACATTTTTTCTATTATATTTTTATATATATTTTTAGTTTTTCCTGTCTTTTTTATTTTTTATATTATTATTTGTTTGTTGTTTTAAATTATTATTTATATTATTTTTAATTTTTTAAAATTGCATTTCCCCCCCCTTTATATATCTATATTTCTTAGTGTAGTTCTAAAGTGAATTCTATTTTTTATCATATTCTACAGTGATTAATGTACACCTCCTCGTGTTAGTATTAAGATGGCCTCGTGTGATTTTGGATGTATACTATTCCCCAGATCCTATTTTCTAGAGCTCTAAGCTTGTGATTTTATTTTCCTTATTATTTTCCCTCTCATAATGTTATTTATCTTATTTTTTCCTTTCTTTTTACTTTTGCTATTGTTGATATTAATTTTTATATTGTTTTTATTTTTTATTATTTTTTTTTATTTTTCCCCATACATAACGCTCATTTTTATAGAATTTAATAATATAGAAACAATTTCTCTGTACTGTAACACTCTGATTATGTGGCTTCTAGTGGTGCTATGTATTATCTTTGGTCATACTACGTATTCCGGCAATTCTATTGTTATCGGGTTTTATACTTATACTTCTGTTTTTTTAGCTTGGCTGCCCTCCTTATATTTATAGTTATGTTCTTTATTAATATCTTATATCTTCTTTGAACTCATATCTTGTTATTTGAATCTCTCTCACAGGAATGAGGCAAATGTAAAGCCCTCATTTAGTCCTACTGGGGCTAGACTTTTCAGGCGATATATCCAACGGGTTTCCTCCTGTTGCAGTCTCCTGTCTAAATTCCCCATCCTTGGACCTAGTCTGAGTTTTTGTATGCCCCATACTTTCAAATTCTGGATATTCCCATTATGTATTTGGTGCATATGTCTGGCGAGGGGTGTATCGCTGGTGGTATTTATCACACTAAGGTGTTTGGATATACGTGTTCTGAGTTCCTGCGTGGATTTACCCACGTATATTTTTGGACACTCACACTGTATGGCATATACTACTCCCATGGATTTACAGTTTATGTATTCCTTAATCTGATATTTCTTGTTGTCACTAGGATTAGAAAATTCCTTTTTTGGTGACATCATCTTGCAGAAACCGCAATCCCCACACGGATATGATCCATTCGTCTGGAGCCAGGTAGGTTTATTCTGTTTTTTATTCTGAGTGAAGTGACTATGCACTAGTTTCTCTTTTATATTCTGCCCCCTTCTGTATGTAATAGCTGGTCTCGGGGTGATGATCTCTTTCAGTTCATCATCCGAGAGTAGTATATGCCAATACCGTGTCAGGATCTTCCGTACCTTCTCAAATTGTCCATCATAGTTTCCAATACACCGTATTACTTTATTATTTTGGGTTCTGGATTGTCCAGTGCCCGTAAGTAGACTCATTCTACTGCTTTTTCTTGCACGATTGTATGCATAGTGCAGGGTTTTCTTTGGATATCCTCTTACTAAGAATTTATCATATAGTAGCCCACATTCAGCCTCAAAGCCTTCGGTTGTGGAGCAATTCCTTTTCGCTCGAAGGTATTGCCCAATTGGGATACCTTTTTTAAGGGCGGTTGGATGATGGCTTTTCCAATGTAATAGGCTGTTTGTGGAGGTGGGCTTCCTATATATGGTGGTTTTTATGCTGCGATCATTCTCAAGGGTAATTGTGAGGTCTAGGAAATTGATCGTTCTCTGATCTATTTCCGCAGTAAACTTAAGGCCTAGTAGGTTATCATTAAGTTCTTTAACAAAATCAAAAAATTGAGTGCTAGTGCTATTCCACAAAATTAGAACGTCGTCTATGAAACGACCCCAATAAAGTATGTGATCTGTGAAGTGTTGGTTGGCTTCAGTGAATACCACTTGTTCTTCCCACCACCCTAAAAATAAATTCGCAAAGCTAGGTGCACAGATTGTCCCCATAGCTGTCCCGGTGACCTGTAAATAAAATTTACCATTAAACGTGAAATAATTATGTGTCAACAAAAACTGAAGTAGTGATAAAACAAATTCATTGTGCTCTTGAAATTGAATACCTTTTTTGTTTAAATAATATCTAATTGCTTCTAGGCCAAGATGGTGTTTGATACTGGTATAGAGAGCCTCTACATCCAGACTCGCTATTTGTGTGACCTCATTAACCTGAATGCCCTGGAGTTTCGTCAGCGTATCTTTGGTGTCTTTGAGGTACGAGGATAAACTGGATACAAATGGGGATATTGCCTGGTCCACATAACTGCTGATGCCCTCACATAGGCTTTGGTTATGTTTAAAAAATTAAAAATAATATAAATAATAATTTAAAACAACAAACAAATAATAATATAAAAAATAAAAAAGACAGGAAAAACAAAAAAAAATATATAAAAATATAATAGAAAAAATGTATATATAGTACAATACAAAATATGAAAAAGATAAAAAAATTTAGAAGCATAACACAATTAATATTAATAATAAAAATAAGTAGATTTTTAGGATATAAAAATATAAAAATATCATATAATGGGAGTTTATTAAATATCACTGGCACATAAACTTACCTTATGGATCGTGCTGGTCTGTGGGAAGACCGAAACATCTGGCAAAATCTGGATGTATAAAGAGGAGAGCTTGAATTCATAGATAAAGTCATGTAACCATACAATGTATAGCAAAAAGATGGTAAATAGGAATATTTTGCATTTGGTGAGTGTAGATGAGGCAATAAAAACTAGAGAGAATATATATGTATTCCTATAACTCATGAGCATATGTAAAATAATTATAATAATATAAAGGGCCCAGATATGTGGAAGAGAGATACCAGGATATCAGCAAAGAACTAAGTCCCGACGCATGAGCAGTGACAGCCTGCAAAATCGGCTCTATCAGTGGGAATAGACGCAAGATAACGCAAGTCAGAAGACATGCGCAGAGACGGCACTGTCGGGTGTCGCATTGCGCATACGTCATCAGGAATAGGAAGCGGCGTAGAAAGATGATCGGTATGAAGCTAACTAAGGGATACTTAGACATGCGCAATGAATACCTATGGAAGACAACGGCACCAAGTACGGTGTACGTCACACAGCGCAGCTCGAAGTTTATTGGGCAATAGCGAAGTAGGAGGAGCTGGTATTCAGTACGATCTAGTAGAGGTACTGAGATTGGCTGATAGATTAGGCCTAAAGAAACAGACATATACATTGGTCAATCGAATGCTCACATGTGGAGAGAGGTTTTATAAGCTTGGCTCCGCCCCCAACACTCAGTCCACTGCCCAAACCCCTGAAGACGCCTGGTAGGCGAAACATGTCGGGGGGCAGCGAGTGATATTAGTATTTTAGCCAGTCTATGCCTGGCCTGCAATAACGTCTGGGAGACATAACGCTAGGAGTGCAGACTAGGAAGGTAGCCACACTAGCAAGCAGCAAGCTGTGGAAATAACAGCATGCTTTAAGTGAGCAGTAAAAGGTTGCAACAAAGACAGTAATGAGAGACTTGGCTATACGTATATAGCACCATCCAGAGGACGCACTCATTAATCAGACACTATGTTGCTACTATAAACATTAGGCAGGCAGACATTGCTGATAATTTTAATAGTAGAGTTCTAATTGATTTGTTTTAAGGATTAGTAATAAAAGCTATATTTTATAATTAATTAGCACGTGTCAGCTTAGGGACATTGATGGTCTTAACGGCCAAATGTAAAATAAATTATATAAAGTCCCAACACGTGCTAGGGAGATAAATGTAAATCCATCCCGAAGACAGCCTTTAACACTCCTGAGGGTCACTTTGAATATTTGGTCTTGCCATTTTGTCTCTGTAATGCGCCGGCGTTATTTAAAAATTTTGTTAATGACCTTTTCAGGCAGTTTATTGACAAATGTATGATTGTGTACCTAGAGGATATCCTGATCTTCTCACCTAGTTGGGAAACGCATGTCATCCATATCAGACAAATGCTGAAAGTCCTTAGGGAGAATCAATTACTTGCTAAGAAAGAAATATTTATTTTTGGGGTACAGGAAATCTTGTTTTTAGGTTATATACTTACCCCTCAATCTTTCAAGATGGACCCGGGGAAAGTAAAAGCCATTCAGGAGTGGGTGAGACCTTCTTCCCTTAAAGCGGTACAACACTTCCTGGGGTTTGCTAATTATTACCGAAAATGGATAAAAAATTTCTCGGTAATCACTAAACCTCTTACCTAACCAGGAAGGGGGCGGATCTTGTTAATTGGCAACTGGAGGCTATAGAAGCCTTTGAAACCCTCAAGAGGTGTTTCAGCGACGTCCTGGTTCAGCCGGATAAAGAAAAACCTTATATTGTCGAGTTAGATGCATCGGATGACGTAGTAGAGGCAGTTCTCTCTCAGGGGTCATCTAAACTTACGAACCTAAGGCCATGTGTGTTTTTCTCTGGTAAGTTCTCCCCTACCGAGAGAAATTATGACATCAGAAATCGAGAGCTGCTCACTATTAAATGGGCTTTTGAGGAGTGGCAACATTTTTTGGAGGCGACTCTGCATTTCATCACTGTTCTTACGGATCATAAAAATCTATTGTTTTTGGAATCCACTAAACGTTTAAATCCTAGACAAGCAAGATGGGTGCTGTTCTTTACGCATTTGAATTTTTCTATTACTTTCAGGCCAGGAAGTAAAAATGCAAAAGCTGACGCCTTCTCCCAAAGTTTTCATGCCTTTCAACCTCCAGACACTCCTCCAAAACCGACTTTGCCAACTGGTATCATTGTGGCCTCAATATCCTCCGTTCTTACCACTGAACTGAGGCGGCACAACATCTTGCTCCGGTACAGTCCTCCAATGATAAGTTGTTTGTTCCAGGTCACTTACGCCTCCGGCTTTTGGGTAAGAGCCATAAATCAGTATTGTGTGGACACCCCAGTGTTAATGCCACCAAGGAACTCATTTCCAGGTCCTACTGGTGGCCCACGTTATTGAGGCATGTCAACTCGTATGTGTCTTCATGTGAGGTGTGTGCTAGAGCCAAAACTTCCAGAACTCGTCCGGCTGGTGAATTGCGACCATTACCCATTCCTAGTAGACCATGGTCGCATATTTCCATGGATTTTATTACTGACTTGCCTCCCTCTGAGGGTAAGTCAGTGTTATGGGTAGTGGTCGATAGATTTAGTAAGATGGTGCATTTCGGCCCATTGGCTAAGCTCCCTAATGATAAGACTCTGGCTTCCCTGCTTGTGGATCATGTGGTACGTCTGCACTGGATTCCAGAAAATGTTGCCTCTAATAGAGGCGTTCAGTTTGTTTCTAGGTTTTGGAGAGCCTTTTGTCATAAATGTGGTATTGCTTTGTCTTTTTCTTCTGCTTTTCACCCTTAAACTAATTGAATCAGTCGTTGGAACAGTTTTTGAGATGTTATATTGCTGACAACCAATAGTTGTGGGTGCGGCATCTACCCTTGGCTGAGTTTACTATTAATAACCAGGTGAACTCATCCACTGGAGTGTCACCCTTTTTCTGTAATTTTGGCTTCCATCCACGATTTAATTCACTATCGCCGTACTCTTCACAAGTTCCAGAAGCAGATAAATTGGTTAGAGAACTGTGCACAGTCTGGGCCCAGGTTCAGTTGAACCTGAAGAAAGCCCAGGAGGTTCAGAAAATCAAGGCTGATAAAAGACGCTCTCATGGGGTGGATTTTGTGGTGGGTGACAAGGTATGTCTATCTACCAAGTTTATTAACCCTGTATCTTGTAAACTAAAACTTCCTGACTCCTTTTGCATCCACAATGTGTTTCACAAGTCTTTACTAAAGAAGTATGTGTCACCTGTCGTTCCTTCACTGGAACCCCCACCTCCAGTGGAGGTTGCCGTTCAAATTGAATTTAAGGTCTTAAGGATTATTGATGTTAGAAAGGTCCAGAATTCTAGTATCTTGTGCATTGGAAGGGTTTCGTGCCAGAAGAGAGGTCTTAGGTGCCGATAAGTAAGTTACATGCTGCCAGACTGGTGAAAAGGTTTCATCTGGCTCATCTGGAGAAACCCAACCCTATGACTTTGGATCCGGTGGCCCCTCGTAGAAGGGGGGTAATGTAACAAGTTGCCGGCGACATGTGCATCCTTCGCAGCACCGCCGGCACCCTGCGCAAGGAGATGGATAAGGACGTAGATTGCGTCCTCGTCTCCATGACAGCAGGCGAGCTGCAGGGAAGCCGAGTGCTGATAATGATGATCGGTGCTCGGCTGAGTTGGGCTGCTGTGAGTCACGTGACGCCGGCCACGTCATGTGACTCACCAGCCAGGCATATTTAAACAGGCAGCCTGCTGGCCACAGGTTGCCTGTAAATAAGGTATTTTTATTTACCAAGTTCTCTGTATTGGTTTGTATTCTGCTGTTTCCTCTGTATTGACTTGACCTCCTGCGATTCGGACCTCGGCTTGTGTTTGTTGTGATTTGGTTATTCCTTTGTACCGACGTGACCTCCTGGTACTGACCTCGGCTTGTTTTGACCTTGCTTACTCTTTATATGTATCTTTCGTCCTGTATTTTGCTTATATTTGCATTGTTTGTGTATTTACCCCTCCGTGCCTGCCTGTCACTTTGTTTATTATTTTCTCCAGTTTCATTGTTCCCTTTAAGTCCCGGCACTTACTCAGTTTAAGGAACGTTGTCCAGTTGTACACTGTTGCCTAGGGTGGACCGTGCCAGTAGGCAGGAACACCGGTGTGGGTTGAGCTCAGGGCTTTGCACGCTCTCCCCTTCCGTGACAGCCTGCTGACGTCTCTCCCTGCACTAAGTACACTGGAAGTTGGCTGAATCCAAGATGGCTGATTCTATTTATAGGGCTGTGAATTCAGAGGCCTGGCTGGCTGCTGATTGGCTAAAAGAATGTGGGTGATCCCTCGTTCCCAGAGTTACTTGCTCCATGTCCTAATACGTGCCGCAGCCATTTTTGGAAAAAATGCGATTCATTACCACGAAGCGTGGAGAAATTTAGATTCGGTGCAAATTATTATTATTATTATTATTTATTATTAAAGCGCCATTCATTCCATAGCGCTGTACATATGATGAGCGGTGCACATACATAATATAGACAATTGCACTAATCATAAACAAGACAAGTTACAAACTGGTACAGAAGGAGAGAGGGCCCTGCCCGTGAGGGCTTACAATCTATATGGTATGGGTGAAGGACACAGTAGGTGCGAGTTAAGTTGGTCATGGCGGTATAGAGGCAGTGGGGTCACTGGTTGTAGGCTTGTCTGAAGAGGTGGGTTTTCAGGTTTCTTTTGAAGGATTCCAATGTAGGTGAGAGTCTGATATGTTGGGGTAGCGAGTTCCAGAGTATGGGGGATGCACGGGAGAAATCTTGGAGTCGATTGTGGGAAGAGGCAATAAGAGGAGAGGAGAGAGGGAGGTCTTGTGAGGATCGAAGAGTGCGTGTGGGGATGTATCTGGAAAGTAGCTCAGAGATGTAGGAAGGGGACAGGTTATGGACGGCCTTGTATGTATTTGTTAGTACTTTGAAGTGAATTCGCTGGGCAATGGGGAGCCAGTGAAGGGATTGGCAGAGGGGAGAGGCAGAGGAGTAATAGGGGGAGAGGTGGATTAGTCGGGCAGCAGAGTTGAGGATAGATTGGAGGGGTGCGAGAGTGCTAGATGGAAGGCCACAGAGGAGAATGTTGCAGTAGTCTAGGCGAGAGATAATGAGGGCATGTACAAGAATTTTCACAGATTCAAAGTTAAGGAAAGCACGGATGCGGGAGATGTTTTTGAGTTGGAGGCGGCAGGTGGTGGAAAGAGCTTGGATTTGCGGTCGGAAGGAAAGTGCAGAATCCAAGGTCACTCCAAGGCAGCGGACTTTGTTGACCGGGGAGAGTGTGCAGCCATTGATCATGATAGATAGGTCTGTTGAGGGGGTTGAACAAGATGGGGGAAAGATTATGAATTCTGTCTTATCCATGTTAAGTTTTAGAAAGCGAGAGGCGAAGAAGGATGATATAGAAGATAGACATTGTGGGATTCTTGATAGTAAGGTGGTGATTTCTGGACCAGAGAGGTAGATTTGTGTGTCGTCAGCGTAGGAGTGATACTGAAAGCCATGGGACTCTATGAGCTGTCCCAGGCCAAAGGTGTAGATAGAGAAGAGCAGGGGTCCTAGGACAGAGCCTTGCGGGACACCAACAGAGAGGGAATGAGACGAGGAGGTGGTGCGAGAGTGGGAGACGCTAAACGTCCGGTCTGTGATGTATGATGTGATCCAGAAGAGGGCCAGGTCGGTGATGCCGAGAGATGAGAGAGTTTGCAACAGAAGGGAGTGGTCAACAGTGTCGAAGGCAGAGGACAGGTCAAGGAGAAGGAGGACAGAGTATTGTTTCTTGGTTTTGGCTGTCAGTAGGTCATTGGTGACTTTGGTAAGGGCAGTCTCGGTCGAGTGGTGGGGTCGGAAGCCAGATTGTAGGCGGTCAAAGAGGGAGCAGGAGGAGAGGTGGGAGGACAGTTCTGAATGGACATGTTGTTCAAGTAGCTTTGAGGCATACGGAAGAAGTGATATGGGGCGATAACTGGACAAGGAAGATGGGTCAAGTGAAGGCTTTTTGAGGATGGGTGTAATGGTAGCATGTTTAAAAGCAGAGGGGAAGACACCAGAGTTTAGTGATAGGTTGAAGAGATGAGTTAGGGCTGGGATAAACACTGTGGTGAGGTTAGGGATGAGGTGGGATGGGATTGGGTCAAGTGCACAGGTGGTCAGATGAGATTTGGAGAGTAGAGTGGAGAGTTTTTCTTCTGTAATGGTGGAGAAGCGGGTTTTGGGAGAAGGGGACCGAGCCGTTGTGTAGAGGGTCTGTGGGGACTGTGTGGTGAAGTTTTCTCTGATGTTGACTATCTTTTGTTTGAAATATTTGGCAAAGTCCTCAGCTGAGAAGAGAGGAGAGGGTGGGGGCGCTGGGGGGCGGAGAAGGGAGTTAAAAGTGCTAAAAAGTTGTTTAGGGCTGTGTGACAGGGAAGATATGAGAGATGAGAAGTAGGCCTGTTTTGCATCAGCGAGTGAGGATTTAAATATGAGGAGGGATTGCAACAGTGTCCAGAGCTGTACTTATTGTGGTGTTATATAGGGTGGTAGCAGCTTCTGGGTCTGGGAGGGAACAGATGGTAGAGAGTGGGAGAAGAGAGTCGGAAAGCAAGTGAAAGTCGAGATTTAAACATTAAACGGTTCCTGCGGGGGTGTGTTAGTGTGTGGACCGGGGGAGCAGCAGAAGAGACCAGTGAAGAGAAGGTGAGTAGGTTGTGGTCGGATAGGGGGAGAGGCGAATTAGAAAGGTTAGATAGAGAGCAGAGGCGGGTAAAGATCAGATCCAGAGTGTGACCATCTCTGTGGGTGGGAACTGAAGACCACTGTGATAGGCCGAAGGAGGAAGAGAGTGACAGGAGTTTAGAGGCGGCCGAGTGGCATGTGTCAATAGGGATGTTGAAGTCATCCATGATGATAGTGGGGATGTCGGCAGAAAGAAAGTGTAGTAGCCAGGTGTTAAAGTGGTCAAGAAAGATGGTGGCTGGGCCTGGAGGGCGGTAAATGACGGCTACTTGAAGGTTGGAGGGAGAGTAGATGCGAACAGAGTGTACTTCAAATGAGGTGAGCGTAATGGAGGGTGGCAGTGGAATTGGGCTGTAGGAGCAGGTGTCTGATAGGAGGAGACCAACTCCTCCACCATGTTTGCAGCCGGGGCGGGGGGTGTGAGTGAATTGAAATCCACTATAAGAGAGTGCAGCAGGGGAGGAGGTGTCTGAGGGTGTCAGCCATGTTTCAGTGAGACCCAGAAAGGAAAGGTTTTGAGAGATGAACAGTTCATGAATGTATGACAGTTTGTTACAGACAGAGCGCGCGTTCCATAATGCTCCTGCAAGAGGAACCAAAGGAGCAGGGGTCAGAGGAATGGTTATTAGGTTTAAGGGGTTGGAGAAATTTGTAGAAGGAGATTTGTGGTGGGACATGGAGGTGATAGTGGGGATTTGCTGAGGGGGTCCTGGATTTGGAGAGATATCACCAGCAGTAAGGAGAAGCAGAAAAAGTGTTAATAGATGAGAATAAGAGAGGGCATGAGGAGTGTGTGTGTGTTTGGGAAGGAAGTGTTTTATGTTGGCAAACAGGTTTGTGCAAGCGATCAGATGAGAAGGTAAAATGTAAGAAGAGATGAATAGTTCCTTGCTGGGTGAATGGATGTGTGGGTATTTCAGGAGGTGTTGGAAAAGTGGGAAGAGTAAGAGGAAAAATTTAAACATTGTTTGCATTAACTATGCAAATCAAATTTTCCTGAGATTCGGATGGAATTCCACTTCGTCAACTTTGATTCGCTTATCTCGAACTATTACCACCACCACCACCAACACAGCTATACATGGGGTCCACCACCAACCCTGAACCACTGCTGTGTAAGGATCAAGCCATGCAATCCACAATATCATCCTCTTTGTTCTCAATGATAATGTTACAGCTTTCCAAAGTCAGGGAGGATTGGGGCCTACTACTACTACTAATTTCGGCTGTTTAGCTGGTGGTGCTATTAGCCACATTCTGGCTATTGGAGAACAAAGCCTGGGTCTTTCATTTTGATTTTGAACTATTCCGTATTCTAGATATTTTATTATAAAGCCTATTGGTAGCCTATTGTTACTGTTTTACTCCAAGCGAAAGGTCACTGGTTCAAATCCTGGAGCAGCCATGAAGAAGATTTTCCAAAAAAAGAGAGACTGCATCATCCAACTAATCGACAGCGAATCTCGGCCAAGAAAATTGCCAAACTGCATCATGTGAGTGTGATGACAGTTGGAACAATACGAAATGAAGCCTGTCCAACCATTCCAAAGCCAAGTGGACGTCCAGGCAAAATATCAATAAGTTGACTCATCACAAGGTCTATCAGTTCTGGAGCGACAAACAAAGCAGTGGAAGTGGCTCGTATGCTTTGTAATAGTGAGATCACAGATGCATTACACAAGTCTGGAATGGTGGCTCAGAATAAGGTGAAGAAACCTGGACTTCAATATCATCATAAGATGCATCGGTTTGAGTTTGCAAAAAAGTATGCACAGTAGAATATTGGAAACGGGTGATTTGGAGCGATGAGACAAAAGTCAATAGGCTGGGCTCCGATGGGTGCAAATGGGTCTGGGGAAAAAAAGGGGAAAGGGGGCTAACGGATCGAGAAACTGAATGAATTGTTTAGTTTGGTGGATACTTGACAAGGATCCATAGTGTATGTCAACCAAATCGGTCGGCACTCTGTATAAGGAATCAGGGTGCTAGGTCAAAGGGTCGAATTCCCCAGTGAAAGAAGAAAGTAGAGGACCGGCACTCCCAAATTGCTGGTGGGTTGAACTTTATTGGTCACTTTTCAGACATCATTTAGTGCCGCGTTTCGGCACTTGTAGTGCCTTTATCAAACTGTGAACAAGTGGCAATAACATGCAAAGTAACAAACACATTTAAAAAGCCTGCCCAGTATCACGTGGTTCTGACGTTATGTTTGTCATGGCAACCGTGCATACACCAAAGAACTCACGGGGCAGGTTATGCAAAGTGATGATCAACTGTTTTCATAACCCGCCCCTTGAGTTCTTTGGTGTATGCATGGTTGCCATGACAAAGTTTGAGAAAGGCACTACAAGTGCCGAAACGCGTCACTTACTGATGTCTGAAAAGTGACCAATAAAGTTCAACCCACCAGCAATTTGGGAGTGCCGGTCCTCTACTTTCTTCAAGGATCGATAGTGGTCTCAATGCTGAGCTATATGTGAGTATCCTACAAGGTGAGTTACTTCGTACACTCGAGTACTAGGGGTATGAAAAGGACAACATAGTGTTCCAGCAGGACAATGACTATATGCTAAAAAGTTGCAAATCCAATTTATGTATGTGATAGCCAAGATGATTATCTATAAAATTATGGTAGTCTCACATTCGAAGTTGTAGTGGATGGTGTGATATAGAGCCTGAAAGTCAAAAGTTCAAAACATTGGTACACTTTTGCTCACCAGTGTTAGGATGAAAGAAAGGCATGAAAATTATTTCTACCTACTGTCTTATGTATGTTTAAATACTGTACGCAGAAACAAACAAACCAAATAACTTTTTAGTGTGAAAAACAGGTTGTAAGCATGAAACAAGGCAGGTAGAAGATTTCTGCCTACTGTCTTATGTGCGTTTAATTTCATCAGTCCAAAAATGGTGTTAGTGCCTAAATTAAAAAATTGTAATCACCCAGCATTTGCAGCAGAATGCTATTGTGGTGCTGTGCTAGCAATAATCCTATGTAGAAACTTGAGGTTTTAAAAAACACACACAGCTGTCTCTGTTCAAGTGAGAAAAATATATATGTTTTTCTTGCAGACTGCTGGTTTTTGAGGTTCTGCAGCATCTCTAGCAACATCATGTGAGCATCCTTCATCTTCCTCTCTCCTGTATTTTTCCACCGACATGTGCAGTAAAATGGTGCTGCATGCCGTTTTACTGGATTTGTCTGAAAAGAACCTGAAAGGCTTCTGTCAGTAAAGGGGGAGGAGGTAGATCTTGAGAAGTAGGGACAGACCCTCACTGCTCTAGAAGGCTGATTTATATTTCAATTTGTTACAATTGATTTGCTCCTATCTAGGAGTGACATTTGTTCAGCTGTGGTTTTCTCATAATTCCGTTCAGAAGATAATTCGGGGGAGAAGAGAAAGCTAGAGGGGGCTGGAGACCAAGCCATCAGCCAGTTTTACAGATTTGCTAGGAGGTAAGGATCACATAAAGAGCAGTGTTGGAAACGCTATTTTAGCAGCAATAAAGGCAGAAGAAATGTGTGCCTTTATTGAATGGACTACATGTTTCAGGGTGGAATTAACCTCTTCCTCTGGCCATATATATATTTTTGAGCATCATAAGCAGTCGCAACAAATGTTTGTGCCCCATTTACACAGTACAATCTTTCAAACCACCAACAGTAATTAGTATCTGATGGTTATCTGACCTGTTCAAAGATATCCATTGAAGAAAGAAGCTCTATTTTACACACCCATGTATCTACTTACAACAATCTTGATAAGATGCATAAGAGTCTACTAATTTGGGTTCTACTGGTGTGTAACATTAAAGGGGTTATCCCATCATAATGATCACTGTTAAATCTGTTAATGATTTGACAGTGATCATTTTTGTAAATATACTTTATTAACAAATTCCCACCGATTAGGAGAAAATTCATCCCCACTTACCTTATTGTTGTGACTCGGTCTCCCCTGGTTACGACCACCGCTCTTCCGCAAAATCCCGATGGTCGCGCTTGCCCAGAAGACTTCTTCTTTTCTCCCGGCCGGGCCACTCGCTGTCCTGAACGCGCACGCTGCCGCGCATGCGCGACGGTGACTTCTTCCCGGCCAGAATAGTACAGAGCTGCGAACGCGCACGCCGGCTCTGTACTATACTGGCCAGAAATAAGTCACATTGCGCATGCGCGGCAGCGTGCGCGTTCAGTCCAGCGCGCGGCCCGGCCGGGAGAAGACTTCAATCAAGATGAAGCCCGCCCCCAGCCAGAATCCAGGAAGTGAACGCGCGGTGGCAGCAGGTAAGTATGAAACTGCTAAGTGGGATAACCCCTTTAAGCCTTCTAGATCTCCTTTAAAACATTAATTTAGCCACCCACAGTTTTTTGTTATTACTGTTTCAGAGAAAGCAGCACACTTCTGTGAGCACTCCTTCTCTATGAACAAACTGTAATTAATAGCACTGGCTCTTAGAGCTGCTTTTTGCTCAAAAGGGAGGATTGGAGGTAGCACCAATCCTAAACCCATTGATTGACATAGTCTGTAATGATCAAACAAGATTGGATTCTAGTGATCGAATCGGAAGCTGGGTAAGTGGTCTGCAGTCAGCTCTAAGGACCTAGAAAAAACTGTAAGTTCATTAATCCTTTTGTTAGAGCACACTAGTGTTATCCTAACCACAGATTGCATCAAAGAGACATAGGGCATAATGTGTTAGCATATAGGAATATGCTTGCTAATAAAAGTATAAAATAATTTTGTAAGGCTATAGTTGCTTAATGGGGAGGAGGTGATGGTGCAGGCACTGCGACTTGAGGTTGTGATACCAGAGCAATTTTTTCAATTTTTGCAGATGATACTAAACTGTGTAAAGTAACTAACACTGAAGAGGACACTATACAGCTACAGATGGATCTGGATAGATGAGAGGCTTGGGCAGAGAAGTGTCAGATGAGGTTTAACACTGACAAATGTAAGGTTATGCACATGGGAAGGAATAATGCAAGTCACCCGTACATACTAAATGGTAAAACACTGGGTAACACTGACATGGAAAAAGACCTAGGAATTTTAAAAAACAGCAAACTAAGCAGTAAAAACCAGTGTCAGCTGCTGTCAAGGCCAATAAGGTAATGGGTTGCATCAAAAGGGGCATAGATGCCCGTGATGAGAACATAGTCCTCCACTTTACAAATCACTAGTCAGACCACACATGGAGTACTGTGTACAGTTGTGGGCTCCTGTGAACAAGGCAGACACAGCAGAGCTGGAGAGGGTTCAGAGGAGGACAACTAAAGTAATAACTGGAATGGGGCAACTACAGTACCCTGAAAGATTATCAACATTAGGGTTATTCACTTTAGAAAAAAGACAACTGAGGGGGAGATCTAATTACTATGTATAAATATATCAGGGGTCAGTACAGAGATATCTCCCATCATCTATTGATCCCCAGGACTGTGACGAGGGAACATCCTCTGTGTCTGGAGGAAAGAAGGTTTGTACACAAACATAGAGGAGGATTCTTTACGGTAAGAGCAGTGAGACTATGGAACTCTATTCCTGAGGAAGTGGTGATGGTGAGTTCACTAAAAGAGTTCAAGAGGAGCTTGGATGAATTTATGGAGTGTAATAATATTACAGGCTATGGCTACTAGAGAGGGGTCGTTGATCCAGGGAGTTATTCTGATTGCCTTATTGTAGTCAGGAAGGAATTTTTCCCCCCTTAAGTGGGGAAAATTGGCTTGTACCTCGCAGTTTTTTTTTGCCTTCCTCTGGATCGACTTGCAGGATAAGAGGCCGAACTGGATGGACAAATGTCTTTTTTCGGCCTTATATACTATGTTGCTATGTTACTAGAGCAGTAGTGTTCATGGCATCCAGACATGCAGATAATACAGCAGTTTCTCCTGGTGGCCACTCCAGGCAGGTTCATATTGGGTGAGCCAGCGGGTTTCATGGCCTGAGCAAAGTGTTATGACAGTGGGTGTGAAAACACTATGCCAGCAACGGATTTGACATACTGTAGGGCTCAACCTAAGGGCATTATGCAGGCAGTTTAACCTTTAACCCCTATACTGGGATCTGGACTTTGCTGCAGGAAATGCAACAGGTAGCTACCTCTTTAAGTCTCCGTATGGTTGTCTCTAGCAACGAAGATCCGGGCAAAACTGATGGTCAGTAACAGGCTGAGGTCAGGGTGGCCAGAATTTGTGCAATTATGTGAAACAGAACCAAGATCAGGGCAGGAATCACAGGGTCAGTACAATAAATCAGGCATAGGTTTGGTCAGACAGAGGAGGATCACAGTCAGGAAATGGGCAAATGTTGGTACACGAGAAAACAACAGTAATAACACCTTTGCAAGAAACTAGCAAGCTACGGACATTTTTACTTTGGTATCTTCCCACTGGGGAAGGTACCTTAAATATCCATAGGTTGCCAGCCTTTGACCGGTGAATATTGGGATGCGCACAGGTCCTTTGAGAGCTGCAGGGATCGCAAGCACACTCCCCACAGGTGTAGGGAGGACAGCTTAGGAGGCCTCAGCCTACAAGCAGGAGGAGAGTTATCCTGGTGGACTGGCCAGCAATGAAGAGGAGTAGAGCTGAATGTAGGTTCTTGTTGCTGGGAGGCTAAGACCCTGTACCAGTGGTTGGTGCAGGGTTGGCCTTTAGCTGCTGCTGTAACAATTATTTTTATACAAACCGGATTCCAAAAAAGTTGGGACACTAAAACAAATTGTGAATAAAAACTGAATGCAATGATTTGGAGATGGCAAATGTCAATATTTTATTTGTAATAGAACGTAGATGACAGATCAAACTTTTAATCCGAGTAAATGTATCATTTTAAAGGAAAAATACGTTGATTCCAATTTTCACAGTGTCAACAAATCCCCAAAAAGTTGGGACAAGTAGCAATAAGAGGCTGGAAAAAGTAAATTTGAGCATAACGAAGAGCTGGAAGACCAATTAACACTAATTAGGTCAATTGGCAACATGATTGGGTATAAAAAGAGCTTCTCAGAGTGGCAGTGTCTCTCAGAAGCCAAGATGGGTAGAGGATCACCAATTCCCACAATGTTGCACAGAAAGATAGTGGAGCAATATCAGAAAGGTGTCACCCAGCGAAAAATTGCAAAGACTTTGCATCTATCATCATCAACTGTGCATAACATCATCCGAAGATTCAGAGAATCTGGAACAATCTCTGTGCGTAAGGATCAAGGCCGTAAAACCATACTGGATGCCCGTGATCTCCGGGCCCTTAAACGACACTGCACCACAAACAGGAATGCTACTGTAAAGGAAATCACAGAATGGGCTCAGGAATACTTCCAGAAACCATTGTCAGTGAACACAATCCACCGTGCCATCCGCCGTTGCCAGCTGAAACTCTACAGTGCAAAGAAGAAGCCATTTCTAAGCAAGATCCACAAGCTCAGGCATTTTCACTGGGCCAGGGATCATTTAAAAAGGAGTGTGGCAAAATGGAAGACTGTTCTGTGGTCAGACGAGTCACGATTCGAAGTTCTTTTTGGAAATCTGGGCCATGTCATCCGGACCAAAGAGGACAAGGACAACCCAAGTTGTTATCAACGCTCAGTTCAGAAGCCTGCATCTCTGATGGTATGGGGTTGCATGAGTGTGTGTGGCATGGGCAGCTTGCATGTCTGGAAAGGCACCATCAATGCAGAAAAATATATTCAGGTTCTAGAACAACATATGCTCCCATCCAGACGTCATCTCTTTCAGGGAAGACCCTGCATTTTTCAACAAGGTAATTCGAGACCACATTCTGCATCAATCACAACATCATGGCTGCGTAGGAGAAGGATCCGGGTACTGAAATGGCCAGTCTGCAGTCCAGATCTTTCACCTATAGAGAACATTTGGTGCATCATAAAGAGGAAGGTGCAACAAAGAAGGCCCAAGACGATTGAACAGTTAGAGGCCTGTATTAGACAAGAATGGGAGAGCATTCCTATTTCTAAACTTGAGAAACTGGTCTCCTCGGTCCCCAGACGTCTGTTGAGTGTTGTAAGAAGAAAGGGAGATGCCACACAGTGGTAAAAATGGCCTTGTCCCAACTTTTTGGGGATTTGTTGACACCATGAAATTCTGATTCAACATATTTTTCCCTTAAAATTGTACATTTTCTCAGTTTAAACTTTTTGTTCCGTGATTTATGTTCTATTCTGAATAAAATATTAGAAGTTGGCACCTCCACATCATTGCATTCAGTTTTTATTCACGATTTGTATAGTGTCCCAACTTTTTTGGAATCCGGTTTGTATATAAAATACATTTTATTGCACATACATGTTTATTACTTAAAAGCTTAAAACAGACCCAAAAAACACAGAGTTACAACACGGTGCAACTTTGCACACCTACTGATATTGTGAGTAGTCACAACAACCAAAACGCATGCATACTCGACATGGAATAGGAAGCTTGCTGGCCCGACCCAATCATCCATGCCAGGATGGTGTTGGTCATGGTCCAAAGATGGAAAAAATGCAAAGATCTTTGTCCTGCACTTTCTCTAAAAGTACACACACCTTATTGGGTTTAAAATGACAATGAATCACAATGAAAGTGAAAGAATATAAAAACAACCGTTATGGTCCAAATAAACCATACTATATCAGTTATTTTTATGTTTTTTTACTTTCACCATTGAAAAACCATATGTTTTTTTTTTTTTTACTTTCACCATTTAAACCCAATAAAGTGTGTGTACTTTTACAGAAAAACCCAGACCAAGGTCTTCTTTTCATTCATCCTGTACTTGGCATCTCCTGGGAGACGATGTCCACTTTTTTGTCATGAATCTTTTTATTGATTAACAAAAGAAGATATACACAGCAGATACATAATACGCAACCAGCATTACACAAAAGTCATGAACACATAACCATTGTGCACAGCAAACTTTCATACAAGAAGAAAATTTGAAGAGGAGGGAGATAGGGGGAGTGGAGGGAGGGAATTGGAGTGAGAAGAGGGGGGTGGAAGGGGTATAAACATAAACCCATCTGACTCAACAATAACAAAGAACAAAGAAGCAGTACATCCCTGGGCTGGAGACACAACAAGTTAAAAGGGGATGTCCTCTTATAGCCATAAGAATAAAGTTGAGTAAACAGCTATTGACAAAGGCACAGGTTAAATATCTATAAACTCTCAGATCTCAACAGATCTCTGAAGCAGGACCCGGGGACCCACATTTTGAGAAAACTAGACTTTTCTTATTACTTTTCAAATTTGGTAAGTGAGGAGAAAAGGTGCAAATTTGTGTAAGGCCTCATGCACACAACCATTTGTATTTTGCAGTATACAAACCACGGGTCCACAAAATATGGATGATGTCCGTGTGACATCTGTGTTGCATCAGTTTTTTTGTGGATCCATTGATTCAAAGGGTCTATTTTAAGCACTTTGCGTCCAAGTATAGGACATGTTCTATCTTTTTGTGGAAAGGACATACAGATGCAGAAAGGAAACGGATCATCTGTGTGGTTTCCGCATCTGTATGTCAATTCTGCATAAAGATAGAATATGTCCGCAAAATGTGGATCGTGGACTCATTAAAGTCAATGGGTCCTCAAAAAAGGATGCAACACGGGTGTCATCACTGTTTTGAAAATTCACTATTTCTGGACCACAAAATACATAGTCTTGTGCATGAGGCTGCTCATTCAATGGCTTTTAGAAATTTCCCAATTTGCAGCAAAACTTGCATACACTGATTTAATAAATGTAAGCCATTGATTTGCAGCATTTCTTAGCTTAATAACTAAAGGCATCTCATGATTTATATTAAAGAACATTTGAAAATACAGGAATGACCTAAGAGTTTTTTTTTTTTTTTACTCCAGCTAAATGTAAGTGAATGCTCAACTGTACTAGATTTTATTCCCCTATGGTTTCCTATATTATAACACATGAATCATAAAATAATACTCAAACACACAAACCTCCAAGCTATTGGGAAAACCCTGCTAAGTTATAAATATTTCTTATTTATTATTCAGAAACGACTTCACTTAGAATTGGTAGTCTGAATTGCTTTTCTTTGCCGAGTAACTAGGAGACTGACAACGGATAATAAATCATGGCTAGGCAGTATGTAGAAGTTCCAAGAGAGGGCTTGTGCAGTGACAAATACAGCTGACAACATATGTACACATCTGTTATAAGGATTTATGTGAGACAAAGAAGAAGACATGTCTGGTATTATCTAACATGGAGCTCATTCAGTATTGGATTTATATGAGCACTGGACATAAAGTATATAACATCTGTACAATACCATTCATCTTAAATCGTTTAGAACTTTTCTTCCATAAAATATGAAATTGGGTTCTATATAAAGCTACAATCAGGAATCCCAGTGTAAACCTGGCCAAAACATCATATCAGTAACAGTCAAATTGTGTTAAACACTACTGAATATTAGATACTTCAGGGACCACATAAGTGGAGGGGAGGGTCAAACAATAGGATTGGCAGCAGATCTGTCTTCTCGAATCTAAATTGTATGAAGCACTTAAAGTGAATCTCTCACCTATTACATCTATTAAATGCAAGTATTTAGAGAAGGCTCACCTGAATGCTCAAGAATGGAAATGGGTGCACCCACCAAGAGGATTCACCCAATCCTCAAAAACAGTAATAAAATTAGAACAAAAGATGGTAGGGCACACCAATATTCGGTACCACACGGATGGTTATTATAACAATATTTTATTTATTAGTGATATAACTGTTGAATAAACATACATAAAATGTAACACTCTTAAAAGAAATAAAATACTAAAAATAGAAAACTATTGAATACAATAAAACCCAATATAATAGTAATATATAAATTAGCAATATTGCATTTTAATATCTGTGTAATTTCAATAGTTCGACTGTATATGCACCAAGACTTGTTGAATGGTAAATAATATCAGTCCAGATGGGTTCTTTCACCCAATCGATGCCATGGGGTAATTACCAAACATGTTTCGGAGTTAACTACGACTCCTTCATCAGTGGCTGATGGAATAAAGCATCACTCCGGAGGACTAAAAGCGCTAAAAGAAAAGGAAAAGAAAAAGGAAATAAAGAAACAAGGGATCGATGATTTTCCAGCTTGAAAAATCCAAGATAAGCCGGATATCTGTCTGTTTGGAGACTCGGCTGTGTGGCAGAGTCCACTCCTGTTAAGTATTTATTCAAATACAGAAGGAACGCATCACCGACTGACCCCCAAATACAGCACGGCTATATGAAAAACAGCGAGGATCCCAAAGCCGCAACACTTTGATTTGTTGTAACTGGAGCAACTATTGTTCACCACACGTGGGACGCCACCTGTGATTTACTAAAGCCGACAATACTGCACTACAAACTGTGAGTATAATTGCTTCGGCTCTCCTGTACTAAAAAGCAGCAATAGTGCACTGATTTAATATACATAGCGACTACTAAGTCGCAACAGCGGCAGTGACTATTTAAAAAGCCTTACTCAAAAAGACTTTATTCAAATAATCAGATTAATCCCCATTTTTTGGGGCATCGATTGGGTGAAAGAACCCATCTGGACTGATATTATTTACCATTCAATAAGTCTTGGTGCATATACAGTCGAACTATTGAAATTACACAGATATTAAAACGCAATATTGCTAATTTATATATTACTATTATATTGGGTTTTATTGTATTCAATAGTTTTTCTATTTTTAGTATTTTATTTCTTTTAAGAGTGTTACATTTTATGTATGTTTATTCAACAGTTATATCACTAATAAATAAAATATTGTTATAATAACCATCCGTGTGGTACCGAATATTGGTGTGCCCTCCCATCTTTTGTTCTAATTTTATTACATCTATTAGTTTACATGTCCTGAGAATCAAGAGGCCCCAGAGCAACTTTAATGTTTAGTCGTCATCAAAGTTTTTCCTGCACAGGGGCTCCCCTGGCTACTAGCTGTTCTTTTACTGTGTTGCAGTAACCTGCACAATCGGGTGTCTTGGACCATTACAAAAAAGAACTCTAAAGGGGATGCATTGCTAGTCTTAGAATTGATGGAGTTCCTGCAGTGGAACTCTAATTGATCAAGAAGATCTTTATTTTCTATGTTATCATTTTATGACCTTATGCAGGAAGTCATTCTTTCTTTGTGTACAATCTATATTTATTATTAACTTAGGTCCCATAGTGGAACATTTTTGTGTTACTGTATATAATATGCTGTACACAGGCGCCTATTAGTGCACAACATCAATATGCCTTAATAGACAATTACGTTAAAAAGCAATGGGGACCTTTAAGAGGATTGAGGATACTGGTAATTATGGTTAAATGTGGGACTCTTCTTTTATAGTGCTGCAGTCATTGCAGTGACAGGGTTAACTGCTGGGATCAGAGTTTATCCAATCCTGGGTATTGCAGCTGATGCAAAGTTGTGTATAAGAGTTATGCTCCTGCCGTTGCTTTCATGGTTACAATGGCAGTACACACAGAATTATTTAGAAGGACATGTAGTTTCAAACAGCACTTGCCTGTTGTAAATAAATCTGCTGTAGGTCGTTGATGTTAAGGTTTTACTGCAATTAACAGATTGTAGTATAAAATAAGAGAACATGTTCGTAAGGTGGTGTCTCGTGTAAATTAAAGAATAGTACAGAGGGTTCGTTATCTGACTTGGTAGAAGTGACCTCAATTTCTGCACAGAAAAACTGATGTTCTTTCGGTCAAGATAAGCAGATATATAACAACTCTGTCTGTCTTCATTTCTAAAATTGAGTAACTAGGCTGGTTCCTATTTTCTTTAGATAAGTCAAGAATCACAAAAGATATGAAGCAGAAAGAATCAATTTCTCTGACGTTTAGAGGAGCTTTCCTATCTTCACTCTAAAAATTACTCACACTTCCCAATAGCAGCACTTTTGTTAGCCTCCTTTAGATCCTCGCTATTTCTAAAATGTCCCTTGCACCTATTCCCGAACCTTTAGTGCTAGTAATACTTCTTTATTGCACATCAGTAGAGTCCAAACATAGTGGCCGTACAGCTACCTATATGGACTAGTCTCATTCTTTACCAGTTAAATGTAGAAAAGATTCCATATTTATAATTGGCATGAGGAACATACCTTTAGCTACAACCATTTTCTCATCTAAAGCTCAGTAGGTTATTGACTTCACCTAGGTCCCCTTCACAAGGGCCCATGATCGGCAGAAAGGTGTACTAATTCCCGAGCACTGGCCATGTAAACAGCCTGCCGATAAGTGATTGCTCATTTGTCAGCTTATCAGATCTTTTATGCTAGCATACAAACTATATTTTGTTGGAAACACACCATCCCTGTTTAAACTGGGGATGTTCGTCAAACAATATGCAAACATGATGGGGGAAAATAATTGTAATAATAGTTGTTCATTGCCTATTCAGTTTGTATCGAGCCATGTAAAAGCAAGAGCTAATCAACTGGTTAACACTTATTCGGAACTTAAATTGCCCCTTGTAAAAGGATCCTTACTTTAAAGGGTTTTACAACTTTCCTGGGGCCACTAAACTAAAAACAATCCTTTACTCACCAGTTATTTCCCCACCATTTCCATCACCACTGCTCTGGTCCTCCCCATCAGAATCTGTTTACATGACTGCAGCGATATATTGGGTGCCATATACCCAACATCACTGCTGCAGCCAGTCACTGACCTCAGCGGAGTACAGCACAAGATCTCTAAGCTCAGTGATTGCCTGCAGCAGTCTTGTGGGGTATGCAGCTACATCAAAGCTGTAGCCCTGTAAGCACCGATCAAAGGTATGAACCAGTGTTGCAGCACTGTAAATGGCTGGTAATTAACTAGAGAGTATATGTTTTTTTATTTATTTAATTTTAGGATGTTTTGTGACACTGAGGAAGTTTTTAAATAAATCAGACAACCCCTTTAAGTAATAACTGCACATCAACTTTTAGTGGCATCTTAAACTAGGCTTTTCACTTGTGTGTTATCTGCATATACTGATAGGTTAATTGGAAATCAGTTCTGTAGTAACTTTAGCTAGCAAAATCCCTTGAATCGGAGCAGCTCTGCAATAATCAGCTCTGGTCACTACGCAATGGTCAGAGTTGTGCAGTTTCAGTGCCAGTTTCCAGCAGTGGAGCTACTGCAAAACAGCTGTCAGGAATCAGACTGACACAGGTCTCACTACCTCTGTCCCGTAGAACCTCTTTTAATGGGTTAATCTTCTGTTGGACATTTGAAACCCATTAATTTGTCATATCTACGGCTCACTTAAGCATGCTTTGGTACTCTAAGGGGCCATTTCAACCCTGGTTTGTGATATAAAAGCTTATTTCCTGTAATTTGCACAATTCCCATAGAAATACTTTGATTTGATCACATTTGGTAACTATTAAAAATTCTCATTGTTCTATATTCCTGAATTAAAGAGGACCTTTCACACCCCTGACATGCTTGTTTTAATAGCTACATGCATTCTCCATGTAATGACAATTCTGGAACATCTATTCTTAGGTTGTGTCATTCCTTTATTATTTCTGCTAGAACTTAAAAATGAATTATTAGTAGTTTGCATTGAAGGTCCAGATGGGTGTAACCAGTTGGGGGGTGTCTCTGCACAGTCTGACAATGACAGCACTGACTGGATAGAGTGAGACTGTGCAGGGACACACTCCCAACTTGTTAACACCCCTCTGTGCCCTTCGCTGGAGCGATAGGCAAACAATGCACCCACTCGCACATGCAGCGGGCGTCATGACTAGCAGGTCTCTGCTGTTTCAAACAAGTGAGATCACGGCATCTAAAGTGTCAATAACCCAGAAGCTCACGCTTCCAGACATCCTACCGACATCCCCTGCAGCCAATGGGGATGTCGGTAATTGCTTTGAATGCTCTGAGTCTCGCTGACGAGACCCAAAACATTCAACAACATAAGAAATGAGCAATAGACAGTAATAAACTCATTTTAAAAATACATGATTGTTCAAAATGAAATATTACTGTTCTGAAAAGTGTGCGTGCGGGGGGGGGGGGGGGGGTGAATCATAGCACAAATCATTGCTGGGATAGAATTGAGTTTGCCTCTTAGTAAACTTGTCATATTTTCCTATAGCACAGTTTGCACTAAGACCGGAGTATGAAACGACATTCTTAGTAAATTCCTCCTTTTGATTTTTCTGTCCATGCTTTGTGAGCTGTAAAGTGGTTCCTGTGTGAAGAGGAAAAGGGAGGTCAGTTGTAAACGTCGCCTATTAGGAAGGGTGGATCCTGTGTTTTCTGCTTCCAGCTTTATAACAAGGATGTTGCCTTTCATTGTAATCCTGCCTGTTATGAAAAGGAGATGACTGCTGAGCAGTGATCTCTACAGAATCTAAATTGTCAGTCAGACTATTATGAGGCTATTATGGTTAGTGGGAAAACTGAAATATTTCAAGATTTATTTTTAATATAGATATTGACATTGAAAATAAACACAATGTTTTAAAACACTGATTTAAACAAAGAGATGTTTTCTGACTTTACATGCATCCCTTTTAAATAGCACCAGTTTTTTTCCAATTGGCTTCTAGAAAAGTGTTGAAATTTTAATTTTTTTAACACAAACAATATACTAGTATGCATAAATATATTTTTGTTGTGCATTGCAAATGAAATTGGCAAGAAAAGGACAATTTTGTACCCAGGTGGCACTACTGTGAAAACAAAGCGTATAGATCTTACAGATGCCAGCTTCCTCCATTGGTCACCAACAAGGCTTGATGGCAACAAAATAACCCAGGTGTCACTTCTGGAACAGAAATATTATGGGGGCCTTCAAGCTTTACAGGCTTATCCAATGATGAATAACTATAATACAAAGCACTACATGGCATAGCACAGAAGAGATCTAAGCCATGTGCCACACTGCTAGCAGCAATAAGACCCCGGGCCAAGTAGAAATGTCACAGCTGCATGCAATTGTAACTTTAAAAATCTGCATGAGGATGCTACGGTATGCATGTGTAAGTGTTCATTGTATATTTCAAAGGTTGAATTACTGGTATGAATAATATACATTTATGCTGGTTTAGTTGTATATTAGAAATACAAAACCATACTGTGTCAGTAACACACTTGCTAAATGCTCTGATTAAGCCAAAGTTAATATGCTAAATATTTTCAATACTGTCCAAAAGTTTTATGCAGGTGTGAAAAAATGCTGCAAAGTAGGAATAGATTAAAAAAAGTATTAATAGTTTATTTCAATCAGTTAATAAAATGCAAAGTGAATAAAAAAAATTAGAAATTTTATTACATTCAATATTTGTTGTGACCACCATTTGCCTTCTAAAGAGTGTCAATTCTTCTAGGTACATTTGCACATAGTTTTTGAAGGAACTCTGCAGGGAAAATGTTCCAAATATCTTGGATAACTGAAGGGCAATGTTGAGGACTGGCAGCAGATGCTCTGGAATGCTAAATCAAAATGTGAAATATTTTGCTGTAACAAAAGCAGTACAATAACGAGTCTCTGTAGACAACAGCATAGCTTGGTGGAGGTTCCTTCCAAGTTTGGGGCTACATTTTATGAAATGGAGTTGAGTATCTGGTCACGATTAATGGTGTCCTATATTCTGTGAAATACAGGCAGATACTTATCCATCATGTAGAACCTATATGTATGGCAAAAGTTGTAACTTTAAAGATGGTGCCCACTCAGAGCTGAGCGGGTGCTGTAGCCAAGGGCATAGCAATTGGAGATGAAGGGGAAGTGGCTGTTTTGGGGCCCGAACTTAGAAGCCACATGAATGGTGGTTGTGAAGAAGTTGCTGGGGGGCCCCTTTCAAAAATTTTATGTGAGCACAGTCATTTCTAGCTACACTTCTGGCTGTAGCCACCAGGTGCCTGCTGTTTTACACAGCAGAAACCTAGAGGCAAAGTTCATGATTGGCACCACGACACTAGCGTATATCAAGGTGACGGTGGCTGTCAATGGCAGGATACTTAATGGATGTCTTGACACCAAATGTCCTTCTGCTAAGCACCTAAAAATAGGTCTGGGCAGAAACAGAGGTGTGTCTGTGTCTTGACAACAAAACTGTGAGAGCTGCTCATCCTTGTAAGTGATCCTCTCTACTGGGGAACTGTGTGGGGTGTCCAGAGCCTGTTCACCCTGTGTGTGTGCCCTCACATATTCATTGCTCCAAACAACTCCTAACAGCTATGTCAGAACAACCTAGATGGCAGGCAATTTGTCAAAACAACCATCCTGCTTCATTCATTCCAATGATGTGCCCCTTCATAAAGATTGTGAACTAAGCAAAATGTCTTCAAGTGCATCATAGAAGCATGTGTAGAAGTCAATAATCTCTCACCAAGAGATACACTTGCCAAATGCTCTTCTGGGCAACAATTTCCACAGACACACTCCAAAATCTTGTAGTGAACCTTCCCAGGAGAAAGGAAGCTGTTTAGGCTGCACTTTTGGGTACTGCTTCAAGACTTTTGGAAAACCATTCCAGGCGACGACTTCATGAATCAAAAATATACAACGTGTTTTGTTTTGTTTAAACATGTTTTATTACTACTTAATTCTGTATGAGTTCCTTTTATCATGTTCATGTGTTATGAATTATGAATATGAATTTAGAAAATAGAAATGGAAGAAAAATCATGGAATTAAAAAGCATGTCCAAACTTTTGAATAGTATTAGAAATACACGGCACACTAGCATATATTATATATATTTCTCTTTGTCTAAAATTTATACTGACTAAAATTTTCTTTTATTGTTTGTTGTCATTTCTCCTATTACTGTTTCCAATTTTTCACTCCCTATAAAATAATGTGCAAAGAACGCAGTTGCAATAACAGCTTGAGAGATGAACTCTATCAGAGATTTTGTTTAGGGCATGTTATTTTTCCATATAGATGTCTTAATTTGTTTTCAATATTTTGTTTGTTTCTATTTATTTTTTGTTTTCTTCCTTGGTTGCTTTTTGGAATATTGAAGGGCAAGACATTTTTTTACTTTGCATTTTTTTGACAGTGAATGACAACGCTTCTGGGAAAACTGTAAACACCATGGAAAACTTTAAATGACCCTGTGGGTGGGTGATCATCCTCTGGGCTCTGTAGAACTGAGAAGCAAGTCTAGGATTTGACATTTATGATCTTTTACTCTACTTTTTTGCAATAAAAAAAAAATACCCAATGGCGCCTTATCTGCCACTTGCTGCTCTCAGATAGATAATGTGTTAGCCATGACATGCCTGGCTAATAGGACTTATCTTTGCATGTGAACAGATTTGTTTATGGTCGTCTTCATTATTGAAATGAATGTCCCCCATTATTACACTTTTTGTTATAAAGAAAACTGTGTGTAAACATACTGTATGCACAATTATTTGCCGTAGTCACAATAGCATGTAGCCTCAGTAAGAGTAACAGCAAACAACCAATCTGTCGTCTTATGCTAGTTTCACACTAGCACTATGGATTCAGCAGGCTGTTTTGGCAGGGATCTCTCTGAATTTCAGCATTGCTAGAAGCTTGAAAGTCTACTTCTGGCCCCATCAACTATGATGTGGACTGGCAGAAATCTGTCTGCAACCCTGCAAATATGTTGATTCTCAGTCAGAAGAAAACTGCTGCTGGCGAGATACAGACTTTCAAGTTTCTGGCAATGCTGGAATCCAAAGAGATCCAGCAGGTTTTTCCCTGCCAGAACAGCCTGCCAGATCCCTAGCACTATTATTAAATTAGCCTAAATAAATATATTGGATCAGAGTTTATACTGGTGTTTTAGGTCAGAAGGCTCATAACCAGATTTGGCATAGCAAGTCTCAGCTATTATAATGGAATGGAAAATGTTTAAACTTATTTTGATTAATATTAATTAACAAATACAAATATTTCATATAGGTTATTAGTACATTAGTCAGAATGCATTAAATATTAAATGCCTTCCTAATGTATTTATAGCATACACATTAACAGAAATTGAATGATAAAAGTCTTTATGTGATCTTATTTTCTCAGTACAATGGTAACCAGATCTCCTAAGATTTTCAGCACACGTTTAGAATTCTGTATGGGCATATAATTTTACAAAGCTAAAATAATATATGTAATGCTTTACAAAATAATATTTAAAGTGTCTTCAAATAAAAAGGATGAGCATATGTATATTCTTCAAAAGAATAGATTATGATTACAGAGGCAAATTTTGTTGCCCTACTTTTTGGTTTTGCCTTTGGTGCTCTCTTGCAGACTGTACACCAATATATTCAGATTATAATTATTAATTGCAAAATAGGACAGACAAGATTGACATACATTCCATTTAAAAGTAAGTTTGTTAGTGTGTTTGAAAAAAAACTAAACAGATGTGATACCTCTGGCTAAATTCACTTATTTCATCTTTTCATGAAGTATTAGTTATATGCACAGATAAATATGTTTACATTGTTCTGTATTCTTCTCAAAAACCAGTACTAAATAATATATAGCATTTTCTGATCATAACAACCATGGGGTATAAATCTGGAAAAGTTAGAATTCTGTAAGGAATGGATGTATATTTTGAAATGTAAATTTAAAAAGTATCAATTTAAATAATGTCTCTGACTAAAATTGTTAGAAAAAGACCACATGGCCCATCTCATGTGTTCATACTTACCCATGTTTGAATTTGGTTAAGGACTCCACTTTCCTGTGAAACCCATTCAATACAATATCACATCATACTAGCAAAACCCTTGACAAACTGCAATTCAGAAAAAAACCATTGGGTGGCCAAACATGGACCTATATAGGATGAAAACCTTGTGACAGTGACACTCTAAAGCTACATTTACAAACAGTCCCCTTCAATTCTATGGTGGCAGTTGGGTTGTGAAAACAAACAAAATAGCACATGTCCTATTTTTTATAGCCTGTATTCACAGTCTAATGTGTGAATGCACCCATAGACTGTTTATGTTCTGAAAACATCCAAGCCGGTCATATGAATGCAGCCTAAAAATCACATTGGCCCAGATCTACTAATATGTCTGCACCTAAAATCTTTTACCATGTATTAAAATTGGCACCATTTGGTGCAATGAGGGTTCCTCCATTTCTTTCCTGACTTGATTTAAAGGGGGCATGTCTCACAGGGATTTGAAGTTTTCACCAAAATTCCATCACAATTCTGGCATAAACCGCTTTCTCAATGTAAGCCACCACTAGTTGCTATAAAGTTACATAAAAGTGACTATCCATGCATCACATTTATCATCCAGTTTAAAGCCTGTATTAAATGGACAGATAGTCTGCCAGATCATCATTAATGAGCGCTCGTAGTAACGCTAGTTAGCGATGATCTGTGAGTGTAATACTGCCACCAATTTCCCTGGTTTAAAAATCATTTGCCTGTGGCAAATCTTGTTGTCTAATCATGATCTGCTGCTGGCAAACTAGTCAGTATGGGGACAAGCAATGGCATTAGCGACTGCTCCTTTCCATACTCTGGAAGAGATCACTGCAATAGCAGCGCTCTGCTTCTCTGATGAGCAGGCGATTGCCGGGAAGGACCGCTTCCCTCCGGACAATCGCCTGGCTGATTGGTAAATGTAATACAACCTTTAGCCAATGTGATAAAATTGGTAAGGATCAGGACAGGCTGTCTAAGCTAACGCCATTCATAGGATTTGCAAATCACCAATTGTTTTGAAAAACTATCACATGCTGTATAAAGGTTAAGAAAAGGTAAGTGGAATGGTAAAGAAAAAAAATCTGTATGGAGAGAGAGAGATACAGGGAGAGAGAAATAATTTTCCATGCATTTAAAGTACCTTCAATTTGGGTAGAATCTATTCATAACTGAATCAAATTTCTTGACCGATTCTGATAAATCGTGCTCAAATCAAATTTTAGGTTTGCTCATCTCTATATCCAACCCCTGCCAAGCCCTTTTAGGAAAAGACAGCATTAGAAACGTCAAAGATTCAGTTTCTAATGCTGTCTTTTCCTAAAAGGGCTTGGCAGGGGTTAGAAATGTCAAAGATTCAGTCAGGGAGGAGCATGCGTGCGGACGCACGCAGGTGACGTGCGAACCCCCCCTCCGACGGTCAAGCTCCCAGCACGATGCGAGCCCGCTACGACCTGAGGTCAAGGCGCCGCTAAGATGCTGTTATGACGCTGCTCTGATTAGCTGCCTCAGCTGTCTCCCTCGATGGCGTTCTGAGCTCATTTACCATGCTGGTGCCGTTTTGACCGGGTCCACTTTGGTCACAGCTCTGAAGCTGCCACTATTTCTACTTTGGGTACAAGTTCCCTTGGATCTC
The DNA here is from genome assembly GCF_905171765.1 of Bufo bufo. NCBI lineage: Eukaryota > Metazoa > Chordata > Amphibia > Anura > Bufonidae > Bufo > Bufo bufo. The sequence continues at coordinate 345,021,157 of NC_053390.1, read as the reverse complement.
GTCTGCCTATCTCCCTGTCGCTTGTGCCGCTGCCTGTGGCCGCTCTGTAGCCTGCTGGTTCATCCGCTATTCCGTGTGTAGTGTAAGTGCGCGGAGCGCCCCCTGTCTTGGGAAATTGAGAGCAGAGTGGAGCTGCATGCCGACAGCGTGGTGAGAAGATTGACCTCCATTTATTTCATATGTGGAACTATGATTTTTCAAATTGGCTATAATAGCGAGTGAGGGTGCGGATTGGGGGGTTAGAGGGGGCCATGACAGCAAGTCCTAAATATACAGGAGGGAATTGAGTGGTTCCCCCCCTCTACACATAGTAGGCCCCTTGAATCTCGAACATGCCAGAGGAGGAGGAATGCCATTGATTGCGGGTCCCGGGCTATAAGAACTTAAAGCGGTGAACCATTGGTGACCGAGCGAGCCCATGATTGGTGGGACAAAGTTGAACCGACACAGATGACTTTGTATATGTTGCAATAAGAATAAGGGGAAAGGAAAGGAAGGGGAAAAAAGAAAAAAAAGAAAAAAGAGAGAGAAAAAAAAAAGGTGACATACCAAGAGAGCAAGGCTATACAATATATAGTAGACCATCGGTAAACAACGGACTAACACAGACTAACACGTATTAACCTAAATAATCTTTATTGGGGACGGCCAACGACCTATGGACCACTAACCTTTTGAAAGGAAAGAAGGGGAAAAGAGAAAAAAATATTTAAAAAATTATGTGGTCAGACAGTCCAGCACAAAGGGGGTACTGCTGGTTTGTCCCAAGGCTCAACTGTCCACGGTTGGGATGACAAGGAATTAGAAACTAGCATAGTATGCTAGTTTTACTACTTTAACTTAACCATATGAGAAGGTACCAAAAGAACACAAATAATTAAGAGTCTGCCTCTTACCTCCGCGAACTAACAATCTGGAACTGCTGCTGTTACTAACTGTGGAGCTCCTGGGCCCGTATTTGTACCATACTATTAATAAGCATGGATGGACTGTTAATGTACTACTACCTGTCTATATGTGTAAGGCCGTGGATTTAAGTGTATGCTATAGAACCATTGATATACTATTGTTGAGGGAATGTGAGCGGTTCTACCCTGTGTGTCTTATAAGGATAGGATCTGTCCCTCTATGTCGCCTTTTTTTGGTAGACCATCTGGGCAAGTCTGGGGAGGAGGAAGGGGTGGACAGGGGTGTAGTGGGGCAATGGCAAGACAGGGCACAGGGAAAAAGGCAAAGGGGCAGCTGGAGTTGAATACTACTGTTTCCCCAGTGCCTAAAAGAAATGAGAAATCCAAACAGCTACTCCTGACTAGTATGCACGGACACAGCCCGGCTAGGAAAAAAAAAGAGGATGGGTTAATGGACCAGGAGGGGGAACTGTTCTTGGAGGGGAACTCAGAATTAGTGTTGGTAGGGGAAGGCCCTCAGTCTGGGGAGAGAGGTGGCGGTCAGCTTGAAGAGGCTGAAAGTAAAAGAGCCGCTGTGGAACAGGCTCCTAGCCTGCAAGATATATTTCAGGAAATAAAAAAATGTAACACGGCAATACGGGACCTTTCTCTCCAGACTGGAAATATTAGGGAATCGGTTGGACTCCTTAGGGCGGACCTACAAGAATATAAAAATAGACTGATAAAAGTAGAGAAAAGAACATCAGAAGTGGAGGATATAGTACAGACAGTGGTTAAAGAGAAAAACAACAGGTTAATGGTAGAAAATAAGGAAATAAAATATAAACTAATACAGTTGGAAAATAGGGCCAGGAGGTCAACTTTGAGATGCCTGGGGATCCCAGAGGGAGCAGAGGCGCAAGACCCTCCCATTTTTATACAAGATTGGTTGCAGGAACAACTGGGACAGGATATCTCGGAATATAAAAGCTTTGTGGAGAGTGCGTATAGAGTGCCGGCAAAGATACCTCCTCCAGGTACAAGACCGAGGGTAATGATTTTGAATCTGCTCTCGGTCAGGGACAGGGAGGAGATATTGCACAGCGCAAGAAGGAAAGGGAGGCTGGACTATGCGGGTACAACGGTGATGATATTTCCCGACTATGCAAAAGAAACGGTGAATGAGAGAAGCCGGTTTATGGATGTGAAAAAAATATTGCGGTCTAAGAATGTTAAATATTCAATGATGTTCCCAGCTAAGCTGAGAATTGAATGGGAAAGTAAATCGTGTTTTTTTGAGACAGCAGAGGCGTCAGGAGAATGGGTTAAGGAAAAGTAAAAGCGGTGGGCTGGGATGCATGGGGTGCCGAAGGGGGGAATGCTAGTTTAGAGAAGCAGGACTTAGGTTTCCTGGATCATTGGTGAGGGTTGGGTGGGTGAGGTATGCCGGTTGTCCCTTTTTCCTTATTTTTTTTATTTTTTTCTCCGTCGTCCCCCTTTGTCCCCCTCCTCTACCCCCGTTGTGCCACCCTCCTCCTATTCCTGTCCCAATATTCCCGAGCCCTTCAAAAAAATGAGGGTCCCTTATACTCTGGTAATGGATAGGATTATGAATAAAAAATATGAGAATTATCTCATGGAATATTAGGGGGCTGAGTAGGGGTTCCAAGAGAGTTGCGGTCTTTGATGCAATACACAGATCTCTCCTCGCAATAGTCTGCCTGCAGGAAACACACTTGACAAAGGAGACTAGGGATGGGATAGGTAGACCATGGATGCAATATGCTTTTCACTCAGTGTACTCAGCATACGCGAGAGGGGTAAGCATATTAATACATCGGGACATAGACATAAAAACTGTGAAAGTTACTATAGATAAGGAGGGCCGTTACGTCCTGTTGGACTGCATATTGGAAGGTAGAGCATGGTTAATAGCAAGTGTGTATATACCGCCACCCTTTAAAATCGACGTCCTACTAAAAATTTCGGATATTGCACTTAAGGCAGGGGATAAATTACTGTTGGTGGCTGTAGACTTTAATAATGTGATGGATGCAAGATTAGACAGAAGTAAATTGGGGAATAAGCAGGGTCCCTGTATGGGATCCAAAATAAAAAAAATATCACTAAAGAGATGGGTTAGATTGATATTTGGAGGGTTATGCACCCTAATTCATGGAAATATTAGTGTTTTTCAAAGACTCACAGGAGTCTATCACGGATAGATTTAGTCTTCACAAATGAGAAAGGTTCACTGGAAATTGAAGGGGTGAAATATGGGCAACGGGGTGTTTCGGACCACAATCTAATTAATATAAATATTAAAACACATAAAATAAAATAAAAGAGGGATGAATATAAGTATAGGATGGATAAACATGATGGATGACAAGATTTTGCGAGAGATAATAGAGTTTTTCGAGATGAACGATGGATCAACGACAGTTAATATAGTGTGGGAGGCAGCCAAGGCCTTTAATTAGAGGGATTATTAAAAAGTATACAGGGTTATATAAGAAAGGAATAAGAGAGAAAATAAAAAAAAACTAGAAGGCGAGGTGGAAAAAAATGAAACAAATTATATTGCAAACCCTACAGACCAAAACTATACTTCCTGGATAGAGAACGCCTCTGAATTAAAAGATGAATTGCTAATATTGGCAGAAAAACAAAAAGAAAACTATGTAAGGGACAACTATATCCATGCACATATCCCTGGGAAAAAAATTGGCGGCCCTGGTAGCAACCCAAACAAAAAATAATAAATATATCCATTGCATAACGGATGAATCGGGAAATATAAAAATACCGAGCAATCAGTCAAAATAGAGCTACTCCAAAAGTACTTTACTGATATATATAGAAGCAAGATTTAAAAAAAAACCTGAACAAATACAACAATTTTTTTATGAAATTACTATCTCAAAGTTAACATCGGATCAATGCAAGTCTCTGGAAGCTCTCATAACCCCTCTAGAAGTGTATGAGATGTTAAATGGTATAACAAAGAACAAGGCTCCAGGTATGGATGGCATCCCGTTTGAGGTGTATGTTCAATATAAAGAAATGTTAATTCTGAAACTGCTTATAGTCTGGGAGTCAGCGAAGCAGGTGGGAAAACTGCCAGACTCTATGCAGGAGGCCTTGATTACACTTATCCCAAAGCCAGGGAAGGACCCGGCCCTTATGGACTCGTATCGTCCTATTTCACTGATTACCACAGATAACAAAACACTAGCTAAAATCTTGGCAAATAGACTTAGGAGTGTGATCTCGGTGCTCGTGCATGAGGATCAGTCGGGATTCATGTTGGGTAGAACTACCACAGAAAATATTATGAGATATTTTGTGAACACCCAGTTTGAACCCACAAATAGCGGAGAACGGCTGATTGTAACGATAGATGCCTCAAAGGCTTTTGACACGATAGAATGGCCTTTCCTGTTCAACACAATGAAGAAAATGGGATTTGGGGATCGCTTTGTTGCATGGGTAAAGCTATTATATACGGAAATCTCTGCATGGGTAATAGTAAATGGAGAATACTCAGGTAGCGTACCAATCGGCAGGGGGGTCAGACAGGGATGTCCCCTTTCCCCTCTGCTCTTTGCTATAGCTATTGAACCGCTTGCAGACATGATTAGACAGGATCCGGAAATTGTGGGGTTCAGATACCGCACCCACAAAGAAAAAATTGCTTTATATGCAGACGATATCATGCTGTTTGTGGGTTCACATGGATCACTAAACAGGATATTTCAGGTATTTGAGCAATTTGGTGGACATTCAGGACTCAGTATTAACTGGTCTAAATCGGCTTGCATCCCGATTGATCCTCTGAATGACTTTAGTCCGGGACAGTTGGAAATTAAGAGGATGAATGAACCTGTTAAATACTTGGGAATCCAGATTACTCTGGATCCCAATGACTATGTTAGACTAAATGTGATTCCGAAAATTCAGGAAATTCAGAAAAAAAAATTGAGGTTTGGAAAAGACTGTACATGTCAATGGCAGCACGTATTTCACTGATTAAGATGTGTGTACTACCTGCTTTTTGTTACACTCTGTGGAACTCACCAGTGATAATCCCCAAAAAACACTTTAAAACAATAGTCAGTTTATTGACCGATTTAATATGGCAAGGAAAAAAACCGAGGATAAAGGCACAGATACTGAGCATTCAGGAGAGGTAGGGCGGATTGTCCGTACCAGATTTGGAACTCTTCTTCAGGGCAGGGGCTATAAAAAACATGATAATATGGAGTAACTCGCAAAACTATAAAAATCTAATAGGGATAAATAAAAGATTGGAGAAATGTAATATCTTTCAAGTTATGGAAACGGGTATTCTCGCCCAACAGGGAGGCAAATATAGACCTTTGATTCGATTAATGGCCAAGAGCTGGGAGATGGTAAAAGAACTATGGTCCCAAAGTGGGCTATATATAGATACCATATTATAGGACAATATTGGCCTCATGCAACTAGATACAATAGATCAAACGTTCTGGTGGAAACATGGAATATATAAATTGGGACAGGTATGGGAAGAGGGGGATATAATACCTTATGAAGAGCTAAAAAGGAAACACCAACTGAAAAATACAGGGTCGAGCTTCTATCATTTACAACTAAAACACGCACTGTATAAGATGATAGGGAAAGGTACACAAATAGCCACTTTGCCACAGCCTTTGGAGAAGATTACTGCGTTAAGACCTGGCAAGAAATTGATTTCAAGAATATACCAATGGCTGTCGCATCAAAAGAACAACAAAAGAGCAGTCGATAACCTGACTCATAAATGGCAGGGCGCTCTGGAACCTGTGCGGGAAGACTTTTGGGACTCAGCCATACAGGCAAAGAACAGGGTGTCAAGGAATTTCTCCTATAGAATAATACAATTTAATATATTGTATCGTCTCTACTACTCCCCCAAAAAGTTAATGAAAAACTACAGTACTAAAGTCTTTACTTGCCAAAAATGCGGAGAGATAGGGGTGGACGATATACATATATTATGGACATGTATAAAAATCCAAAACTATTGGGTAAGGATAATTGAAAAATTAGGGGAATATCACCAGTTTACAGTGCCTAGACACTTTGAGGAATGTCTCTTAGGGGTGCTGGACGATGTGGAAGGGCCTCAACATAGGGAAATTTCAGCTAAACTATTGTTCCAAGCCAAGAAATGTTTAGTTGGGCACTGGGGGGGGACTGAGGCCCCTACAATTAAAGAATGGGAGAACCGCACAAGGATGTCGCTAGCCAGTGAAGAGTTTCATTTGACCGGGTTGAAGAAAAAACATAGATTTGCTAGGCTGTGGCGGAGATGGATAGTGGGATAGGGAGGAGGAGGTAGGGGGAAAAGGCAGGGGTGGTGGGGGGAGGGGTAATGGAGGGAGGACGGTAATATCTAGAATTTTTTTTTTTTTTTGAGGCAACCGACATATTATGGGTGGGGAAGTGGGGAAATATATATATATGTAACTAATTTATGTAACTATGTAAAAACAAGATGTTCTGTCAAAAATTTCTTGTAAGAATTGGAAAATTGTAATAAAGATATAGTGACATATATGGCTATGGGTAAACAGATGGGAGCAAGGAATAACAAACAGCCTGTTTAAAAACATTGCACTGCTGGATTTAATTTTTTAATTAAAACATGACCCATAAATTTTACCTTTTTGCAGGCACATGCCTTCTTCCCCATCTTCTGACTTATAAAATGTCTGGGTGCCATTTGTAGAGATTTGTCTTAATTGAATTGCAATAAATTTTGATTCAGCTGGAATCCAAATTTTGGGGAAATTTTGGACAAATTTGATGAGAATTAAGTTAATTATCGCTACTTTACAGTCCTCTACATTAGATCACAGAGCTTAGGAGGCCTTGCTATAAGTTAGCATATAGCACAGGAATCCTTTGCGGATTGATTGCAGTGATGATTGTGTTAGATTGTGAAGTAACACCCCGCCAAATGGTAACAGTTATACTTTAATTTATAAACATCAACAAAAAATAATAGATGCGCAGCACAACATAGAAACATAAGAATAGATGCTCCAGAATTTTATGTGGAATATAGTTATTTACTAAAACTGACATGTCAGGAGAAGTGACAGGTCCTCTTTAAGTCCAAAATGAAAGACTCTTCTGAAATCCAGATAGGCAATATCCATGATATCAATGACTTTAGCTTGACATGATTTGCCCTCAGTTATGCTGTTTTGCTAGTCTTTAAATGGTTATCATCTTTTTCAGAGGAGTTTCCATTATTGTATCTTAGTTGTCATGCAACTCATGTATAGCAATCAGCTACATTACTACCCTTCCTATAAATGGGTACAACAATGCCCAGTCTCCAATTCTTAGGAACATTACCTGTTAGAAAGAAATGGTCTAAGGGAACATGTTACGTTGAACATGGTGTTTGAGCTTCAGAAATAAGGTTGTTACACAGCAGGAGGAGCTGACATGATTGATATATAGTGTTGTTGCAAAATATTTACCATAGCTTTTCACTCCAATTTCTGCTTATTCTGGGCTTTGAAGTCAAGGAGGTGGTCCTATCAGTGATTGCCAGCCTTCCCTCTATGACTGTGTATACAGAGATAGCTGTCAATTAATGATATAACTGATATGGCCTCCTTGACTTCAAAGCTCAGAATAAGCAGGAATTTAAGTAGAAGAAATACAGGCCTCTTGCACACGAATGTATTTTCATTCCGTGTCTGTTCCATTTTTTTCGCAGACTGTATATGGAACCATTCATTTCAATAGGTCCGCAAAAAAAAACAGAAGGTACTCTGTGTGCCTTCCGTTTCCGTATTTCCGTTCCGCAAAAAAATAGAACATGTCCTATTATTGTCCGCATTACGGACAAGGATAGTACTGTTCTATGAAGGGCCAGCTGTTCCGTTCCGCAAAATACGGAATGCATACTGACGTCATCTGTATTTTGTGCGGATCCGTTTTTTGGGGACCGCAAAATACATATGGTCGTGTGCAAAAGGCCTTATACTGAATTAATTACCGCAACACTATATCTCACTATATCTACTGAGCTTCTCTTGCTCTATAACATTCTGCTGGCACACTATTTAATATTTTCATGCAGGGGATGCCATCTGTACCTATTGAATACACCTGGCATTACACGCACAGGTTTGCCTAACACATAAGCTGCCAAAACACTGGTGTTGAACCCTTGCAAATATAGGTAATGCCCTACCCAAACATATTATGGTTCTAAAAGCCATCTTCTGAAAATTCTGAAACAACGTACAGTAGATAGTAGCTAGTTTTTTATTTTTGTTACTACAATACCTAAAATATTTTTAAGTCCCTTCTTAACCACCTCAGCCCCCATGGCTTAAACACCCTGAAAGACCAGGCCACTTTTTACACTTCTGACCTACACTACTTTCACCGTTTATTGCTCGGTCATGCAACTTACCACCCAAATGAATTTTACCTCCTTTTCTTCTCACTAATAGAGCTTTCATTTGGTGGTATTTCATTGCTGCTGACATTTTTACTTTTTTTGTTATTAATCGAAATTTAACGATTTTTTTGCAAAAAAATGACATTTTTCACTTTCAGTTGTAAAATTTTGCAAAAAAAAACGAGATCCATATATAAATTTTGCTCTAAATTTATTGTTCTACATGTCTTTGATAAAAAAAAAATGTTTGGGTAAAAAAAAATGGTTTGGGTAAAAGTTATAGCGTTTACAAACTATGGTACAAAAATGTGAATTTCCGCTTTTTGAAGCAGCTCTGACTTTCTGAGCACCTGTCATGTTTCCTGAGGTTCTACAATGGCCAGACAGTACAAACACCCCACAAATGACCCCATTTCAGGAAAGTAGACACCCTAAGGTATTCGCTGATGGGCATAGTGAGTTCATAGAACTTTTTATTTTTTGTCACAAGTTAGCGGAAAATGATGATTTTTTCTTTTTTTTTCTTTCTTACAAAGTCTCATATTCCACTAACTTGTGACAAAAAATAAAAACTTCCATGAACTCACTATGCCCATCAGCGAATACCTTGGGGTGTCTTCTTTCCAAAATGGGGTCACTTGTGGGGTAGTTATACTGCCCTGGCATTCTAGGGGCCCAAATGTGTGGTAAGGAGTTTGAAATCAAATTCTGTAAAAAATGACCAGTGAAATCCGAAAGGTGCTCTCTGGAATGTGGGCCCCTTTGCCCACCTAGGCTGCAATAAAGTGTCACACATGTGGTATCTCCGTATTCAGGAGAAGTTAGGGAATGTGTTTTGGGGTGTCATTTTATATATACCCATGCTGGGTGAGATAAATATCTTGGCCAAATGCCAACTTTGTATAAAAAAATGGGAAAAGTTGTCTTTTGCCAAGATATTTCTCTCACCCAGCATGGGTATATGTAAAATGACACCCCAAAACACATTCCCCAACTTCTCCTGAATACGGAGATACCAGATTTGTGACACTTATTTGCAGCCTAGGTGGGCAAAGGGGCCCATAGTCCAAAGAGCACCTTTCGGATTTCACTGGTCATTTTATACAGAATTTGATTTCAAACTCCTTACCACACATTTGGGCCCCTAGAATGCCAGGGCAGTATAACTACCCCACAAGTGACCCCATTTTGGAAAAAAGACACCCCAAGGTATTTCGTGATGGGCATAGTGAGTTCATGGAAGTTTTTATTTGTTGTCACAAGTTAGTGGAATATGAGACTTTGTAAGGGAAAAAAAAAATAAAAAAATCATCATTTTCCGCTAACTTGTGACAAAAAATATAAAATTCTAGGAACTCGCCATGCCCCTCACGGAATACCTTGGGGTGTCTTCTTTCCAAAATGGGGTCACTTGTGGGGTAGTTATATTGCCCTGGCATTTTCCAGGGGCCCTAATGTGTGGTAAGTAGGTAAATGACCTGTGAAATCCTAAAGGTGCTCTTTGGAATGTGGGCCCCTTTGCCCACCTAGGCTGCAAAAAAGTGTCACACATGTGGTATCGCCGTATTCAGGAGAAGTTGGGCAATGTGTTTTGGGGTGTCTTTTTACATATACCCATGCTGGGTGAAAGAAATATCTCGGCAAAAGACAACTTTTCCCATTTTTTTATACATAGTTGGCATTTGACCAAGATATTTATCTCACCCAGCATGGGTATATGTAAAATGACACCCCAAAACACATTGCCCAACTTCTCCTGAATACGGAGATACCACATGTGTGACACTTTTTTGCAGCCTAGATGCGCAAAGGGGCCCACATTCATTTTATGAGGGCATTTTTAGATATTTGGATCCCAGACTTCTTCTCACGCTTTAGGACCCCTAGAATGCCAGGGCAGTATAAATACCCCACATGTGACCCCATTTTGGAAAGAAGACACCCCAAGGTATTCAATGAGGGGCATGGCGAGTTCATAGAATATTTTTTTTTTGGCACAAGTTAGCAGAAATTGATATATATTTTTTTCTAACAAAGTCTCCCTTTCCGCTAACTTGGGACAGAAATTTCAATCTTTCATGGACTCAATATGCCCCTCACGGAATACCTGGGGGTGTCTTCTTTCCGAAATGGGGTCACATGTGGGGTATTTATACTGCCCTGGCATTCTAGGGGCCCTAAAGCGTGAGAAGAAGTCTGGAATATAAATGTCTAAAAAATTTTACGCATTTGGATTCCGTGAGGGGTATGGTGAGTTCATGTGAGATTTTATTTTTTGACACAAGTTAGTGGAATATGAGACTTTGTAAGAAAAAAATATATAATTTCCGCTAACTTGGGCCAAAAAAATGTCTGAATGGAGCCTTACAGGGGGGTGATCAATGACAGGGGGGTGATCAATGACGCCATTGATCACGCCCCTGTAAGGCTCCATTCAGACGTCCGTATGCGTTTTGCGAATCCGATCCATCTATCAGTGGATCCGTAAAAATCATGCGGACATCTGAATGGAGCTTTACAGGGGTGTGATCAATGACAGGAGGGTAATCAATGACAGGGGGGTGATGAGGGAGTCTATATGGGGTGATCACCACAGTCATTGATCACGCCCCTGTAAGGCTCCATTCAGACGTCCGTATGCGTTTTGCGGATCCGATCCATCTATCAGTGGATCCGTAAAAATCATGCGGACGTCTGAATGGAGCTTTACAGGGGTGTGATCAATGACAGGGGGGTAATCAATGACAGGGGGGTGATCAGGGAGTCTATATGGGGTGATCATTACAGTCATTGATCACGCCCCTGTAAGGCTCCATTCAGATGTCCGTATGCGTTTTGCGGATCCGATCCATCTATCAGTGGATCCGTAAAAATCATGCGGACATCTGAATGGAGCTTTACAGGGGTGTGATCAATGACAGGGGGGTAATCAATGACAGGGGGGTGATGAGGGAGTCTATATGGGGTGATCACCACAGTCATTGATCACGCCCCTGTAAGGCTCCATTCAGACGTCCGTATGCGTTTTGCGGATCCGATCCATCTATCAGTGGATCCGTAAAAATCATGCGGACGTCTGAATGGAGCTTTACAGGGGTGTGATCAATGACAGGGGGGTAATCAATGACAGGGGGGTGATGAGGGAGTCTATATGGGGTGATCACCACAGTCATTGATCACGCCCCTGTAAGGCTCCATTCAGACGTCCATATGCGTTTTGCGGATCCGATCCATCTATCAGTGGATCCGTAAAAATCCTGCGGAAGTCTGAATGGAGCTTTACAGGGTTGTGATCAATGACAGGGGGGTAATCAATGACAGGGGGTTGATGAGGGAGTCTATATGGGGTGATCACCTCCGTCATTGATTACTCCCCTGTAAGGCTCCATTCAGACGTCCGTATGTGTTTTGCGGATCCGATCCATCTATCAGTGGATCCGTAAAATTCATACGGACCTCTGAATGGAGCCATACAGGGGGTTATCAATGACAGGGGGGTGATCAATGACAGGGTGGGTGATCAGAGAGTCTATATAGGATGATCAGGGGTGATCAAGGGTGAATAAGGGGTTAATAAGTGACAGGGGGGGGTGTAGTGTAGTGGTGCTTGGTGCAACATATTACTGAGCTGCCTGTGTCCTCTGGTGGTCGATCCAAACAAATGGGACCACCAGAGGACCAGGTAGCAGGTATATTAGACGCTGTTATCATAACAGCGTCTAATATACCTGTTAGGGGTTCAAAAAATCACATCTCCAGCCTGCCAGCGAACGATCGCCGCTGGCAGGCTGGAGATCCACTCGCTTACCTTCCGATCCTGTGAACGCGCGCGTCTGTGTGCGCGCGTTCACAGGAAATCTCGCGTCTGTGCGTACAGCGGTCCGGAGGTGGTTAATAGATGCGGCTATTTCTTCTCCCTTCTGTGTTCAAATTTCTAATTTTATACAACTCTCTGTCAGCTACACTTATAATCTTTTTATACCTCTGATAGGCAGAGATCCTTTCTTTAACCCTTTCATGACCAAGGGTCATTAATGCCCCAGTGTCCAGGTCAAAATTAACAAATCTGACATGTGTCACTTTATGTGGTAATAGCTTTGGAACACTTTTACTTATCCACGCCATTCTGAGATTGTTTTCTCGTGACACATTGTACTTCATGATAGTCATATATTTGAGTCAATATATTTCACCTTTATTTATGAAAAAATCCCAAATTTACCAAAAATTTTGAAAAATTCTCAATTTTCCAAATTTCAATTTCTCTGCTTCTAAAACAGAAAGTGATACCTAATAAAATATTTATTAGTTAACATTCCCCATATGTCTACTTTATGTTGGCATCATTTTGGAAATGTCATTTTATTTTTTTAGGACGTTAGAAGGCTTAGAAGTTTAGAGGCAATTCTTAAATTTTTTAAGAAAATTTCCAAAACCCACTTTTTAAGGACCAGTTCAGGTCTGAAGTCCCTTTGTGGGGCTTACATAGTGGAAACCCCCATAAATGACCCCATTATAGAAACTAAACCACTCAAGTTACTCAAAACTGATTTTACAAACTTTGTTAACCCTTTAGGCGTTCCACAAGAATTAAAGGAAAATGGAGATGAAATTAAAAAATTTCACTTTTTTGGCAGATTTTCCATTTTATATATTTTTTTTCTTTAACACATTGAGGATTAACAGCCAAACAAAACTCAATATTTATTACCCTGATTCCGCGGTTTATAGAAACACCCCACATGTGGTCGTAAACTGCTGTACGGGCACACGGCAGGGCGCAGAAGGAAAGGAATGCCGTACGGTTTTTGGAAGGTAGATTGTGCTGGATTGGTTTTCTGAACGCCATATGTTTTTTTATTTTTCTGCCGATCGTCTTGTGCAGGGGCTCGTTTTTTGCAGAAAGTGTTGAGGTTTTTATTGGTACCATTTTTGGGTACATAGGATTTTTTGATCATTCATTATTACACTTTATGGGGCAAGGTGACCCAAAAATTGGCTGTTTTGGAACAGTTTTCATTTATTTATTTTTACAGCGTTCATCTGAGGGACGGGGTGACGGTTTCATTGGTACTATTTTGGGGGTCATAAGCCTTTTTGATCGCTTGCTGTTGCACTTTTTGTGATGTAAGGTGACAAAAATAGCTTTTTTGGCACTGTTTTTTTTAATTTTATTTTTATGGTGTTTATCGGACAGGGTCCATCATGTGATATATTTATAGAGACGGTCGTTACGGACGCGGTGACACCTAATATATGTATTTTATTTTATTTTTTTATTGGAAAAGGCAATGTCTTTTTTTATTTACATATTTATTTATTGATTTATTTTTACTTTTATTATTTTCACTTTTTTATCAGTTCCCTCTTGGATCTTGAAGATCCAGTGGGGCTGATAGTTGTACTATACTTTGCAATGCTCTTGCATTGCAAAGTATAATACTTCCAGATTGCCTGTAGGTGGCAGCACTGGACGCCTTTGCCATGGCAACCATCGGGTGCTGCAATCACAGCGCTGCAGCCCCGATGGTGGAGAGAGGGAGCTCCCTCCCTCTGTTAACCCCATGGATGGCGCAACCGCAGCATCTATGGGGTTACAGGAGAGTGTCAGCATAGAGCTGACACTCTCTGCTGATGGCGGCGGCTCAGGAATGGAGCCGCCGCCATCACACACAGAATGGGGAATCGGGGGCAGCGCTGGAAGGGGGGGGGGGTCGGGGGGTACAGACTACAATGGGGCAGGAGGGGCGGCTAGAAAATTAATGCAGGGGGCAGATCGCATGCCAGGAAGGAGATGAGCAGGAAGGAGATGAGGGCACAGATCGGCGGGGTACAGATCGGGGGGGGGGGGGGCACAGAGGGGCACCATGGGCTTAGAGCGGCACAGATGGGGGGTGGTGGGCATGAGGAACACTATCGGCTTTCAGGCTCTGATCTGCAGAGCGCAGATCAGAGCCTGAAACCGGCATTTTAACACTGCCGCTATCCGATTGGTTAGTCTGCACAGACTAACCAATCGGATCGATTGCCGGCAAGGGGCCACTCTGATTGGTCCCTTGCCGGCATTACTGCACTGTATGCTGTCCGTGACAGCATACAGGGCAGGGGCAGGAACTTTAATCCAAGCGTTTTGCAGCGCTTGGATTAAAGAGCTGCCAGAACGTTTATATACGTGGTAGCTGCACGGGGTATGTGCAGCTATCACGTATATATACAGATTGCAGTCGGGAAGGGGTTAACTATAGTACTTACTTCTTTAGTAATAGTTTCCTCTTCTTTTTCCTAATTTGCCTGTCATGTACTTTAGTTTGGTTTCCTTTCCTTTTCCATTAAGAAAACAGCTAATTTTCATTATTAGTTTTTTTTCCCTCAAATTTCAAAAGCCATAGCTTTTTACCTTTTCTATTTGCATAAACATATAATGGCTTCTTTTTTGTGACACACGTTCCATTTTTTAATAGTACCATTTAATTTAACATACCATATACAAAAAAGAAATAGGAAAAAAAGAGCTTTGTGAGGGTTTGTTTTTATTGAAGGACAAGTTGTAGCTTTTATTGGTACATTTTGGTGTACTTACAACTTGTTAACTTTTTTATTCGAGGGAAAGTGACAATCAAATGGCAATACTGGTATTTTATTTTTTTCTATTATGGCCTTCACCGTTCATAATAAACACTTTTATATTTTAATAGTTCAGACATTTATGAACATAGTTACATAGTAAATCCGGTTGAAATAAGACATAAGTCCATCAAATTCAACCAAGGGATAGGTGGAGACGCAAATCCCAGAAGGAAATGAAACTAAGATTTGTACACATTTTCATAAGCATTAATGTTGTTTACTTTTAAGAATTCATCTAAACTCTTTTTAAAACTGTCCACTGTTTCTGCTGTGACAACATCCTGAGAAAGTCTATTCCACAGATTAAAATTTCTTACAGTAAAGAAGCTTTAATGCTTCTGGAGACTGATCTTTTTCTTCTCCTGTCGTAGGGCCCCCTTGTCTTTTGAGGGCATTTTACATGGAACAGTTTTTCACCGTATTTTTTGTATGGCCCATTTATGTATTTGTATAGGTTAATCATGTCCCCCGTTAAACGTCTCTTCTCAAAACTAAATAAATTCAATTCTTTTAATCTTTTTTCATAACTAATACCCTCCATGATCCTTATTAGTTTAGTCGCTCTCCTCTGTACTTTTTTCAGCTGCAGAGCGTCCTTTTTATGGACTGGTGCCCAGAACTGAACTGCATATTCCAGATGAGGCACCACCAACGCTTTGTAAAGTGGTAATATCACATCCCAGCCCCGCGAGTCCATGCCTCGTTTAATGCATGACAATATCCTGGTGGCCTTAGAAGCAGCTGATTGACATTGTTTGCTGTTATTCAATCCATGATCTACAAGGACACCCAAATCCTTCTCTATAATTGACTTTCCCAGTGTTACATCCCCTAGGACATATGAAGCACAGAGATTATTACTACCAAGATGCATAACTTTACATTTATCCACATTGAACCTCATTTGCCAAGTTGATGTTCAATCACTCAGAGTGTTCAATTCAGCTTGTAGTTTATGGACATCTTCCATACACTGTACAGTACTACATAGCTTAGTGTCATCTGCAAAAATAGAAATGCTGCTCTTAATCCTGTCTTCAATATCATTAATAAATAAATTAAATAATAGAGGACCCAGCACTGAACCTTGGAGTACACCACTTATAACCCCAGACCATTCTGAATAGGAATCATTGACCACAACTCGCTGGACAAGGTCCTTCAGCCAGTTTTTAATCCAATTACAAACTATACTTTCTAAGCCTATAGACCTTACTTTACCTATTAAACATCTATGAGGGACAGTATCAAAAGCCTTTGCAAAATCCAGAAATACTACATCCACAGCTGCCCCTCTGTCCAGGCTACTACTCACCTCCTCATAAAAACAAATCAGGTTAGTCTAACAACTTCTGTCCTTGGTAAATCCATGCTGGTTATCACTTATAATATTATTTACACTCACATTATATAGTCCCTTAAGAGTCCTACAAACATTTTTACCACAACAGAAGTTAAACTAACTAGTCTATAATTACCTATGGAGGACCTAGATTATTTTTTGAATATGGGCACCACATTTGCCTTGCGCCAATCACTTGGCACTGTACCAGTACCTAGAGAATCTTTAAAAAATATAAACAGGGGTACAGCAATGACTGAACTGAGCTATTTAAGCACTCTTGGGTAAAATCCATCTGGACCCGGAGCCTTGTTCACATTAACCTTATTAAACTTATCTTGGATCATATCTACAGTTAGCCAATTGAGTATATTACTGGATGTACTAACAGCCCCAGCACCACAGATATCAGCTCTTTTCTCTTCTTTTGTATAAACAGAGAAAAAAAAACATTTAGTAACTCTGCCTTTTCCTTATCTTCAGTAACTAACCCCCATTTACCATTATTTAGGTACGTACCTGCTCAGACGTTGGTTTTTTAGCATTTATATATTTAAATAATTTTTTGGAATTTGTTTTGCTCTCTTTTGCCACCTGCTGTTCATTTTGTATTTTTGCTCATTTTATCTCCTTTTTAAAGATTATTAAGCCCTTTGCAAACTTAAAATGCGGCAACTGACCCCTCAGATTGGTATTTTTTAAATGCCCTTTTTTGTCTTTTATTGCCCTTTTTACAGTAGCTATAAGCCATGGGGGGTTTAATTTTAGCCGTTTATACTTGTTACCTAAAGGAATACATTTTTTAGTGCAATTACTCAATGTGAATTTAAAGCTCTCCCATTTATCCTCAGTATTATTATATGACAGTAGCTGCCCCCAGTCTATGCCCTGAAATGCTGCCCTCAACCCAGGGAAATTAGCCTTTTTAAATTCAGTGTCTTTGCTCTGCCTGAGTTTGCTTCTTATAGTTTAGGGGGAATATAATTATATTCTAAAGTATAATGTATAGATGAGCACTCCTCATCCGGTCTTATGCAGAAATATTTATTAGTTAAACAATATATATAAAATATTTTAAAAGAGAATATATTTGAGGATGATATAGTGTACAAATGACGTATACAGTTGCTTATTAGAATTCCCACAAAAACATAAAAACAATGTGGATTAGGCTATATTAGTATAACTGTGCAAAGAAAGTGCATGTGCAGTGAAGAAAATATCAAAAATTGGTAAACAAATAAAAATTAAAAATAAAAATATAAAAAATATGTAAATAAAAATATGAAAAAAAAATTGGGATAAAAATAGTAGAAATATACAGTTGCAAGAAAAAGTATGTGAACCCTTTGGAATGATATAGATTTCTGCACAAATTGGTCATAAAATGTGATCAGATTTTCATCTAAGTCACAACAATAGACACAGTCTGCTTAAACTAATAACACCCAAAAAATTGAATGTTTTTATCGAACACACCATGTAAACATTCACAGTGCAGGTGGAAAAAGTATGTGAACCCTTAAATTTAATAACTGGTTGAACCTCCTTTGGCAGCAATAACTTCAACTCAATCGGGTTGAGGTCAGGACTCTGACTGGGCCACTCCAGAATGCGTATTTTCTTCTGTTTAAGCCACTCTGTTGTCTATTTACTTCTATGCTTTGGGTCGTTGTCCTGTTGCAACACCCATCTTCTGTTGAGCTCCAGCTGGTGGACAGATGGCCTTAAGTTCTCCTGCAAAATGTCTTGAGAAACTTGTGAATTCATTTTTCCTTTGATGATAGCAATCCGTCCAGGTCCTGACGCAGCAAAGCAGCCCCAAACCATGATGCCCCTACCACCATACTTCACAGTTGGGATGAGGTTTTGATTTTGGTGTGCTGTGCCTCTTTTTCTCCACACAGTGTTGTGTGTTTCATCCAAACAACTCAACTTTGGTTTCATCTGTCCACAGAATATTTTGCCTGTACTGCTGTGGAACACTCAGGTGCTCTTGTGCAAACTGTAAACGTGCAGCATTGGTTTTTTTTGGACAGCAGTGGTATCCTCCTATGAAATCCATTCTTGTCTAGTGTTTTACGTTCGTAAAACACTAGATTCACTAACAGGGATGTTAACATATGCCAGAGACTTTTGTAAGTCTTTAGCTGACACTCTAGGATTCTTCTTCACCTCATTGAGCAGTCTGTGCTCTTGCAGTCATCTTTACAGGATGGCCACTCCTAGGGAGAGTAGCAGCAGTGCTGAACTTTCTCCATTTATAGATAATTTGTCTTACCGTGGACTGATGAACAGCAAGACTTTTGGAGATACTTTTATAACCCTTTCCAGCTTTATGCAAGTCAACAATTCTTAATCGTAGGTCTTCTGAGAGCTCTTTTGTGTGAGGCATCATTCACATCAGGCAATGCTTCTTGTGAAAAGCAAACCCAGAACTGGTGTGTGTTTTTTATATGGCAGGGCAGCTGTAACCAACACCTCCAATCTCATCTCATTGATTGGACTCCAGTTGGCTGACACCTCACTCCATTTAGCTCTTGGAGATGTCATTAGTCTAGTGGTTCACACACTTTTTCCACCTGCACTGTGACTGTTTACATGGTGTGTTAAATAAAACATGGTAACATTTAATTCTTTGTGTGTTATTATTTTAAGCAGACTGTGATTGTCTATTGTTGTGACTTAGATGAAGATCAGATCACACTTTATGACCAATTCGTGCAGAAATCCAATTCATTCCAAAGGGTTCAAATACTTTTTCTTGCCTGTGAATTGTATCTATTCATTGAATACCACTGTATTTGATATACCATAGTATCCAGCAGAACCGGGTAACTTTTTATTTGAAAGCCACAATTATTCATACAATAAGCGGGAATGCCGCTATATTGAATTATTGCAACAACATTATCCAGCAGAACTTTGCCAATTATTCCCAACACATCGGGATTTGGGACATTGTGCAACATATTCACTGTTAAATCACTGCTAACTTATTGGGACACTATGCAATATAAATGCTAGATATCTATGACTATCAGCAATATTAACCAACACAGAGGAATAGAATTACTTCACTGAGGAAAGGAGACTATAAATCTATAAGAGAAGACACTGAACTATTTAGATCACAACGATATATACTTTTTATATTTATTCACTTTCTGATCTTCTATCAAGAATACAACAACAATTGATTCACCAGCACCAGGATTAATTCATCTAATAGATTGGACACATATTTTTACTATTTTATTATTTTTATACCTAAAAAATTATTTACTTATTTTTTTATTTTATTTTTATTGTTTTTACAAATTTTTGATATTCTCTTCACTGCACATGCACTTTCTTTGCACAGTTATACTAATGTGACCAAGTCCACATAGTTTTTATGTTTTTGTGGGAATTCTAATAAGCAACTGTATACGTCATTTGTACACTATATCATCCTCAAATATATTCTTTTTTAAAATATTTTATATATTTTTTAACTAATAAATATTTCTGCATAAGACTGGATGAGGAGTGCTCGTCTATACATTATACTTTAGAATTTAATTTACTAATTGGGTGAATCAGATAGACTTTGAGCACCCAATACATGGTTAAAACCAGGTGAGCCACCTATCAACCTATAATACTCAATATAATTATATTGTGGTCACTATTACCTAGTGTTTCTCGAACAGTAACATTTCCAACAAGCTCTGCATCATTAGAAATTGCCAGATCCAACAGAGCATTGCCCCTAGTGGGAGCTTCTACAAACTGGCCCATAAAGTAGTCATGCAGAAAGTTGAGGAATCTTCTCCCCTTTGCAGTTGAGACAAAACCATGACCCCAGTCAATGTCTGGGAAGTTAAAATCTCCCATTATGAACACTGTGCCAGCCTGTGCAGCCTGCTCTGTTTGGTTATACAGTTGCGTTTCTATCTCCTCTGTGATGTTAGGGCGTCTATAGATTACTTCAAGTATTATTTTTTCAGTGTTTATATCCCTTTGAAATTCCACCCATAAGGTTTTCACAAGATCACCATCTGCACCCACACTTGCCTCTTTCACTCCTATCTTCATATCACTCCTCACATACAGGCACACGCCACCTCCTTTTCTATTGACCCTGTATTTCCAAAATAGTGTAAAACCCTTAATATTTACAGCCCGGTCATGCGAAGAGTCCAACCATGTTTTAGCCACACCAACTACATCTACAGTATGTGTTCTTCTAGTACCATAGCCTCCAGCTCCCCCATTTTGCTAGCTAGACTTCTGGTATTTGTGAAAATATATTTTTAATTACTTTTTCCTGTAAAGTTAATATCTGGGATTTTTTTAGTTACCTTGGTTGATGTTTGTATGTAACAGGTTCTTGTTTCCAGCAGTTCTATTTTTCATCGGTGTATAGTTCTGTCCAGTCTTCTCCCTACTTTCCTCACTATACCCAGCCCCCACTAAATCCCCACTGTCCCCTCCTATATCCCACTCTCTATCTAGACTATCTACCCCCTTATTAGTATGATCCCCCACCCTCCCCCCAGATCCTAGTTTAAAAGCTCCTCCAGCCATCAAACCATTTTTTCCCCCAGAGCAGTTTCACTCTCCTCATTAAGGTGCAGCCTGTCCCTACCATAGAGCCTGTAACCGACCGAGAAGTCGGCTCACTTCTCCATGAACCCAAACCCTTCCTTCCTGCACCAGGTTCTGAGCCACTTAACTCCTTAAGCTCCAGTTGTCTCTCTGGTGACGCTCGTGGAACTGGTAGTATTTCTGAAAACACTACCTTGGAAGTCCTGGAACTTGAGCTTCTCTCCTAGTTCCCTAAAATCATTTTTAAGGACCTTCCATCTCCCTCTGACTTTGTCATTGGTGCCAATGTGTACAGTCGTGGCCAAAAGTTTTGAGAATTACATAAATATTGGAAATTGGAAAAGTTGCTGCTTAAGTTTTATAATAGCAATTTGCATATACTCCAGAATGTTATGAAGAGTGATCAGATGAATTGCATAGTCCTTCTTTGCCATGAAAATTAACTTAATCCCAAAAAAACCTTTCCACTGCATTTCATTGCTGTTATTAAAGGACCTGCTAAGATCATTTCACTAATCGTCTTGTTAACTCAGGTGAGAATGTTGACGAGAACAAGGCTGGAGATCATTATGTCAGGCTGATTGGGTTAAAATGGCAGACTTGACATGTTAAAAGGATGGTGATGCTTGAAATCATTGTTCTTCCATTGTTAACCATGGTGACCTGCAAAGAAACGCGTGCAGCCATCATTGCGTTGCATAAAAATGTCTTCACAGGCATCGATATTGTGGCTACTAAGATTGCACCTCAATCAACAATTTATAGGATCATCAAGAACTTCAAGGAAAGAGGTTCAATTCTTGTTAAGAAGGCTTCAGGGCGTCCAAGAAAGTCTAGCAAGCGCCAGGATCGTCTCCTAAAGAGGATTCAGCTGCGGGATCGGAGTGCCACCAGTGCAGAGCTTGCTCAGGAATGGCAGCAGGCAGGTGTGAGCGCATCTGCGCGCACAGTGAGGCGAAGACTTTTGGAAGATGGCCTGGTGTCAAGAAGGGCAGCAAAGAAGCCACTTCTCTCCAAAAAAAACATCAGGGACAGATTGATCTTCTGCAGAAAGTATGGTGAATGGACTGCTGAGGACTGGGGCAAAGTCATATTCTCCGATGAAGCCTCTTTCCGATTGTTTGGGACATCTGGAAAAAGGCTTGTCCGGAGAAGAAAAGGTGAGCGCTACCATCAGTCCTGTGTCATGCCAACAGTAAAGCATCCTGAGACCATTCATGTGTGGGGTTGCTTCTCATCCAAGGGAGTGGGCTCACTCACAATTTTGCCCAAAAACACAGCCATGAATAAAGAATGGTACCAAAACACCCTCCAACAACAACTTCTTCCAACAATCCAACAACAGTTTGGTGAAGAACAATGCATTTTCCAGCACGATGGAGCACCGTGCCATAAGGCAAAAGTGATAACTAAGTGGCTCGGGGACCAAAACGTTGACATTTTGGGTCCATGGCCTGGAAACTCCCCAGATCTTAATCCCATTGAGAACTTGTGGTCAATCCTCAAGAGGCGTGTGGACAAACAAAAACCCACTAATTCTGACAAACTCCAAGAAGTGATTATGAAAGAATGGGTTGCTATCAGTCAGGAATTGGCCCAGAAGTTGATTGAGAGCATGCCCAGTCGAATTGCAGAGGTTCTGAAAAAGAAGGGCCAACACTGCAAATACAGGGAGTGCAGTATTATTAGGCAAATTAGTATTTTGACCACATCATCCTCTTTATGCATGTTGTCTTACTCCAAGCTGTATAGGCTCGAAAGCCTACTACCAATTAAGCATATTAGGTGATGTGCATCTCTGTAATGAGAAGGGGTGTGGTCTAATGACATCAACACCCTATATTAGGTGTGCATAATTATTAGGCAACTTCCTTCTTGGCAAAATGGGTCAAAAGAAGGACTTGACAGGCTCAGAAAAGTTAGAAATAGTGAGATATCTTGCAGAGGGAGGCAGCACTCTTAAAATTGCAAAGCTTCTGAAGCGTGATCATCGAACAATCAAGCGTTTCATTCAAAATAGTCAACAGGGTCGCAAGAAGCGTGTGGAAAAACCAAGGCGCAAAATAACTGCCCATGAACTGAGAAAAGTCAAGCGTGCAGCTGCCAAGATGCCACTTGCCACCAGTTTGGCCATATTTCAGAGCTGCAACATCACTGGAGTGCCCAAAAGCACAAGGTGTGCAATACTCAGAGACATGGCCAAGGTAAGAAAGGCTGAAAGACGACCACCACTGAACAAGACACACAAGCTGAAACGTCAAGACTGGGCCAAGAAATATCTCAAGACTGATTTTTCTAAGGTTTTATGGACTGATGAAATGAGAGTGAGTCTTGATGGGCCAGATGGATGGGCCCGTGGCTGGATTGGTAAAGGGCAGAGAGCTCCAGTCCGACTCAGACGCCAGCAAGGTGGAGGTGGAGTACTGGTTTGGGCTGGTATCATCAAAGATGAGCTTGTGGGGCCTTTTCGGGTTGAGGATGGAGTCAAGCTCAACTCCCAGTCCTACTGCCAGTTTCTGGAAGACACCTTCTTCAAGCAGTGGTACAGGAAGAAGTCTGCATCCTTCAAGAAAAACATGATTTTCATGCAGGACAATGCTCCATCACACGCGTCCAAGTACTCCACAGCGTGGCTGGCAAGAAAGGGTATAAAAGAAGAAAATCTAATGACATGGCCTCCTTGTTCACCTGATCTGAACCCCATTGAGAACCTGTGGTCCATCATCAAATGTGAGATTTACAAGGAGGGAAAACAGTACACCTCTCTGAACAGTGTCTGGGAGGCTGTGGTTGCTGCTGCACGCAATGTTGATGGTGAACAGATCAAAACACTGACATAATCCATGGATGGCAGGCTTTTGAGTGTCCCTGCAAAGAAAGGTGGCTATATTGGTCAATGATTTGTTTTTGTTTTGTTTTTGAATGTCAGAAATGTATATTTGTGAATGTTGAGATGTTATATTGGTTTCACTGGTAAAAATAAATAATTGAAATGGGTATATATTTGTTTTTTGTTAAGTTGCCTAATAATTATGCACAGTAATAGTCACCTGCACACACAGATATCCCCCTAAAATAGCTAAAACTAAAAACAAACTAAAAACTACTTCCAAAAATATTCAGCTTTGATATTAATGAGTTTTTTGGGTTCATTGAGAACATGGTTGTTGTTCAATAATAAAATTAATCCTCAAAAATACAACTTGCCTAATAATTCTGCACTCCCTGTAATGACTCTTTGCATAAATGTCATGTAATTGTCGATAAAAGCCTTTGAAACGTATGAAGTGCGTGTAATTATATTTCACTACATCACATAAACAACTGAAACAAAGATCTAAAAGCAGTTTAGCAGCAAACTTTGCGAAAACTAATATGTTTGTCATTCTCAAAACTTTTGGCCACGACTGTACAATGACTGCCTGGTCTTCCCCAGCCCCACCCAGCAATCTGTCAATCTGATCAGCAATATGCCAAACCCGAGCACCCCAAAGACAACACATTGTTTGGCATTCACGGTCAGTATCAGTTATGTTTATTTTTATGCAAAATTAGGAAAGGTGGGTTATTTGATTATTTTTAAAAAATATTTATAATTTTTTTAACTATTATTTTAGTCTACCTAGGGGAGTTGAATATTTGATAATTACTTTTCACTTATACCATATATTACAATTCTATTGCAGTCTATGGGAATTGTGATATCTTTCTATTAAGCCCTTCCACAGGCTATTGATCATAGCATCTGAGGGTTTAACTGTCTGTAATTAGAGTTAGCTCCAATCACAAACACTATTTGCAGTTGTCATAATCTTTAACCCCTTAGTCCTATTTGACGTGTATACTCATCATGGAGCACTTCTACTTGGTGCTCCATGACGAGTATACACATCATGGCATTAAACTGTCACCATGTCTGCAGACATGGTGACAGTGCTGAGACCCTGGCTGTTACACACAGCCAGGGATCTCATCTAACGAGCGATCGCTCTGATTGGGTAGTCTGTACAGACTAGCCAATAACACAATCCTAATTCCGGCTGAAAGGTTCTGATCCCCACAGTAGATATATATATATATTAATGAGCGGCATTCCGGTAGATAAAAGCAAGTGAAACCTTTATTCACCCAGGCGGTGAACCACCTGGGTGAATAAAGGTTTCACTTGCTTTTATCTACCGGAGTGCCGCTCATTTTCTGGATCCATTTATTGGGGTAAGAAGTCCATTCCCCTGGAACGTGCACCCGAACTTTTCCTCTTTAGCCAGTGCCGCCATTTTTTCTTGAATATACACTCACCTAAAGAACTATTAGGAACACCTGTTCTATTTCTCATTAATGCAATTATCTAGTCAACCAATCACATGGCAGTTGCTTCAATGCATTTAGGGGTGTGGTCCTGGTCAAGACAATCTCCTGAACTCCAAACTGAATGTCAGAATTGGAAAGAAAGGTGATTTAAGCAATTTTGAGCGTGGCATTGGTGTTGGTGCCAGACGGGCCGGTCTGAGTATTTCACAATCTGCTCAGTTACTGGGATTTTCACGCACAACCATTTCTAGGGTTTACATAGAATGGTGTGAAAAGGGAAAAACATCCAGTATGCGGCAGTCCTGTGGGCGAAAATGCCTTGTTGATGCTAGAGGTCAGAGGAGAATGGGCCGACTGATTCAAGCTGATAGAAGAGCAACGTTGAGTTGACTGAAATAACCACTCGTTACAACCGAGGTATGCAGCAAAGCATTTGTGAAGCCACAACACGCACAACCTTGAGGCGGATGGGCTACAACAGCAGAAGACACCACCGGGTACCACTTATCTCCACTACAAATAGGAAAAAGAGGCTACAATTTGCACGAGCTCACCAAAATTGGACTGTTGAAGACTGGAAAAATGTTGCCTGGTCTGATCAGTCTCGATTTCTGTTGAGACATTCAAATGGTAGAGTCCGAATTTGGCGTAAACAGAATGAGAACATGTATCCATCCTCTAATGGCTACTTCCAGCAGGATAATGCACCATGTCACAAAGCTCGAATCATTTCAAATTGGTTTCTTGAACATGACAATGAGTTCACTGTACTAAAATGGCCCCCACAGTCACCAGATCTCAACCCAATAGAGCATCTTTGGGATGTGGTGGAACGGGAGCTTCGTGCCCTGGATGTGCATCCCTCAAATCTCAAATCTCCATCAACTGCAAGATACTATCCTATCAATATGGGCCAACATTTCTAAAGAATGCTATTAGCACCTTGTTGAATGAATGCCACGTAGAATTAAGGAAGTTCTGAAGGCAAAAATGGGTCCAACACCGTATTAGTATGGTGTTCCTAATAATTCTTTAGGTGAGTATATATATATATATATATATATATTATGTTATTTTATTACTTCACCCCCCCCCCTGCAGCTCCTGATGTGCCCCATGATGTACCAAAAAGTTAAAAAAATAATAATAAATTGAATTTCTTCTTATAGACACACATTTATAATTAAAAAAAAAAAATACAATACATATGTTGATATCACCGCATCTGTAACGACCTGATCTATTAAAAAAACTATGATGGAATTGAAATTTTGCCCACCTCACTTCCCAAAAAAAAGTAATAAAAGTGATCAAAAAAGTTCTAAGTACTCCAAAATGGTAGAAATCAAACCGTCACCTCATCCCGCAAAAAATGAGCCCCTAAATGAGACAATCGCCTCTAAAAATGAAAAAAATATGGCTTTCAGAAAATGGAGACACAAAAACATTTTTATTTTTTTTCTAATATGCTTTTGTTGTGTTAAAGTGTAATAAATTGAAAAATGTAAACATATTAGGTATTGCTGCGTCCGTAACAGCCAGCTCTATAAAAATATCACATGACCTAACCCCTCAGGTGAACACCATAAAAAAAAATAACTGTGCCAAAAAAGCTATTTTTTGTCACCTTACATCACAAAAAGTGTATTACCAAGCAATAAAAAAGTCATATGGACCCCAAAATAGTACCAATCAAACCGTCATCTGGCTTTCAGAAAATGGAGAAACAAAAAGTAGTTTTTTTTCAAAAATGCTTTTATTGTGTAAAACAAAAAAATATATATCGCTGCATCCATAACGACCTCCTCTATTAAAAATATCACATGATCTACCCCTATGGTAAATGCTATAAAAAACTAAAATAAAAAATGTGCCACAACAACCATTTTTTGGTCTACTTGCCCAACAAAGTATAATATTGAATGATCAAAAAATATCATGGTGAGGATTGATAGTAAGCAGCTGCTGGTGGGCGATTCCATCATAAGAGGTGTGAAGTTTGAGGAGAATGGTGTTGTGAGATGTCTCCCTGGTGCTACCGCTAGCAGGGATAGACGACGGATCCTAAATATTGTTAGGCAAGCAAAGCAGGAAAGGGAAGTGGATGTTATTCTCCATCTTGGGACAAACGATCTGGCTTGCAATGAGGTTTCAAAGGTGAAAGAAGCTTTTTATACACTTGGAAAGGATATACGGGAGGTTGCATCAACTGTTTCATTCTCTGCAGTTTTGCCTGTGCATAACCTTCAGCATGACAGGAAGATGCACATTAAGGAATTCAATGTATGGCTTGGTGAATGGTGTCTGAACCAAGGGTTTGGCTTTGTGTCTCATGATAGCTCTTGTTGGAATGGAAAAGAACTGTACAAGAAAGATGATTTGCATCTTTCTCTCAAGGGAACGAATGTACTCGGAGAACAGTTCCAAGTATTTGCTAAGAAGCATTTAAACTAGGAAAGGGGGGCAAAAGAATGATAATCCAGCCGCCCAGAACAATGCCAGAAGAGGCCAGTAGCACAAAGGTTAAGAAATGACAAGCTCAGAGTCTTGTCTACAAATGCTCGCAGTCTAGGGAATAAGATCAATGAGCTTGAGGCTATAATGGCATCTGAGAATATAGATGTAGTGGCTGTTACTGAGACGTGGTTGAAGGGGAGTAATGACTGGGATATATCAATACCAGGGTTCTCTCTATACAGGAAAGACAGAGAAGGCAAGAAGGGGGGAGGGGTGGCCCTGTATGTGAAAGATAGCATAAAATCTAATTTGATACAAGTTAGCGAGAACAATTTAGAGTCAGTTTGGGTTACCTTGCAGCTTGATAATCATAAGGTAACTCGTGTAGGTGTTATATATAGACCACCTATCCAAGTCAAAGAATTAGATGATCTACTAGTTGAGGAAATAGCTAAAATGACATTGAAGGGGGAAGTTATCATTATGGGAGACTTCAATCTTCCAGATGTAAACTGGAAAACCAAAATAGCTAGTTCTGCCAAGAGTACAGATATTCTAAATTCCCTACTGGGATTATCTCTACAGCAAGTAGTGGAGGAGCCAACCCGGAAGGAGGCCATTTTAGATTTAGTATTCACAAATGGGAATTTGGTATCTGATATTACTGTAGGGGAAAGCTTGGGATCTAGTGATCACCAGTCAGTGTGGTTTACTATAAGTACAGTGACTGAGTCACACCACACAAAAAACTAACGTTTTAGATTTTAGAAAAATGGACGAGTCCCTATCAGACTGGAACAGTTTAATTGGAGTCCAGGAGAAATGAGACTACTTAAAAGTGGCACTATTGAAGGCAACAGAAGATTGCATTAGGCTTGTCAGTAAAAGCAAAAAAAGGAAGAGACCACTGTGGTACTCAGCAGAAGTGGCCAAAATCATTAAAAACAAAAAGATAGCATTTAGGAATTATAAAAAAAAAAGAAAAACGAGGATGACAGAAAAATTTATAAGATTAGGCAGAGAGAGGCCAAACAAGTTATAAGAGCTTCTAAAGCACAGGCAGAAGAGAAATTAGCTCAGTCAGGGAAAAAAGGCGATAAGGCATTCTTCAGATACATAAATGAAAAAAGGAAACTAAAACAAGGAATTACCAAATTAAAAACTAAAGAAGGAAGGTATATGGAAGAAGATAAAGAACTAGCTGACTGCCTCAATGAATACTTCTGTTCAGTTTTTACAAAGGAAAATGAAGGAAAAGGACCTCGGTTGGGAAAGAAGACTAATGAATCTTTTGACGCATGTGTCTTTACAGAGGAAGAAGTTCTAAGTCAACTGTCTAAAATTAATACAAATAAGTCACAGGGGCCTGATGGGATACACCCAAAGCTATTAAAAGAGCTCAGCGGTGAACTAGCAAAACCATTAACAGATTTATTTAACCAATCACTGGCAACAGGAGTCGTCCCAGAAGATTGGAAATTAGCAAATGTTGTGAGCATTCACAAGAAAGGTAGTAGGGACGAATCGGGCAACTATAGGCCAGTAAGCCTGACATCAATAGTGGGGAAATTAATGGAAACCATACTTAAGGAGAGGATTGTGGACCATCTAAAATCCCATGGATTGAAAGATGAAAAACAGCATGGGTTTACTTCAGGGAGATCATGTCAAACTAATCTTATTGATTTTTTTGATTGGGTGACTAAAATAATAGATGGAGGAGGTGCAGTAGACATCGCTTATCTAGACTTTAGTAAGGCTTTGTCACGGATGGTGTACAGGAAACAAGACAATACAATATAAACAATGACTCACTGGATCCACAACTAAGGAACAAAAGGGAGACCCCTGCATGAGACCTGACGCTCTCCCTTATTGCTCAGCCTATGCGACCACCCCAAAGGTGGATGGGCGCATATCCACGTACCTCGACTATCTTACACCTGAAGACCCTACAATAGTGAGGGGATACGACCACCGTCTCCCTACACAGACACGGAGAGAGTCAGGGTCACCTGGATCCAGAAAACAGAAAATCATAAATACATAAACAGCACTTATCTTGCAGACGACTGGGGACTGTGGACTGAGAACTAGGAACAGCATGCACACACTCTCCATGAAGTTGTATAAGCCGCACACTACTGCATTCTGGGGAGGAACTTAAAGGGCAGCAATCAGTCCAACTGCATGACAGCTGAGATAGACTAACGAGATGAGGAACTCAACCAAAACAAAGAAATTCAAGGAGGAGGATATGAAAGGCTCCTGTCAGAGCTTCTCAGCTGTCTGGCTGTGACAATACCCCTCCCTCTACGAGTGGACTCCGGACACTCAGAGCCCACCTTCTCAGGATGGGACCTATGGAAAGCCCTGATGAGACGAGAGGCCTTAATGTCCGTCACTGGGACCCACATCCTCTCCTCAGGACCATAACCCTCCCAATGAACGAGGTACTGGAGGGAACCGCGGACAAGACGAGAATCCACAATCCTAGAACAAAAGGGAGACCCCTGCATGAGACCTGCCGCTCTCCCTTATTGCTCAGCCTATGCGACCACCCCAAAGGTGGATGGGCGCATATCCACGTACCTCGACTATCTTACACCTGAAGACCCTACAATAGTGAGGGGATACGACCACCGGCTCCCTACACAGACACGGAGGGAGTCAGGGTCACCTGGATCCAGAAAACAGAAAATCATAAATACTTAAACAGCACTTATCTTGCAGACGACTGGGGACTGTGGACTGAGAACTAGGAACAGCATGCACACACACTCCAGGAAGTTGTATAAGCCGCACACTACTGCATTCTGGGGAGGAACTTAAAGGGCAGCAATCAGTCCAACTACATGACAGCTGAGATAGACTAACGAGATGAGGAACTCAACCAAAACAAAGAAATTCAAGGAGAAGGATCTTAAAGGCTCCTGTCAGAGCTACTCAGCTGTCTGGCTGTGACAGGCTTTTGATACTGTCCCACATAGAAGGCTTATCAATAAAGTGCAGTCATTGGGCTTGGACTCCCATATTGTTGAATGGATTAGGCAGTGGCTGAGGGACAGGCAACAGAGGGTTGTAGTCAATGGAGTATATTCAAACCAAGGTCTTGTTACCAGTGGGGTACCTCAGGGATCTGTTCTGGGACCCATATTGTTTAATATCTTTATCAGCGAAATTGCAGAAGGCCTCAATGGTAAGGTGTGTCTTTTTGCTGATGACACAAAGATTTGTAACAGGGTTGATGTTCCTGGAGGGATACACCAAATGGAAAAGGACTTAGGAAAACTAGAGGAATGGTCAAAAATCTGGCAACTAAAATTTAATGTTGATAAGTGCAAGATAATGCACCTGGGACGTAAAAACCCAAGAGCAGAATATAAAATCAGTGATACAGTCCTAACCTCAGTATCTGAGGAAAGGGATTTAGGGATCATTATTTCAGAAGACTTAAAGGTAGGCAGACAATGTCACAGAGCAGCAGGAAATGCTAGCAGAATGCTTGGGTGTATAGCAAGAGGAATTACCAGTAGAAAGAGGGAGGTGCTCATGCCGCTCTACAGAGCATTAGTGAGACCTCATTTGGAGTATTGTGCTCAGTACTGGAGACCATATCTCCAGAAGGATATTGATACTTTGGAGAGAGTTCAGAGAAGAGCTACTAAACTGGTACATGGATTGCAGGATAAAACTTACCAGGAAAGATTAAAGGACCTTAACATGTATAGCTTGGAAGAAAGACGAGACAGTGGGGATATGATAGAAACTTTTAAATACATAAAGGGAATCAACAAGGTAAAAGAGGAAAGAATATTTAAAAGAAGAAAAACTGCTACAAGAGGACATAGTTTTAAATTAGAGGGGCAAAGGTTTAAAAGTAATATCAGGAAGTATTACTTTACTGAGAGAGTAGTGGATGCATGGAATAGCCTTCCTGCAGAAGTGGCAGCTGCAAATACAGTGGAGGAGTTTAAGCATGCATGGGATAGGCTTAAGGCCATCCTTCATATAAGATAGGACCAGGGGCTATCCATAGTATTTAGTATATTGGGCAGACTAGATGGGCCAAATGGTTCTTATCTGCCGACACATTCTATGTTTCTATGTACCCAAAATTGGGACCAATGACAATGTCAACTCTTCCCGCAAAAAACGAGCCTCTGCAGATGACAATTGGCAGAAAAATAAAAAAATATATGTCTTTCAGAAAATGGAGACACAAAAATATTATTTTAAAAAAAAAATTCTTTATTATGCAAAAGTGAAACAAACAAAGAAGTAGACAAGTTAGATATCATGGCATCTGTAGCAACCTGCCTTATAAAAATAGCATATGATCTAACTTGTCAGATGAACATTGTAAGAATCAAAAAATCAAAACAGTTTTTTTGGTAACCTTGCCTAACATAAAATGTAATATAGAGCGATTTAAAAATCATATGTAACCCAGAATAGTTTCAATAAAATTGTTGCGTTATCCCCTAGTTTCCAAAATGGGGTCACTTTTTGTGAGCTTCTACTGTAGGGTGCATCAGGGTCGTTTCAAATGGGACATGGTGTCTAAAAACCAGTCCAGCAAAATCTGCCCTCCAAAAACCATATGGTGCTCCTTTTCTTCTACGCCCTGCCGTGTGCCCTTACAGCAGTTTACGACCACATATGGGGTGTTTCGCAGAATCAGGGTAATTGATTTTTTTTTTTTTTTACTGTTAACCCTTGATGTGTTACAGGAAAAAATGGATTAAAATGGAAACTCTTCCAAAAAAGTGAAATTTCATCTCCATTTTCCTTTAATTATTGTGAAATACATAAATGGTTAACAAAGTTAGTAAAATCAGTTTTGAATAACTTGAGGGTGTCGCTTTTAAATTGGGGAGACAAATAGTAGTGTAGAAGCAGCACTGTGCGGTCTCAGGATAATGCGTCTATGTCAATGCAGCAGCCTAACCGTAGGCCCTTGATCCATCAGGCCAAATCGTATACGTGTAGAAAAGAAGATGGCTTCGGCAGCATTCCGCAATATCAAAAATACTTTAATCGTACCTCCAGACACAGATGGCAACGAACGTTTCGACTGTGCAACAGTCTTTGTCAAGCCTAATGACACAAAATCTGATAGGCATATATATACCCCCCTCATATAAAATACACACCCCGTTACATCATTAGTGCAGATCACTACACAATAGGATACACATGTTCATACTTTAACTCACAGCTAACGACATGTCCAACGAACTCGTGTAGTTCTCCTCGGCGTTCCCTTATCTGTAATGCGCAGTCGCGTCTCAACCCATCTAAAACCCGGAAGTATCATACGTCGCCATGGCGCCCGGAGGCGCACGTGTCTCTAGCCAATGAGCTGCCAGAGGGCCTCACTGACGTCACAGACTGCGCGTCAACCTCGTAACACTCACCCAAGAGCGCACATCCGTGCGTCGATGGCGTGGGTCACATGAGGTACGCAGCCAGTAACAACATCGCGCAGGTACCGGCGCCATGACAACGATGACGCCACGATCAACGCTGCTTACTGTGGAGTAAATATGTGCTATCCGTATCCAAAATGAACTGGTTTGTGCAACATATAGACAACACAGATAATAGCCCGATTACAGAGGGACATCAAACCGGACTGTACATATTCATGATCATAACAGGTATAGGGCAAAAACATATCATAGCAAGTACAGATAGCAATACAAACAGTGTATCCCATGTATACTTCACATATGGATCATCATCATAGCACTTTGACATATAAATTTGGGGACCAATCCCCCGGTGGATGCGCTACATATAGGTTAAAATCATAATGTCCCTATACTAAGAGGACAAAACAATGACACACATCAATCGATGGATGAGACATTGAACTCTAGATTCAAACCAAAGGGTTGAAGGGACCTAAGGGTATGGATCCATTTAAGTTCCTTTTTCCTCAGGATTCCCTTCCTGTCCCCACCCCTTCTCAAATATCCCACGCTATCAATAGCCCGAAATCTCAATTGATTGATAGAATGTTTGCAATCAATGAAGTGTTTGGCAACCGGTTTGTCGAGTGCACCTGTTCTTATTGTACTTTTATGTTTATTAATTCTTTCCCTCAATTCCATCGTAGTCTCCCCCACATAGATCAAGCTACATGGGCACTGTATCATGTAAACCACATCTGTGGACTTACATGTATAGTGACCCTTGATTTTGAACCGTTTACCACTATAGGGATGTGTAAAACCGTCGCCTTTCATGATGCCACCACAGTTGCAACAGGAAAGGCAAGGGAAATTACCATTCCTCATTGGTGCTAGTCTTTTCTGTCTTTCGATGTCCTTACCCCCTATATCCGCTTTCACCAATCTATCCCGTAGGTTGGGGCTCCGTTTGTATGCCATCATTGGGGGAACTGAAAATTCAGTGACTGTAGGCAATCCTTTCTGCAGGATCTGCCATTCCTGACGTAGGATGGTGGCTATATTGCCGCTATCACTCCCAAAGATGGATACAAATGGAATTCGGGGGGTCTCATGTTTCTGTGGTTTCTTTACCAAAGTGGAACAACGTTCCATAGATGTAATCCTATGCTTGGTACGGTTAATCAATTTGGTGGGATAACCTCTCTTACTGAACTTATCGCACATCTCATCAACTCTAAATTCAAAGAGGGTGTCATCTGATACGATGCGACGTACTCTAAGTAATTGACTCCACGGAAGGGAGCTTACCATATTCTGAGGGTGACTACTGTCATACATTAACAAGGTGTTCTTGTCTGTAGGTTTTTGGAAGAGATCAGTACAGATCCTTCCATTGAGCACCTGAACTCGGACGTCAAGGAACTGCAGCTCACGGGCAGAATGCATCACGGTGAACTGCAGGTCCCGGACCCCAGAGTTCAGGTGCGCATGGAACTCATCTAACTCAGGCACAGTCCCCGTCCAAATCAAGAAAATGTCGTCGATGTAGCGCCACCAGCACAGGACCCTCTCAAAAAATGTGGAGTGATACACCAGCCGATCCTCCACCTCCGCCATGAAGATGTTTGCGTAGGTGGGGGCCACATTGGACCCCATCGCCACACCCCGCTTTTGCTGGTAGAAGGTGTCCCCGAAGAGAAAATAATTCCTCCTCAGGACCACCTCCAGGAGGGCGAGGATCAGCCGGCGCGCCCCAGGAGAGAGCCCTGTGCCGGCCAGGGCCACATCGACGACATTTAGACCATAAGAGTGATCAATGGATGTATACAGGGATACAACATCAAAACTCACAAGCAAAAACTCCGCCGGCAAGTCAAGTGAATTCAGCTTTGTCAAGAAATGGCCAGTATCACTGATATAGGAGGGAGCCGTGGTCGCGTGGATCCGCAACACTTTGTCCAAAAAGATGGATACAGGATTAAAGATGGAACCCCTGCCCGACACTATAGGTCGGCCAGGGGGATCCACAAGACTCTTGTGGATCTTTGGTAATACATATATCACAGGGGTGATCGGATGGCTCACCCGCAGAAAGCTGTTTAGTTCATCGTCAATGACTCCTTGACTAAGAGCCTCATCCAATAACACCCCTATGATATCTGCTATGTCCCACCTCGGATCCTTGCCCAACATCTCATAGACATTAATATCTCCTACCTGTCTTTTGATCTCGTCAATATATTTACAGGTGTCCATCACGACCACGGCGCCCCCCTTGTCAGCTGGCTTGATCGTCAATTGCTTGTTGTGTTCCAGTTCAAGAACAGCCCGCCTCTCATCTTGAGATAGGTTGTGTTTGAACTGGTGGGTTCCCTCCACCCTCAATTGCTCGATCCGTTTCCTGACAAAGCTGATGTAGGTTTCAATCACATGGTTGTTTTGCGGTGGAGTAAAGTGACTTTTATTGCGTAAATCGAAGTTTTTGCACATTAAGGTATCAGTGGAAACATCAAGTTGACTAATAGGTACATCAATATTTCTAACTGAAAAAAAAGCCTTCAGTCTCAAGCGTCTAAAGAACTTTTGTAAGTCGAGCTCAAACTCGAACCAGTCCCTTGATGTTGTAGGGCAGAATGTTAGGCCACGGCTTAGCACACTAATTTGTGCTTTGTCAAGCTGGAAGGAAGAGATGTTCACGACCAGGTTCATCATTTCCGCTGTCCGCGTCTCGTTACTCTCCCCTGGATATGGGTGGGGGCCTCTATCGATATTGGGGGAAGGGTTCTTGTTGGATCGGTGGTGTTTCCTACCACCCCTTCTATATCGCCCTCCCCTCTTTTTCTGCTTGGGCCTAAAAAATTAGACGCACCTGATTCGTCAGCGGAATCAGATTCCCCAGTGCTGAAGCCAAATCTGCCTTGATCAAAGCGTTTACCCCGTCTACGCCTATTAAACCTTTGTGGCTGAGATGACTGCCAGTTGTATATTTTGCCAGACTGGTAATCATCTAAGTCTCTATGCCACTTATCTCTCTTGACGTGTTCCACTTCCAACTTATGTCGTGCAATATGTTGTGTGGTCTTGTCTTTGTATACTGTAAAATCCTCAGCACTCATGAGGTCCTGGATCTGGACTTCCAACTCGGCTGTGGTTTTCCTCAGGTTGTCAACCTCTTTCTGCAAAAAGTCTATGTTTAATAACATTAATTCAAAAGAATATTGATTGTTGATAGCTTCAAAGGCTTTACAAAAATCACCATTCGTCGGGAATAAATTGGGGCGAAGATTAGATCTAAGTCCCCTAGGTATCCTCTGTTGCTTGTAATATTCCCTTAAGGTAATCAAATGTAATTCCATAGTATTCAATCTCTTGAGGTCTTGCTCTACTTTACGTTTCAGGATATCAATAGAGGGGGAGCTTAAAAATGTCACATCACATCCATCTACATTGATAAGTCGCTGTATGTCCTCATCAGTATATACATACATGTGTCTTGGCGAGGTATCCATATTCTTACTTGGACCTGGGGGACCCTCCATGATGTGTATCACCACTGCGTCCAACTCCCCAGTGCACGCCTCTCGGATCAAATGTAGAGACAAATAGTAGTGTAGAAGCAGCACTGTGCGGTCTCAGGATAATGCGTCTATGTCAATGCAGCAGCCTAACCGTAGGCCCTTGATCCATCAGGCCAAATCGTATACGTGTAGAAAAGAAGATGGCTTCGGCAGCATTCCGCAATATCAAAAATACTTTAATCGTACCTCCAGACACAGATGGCAACGAACGTTTCGACTGTGCAACAGTCTTTGTCAAGCCTAATGACACAAAATCTGATAGGCATATATATACCCCCCTCATATAAAATACACACCCCGTTACATCATTAGTGCAGATCACTACACAATAGGATACACATGTTCATACTTTAACTCACAGCTAACGACATGTCCAACGAACTCGTGTAGTTCTCCTCGGCGTTCCCTTATCTGTAATGCGCAGTCGCGTCTCAACCCATCTAAAACCCGGAAGTATCATACGTCGCCATGGAACGTTGTTCCACTTTGGTAAAGAAACCACAGAAACATGAGACCCCCCGAATTCCATTTGTATCCATCTTTGGGAGTGATAGCGGCAATATAGCCACCATCCTACGTCAGGAATGGCAGATCCTGCAGAAAGGATTGCCTACAGTCACTGAATTTTCAGTTCCCCCAATGATGGCATACAAACGGAGCCCCAACCTACGGGATAGATTGGTGAAAGCGGATATAGGGGGTAAGGACATCGAAAGACAGAAAAGACTAGCACCAATGAGGAATGGTAATTTCCCTTGCCTTTCCTGTTGCAACTGTGGTGGCAT
Source organism: Bufo bufo (assembly GCF_905171765.1). NCBI lineage: Eukaryota > Metazoa > Chordata > Amphibia > Anura > Bufonidae > Bufo > Bufo bufo. The sequence goes on along the minus strand of NC_053390.1, from coordinate 344,983,701 downwards.
CATGAAAGGCGACGGTTTTACATCACAAATGTAGGATGGTGGCTATATTGCCGCTATCACTCCCAAAGATGGATACAAATGGAATTCGGGGGGTCTCATGTTTCTGTGGTTTCTTTACCAAAGTGGAACAACGTTCCATGGCGACGTATGATACTTCCGGGTTTTAGATGGGTTGAGACGCGACTGCGCATTACAGATAAGGGAACGCCGAGGAGAACTACACGAGTTCGTTGGACATGTCGTTAGCTGTGAGTTAAAGTATGAACATGTGTATCCTATTGTGTAGTGATCTGCACTAATGATGTAACGGGGTGTGTATTTTATATGAGGGGGGTATATATATGCCTATCAGATTTTGTGTCATTAGGCTTGACAAAGACTGTTGCACAGTCGAAACGTTCGTTGCCATCTGTGTCTGGAGGTACGATTAAAGTATTTTTGATATTGCGGAATGCTGCCGAAGCCATCTTCTTTTCTACACGTATACGATTTGGCCTGATGGATCAAGGGCCTACGGTTAGGCTGCTGCATTGACATAGACGCATTATCCTGAGACCGCACAGTGCTGCTTCTACACTACTATTTGTCTCTACATTTGATCCGAGAGGCGTGCACTGGGGAGTTGGACGCAGTGGTGATACACATCATGGAGGGTCCCCCAGGTCCAAGTAAGAATATGGATACCTCGCCAAGACACATGTATGTATATACTGATGAGGACATACAGCGACTTATCAATGTAGATGGATGTGATGTGACATTTTTAAGCTCCCCCTCTATTGATATCCTGAAACGTAAAGTAGAGCAAGACCTCAAGAGATTGAATACTATGGAATTACATTTGATTACCTTAAGGGAATATTACAAGCAACAGAGGATACCTAGGGGACTTAGATCTAATCTTCGCCCCAATTTATTCCCGACGAATGGTGATTTTTGTAAAGCCTTTGAAGCTATCAACAATCAATATTCTTTTGAATTAATGTTATTAAACATAGACTTTTTGCAGAAAGAGGTTGACAACCTGAGGAAAACCACAGCCGAGTTGGAAGTCCAGATCCAGGACCTCATGAGTGCTGAGGATTTTACAGTATACAAAGACAAGACCACACAACATATTGCACGACATAAGTTGGAAGTGGAACACGTCAAGAGAGATAAGTGGCATAGAGACTTAGATGATTACCAGTCTGGCAAAATATACAACTGGCAGTCATCTCAGCCACAAAGGTTTAATAGGCGTAGACGGGGTAAACGCTTTGATCAAGGCAGATTTGGCTTCAGCACTGGGGAATCTGATTCCGCTGACGAATCAGGTGCGTCTAATTTTTTAGGCCCAAGCAGAAAAAGAGGGGAGGGCGATATAGAAGGGGTGGTAGGAAACACCACCGATCCAACAAGAACCCTTCCCCCAATATCGATAGAGGCCCCCACCCATATCCAGGGGAGAGTAACGAGACGCGGACAGCGGAAATGATGAACCTGGTCGTGAACATCTCTTCCTTCCAGCTTGACAAAGCACAAATTAGTGTGCTAAGCCGTGGCCTAACATTCTGCCCTACAACATCAAGGGACTGGTTCGAGTTTGAGCTCGACTTACAAAAGTTCTTTAGACGCTTGAGACTGAAGGCTTTTTTTTCAGTTAGAAATATTGATGTACCTATTAGTCAACTTGATGTTTCCACTGATACCTTAATGTGCAAAAACTTCGATTTACGCAATAAAAGTCACTTTACTCCACCGCAAAACAACCATGTGATTGAAACCTACATCAGCTTTGTCAGGAAACGGATCGAGCAATTGAGGGTGGAGGGAACCCACCAGTTCAAACACAACCTATCTCAAGATGAGAGGCGGGCTGTTCTTGAACTGGAACACAACAAGCAATTGACGATCAAGCCAGCTGACAAGGGGGGCGCCGTGGTCGTGATGGACACCTGTAAATATATTGATGAGATCAAAAGACAGGTAGGAGATATTAATGTCTATGAGATGTTGGGCAAGGATCCGAGGTGGGACATAGCAGATATCATAGGGGTGTTATTGGATGAGGCTCTTAGTCAAGGAGTCATTGACGATGAACTAAACAGCTTTCTGCGGGTGAGCCATCCGATCACCCCTGTGATATATGTATTACCAAAGATCCACAAGAGTCTTGTGGATCCCCCTGGCCGACCTATAGTGTCGGGCAGGGGTTCCATCTTTAATCCTGTATCCATCTTTTTGGACAAAGTGTTGCGGATCCACGCGACCACGGCTCCCTCCTATATCAGTGATACTGGCCATTTCTTGACAAAGCTGAATTCACTTGACTTGCCGGCGGAGTTTTTGCTTGTGAGTTTTGATGTTGTATCCCTGTATACATCCATTGATCACTCTTATGGTCTAAATGTCGTCGATGTGGCCCTGGCCGGCACAGGGCTCTCTCCTGGGGCGCGCCGGCTGATCCTCGCCCTCCTGGAGGTGGTCCTGAGGAGGAATTATTTTCTCTTCGGGGACACCTTCTACCAGCAAAAGCGGGGTGTGGCGATGGGGTCCAATGTGGCCCCCACCTACGCAAACATCTTCATGGCGGAGGTGGAGGATCGGCTGGTGTATCACTCCACATTTTTTGAGAGGGTCCTGTGCTGGTGGCGCTACATCGACGACATTTTCTTGATTTGGACGGGGACTGTGCCTGAGTTAGATGAGTTCCATGCGCACCTGAACTCTGGGGTCCGGGACCTGCAGTTCACCGTGATGCATTCTGCCCGTGAGCTGCAGTTCCTTGACGTCCGAGTTCAGGTGCTCAATGGAAGGATCTGTACTGATCTCTTCCAAAAACCTACAGACAAGAACACCTTGTTAATGTATGACAGTAGTCACCCTCAGAATATGGTAAGCTCCCTTCCGTGGAGTCAATTACTTAGAGTACGTCGCATCGTATCAGATGACACCCTCTTTGAATTTAGAGTTGATGAGATGTGCGATAAGTTCAGTAAGAGAGGTTATCCCACCAAATTGATTAACCGTACCAAGCATAGGATTACATCTATGGAACGTTGTTCCACTTTGGTAAAGAAACCACAGAAACATGAGACCCCCCGAATTCCATTTGTATCCATCTTTGGGAGTGATAGCGGCAATATAGCCACCATCCTACGTCAGGAATGGCAGATCCTGCAGAAAGGATTGCCTACAGTCACTGAATTTTCAGTTCCCCCAATGATGGCATACAAACGGAGCCCCAACCTACGGGATAGATTGGTGAAAGCGGATATAGGGGGTAAGGACATCGAAAGACAGAAAAGACTAGCACCAATGAGGAATGGTAATTTCCCTTGCCTTTCCTGTTGCAACTGTGGTGGCATCATGAAAGGCGACGGTTTTACACATCCCTATAGTGGTAAACGGTTCAAAATCAAGGGTCACTATACATGTAAGTCCACAGATGTGGTTTACATGATACAGTGCCCATGTAGCTTGATCTATGTGGGGGAGACTACGATGGAATTGAGGGAAAGAATTAATAAACATAAAAGTACAATAAGAACAGGTGCACTCGACAAACCGGTTGCCAAACACTTCATTGATTGCAAACATTCTATCAATCAATTGAGATTTCGGGCTATTGATAGCGTGGGATATTTGAGAAGGGGTGGGGACAGGAAGGGAATCCTGAGGAAAAAGGAACTTAAATGGATCCATACCCTTAGGTCCCTTCAACCCTTTGGTTTGAATCTAGAGTTCAATGTCTCATCCATCGATTGATGTGTGTCATTGTTTTGTCCTCTTAGTATAGGGACATTATGATTTTAACCTATATGTAGCGCATCCACCGGGGGATTGGTCCCCAAATTTATATGTCAAAGTGCTATGATGATGATCCATATGTGAAGTATACATGGGATACACTGTTTGTATTGCTATCTGTACTTGCTATGATATGTTTTTGCCCTATACCTGTTATGATCATGAATATGTACAGTCCGGTTTGATGTCCCTCTGTAATCGGGCTATTATCTGTGTTGTCTATATGTTGCACAAACCAGTTCATTTTGGATACGGATAGCACATATTTACTCCACAGTAAGCAGCGTTGATCGTGGCGTCATCGTTGTCATGGCGCCGGTACCTGCGCGATGTTGTTACTGGCTGCGTACCTCATGTGACCCACGCCATCGACGCACGGATGTGCGCTCTTGGGTGAGTGTTACGAGGTTGACGCGCAGTCTGTGACGTCAGTGAGGCCCTCTGGCAGCTCATTGGCTAGAGACACGTGCGCCTCCGGGCGCCATGGCGACGTATGATACTTCCGGGTTTTAGATGGGTTGAGACGCGACTGCGCATTACAGATAAGGGAACGCCGAGGAGAACTACACGAGTTCGTTGGACATGTCGTTAGCTGTGAGTTAAAGTATGAACATGTGTATCCTATTGTGTAGTGATCTGCACTAATGATGTAACGGGGTGTGTATTTTATATGAGGGGGGTATATATATGCCTATCAGATTTTGTGTCATTAGGCTTGACAAAGACTGTTGCACAGTCGAAACGTTCGTTGCCATCTGTGTCTGGAGGTACGATTAAAGTATTTTTGATATTGCGGAATGCTGCCGAAGCCATCTTCTTTTCTACGCTTTTAAATTGGGGTCATTTATGGGTGGTTTCCACTATGTAAGCCCCGCAAAGTGACTTCAAAACTAAACTGGTCCTTAAAAAAAATAAGAATTGCTGCTAAAATTTTAAAACTTCTAACGTCCTAAAAAAATAAAATCTACAAAATGATGCCAACATAAAGTAGACATAGGAGAAATGTAAAGTAATTAAGCAGAGAAATTAAAATTTTGAAAATTACTTTTTTTTCCAAATTTTCTGTAGATTTAAGATTTTTTTTTAGAAATACAAGTATTTTATATTGACTCAAATTTACCACTTTCATGAAGTACAATATGTCACGAGAAAACAATCTCAGAATGGCTTGGATAAGTAAAAGTGTTCCAAAGTTATTACCCCATAAAGTGACACGTCAGATTTCCAAAATTTGGCCTGGTCCTTAAGCTGAAAATGGCTATATCCTGAAGGGGTTAAACTCCTGACTTCAGGTAAGGGAGTTTTTAATAGTGCCCTCTGGACGCTCACTCCAAATGTTTTATTCTACTCTTTTATTGTATTTTTTTTAACTAAGTCAGTTTTTAATGTAAATTTTCAATGGGTTGCATTAACCCCCCATCACATATTTTTCATCGACCTTGGAGAACGCACAGTGAAATTTCACTTTACTTATTTATTCTCAAAACATATGTTATAGTATACACATTTTCTTCATTTATTATTCTATCACAGATTATTCATCTCCAATTAGGAATGTATAAGCATGAACAAATATACAGCTAAGACATGTTTACAACGCTACTAGGAACTCAATTAATGTAGATATTCTCCATTACATGATAAGGGCCCTGAAAATATAACGTTTCACCAAAATTGAAGAAATACCTTGGAGATACACCTAGGTTACATTAGGGAATAATATTTTTAAATCCTTCTCTATGGTCTCTGCAAACATAAACTTTACTACCTAGCTACATTCTATTATAATATTGGAAAATGACTGACAGAAATTTACAAAATGCCTAGGCCCAAAGACCTGGAAATGCCTAAGTTATTTAGATTCTGGGAAAATATAATTATTCATAACAAAAAAAACACTTTTCATACAGGGTTCCCACTTGATATGTCGCTGATATCGATGCTCACAAGCAGAGCTTAGTTTTGTTCACCTGCTCCAAATTAGGTAATATGTAACACATGCACGGAAGTACTACACTGACAGTGTATCAGGTCAACTTTATTATGAAGTTACAAGAATTCTATAGCCTTAGTTCAAAGGAGGGTCATACATGGACTCCTCCAATTGGACAATAATACAAGGGCGTATATCTGCATACTCTCATACAATGGAAGCAACCTTAAAACATATCCATGTATGTATCCAAGCCTTAGTTTCTTTGTTCTAAAATGCCATGTAGCAGGGCGCTGTCTGAGAGGTAAAGCAGGATATGGCAGCTATCTTGATTAAAGGATATCCATTTTCTGTAGGGCGTCTCTCGTATAGTTTACAAATCTCTGTTGGTTATAATAGATGTAATTAATCCAATCCACGTTTTTGTTTATAGTGATTATAGAGATAAGGGATTCAAACCCTGCTGCCACTTGTGCTGCCTCTTCCATATCTCGCAGGCTGATGTATTACTGGTTTTGTTAGCATATATACTTAAGAAACAAGAATAATTATCTAGATCAAGGTGAAGGGGTAAAGTGCCAAGATGGGGCCTATCTGAAGCACATGTAATACACCCAGATTGGTTTACTTGAGAGGCTGTAAACTTAACCCATTCTAACCACAAGTTATGATCTGAGAACCCAGATTCAGCAGCTAGGGTCTCCTCCATGGTATAAGGGGCTTTGGCTTCACTTTCTCTAGCTGCAGGGAGAAGGGGGTATGTCTAGATAATGTTACAGGTTTATCTTTAAGAACCTTCAATCTGAACTGAATCGATGGAGAATTTGGATGACTAGTCTTTTGATATCTCCCTAGGACAAGAGCCGTTGGTTGGGGATTTTATTGGTGAGTATAAGGTGGTGACCCTCTCTCTTTATCTCACATACAACTAGTAGGCAGGGCCGTTTCTAGGTCAAATGGGGCCCTGGGGCGAAAAACTATAAGGGCCCCCTCCCACACACGACACTTGCTGACTTTAATGCCCCCCCATAGCTACAGAAATATAGGGCCCCATACCTCTTACATCCAGTGACGTCTCCTTTGATGTAGATGTTCTCTGTCCTCGTCTTCTCCTTTCAGACCTTCAGACCAGACCACAATTTTGTCACCATTTTTCATCTCTGCAGTTTGAGAACAAAAAAAAATGTTAGTTTACTACTTTTTTCCATCATCCTCCCATCTTCTGGACAAATCATCCTACTACCCCCAATACTGTGCCGCTGTGCTCCCCAATACTATACTGCAAAAACAGATAATACCCCTGATAATACTAGTACCACACAGAGCCCCCCATATTAAATACCCCTTCTTTGTGGCCTCAGTAGAAGCCCCCAGAGTAACCCATAATAATGTGCCAGTATCAAGTGCCTCTCTTCCACCCCCCATGTGCCAGTAACAAGTGCCTCCCCCCATGTGCCAGTAACAAGTGCCTCTCCATGCCCCCCATGTGCCAGTAACAAGTGCCAAACCCCCCCACGTGCCAGTAACAAGTGCCTCTCCATGCCCCCATGTGCCAGTAACAAGTGCCAAACCCCCCATGTGCCAGTAACAAGTGCCTCTCTTCCCCCATGTGCCAGTATCAAATGCCTCCCCCAAGTGCCAGTATCAAGTGCCTCACCCCCATGTGCCAGTATCAAGTGTCAACCAGTATCAAGTGTCAACCCCCCATGTGCCAGTATCAAGTGCCAAACCCCTCCCATGTGCCAGTATCAAGTGCCAACCCCCCCATGTGCCAGTATCAAGTGCCAACCCCCCATGTGCCAGTATCAAGTGCCAACCCCCCCACCCCCATGTGCCAGTATCAAGTGCCTCCCGCTCCCCCCATGTGCCAGTATCAAGTGCCAACCCCCCACCCCCATGTGCCAGTATCAAGTTCCTCCCCCTCCCCCCATGTGGCAGTAAAAGTTTGGTATTAAAAAAATATACGTTTGGTATTAAAAAACACTTATACGATGCGATGCAGGCCTCTTCTGGCCTGTGTCCCGCGCTGTATGGCTCAGGCGGCAGGATTACATCATCGCGCCGCCTGCACCGGCCTCTGATAGACTGCGGGTCTTGTGCCGGCAGCCTATCAGAAGAACAGGGAAGGGAGACGCCTCTCCCTCCCCTGCCCCACAGCACAGGCATCTGTATCGCTGTACTCAGGACAGCGATACAGATGACTATGGAGATGAACGCTTCCACAATGGAAGCGTTCATCTCCCTGTGACCTGCTGCCGCTGCGGGCCCCCTTCCCAGAGCCAGAGTGAGGCCCCCACCAGCGCGAGGCCCCACAAAAAAAAAAAAAGGCTCGGGACCGGCCGGTGTCGGGTGGTGGGCAATTGCCCCCCTTGCCTATATGGAAGCGCCAGCCCTGCTAGTAGGGCAAGTAGGACCTTTATCTCTATGAGGTGTAATCAAGCCAATAGAGATCTCCCTTTCGTATCTTTCCGGGATAAGCCTTCTGCTTTTTTATAACCCCAATCATCCCCAGTGTTTATCAATACATCAAGCCAGGATGAACACCACTCATTGTTTGTCCTTGTTACACAGATGTAATATTGAACCCCTACCCTTACAACAGCTCCTCTGTGTGTGCGTGAACAATCAGCTATATCACAATAGTCAAACTCAAATGTTTGTATGGGGGTGCTAATGTTGACCAAAAAGGTGTAAGGGTCCTTGGGTATGGGTGCAGCATGAGTGAATTCCAGGCTAAATAGGCTCATTAGTACAAAGGACATCATTTCTGTGCAGATGCTTCAGCCGCTTATTTGGGCGGCAGGAACTTCACTCGCTTGCAGTGTGAAGTGTGGATCATGTCCATTTCCCTTCTAGTTTCACTGAAGTTGGAGATGTCAATAGGACTTGGAATAGACCATCAAATCTTGGTTCTAGGGTCTTCCTGATGTGCTTCCTTACCATCACCTAGTCCCCTGGCTGTAGGCTGTAGGTTCCAGGGATTTTTTCTGCATCTGGAAGAGAAGAAACACTTGTTTATGGGTGTGCTCAAGCCTCTTTGTGAGGGCCCGTATGTAGCTTGTTAGGCTATCATTGTTCATTTGCAACTGTTGTGGAAAATACAATCCTAATCTGGGGGCGCTTCCAAACAGAATATCAAATGGGGATAATCCTGTCTGAATCAATAACTTCAGGGACACCATACCTACACACCAGTTCACTGACCAGTTTCTTTGCTGGGAAGGCTTCCGGCCACCCTGAAAAGAAATCAACACATAAAAAGACAAATTCATATACTCCTACCTTAGGCAGTTGTATATAGTCTATCTGAAGTCTCTGGAATGGATAAAGTGGCCTGGGGATGTGCTTGCTTGGAGTCTTCACCACTTGACCGGGATTGTTCAATGCCCAGACCATACATCCTTGTACAAACCGAGCGGCTACTAAAATCCTGGCGCAATCCACCCTGCATTAACCACACTTACCATGGAACCTTTTGATAGGTGAGTGGGCCCGTGGGCTTCCTGAGCCATAACTGGGTATAGATGGCGCGGTAGATAAATTTTGTCCTTGTTTTTCCAAATTCCATGTTCATCAGGTTTGGCCCCTTGTTTTGCCCAAAGTTATTTTTCCTCAGGAGGGGCTTGTTTGATTATTCTTTGAAATGTACTTATTTACTTAAATGTCCTCAGGTCTCACAGCTATCATCGGGGTGGCATCAGCATTTAGTGGCTGGAGTACAGCTTGTTTGTGTCACGGATGGTGTTGCAGAAAACTGGAAGTTATAAATAAACATCCGACTGACTTGATCCCAAACTAAGGAACATATGGGTGAGTCCTATAAAACCCCTAGAGCTCTCCCTGACTGTTTTGCCCATGCAAAGATCTTTATGATAGATAATGGCATGCCCTCGTACCTAGACTGAGTGACACCTGCAAACCCTATAATAGTGAGGGGACACGACCACCGGCTCCCTGCACTTAATACGGAGGGAGTCAGGGTCACCTAGAATCAAGCCAGCATGGAAACACAAATAAAGGAAAAGACTTATCTGAGGAACAGCAGTTGCAGTGAACACAATCCAGGAAGTAGTATAAACCGCAAAGTGAGGCAGTATGGGAGGGAATATAAAGGGAGGCAATCAGTGTAAATAGATGACAGCTGGGAGAAGGAAAAGAGATGACAAAGTGAAACCAAAACAAAGAACATCATGCAAGAGGTACAGAAGAACGTCTGCCACAGCTTCTCAGAGAGCTGGCAGGGACAATTTGACTGCCTTGTCTGCTCGAGCATTTCCTTTTCCTTCACCGTGGTGCATCTTGTATGACCCTTTACCTTAATAATAGCAACCTAATCTGGTAATAACAGAGAGTTCATAAGTAGAGTTGAGCGGTACGTAAGTAGAGTTCGGGTTCGTACCGAACTTCAGAGTTTTCGTCACCCGGACCCGAACATTTACGTAAAAGTTCGGGTTCGGTGTTCGGCCATTTTTATGGCGCTTTTTGAAAGGCTGCACAGCAGCCAATCAACAAGCGTGATACTACTTGCCCCAAAAGGCCATCACAGCCATGCCAACTATTGGCATCGCTGTGATTGGCCAACTGCAGCATGTGACCGAGCCTCTATTTAAGCTGAAGTCACGTAGCGCCACCCGTCACTCTGCTCGGATTAGTGTAGGGAGAGGCTGCAGCTGCTGTGAGGGAGAGATCAGGAAGAAATCTTATCAAGAACTGTTTTATGTACTCAGTGATCTACAGCAATTTTTTTAAGCCTGCCCTGAGCCAACTACTGCTGAAAACAAACTTTTTTTTCTTCAGTTAGTCAATATCAATACATGATCGGCAGCCATTTTATGCAACGATAGTGCACCAGCACAGGCTATCTGCATGTCTGCAAGTCCAGAAATACAGCTTTTTGCTTACTGGGGTTAAAAAAATACATCTGTTAAATATAGTGCACATCTGGGAATACACATGCATAAGTGACTGTCACATTTAGGCCAGAAATACGGCTTTGGCATACTGGGGTGAAAAAAGCCTCTAATATATTGCACATCTGGGATTACACGTGCATAAGCGACTGTCACATTTAGGCCAGAAATACGGCTTTTTGGTTACTGGGGTGAAAAAAGCCTCTGATATACTGCACATCTGGGATTAGACAAGCATAAGTGACTGTCACATTTAGGCCAGAAATACGGGTTTGGCATACTGGGGTGAAAAAAGCCTCTGATATACTGCACATCTGGGATTACACATGCATAAGCGACTGTCACATTTAGGCCATAAATACGGCTTTGGCATACTGGGGTAAAAAAAGTCTCTGATATACTGCACATCTGGGATTACACATGCATAGTGACTGTCACATTTAGGCCAGCAATACGGCTTTTTAGTTAATGGGGTGAAAAAACCCTATAAAATACTGCACATCTGGGATTACACATGCATAAGTGACTGTCACATTTAAACCAGAAATACGGCTTTTTGGTTACTGGGGTGAAAAAAAGCCTCTGATATAGTGCACATCTAGGATTAGACATGCATAAGTGACTGTCACATTTAAGCTAGAAATACGGCTTTTTAGTTACTGGGGTGAAAAAAGACTCAAATATTTTGCACATCTGGGATTACACGTGCATAAGTGACTGTCACATTTAGGCCAGAAATACGGCTTTTTGGTTACTGGGGTGAAAAAACCCTCTAATATACTGCACATCTGGGATTAGACAAGCATAAGTGACTGTCACATTTAGGGAATAAATACGGCATTGGTATACTGGGGTAAAAAAAAGCCTCTGATATACTGCACATCTGGGATTACACATGCATAAGTGACTGTCACATTTAGGCCATAAATACGGCTTTGGCATACTGGGGTGAAAAAAGCCTCTAATATACTGCACATCTGGGATTACACATGCATAAGTGACTGTCACATTTAGGCCATAAATACGGCTTTGGCAAACTGGGGTGAAAAAAGCCTCTGATATACTGCAGATCTGGGATTACACGTGCATAAGTGACTGTCACATTTAGGCCATAAATACGGCTTTGGCAAACTGGGGTGAAAAAAGCCTCTGATATATTGCACATCTGAGATTACACGTGCATAAGTGACTGTCACATTTAGACCGTAAATACGGCTTTGGCATACTGGGGTGAAAAAAGCCTCTGATATACTGCACATCTGTGATTACACATGCATAAGTGACTGTCACATTTAGGCCATAAATATGGCTTTGGCATACTGGGGTGAAAAAAGTCTCTGATATACTGCACATCTGGGATTACACATGCATAAGTGACTGTCACATTTAGGCCAGCAATACGGATTTTTATTTAATGGGGTGAAAAAACCCTCTAATATACTGCACATCTGGGATTACACATGCATAAGTGACTGTCACATTTAGGCCAGAAATACGGCTTTTTGGTTACTGGGGGGAAAAAAGCCTCTGATATACTGCACATCTGGGATTACACATGCATAAGTGACTGTCACATTTAGGCCAGAAATACGGCTTTTTGGTTAATGGGGTAAAAAAAAAACTCTAATATACTGCACATCTGGGATTAGACAAGCATAAGTGACTGTCACATTTAGGGAATAAATACGGCATTGGTATACTGGGGTAAAAAAAAGCCTCTGATATACTGCACATCTGGGATTACACATGCATAAGTGACTGTCACATTTAGGCCATAAATACGGCTTTGGCATACTGGGGTGAAAAAAGCCTCTAATATACTGCACATCTGGGATTACACATGCATAAGTGACTGTCACATTTAGGCCATAAATACGGCTTTGGCAAACTGGGGTGAAAAAAGCCTCTGATATACTGCAGATCTGGGATTACACGTGCATAAGTGACTGTCACATTTAGGCCATAAATACGGCTTTGGCAAACTGGGGTGAAAAAAGCCTCTGATATATTGCACATCTGAGATTACACGTGCATAAGTGACTGTCACATTTAGACCGTAAATACGGCTTTGGCATACTGGGGTGAAAAAAGCCTCTGATATACTGCACATCTGTGATTACACATGCATAAGTGACTGTCACATTTAGGCCATAAATATGGCTTTGGCATACTGGGGTGAAAAAAGTCTCTGATATACTGCACATCTGGGATTACACATGCATAAGTGACTGTCACATTTAGGCCAGCAATACGGATTTTTATTTAATGGGGTGAAAAAACCCTCTAATATACTGCACATCTGGGATTACACATGCATAAGTGACTGTCACATTTAGGCCAGAAATACGGCTTTTTGGTTACTGGGGGGAAAAAAGCCTCTGATATACTGCACATCTGGGATTACACATGCATAAGTGACTGTCACATTTAGGCCAGAAATACGGCTTTTTGGTTAATGGGGTAAAAAAAAAACTCTAATATACTGCAAATCTGGGATTGCATAAATACGGCTTTGGCAAACAAAGGTGATAAAAGCCTCTGATATACTGCACTTCTGGGATTACACGTGCATAATTGACTGTCACATTTAGGCCAGAAATACGGCTTTTTGGTTACTGGGGTGAAAAAAGCCTCTGATATTCTGCACATCTGGGATTACACATGCATAAGTGACTGTCACATTAAGGCCATAAATACGGCTTTGGCATACTGGGGTAAAAAAAGCCTCTGATATACTGCACATCTGGGATTACACGTGCATAAGTGACTGTCACATTTAGGCTAGTGTTGAGCGCGAATATTCGAATAACTAATTTTTATCTCGAATATCGCAACTTCGAGATTTCGCGAAGTTCTATATATTTGCGAAATCGAATATTATTTTTTTTTTTCATCTGAAAAGATATGATTCCTCCCTGCTTCTTGCTTGTGGGTTAATGAGCCATTGGCCCACAAGCAACTGAATTAAAGCTGGAAGAAATCACGTTTTCAGATGGACCAAATATGACGAATATTCGAAATAAAGAATATATTGCTGTATATTCGATTTTAGAATATTCGTCCTATTCTAATCTAAACCAATAATCTCGGTTATAATATTCGAGTTCACAAATATTACAACAGAAAAATCGTAATGGTTAATACGTGTGCCCGACCGCATGACAAAATCGTTATTTAATCAACTTCAGCATACACCTCCCCGACAAGTGTCCCCGTCACCATGGGAACGCCGGTGGGTTAGAAAATACCATCGGATCTGAGTTTTCCCTGAGATCGTAAAAACTCAGATCCGATGGTATATTCTAACCCACATGCGTTCCCATGGTTACTGGAAAGCTTGTCGGGGAGCAGTATGCCAAAGTGGAATATTATTGCTCTAACTTCGTCTTTTAGAATATTCGTAATATTGCTCTAACTTCGTCTTTTAGAATATTACGAATATTCTAAAAGACGAAGTTAGAGCAATATTAAGAATATTCGTAAAATACACATATAGATTGTAATTTAGCTAATATACTGCCATAAATTTTTTTTTAATAGTGTACATATTTTCCAAAACTGAAGTTCAGAAGAGGCAAAAAAATTACAGAAAAAAAGGATTATAGCACTATATTAGCTAAATTACAATCTATATGTGTATTTTACGAAAATTCGTAATATTGCTCTAACTTCGTCTTTTAGAATATTACAAATATTCTAAAAGACGAAGTTAGAGCAATATTAAGAATATTCGTAAAATACACATATTAGCCTAGCCATAGTCAATTAGTCGAACGTTGCCTTATACCAGGGATCAGCAACCTTCAGCACTCCAGCTGTGAAACTACAATTCCCAGCATGCTCCATTCATTTCTATGTGAGTTTTTAGAAGAGCAGAGCAAGTATGCATGATGGGAGTTGTAGTTTCACAACAGCTGGAGTGCCGGAGGTTGCCTACCCCTGCCTTATACTGTCAAAAGAACAATCGCAATATGCGATTAATTAAATCGCATATTATTCGCGATAAATGGAATAATGACAAATATTCGATTTCGGTGAATAAAAGACGAATATTCAATCGAATATTCGTGAATCATTGCGATATCGAATATGGCACCTCCCGCTCATCACTAAATTTAGGCCAGAAATACGGCTTTGGCATACTGGGGTGAAAAAAGCCTTTAATATATTGCACATCTGGGATTACACGTGCATGAGTGACTGTCACATTTAGGACAGAAATACAGCTTTTTGGTTAGGGTGAAAAAACCCTCTAATATACTGCACATCTGGGATTACACGTGCATAAGTGACTGTCACATTTAGGCCATAAATACGGCTCTGGCATACTGGGGTGAAAAAAGCCTCTGATAAACAGCACATCTGTGATTACACGTGCATAAGTGACAGTCACATTTAGGCCAGAAATACGGCTTTTTGGTTACTAGGGTGAAAAAACCCTCTAATATACTGCACATCTGGGATAACACATGCATAAGTGACTGTCACATTTAGGCCAGAAATTCGGCTTTTTGGTTACTGGGGTGAAAAAAGCCTCTGATATACTGCACATCTGGGATTACACGTGCATAAGTGACTGTCGCCAGAAATGCGGCTTTTTGGTTACTGGGGTGAAAAAACCCTCTAATATACTGCACATCTGGGATTAGACAAGCGTAAGAGACTGTCACATTTAGGCCAGAAATACGGCTTTTTGGTTACTGGGGTGAAAAAAGCCTCTGATATACTGCACATCTAGGATTAAACGTGCATAAGTGACTGTCACATTTAGGCCAGAAATACGGCATTTTGGTTACTGGCGTGAAAAAACCCTCTAATATACTGCACATCTGGGATTAGGCAAGCATAAGTGACTGTCACATTTAGGCCAGAAATACGGCTTTTTGGTTACTGGGGTGAAAAAAGCCTCTGATATACTGCAGATCTAGGATTAGACATGCATAAGTGACTGTCACATTTAAGCTAGAAATATGGCTTTTTAGTTACTGGGGTGAAAAAAGCCTCAAATATATTGCACATCTGGGATTACACGTGCATAAGTGACTGTCACATTTAGGCCATAAATACGGCTTTGGCATACTGGGGTGAAAAAAGCCTCTGATATACTGCACATCTGGGATTACACGTGCATAAGTGACTGTTACATTTAGGCCAGAAATACGGCTTTTTGGTTACTGGGGTGAAAAAACCCTCTAATATACTGCACATTTGGGATTAGACAAGCATAAGTGACTGTCACATTTAGGCCAGAAATACAGCTTTTTGGTTACTCGGGTGAAAAAACCCTCTAATATACTGCACATCTGGGATTACACTTGCATAGGTGACTGTCACATTTAGGCCACAAATAAGGCTTTTAGTATACTGTGGTGAAAAATCCCTCTGATATACTGCACATTTGGGATTACACTTGCATAGGTGACTGTCACATTTAGGCCACAAATACGGCTATTAGGTTACTGTTGTTAAAAGAAACCTTTTTTTTATATACTGCACATCTGTGATTACACGTGCATAGGTGACTGTCACATTTAGGCTACAAATACAGCTATTAGGATACTGTGGTTAAAAAAAAAAAAAAATTCACATACTGCACATTTGTGATTACACGTGCATAGGTGACTGTCACATTTAGGCCACAAATATGGCTTTTAGGATACTGTGGAGAAAAAAAATACCTTTTTTTCATATACTGCACATCTGTAATTACTCTTGCATAGGTGGCTGTCACATTTAGGCCACAAATACAGCTATTAGGATACTGTGGTGAAAAAAAAACCCTTTTTTTCATCTACTGCACATCTGTGATTACACTTGCTTAGGTGACTGTCACATTTAGGCCACAAATACCGCTGTCATATAGAGTTAAAAAAAAAAAATAATAGAGTGCAATACCCTGCATCAGGGTTTATATTGGCGGTTAATTATTTTTAACATACTTAACCACTTTTTGCTTTGTGAACGCTAACTATGAGGAAAACATCTAATAAGGGAAGACTCTGCTGGCAGGGTTTCCCAAGGGCATCCACCTAGCCCTTCCCCAGGGGTGGAAGACATAGAATGCACTGACGCACAACCACTTATGTTTCCTGATGAGGACATGGGAATACCACCTCAGCGCGTCTCTGATGATGACGAAACACAGGTGCAAACTGCTGTGTCTTTCTGCAGTGTGCAGACCGAAAAGGAGGTCAGGGAGGAAGACTGGGTGGAAGACGATGCAGGGGACGATGAGGTCCTAGACCCCATATGAGGTCCTAGACCCCATGAGGTCCTAGAGGCAGTGGTGAGACAGAGCCAAAAGCGTAGCAAAAGCGGGATCAGGGTGCAAAAGCAGAGCAGCCATCGCCAAAACAATTTGCCTGCTACTGGCCACCGTCAACTGGGACCGAGCACACCAAAAGCAGCTTCAAGGAGTTCCCTGGCATGGAACTTTTTCACACAATGTGCTGACGACAAGACCCGAGTGGTTTGCACGCTGTGCCATCAGAGCCTGAAGCGAGGCATTAACGTTCTGAACCTTAGCAAAACCTGCATGACCAGGCATCTACATGCGAGACACGGGCTGCAGTGGAGTAAGCACCTTCAAAACCAAGAAACGGCTCAGGCCCCTCCTGCTCCCTCTTCTGCTGCTGCCTCGGCCTCTTCCTCGGCCTCTGGAGGAACGTTGGCACCTGCCGCCCAGCAAACAGAGGATGTGCCACCAACAACACCACCTCCATCACCAAGCATCTCCACCATGTCACACGGAAGCGTTCAGCTCTCCATCTCACAAACCTTTGAGAGAAAGCGTAAATTCCCACCTAGCCACCCTTGATCCCTGGCCCTGAATGCCAGCATTTCTAAACTACTGGCCTTTGAAATGCTGTCATTCAGGCTGGTGGAGACGGACAGCTTCAAACATCTCATGTCGCTTGCTGTCCCACAGTACGTCGTTCCCAGCCGCCACTACTTCTCCAGGAGAGCCGTGCCCTCCCTGCACAACCAAGTATCGGATAAAATCAAGTGTGCACTGCGCAACACCATCTGTGGCAAGGTCCACCTAACCACAGATACGTGGACCAGTAAGCACGGCCAGGGACGTTATATCTCCCTAACTGCACACTGGGTAAATGTAGTGGCGGCTGGGCCCCAGGCGGAGAGCTGTTTGGCGCACATCCTTTCTCCGCCAAGGATCGCAGGGCATCATTCTTTGCCTCCTGTTGCCCCCTCTTCCTACTCGGCCTCCTCCTCCTCTTCTACCACCTCCTCTTCCGGTCAGCGACAGGAGCTGTGGCGGGGTATAGAACAACAGACCGACGAGTGGTTGCTGCCAGTGAGCCTCAAGCCCGGCCTGGTGGTGTGCAATAATGAGCGAAATCTCGTTGCAGCTCTGGGACTAGCCGGTTTGATGCACATCCCTTGCCTGGCGCATGTGCTGAATTTGATGGTGCAGAAATTCATTCAAAACTACCCCGACATGTCTGAGCTGCTGCATAAAGTGCGGGCCGTCTGTGCGCGGTTCCGGCGTTCTCATCCTGCCGCCGCTCGGTTGTCTGCTCTACAGCGTAACTTCGGCCTTCCCACTCACCGCCTCATATGCGAAGTGCCCACCAGGTGGAACTCCAACTTGAACATGCTGGGGAGACTGTGCGAGCAGCAGCAGGCCATAGTGGAGTTTCAGCTGCAGCACGCATGGGTGAGTCGCACTGCGGAACAGCACCACTTCACCACCAATGACAGGGCCTCCATGCAAGACCTGTGTGCCCTGTTGCGCTGTTTCGAGTACTCCACCAACATGTCCAGTGGCGATGACGCTGTTATCAGCGTTACAATACCACTATGTCTCCTTGAGAAAACACTTATGGCGATGATGGAAGAGGATGTGGCCCAGGACGAGGAGGAGGAAGAGGTGTCATCTCTAACACTTTCAGGCCAGTCTTTTAGAAGTGGCTCAGAAAGAGGATTTTTGCAACAGCAGAGGCCAGGTACAAATTTGGCCAGCCAGGGCCGACTACTGGAGGACGAGGAGGAGGAGGATGAGGAGGAGGATGGGGATGAAGCATGTTCACAGCGGGGTGGCATCCAACGCAGCTCGGGCCCATCACTTGTGCGTGGCTGGGGGGATACGGAGGACGCAGACGATACGCCTCCCACAGAGGAAAGCTTGACCTTACCTCTGGGCAGCCTGACACACATGAGCGACTACATGCTGCAGTGCCTGTGCAACGACTGCAGAGTTGCCCACATTTTAACATGTGTTTACTACTGGGTGGCCACCCTGCTGGACCCCTGTTACAAAAACAATGTGCCGCCCTTAATTCCTTCACTGGAGCATGATCGGAAGATGAGCTGGTAGACGCGCTCCTGAGAGCATTCCCGACTGACGCCGGGGGACAAGTGGAAGCACAAGGCGAAGGCAGGGGAGGAGGAAAAGATCGCCAACGCATCTGTGTCAGCCCCAGCACCTCAGAAGGCAGGGTTAGCATGGCTGACATGTGAATTTGCTTTGTCACCTCGCCGCAACAACCGGCCCCAACTGCTGATATGGAGCGTGTTAGCAGGAGGCAGCATTTGAACAATATGGTGGAACAGTACCTGTGCTACACGTACTGACTGATGGTTCTGCCC
Source organism: Bufo bufo (assembly GCF_905171765.1). NCBI lineage: Eukaryota > Metazoa > Chordata > Amphibia > Anura > Bufonidae > Bufo > Bufo bufo. The sequence continues at coordinate 344,964,456 of NC_053390.1, read as the reverse complement.
CATTCAACCTCTGGGTCTCCAAATTGTCCACATGGCCAGAGCTTGCCCTGTATGCCTTTGAGGTGCTGGCCTGCCCTGCAGCCAGTATACTCTCTGAACGTGTATTTAGCACGGCAGGAGGCGTCATTACAGACAGACGCAGCCGCCTGTCCACAGCCAACGTGGAGAAGCTCACGTTCATTAAAATGAACCAGGCTTGGATCCCACAAGACTTGTCTGTACCTTGGCAGAATAGACATTTATACCACCATCAAACATACATTCTTGTACTCAAGTCAAGTGCAATGATTCTTTGTTTTCTTTTTTTTTCTTTTTCCCAATATTTTGGGGGCTACCTACCCCAATAAAAAATAAAAAAAAACATTGTTGGCTACCTCCTCCATTGCTGCCTCCACCTACAACACCACATTCAACGCCTCCTCAACCTCCGACTCCATATCCACCTCCTTCTCTGAGTTGCAGGTTAATAATTTGTAATTTTTAGTTATTTAATTTCATTTTAAGTTATTTCCCTATCCACATTTGTTTGCAGAGCAGTTGCCATGCTCTTAAGCACATTTTATTGCATTGTACATCCCTCTAGCCTTTTCAAGGACTATTTTAGAGCCATTTTAATTTAAAAAAAAGTGCCAATTCTAGTTGCCTAAATGTCGGGTGACATTTTACCATTTTTGGCATATACAAACCCTGCTGTGCCTGGGTGACGGGGGCCTAAATCTCTCAAAATCCTCTGTTGTATTGCTGGGTGACATGAACCCACTTTTGCCGTGAATGAACCCCTGCTGTGCCTGGGTGACAAGGGCCTAAATCTATCAAAATCCTCTGTTCTATTGCTAGGTGACAAGAACCCCCTTTTGCCGTGAATGAACCCCTGCTGTGCCTGGGTGACAGGGGCCTAAATCTATCAAAATCCTCTGTTCTATTGCTAGGTGACAAGAACCCCCTTTTGCCGTGAATGAACCCCTGCTGTGCCTGGGTGACAGGGGCCTAAATCTCTCAAAATCCTCTGTTGTATTGCTGGGTGACATTAACCCCCTTTTGCCGTGAATGAACCCCTGCTGTGCCTGGGTGACATGGGCCTAAATCTCTCAAAATCCTCTGTTCTATTGCTGGGTGACATGAACCCCCTTTTGCCGTGAATGAACCCCTGCTGTGCCTGTGTGACAGGGACCTAAATCTCTCAAAATCCTCTGTTGTATTGCTGGGTGACAAGAACCCCCTTTTGCCGTGAATGAACCCCTGCTGTGCCTGGGTGACAGGGGCCTAAATCTCTTAAAATCCTCTGTTGTATTGCTGGGTGACAAGAATCCCCTTTTGACGTGAATGAACCCCTGCTGTGCCTGGGTGACAGGGACCTAAATCTCTCAAAATCCTCTGTTGTATTGCTGGGTGACAAGAACCCCCTTTTGCCGTGAATGAACCACTGCTGTGCCTGGGTGACAGGGGCCTAAATCTCTTAAAATCCTCTGTTGTATTGCTGGGTGACAAGAATCCCCTTTTGCCGTGAATGAACCCCTGCTGTGCCTGGGTGACAGGGGCCTAAATCTCTCAAAATCCTCTGTTCTATTGCTGGGTGACAAGAACCCCCTTTTGCCGTGAATGAACCCCTGTGTAACGGTCGCGTACACACACACACAGGGGGGAGGGAAGTGACCACTGCGCTCCACCCTTACCCCTGGCCCTGCCTACTTGCCTCGCGAGTCCTAATGACAGGGGACAACTGGACGGCAATCCCTAACTTGGAGTAAGTGCAGGGATGACAGACAGACAAACAACAGGACGTGAACGGACCGAGTCAATATAAGGAAAGCTGCAAAGTACAAATGGAGCAAGCAGAGAATTGTCAGGAGAAGCCGGGGTCATAAATACCAGGAGAGCTGAGAAGTACAAGAGGAGTCCTAAGAGAGTAGTCAGGTGGGAGCCGAGGTCACAATACCAGGACGGAAGCGCAGTACAAGAGGAGCAGACAAGAGGATGGTCAGGAACAGGATCAGGTAAGTATTCAGCAGTCCAACAAATAGTCAGGAACCTAGAAATTAACAGGCAACCTGTAGCCAGCAGGCTGCCTGTATTTATAGTGGGGAGTGAGGGTCATGTGACGTGGCCAGCACACATGACCGACAGACCAACCAGTCGAGCACCGAGTGATCAGCTCGGCGCTCAAGGCAGACTAGGAGCAGGGAGCCACCCAGCTAATAAAGCCGCCCTGGGAATGAGGTCAAACACAGAACCTCATTCCAAAAGCTAAGCAACAGTTCTGCGGACAATGGGGGACCGAGTGCACCTTCGGAACCCCGTGACACCCTGCTGTGCCTGGGTGACAGGGGCCTAAATCTCTCAAAATCCTCTGTTCTATTGCTGGGTGACAAGAAACCCCTTTTGCCATGAATGAAGCCCTGCTGTGTCTGGGTGACAGGGGCTTAAATCTCTCAAAATCCTCTGTTCTATTGCTGGGTGACAAGAACCCCCTTTTGCCGTGAATGAACCCCTGCTGTGCCTGGCTGACAGGGGCCTAAATCTCTCAAAATCCTCTGTTCTATTGCTGGGTGACATGAACCCCCTGCTCTGCATTGCTGACAGGGAACTAAATTTTGTGAAAACATCTGTTACTGATCGGAAGATGCGCGACTACAAGCGCACGCTGATGATAGCATTCCCACCTGACAGCGGGGGCACAGTGGAAACACAAGGCGAAGGCAGAGGAGGAGGAAGAGGTCGCCAACGCAGCTGGGGCACCACCAGCACCTGAGAAGGCAGGGTTAGCATGGCCAAAATGTGGAAAAGCTTTGTCAGCCTTGGAGGTGCTGACCTGCCCTGCAGCCAGTGTATAGTGTGAACGTGTGTTTAGCACGGCAGAGAGCATTTTCATGGGCCGCGGCCAATGTGGACAAGCTTACGTTTATTAAAATGAACCAGGCATGGATCCCACAGGACTTTTCCGTACCTTGTGCAGAATAGACATTTATACCAGCCTCAACCATCCATTCTTGTACTCAAGTGCACTGATTCTTTGTTTTATTTTGTTATATGTCCCAATATTTTGGGGGATACCCCAATTTAAAAATAAAAAATAACACAAATCAGTGTTGGCTACCTATTCCTCCTTCCACCTACACCGCCACATCAACCTACACCGCCACATCCACCCATCCACCGCCTCCTCAACCTCCTACTCCTAGATCCATATTGTTATTTTTAATTTTTCGGTATTTTATGTTATTTTAAGTCATTTTCCTATCCACATTTGTTTGCAGAACAGTTGCCCTGCTCTTAAGCACATTTTGATGCCTTTTGCAGCCCTCTAGCCCTTTCCAGGACAATTTTAGAGCCATTTTAGTGCCCCAAAGTTCGAGTCCCCATTGACTTCAATGTGGTTCGGGTTCGGGGTCAAGTTCGGGTCAAGTTCGGGTCCCGAACCCAAACTTTTTTTCCAAGTTCGGCCGAACCTGCCGAACCCAAACATCCAGGTGTCCGCTCAACTCTATTCATAAGTTAAAGTACAGAGTCTTTATTTTTGATTGACTGTCCTGCTGATGTTAGAAAGTCTCTAGCCTGCCATATGGGTCCATAGTCATGTGCAATAGTTTTGAGCGTTTATTTTTAATATTGCAACTTCGAGAATTCGTAAATATTTAAAATATAGTGCTATATATTCGTTTTTCGAATAATCGTCATTTTTTTTACTCAAAAAATCGTCAATGTAATGATAATATGCGAATATTACACGATCAATACAGGCATGGGTCAAAAACGAATATATAGCAATGTAAAGAATATAGTGCTATATATTCATTTTTTAGAATATTTGTCAAAAACGAATAGTCTAAAAAATTAATATATAGAACTATATTCGATATAGTGCTATATATTTGTTTTTTAGAATATTCGTCCCATCTGAAGTGATGATTCCTCCCTGCTAAAGTTGCTTGACAAGCAACTCAAACAGGGAGTAATCATCACTTCAGATGGAAAAAAATTACGAATATTCTAAAAAACTAATATATAGCACTATATTCAATATAGTGCTATATATTCGTTTTTGACCCATGCCTGTATTGATCGCGTAATATTCGCATATTACGCAAATATTACATTTGCGATTTTTCGAGTAAAAATTTAGAATATAACTAATATTCGAATTTGCTAATAACTAGGGATGAGCGAACCCGAACTGTATAGTTCGGGTTCGAACTGAATTTTGGGGTGTCCGTGACACGGACCCGAACCCGAACATTTTCGTAAAAGTCCGGGTTCGGGTTCGGTGTTCGGCGCTTTCTTGGCGCTTTTTGAAAGGCTGCAAAGCAGCCAATCAACAAGCGTCATACTACTTGGCCCAAGAGGCCATCACAGCCATGCCTACTATTGGCATGGCTGTGATTGGCCAGTGCACCATGTGACCCAGCCTCTATTTAAGCTGGAGTCACGTAGCGCCGCACGTCACTCTGCTATGATCAGTATAGGGAGAGGTTGCAGCTGCGACGTTAGGGCGAGATTAGGCAGATTAACTCCTCCTAAAGACTTCATTCTGTGATCGATCTGCAGCTGTGGATCATTGAAGTGCTATTATTGACTTGCTCACTTTTTTGAGGCTGCCCAGGGCGTTTTTAGATCACTTTTTTTCTGGGGTGATCGGCGGCCATTTTGTGACTTGTGGTGCGCCAGCACGAGCTATCACCAAGTGTATTTAACCATCGATAGTGTGGTTATTTTGTGCTATATCCTACATCAGCTGCAGGCTGAGCCTGTGTCACCGAAGTGCATTTAACCATCAACAGTCTGGTTATTTTTTGGCCATATACTACATCAGCTGCAGGCTGAGCCTGTGTCACCCAAGTGCATTTAACCATCAACAGTCTAATTATTTTTTGGCCATATACTACATCAGCTGCAGGCTGAGCCTGTGTCACCCAAGTGCATTTAACCATCAACAGTGTGGTTATTTTTTGGCCATATATTACATCAGGGGCAAGTTGAGCCTGTCACCCAGCGCCTAAAAAATAGACCTGACATTTCTATTCAACCAAATCTGCACAGTTTTAGCTGGTCAAGTTATTTGTAGTGACCGTAAAAGCAGACTTTTTGTTCTGGGTTGAAAAAGCATTCCCAAATTTGCCATTCTGAAAATAACTAGTTTCTGGTATTTGAGGCCTACTTGAAATCTATCCCAAAAATAAAATCTTACATTGAAGGTATTGATAGTGTCATTCAGAAAAACCTAAGACACACGCTAGCGTGCTGATAGAAGTGTCATTCTGTGATTAAACCTATAACTGTCACACAGCGCAAAAAAAAACAGGTCTCACATCTCTATTCAACCAAATCTGCACAGTTTTAGCTGGTCAAGTTATTTGTAGTGACCGTAAAAGCAGACTTTTTGTTCTGGGTTAAAAAAGCATTCCCAAATTTGCCATTCTGAAAATAACTAGTTTGTGGTATTTGAGGCCTACTTGAAATCTATCCCAAAAAGAAAATCTTACATTGAAGGTATTGATAGTGTCATTCAGAAAAACCTAAGACACACGCTAGCGTGCTGAAAGAAGTGTCATTCTGTGATTAAACCTATAACTGTCACACAGCGCAAAAAAAAACAGGTCTCACATCTCTATTCAACCAAATCTGCACAGTTTTAGCTGGTCAGGTTATTTGTAGTGACCGTAAAAGCAGACTTTTTGTTCTGGGTTAAAAAAGCATTCCCAAATTTGCCATTCTGAAAATAACTAGTTTGTGGTATTTGAGGCCTACTTGAAATCTATCCCAAAAAGAAAATCTTACATTGAAGGTATTGATAGTGTCATTCAGAAAAACCTAAGACACACGCTAGCGTGCTGAAAGAAGTGTCATTCTGTGATTAAACCTATAACTGTCACACAGCGCAAAAAAAAACAGGTCTCACATCTCTATTCAACCAAATCTGCACAGTTTTAGCTGGTCAGGTTATTTGTAGTGACCGTAAAAGCAGACTTTTTGTTCTGGGTTGAAAAAGCATTCCCAAATTTGCCATTCTCAAAATAACTAGTTTGTGGTATTTGAGGCCTACTTGAAATCTATCCAAAAAGAAAATCTTACATTGAAGGTATTGATAGTGTCATTCAGAAAAACCTAAGACACACGCTAGCGTGCTGATAGAAGTGTCATTCTGTGATTAAACCTATAACTGTCACACAGCGCAAAAAAAAACAGGTCTCACATCTCTATTCAACCAAATCTGCACAGTTTTAGCTGGTCAAGTTATTTGTAGTGACCGTAAAAGCAGACTTTTTGTTCTGGGTTGAAAAGGCATTCCCAAATTTGCCATTCTGAAAATAACTAGTTTCTGGTATTTGAGGCCTACTTGAAATCTATCCCAAAAAGAAAATCTTACATTGAAGGTATTGATAGTGTCATTCAGAAAAACCTAAGACACACGCTAGCGTGCTGATAGAAGTGTCATTCTGTGATTAAACCTATAACTGTCACACAGCGCAAAAAAAAAACAGGTCTCACATCTCTATTCAACCAAATCTGCACAGTTTTAGCTGGTCAAGTTATTTGTAGTGACCGTAAAAGCAGACTTTTTGTTCTGGGTTGAAAAAGCATTCCCAAATTTGCTATTCTCAAAATTGTGGTGAACGGGAACAATGAGGAAAACATCTAATAAGGGACGCGGACGCGGACGTGGACATGGTCGTGGTGGTGTTAGTGGACCCTCTGGTGCTGGGAGAGGACGTGGCCGTTCTGCCACAGCCACACGTCCTAGTGAACCAACTACCTCAGGTCCCAGTAGCCAGCAGAATTTACAGCGATATTTGGTGGGGCCCAATGCCGTTCTAAGGATGGTAAGGCCTGAGCAGGTACAGGCATTAGTCAATTGGGTGGCCGACAGTGGATCCAGCACGTTCACATTATCTCCCACCCAGTCTTCTGCAGAAAGCGCACAGATGGCGCATGAAAACCAAGCCTATCGGTCTGTCACATCACCCCCATGCATATCAGGGAAACTGTCTGAGCCTCAAGTTATGCAGCAGTCTCTTATGCTGTTTGAAGACTCTGCTGCCAGGGTTTCCCAAGGGCATCCACCTAGCCCTTCCCCAGGGGTTGAAGAGATAGAATGCACTAACGCACAACCACTTATTTTTCCTGATGATGGGGACATGGGAATACCACCTCAGCACGTCTCTGATGATGACTAAACACAGGTGCCAACTGCTGCGTCTTTCTGCAGTGTGCAGACTGAACAGGAGGTCAGGGATCAAGACTGGGTGGAAGACGATGCAGGGGACGATGAGGTCCTAGACCCCACATGGAATGAAGGTCGTGCCACTGACTTTCACAGTTCGGAGGAAGAGGCAGTGGTGAGACCGAGCCAACAGCGTAGCAAAAGAGGGAGCAGTGGGCAAAATCAGAACACCCGCCGCCAAGAGACTCCGCCTGCTACTGACCGCCGCCATCTGGGACCGAGCACCCCAAAGGCAGCTTCAAGGAGTTCCCTGGCATGGCACTTCTTCAAACAATGTGCTGACGACAAGACCCGAGTGGTTTGCACGCTGTGCCATCAGAGCCTGAAGCGAGGCATTAACGTTCTGAACCTTAGCACAACCTGCATGACCAGGCACCTGCATGCAAAGCATGAACTGCAGTGGAGTAAACACCTTAAAAACAAGGAAGTCATTTAGGCTCCCCCTGCTACCTCTTCTGCTGCTGCCGCCTCGGCCTCTTCTGCTGCTGCTGCCACCGCCTCGGCCTCTTCCTCCGCCTCCTGAGGAACGTTGGCACCTGCCGCCCAGCAAACATGGGATGTACCACCAACACCACCACCTGCGTCACCAAGCATCTCAACCATGTCACACGGCAGCGTTCAGCTCTCCATCTCACAAACATTTGAGAGAAAGCGTAAATTCTCACCTAGCCACCCTCGATCCCTGGCCCTGAATGCCAGCATTTCTAAACTACTGGCCTATGAAATGCTGTCATTTAGGCTGGTGGACACACACAGCTTCAAACAGCTCATGTCACTTGCTGTCCCACAGTATGTTGTTCCCAGCCGCCACTACTTCTCCAAGAGAGCCGTGCCTTCCCTGCACAAACAAGTGTCCGATAAAATCAAGTGTGCACTGCGCAACGCCATCTGTGGCAAGGTCCACCTAACCACAGATACGTGGACCAGTAAGCACGGCCAGGGACGCTATATCTCCGTAACAGCACACTGGGTAAATGCAGTGGCGGCTGGGCCCCAGGCGGAGAGCTATTTGGCGCACGTCCTTCCGCCGCCAAGGATCGCAGGGCAACATTCTTTGCCTCCTGTCTCCTCCTTCTCCTACTCAGCTTCCTCCTCCTCTTCTTCCACCTGCTCATCCAGTCAGCCACACACCTTCACCACCAACTTCAGCACAGCACGGGGTAAACGTCAGCAGGCCATTCTGAAACTCATATGTTTGGGGGACAGGCCCCACACCGCACAGGAGTTGTGGCGGGGTATAGAACAATAGACCAACGAGTGGTTCCTGCCGGTGAGCCTCAAGCCCGGCCTGGTGGTGTGCGATAATGGGCGAAATCTCGTTGCAGCTCTGGGACTAGCCGGTTTGACGCACATCCCTTGCCTGGCGCATGTGCTGAATTTGGTGGTGCAGAAGTTCATTCGCAACTACCCCGACATGTCAAAGCTGCTGCATAAAGTGCGGGCCGTCTGTTCGCGCTTCCGGCGTTCACACCCTGCCGCTGCTCGCCTGTCTGCGCTACAGCGTAACTTCTGCCTTCCCGCTCACCGCCTCATATGCGACGTGCCCACCAGGTGGAACTCCACCTTGCATATGCTGGACAGACTGTGCGAGCAGCAGCAGGCCATAGTGGAGTTTCAGCTGCAGCACGCACGGGTCAGTCGCACTGCGGATCAGAGTCACTTCACCACCAATGACTGGGCCTCCATGCGAGACCTGTGTGCCCTGTTGCGCTGTTTCGAGTACTCCACCAACATGGCCAGTGGCGATGACGCCGTTATCAGCGTTACAATACCACTTCTATGTCTCCTTGAGAAAACACTTAGGGCGATGATGGAAGAGGAGGTGGCCCAGGAGAAAGAGGAGGAAGAGGGGTCATTTTTAGCACTTTCAGGCCAGTCTCTTCGAAGTGACTCAGAGGGAGGTTTTTTGCAACACCAGAGGCCAGGTACAAATGTGGCCCACTACTGGAGGACGAGGAGGACGAGGAGGAGGTGGAGGAGGATGAGGATGAAGCATGTTCACAGCGGGGTGGCACCCAAAGCAGCTCGGGCCCATCACTGGTGCGTGGCTGGGGGGAAACACAGGATGATGACGATACGCCTCCCACAGAGGACAGCTTGTCCTTACCTCTGGGCAGCCTGGCACACATGAGCGACTACATGCTGCAGTGCCTGCGCAACGACAGCAGAGTTGCCCACATTTTAACGTGTGAGGACTACTGGGTTGCCACCCTGCTGGATCCCCGGTACAAAGACAATGTGCCCACCTTACTTCCTACACTGGAGCGTGATAGGAAGATGCGCGAGTACAAGCGCACGTTGGTAGACGAGCTACTGAGAGCATTCCCAAATGTCACAGGGGAACCAGTAGAAGCCCAAGGCGAAGGCAGAGGAGGAGCAAGAGGTCGCCAACGCAGCTGTGTCACGGCCAGCTCCTCTGAGGGCAGGGTTAGCATGGCAGAGATGTGGAAAAGTTTTGTCAACACGCCACAGCTAAGTGCACCACCACCTGATACGGAACGTGTTAGCAGGAGGCAATATTTCACTAACATGGTGGAACAGTACCTGTGCACACCCCTCCACGTACTGACTGATGGTTCGGCCCCATTCAACTTCTGGGTCTCCAAATTGTCCACGTGGCCAGAGCTAGCCTTTTATGCCTTGGAGGTGCTGGCCTGCCCGGCGGCCAGCATTTTGTCTGAACGTGTATTCAGCACGGCAGGGGGCGTCATTGCAGACAAACGCAGCCGCCTGTCTACAGCCAATGTGGACAAGCAGACGTTCATAAAAATGAACCAGGCATGGATCCCACAGGACCTGTCCATCCCTTGTGCAGATTAGATATTAACTACCTCCCCTTAACAATATATTATTCTACTCCAGGGCACTTCCTCATTCAATACTATTTTTAATTTCATTTTACCATTATATTGCGGGGCAACCCAAAGTTGAATGAACCTCTCCTCTGTCTGGGTGCCGGGGCCTAAATGTGTGACAGTGGCCTGTTCCAGTGGTGGGTGACGTGAAGCCTGATTCTCTGCTATGACATGAATACAGATTCTGCGCTGACATAAGGCCAGATTCTCTGTTACGGGACCGCTCTCCTCTGCCTGGGTGCCTGGGCCTAAATGTGTGACAGTGGCCTGTTCCAGTGGTGGCTGACGTGAATCCTGATTCTCTGCTATGACATGAAGACAGATTCTGTGCTGACATAAGGCCAGATTCTCTGTTACGGGACCGCTCTCCTCTGTCTGGGTGCCGGGGCCTAAATGTGTGACAGTGGCCTGTTCCAATGGTGGGTGACGTGAAGCCTGATTCTCTGCTATGACATGAATACAGATTCTGCGCTGACATAAGGCCAGATTCTCTGTTACGGGACCTCTCTCCTCTGCCTGGGTGCCTGGGCCTAAATGTGTAACAGTGGCCTGTTCCAGTGGTGGGTGACGTGAAGCCTGATTCTCTGCTATGACATGAAGACAGATTCTGCGCTGACATAAGGCCAGATTCTCTGTTACGGGACCGCTCTCCTCTGCCTGGGTGCCTGGGCCTAAATGTGTGACAGGGGCCTGTTCCAGTGGTGGGTGACCTGAAGCCTGATTCTCTGCTATGACATGAAGACAGATTCTGCGCTGACATAAGGCCAGATTCTCTGTTACGGGACCGCTCTCCTCTGTCTGGGTTCCGGGGCCTAAATGTGAGACAGTGGCCTGTTCCAATGGTGGGTGACTTGAAGCCTGATTCTCTGCTATGACATGAATACAGATTCTGCGCTGACATAAGGCCAGATTCTCTGTTACGGGACCTCTCTCCTCTGCCTGGGTGCCTGGGTCTAAATGTGTAACAGTAGCCTGTTCCAGTGGTGGCTGACGTGAAGCCTGATTCTCTGCTATGACATGAATACAGATTCTGCGCTGACATAAGGCCAGATTCTCTGTTACGGGACCTCTCTCCTCTGCCTGGGTGCCTGGGCCTAAATGTGTGACAGTGGCCTGTTCCAGTGGTGGGTTACATGAAGCCTGATTCTCTGCTATGACATAAATACAGATTCTGCACTGACATAAGGCCAGATTCTCTGTTACGGGACCTCTCTCCTCTGCCTGGGTGCCTGGGCCTAAATGTGTGACAGTGGCCTGTTCCAGTGGTGGGTGACGTGAAGCCTGATTCTCTGCTATGACATGAAGACAGATTCTGCGCTGACATAAGGCCAGATTCTCTGTTACGGGACCTCTCTCCTCTGCCTGGGTGCCTGGGCCTAAATGTGTGACAGTGGCCTGTTCCAGTGGTGGGTGACGTGAAGCCTGATTCTCTGCTATGACATGAAGACAGATTCTGCGCTGACAAAAGGCCAGATTCTCTGTTACGGGACCGCTCTCCTCTGTCTGGGTCCTGGGGCCTAAATGTGTGACAGTGGCCTGTTCCAGTGGTGGGTGACCTGAAGCCTGATTCTCTGCTATGACATGAAGACAGATTCTGCGCTGACATAAGGCCAGATTCTCTGTTACGGGACCGCTCTCCTCTGTCTGGGTGCCGGGGCCTAAATGTGTGACAGTGGCCTGTTCCAGTGGTGGGTGACGTGAAGCCTGATTCTCTGCTATGACATGAAGACTGATTCTGCGCTGACATGAAGCCAGATTCTCTGCTATGGCATGAAGAGACTGATTCTCTGCTGACGTGAAGCCAGATTCTCTGCTATGGGACCTCTGTCCAATTGATATTGGTTCATTTTTATTTTTTTAATTTTAATTTTAATTCATTTCCCTATCCACATTTGTTTGCAGGGGATTTACCTACATGTTGCTGCCTTTTGCAGCCCTCTAGCTCTTTCCTGGGCTGTTTTACAACCTTTTTAGTGCCCAAAAGTTCGGGTCCCCTTTGACTTCAATGGGGTTCGGGTTCGGGACGAAGTTCGGGTTCGGGTTCGGATCCCGAACCCGAACATTTACGGGAAGTTCGGCCGAACTTCTCGAACCCGAACATCCAGGTGTTCGCTCAACTCTACTAATAACCAACGAATATTCTACAAAATATTTGCGAAATATCGCAAATTTGAATATGACCACTGCCACTCATCACTAATGTGCAATACCAAAAGCATACCTTGAGTCCGTGTAGATGTACACCTTCTACTCCTTGGCCAATTTACATGCCTCAGTGAGTGCCTTCAGCTCCGCCTCTTGCGCTGACATGTGAGGTGGGAGTGGTTCAGCTATCCCTACCTCATGCTGTGTGACCACTGCATATGCAGTGTGGAACTGGCCGTCCTCTCCCATGAACCTGCTTCCATCTACAAAATACTCAAAATCATGGTTATCCTGACATTTCTTGTTGCATTAACCACCTCAGCCCCTATGGCTTAAACACCCTGAAAGACCAGGCCACTTTTTACACTTCTGACCTACACTAATTTCACCGTTTATTGCTCGGTCATGCAACTTACCACCCAAATGAATTTTACCTCCTTTTCTTCTCACTAATAGAGATTTCATTTGGTGGTATTTCATTGCTGCTGACATTTTTACTTTTTTTTTTATTAATCGAAATTTAACGATTTTTTTGCAAAAAAATGACATTTTTCACTTTCAGTTGTAAAATTATGCAAAAAAAACGACATCCATATATAAATTTTGCTCTAAATTTATTGTTCTACATGTCTTTGATAAAAAAAAAATGTTTGGGTAAAAAAAAAAATGGTTTGGGTAAAAGTTATAGCGTTTACAAACTATGGTACTAAAATGTGAATTTCCGCTTTTTGAAGCAGCTCTGACTTTCTGAGCACCTGTCATGTTTCCTGAGGTTCTACAATGGCCAGACAGTACAAACACACCACAAATGACCCCATTTCAGAAAGTAGACACCCTAAGGTATTCACTGATGGGCATAGTGAGTTCATAGAACTTTTTATTTTTTGTCACAAGTTAGCGGAAAATGATGATTTTTTTTTTTTTCTTACAAAGTCTCATATTCCACTAACTTGTGACAAAAAATAAAAAGTTCTATGAACTCACTATGCCCATCAGCGAATACCTTGGGGTGTCTTCTTTCCAAAATGGGGTCACTTGTGGGGTAGTTATACTGCCCTGGCATTCTAGGGGCCCAAATGTGTGGTAAGGAGTTTGAAATCAAATTCTGTAATAAATGGCCGGTGAAATCCGAAAGGTGCTCTTTGGAATGTGGGCCCCTTTGCCCACCTAGGCTGCAAAAAAGTGTCACACATGTGGTATCTCCATATTCAGGAGAAGTTGGGGAATGTGTTTTGCGGTGTCATTTTACATATACCCATGCTGGGTGAGATAAATATCTTGGTCAAATGCCAACTTTGTATAAAAAAATGGGAAAAGTTGTCTTTTGCCAAGATATTTCTCTCACCCAGCATGGGTATATGTAAAATGACACCCCAAAACACATTCCCCAACTTCTCCTGAATACGGAGATACCACATGTGTGACACTTTTTTGCAGCCTAGGTGGGCAAAGGGGCCCACATTCCTTTTATGAGGGCATTTTTAGACATTTGGATCCCAGACTTCTTCTCACGCTTTAGGGCCCCTAGAATGCCAGGGCAGTATAAATACCCCACATGTGACCCCATTTTGGAAAGAAGACACCCCAAGGTATTCAATGAGGGGCATGACGAGTTCATAGAAATTTATTTTTTTTGGCACAAGTTAGCGGAAATTGATTTTATTTATTTTTTTCTCACAAAGTCTCCCTTTCCGCTAACTTGGGACAAAAATTTCAATCTTTCATGGACTCAATATGCCCCTCAAGGAATACCTGGGGGTGTCTTCTTTCCGAAATGGGGTCACATGTGGGGTATTTATACTGCCCTGGCATTCTAGGGGCCCTAAAGCGTGAGAAGAAGTCTGGAATATAAATGTCTAAAAATTTTTACGCATTTGGATTCCGTGAGGGGTATGGTGAGTTCATGTGAGATTTTATTTTTTTACACAAGTTAGTGGAATATGAGACTTTGTAAGAAAAAAAAAATTATTTCCGCTAACTTAAGCCAAAAAAATGTCTGAATGGAGCCTTATAGAGGGGTGATCAATGACAGGGGGGTGATCAATGACAGGGGGGTGATCAGGGAGTCTATATGGGGTGATCACCCCCCTGTCATTGATCACCCCCCTATAAGGCTCCATTCAGATGTCCGTATGTGTTTTGCGGATCCGATCCATGTATCCGTGGATCCGTAAAAATCATACGGACATCTGAATGCAGCCTGACAGGGGGGGTGATCAATGACAGGGGGGTGATCAATGACAGGAAGGGTGATCAATGACAGGGGGGTGATCAATGACAGGGGGGTAATCAATGACAGGGGGGTGATCAGGGAGTCTATATGGGGTGATCACCACAGTCATTGATCACGCCCCTGTAAGGCTCCATTCAGACGTCCGTATGCGTTTTGCGGATCCGATCCATCTATCAGTGGATCCGTAAAAATCATGCGGACATCTGAATGGAGCTTTACAGGGGGGTGATCAATGACAGGGGGGTAATCAATGACAGGGGGGTGATCAGGGAGTCTATATGGGGTGATCACCACAGTCATTGATCACGCCCCTGTAAGGCTCCATTCAGACGTCCGTATGCGTTTTGCGGATCCGATCCATCTATCAGTGGATCCGTAAAAATCATGCGGACATCTGAATGGATCTTACAGGGGGGTAATCAATGACAGGGGGGTGATCAGGGAGTCTATATGGGGTGATCACCACAGTCATTGATCACACCCCTGTAAGGCTCCATTCAGATGTCCGTATGCGTTTTGCGGATCCGATCCATCTATCAGTGGATCCGTAAAAATCATGCGGACATCTGAATGGATCTTACAGGGGGGTAATCAATGACAGGGGGGTGATCAGGGAGTCTATATGGGGTGATCACCACAGTCATTGATCACGCCCCTGTAAGGCTCCATTCAGACGTCCGTATGCGTTTTGCGGATCCGATCCATTTATCAGTGGATCCGTAAAAATCATGCGGACATCTGAATGGAGCTTTACAGGGGGGTGATCAATGACAGGGAGGTAATCAATGACAGGGGGGTGATCAGGGAGTCTATATGGGGTGATCACCACAGTCATTGATCACGCCCCTGTAAGGCTCCATTCAGACGTCCGTATGCGTTTTGCGGATCCGATCCATCTATCAGTGGATCCGTAAAAATCATGCGGACATCTGAATGGAGCTTTACAGGGGGGTGATCAATGACAGGGGGGTAATCAATGACAGGGTGGTGATCAGGGAGTCTATATGGGGTGATCAGGGGTGATCAAGGGTGATCAAGGAAGAATAAGGGGTTAATAAGTGACGGGGGGGGGGGGTTTAGTGTAGTGGTGCTTGGTGCAACATATTACTGAGCTGCCTGTGTCCTCTGGTGTTCGATCCAAACAAAGGGGACCACCAGAGGACCAGGTAGCAGGTATATTAGACGCTGTTATCAAAACAGCGTCTAATATACCTGTTAGGGGTTAAAAAAAATCACATCTCCAGCCTGCCAGCAAACGATCGCCGCTGGCAGGCTGGAGATCCACTCTCTTACCTTCCGTTCCTGTGAGCGCGCGCGCCTGTGTGCGCGCGTTCACAGGAAATCTCGGCCATCGCGAGATGACGCGTATATGCGTCGCTGAGCGCAGGGCTGCCACCTCCGGAACGCGAATCTGCGTTAGGCGGTCCGGAGGTGGTTAATTGTACACAGTCATGGGGTCATGTTCCATCACGTCATTTAGGAGGCTGTCTGTACCTTCTATGCCCCCTTCCCCCATTTCTGAATCTGTGATTGGTAACAAAATAGCAGGATTCAGAGTAGTACATCTTTTGAAAGAAATGTTAGCTGGCATGAAGAGTGCACACTGGAGTTTAAGTTGCCGAGCCATAGAAATATGCTTAGGTTGAACCTGCGTTAATATGCCCTGCAGGGGCGTCGCTAGGTTAAAACATTCGGGGCCCCGGATGTTTTGTCCCATACCCCGAATGTCCTGCCTGCCTGCTAGATACAACTGTATTGCCATACACAGAACGGCAATACAATTGAATCTAATACACTGGGAAGAGCTGAAGGACCTGTGGTGACATCACAGGTCATGTGATCAGCAAAACAGGCTGATGACCTGGATGATGTCACCATCATGTGACCAGTGCAGGATTGGACCGGTGTGAAGAGGAAAAGGATCCTAATGTTGATGTCTGTACATGAGAAAAGGTAAGTGAAGGGAGAGGCAGAGCAATGCTGGGAGTTGTAGTTATTTAACTGGGATGTATGTTAGGGCTGAAGGGAGGGATGTTATTGACATAGAACTGTGTGCTTGAGGTGGCTCAGGGAGGGAGTGATGTTATTTACATGGGACTGTATGTTGAAAGTGGATGGTGGGGGGGAATGATGTTTATGTACATGGGACTTAATGTTTAGGCTATGTTCACACTTGCGTTTGGGGATCCGCTTGTGAGATCCGTTTCAAGGCTCTCACAAGCAGCCCCAAATGCATCAGTTTAACCCCAATGCATTCTTAATGGATGCGGATCCATTCAGAATGCATTCTGCGTTTTTGTGTCCGCATGGCCTTGCGGAGCCAAACGGATCCGTCCTGACTTACAATGTAAGTCGATGGGGACAGATCCCTTTGCATTGACACAAAATGGTGCAATTGTAAACGGAACTTTCCCCCATTGACTTACAATGTAAGTCAGGACGGATCCATATTGGGACTTAGAAATTCAAATCTAATACAAACGAATCGGTCCTGAACGGATGCATTCGTTTGTATTATCGGTGCATATCTGTCCTGTACAAGTACAGGACAGATCCGCACGAACACAAGTGTGAAAGTAGCCTTAGGGGGTGATGTTTACATGGGATTGTGCATTGGAGGTGGCTGGGGAGGAGGTGATGGTATTTACATGGGACTGTATGGTGGAGGGAGGATTATAACTGCAGGGGGCACTGCAGATCCAGGGGACATTATAGGCAGTCTTATTACTACTGGGGGCTCTATAGGAGGGTCTTATAGATCTGCCTTATTTCTGCTAAGCGCATTATGGGGGCCTTATTACTACTGAGGGGTCTGTAGGGAGCTTTATTACCACTGGGGGAACAATAGGGGGCCTTATTTCTACTGGGGACTCTGTGAGGGTATTATTATTATGGGAGGGCTCTTCTAATAATTGAGGCATTGTTGAGGAGCATTATCACGGTTGGGGCAGTGTTACTAATGAGGGCATTCTAGAAGGGAATTACTATTGGTGGGACTATGAGGAGCACTATTACTATGGGGGGCAGTAATGTTTCTTCAGGATAGTATTTGGGGGTATTGGGGGGGAAGGGGCATAACTAAAGGCTCATGGGCCCTGGTGCAGGAGTTCAGCTTGGGCCCCCCTTCCCTCAATGCTTTGTGTGTCTTCTTATGCGGCACAAGTGTCTTTGGGCCCCTTCAGACTTCTGGGCCCGGTAGCGACTTCTACCTCTGCACCCCCTATAGCTACACCCCTGGGGGGGACACAGCAAGCAGCAGGATAACACTGTGGGGACTCAAGTTGGGGGATAATGATAGAATGTGAGGAAGCTAATATGTCTGTGTGTCACACTCTGCAGAGACGAGGCGGCTGAGAGAAGTTGTCCAGACCGAGTGGAGAAGATGATGAGAGAGAAGATCTACAGAGAAGATGATGACAGAGAGGAGACATCACCTGGAGGCCCTGGATGTGACAGGTAAGTGCTGCTGTATAGCAAGTACAGAAAAGTGCGGGGGGGGGGGGGGGCAACATATTTATTGGGGCTTGTGCCCCGGATCTTTTGAGACCCTAGCAATGCCCCTGATGCCCTGTATGTCATGAGGTGTTTGGTAGTCTAACACAATTTTTGAGGCTTTTTCTATCATTGCCTGCACTGCCGCTATCGCCCTGACACAGGAGGGGGCTCCTCTGGTGGCAGGATCTAATCTGGTTGAAAATTATGTCACTGGCCGCTGGCAGTCACCAGCCGTGCCGCTGGCAGTCACCAGCCGTGCTGTGACACTGCATTTCTGAACAGAACAACTGGAATTCCTCGTCATATTTTGGAATACCCAGGGCTGGGGCCGAGGTTATGCACAGCTTCAATGTATGAAAATTATTCACTGCCTCTTCTGTCAGGTGAAATGGGTCAGATGACAGACAATCATACAGAGACTGCATTAACATGGAGGCATGTCTAATCCAGGGGCGACAGTATTACACCAGCCCCAAAAACACCCTTAGACTTTTTGCTCCTTTGGGCACTTGTATCCTTTCAGCAGCCTCCTTTCTTTCTGGGGTTAGGTGTCAAGCTCCATGGGAGAGACAGTGTTCTAGAAATACAACCTTGTTTTTACAAAACTGCAGCTTCTATTTTGAGGATTTACACCCGTTCTGATGTAGGAAAATTAAAAAAAGATATAGTTGCTTCACAGCAAATTTAATTGGTTTCAGCACACAGGAGCAAATCATCCACGTATTGTAACAGGACTACTGAGCCGGCAATGCCTAGTTTGTAAGGACAGATTGCAGAGCCTGTGTATATATGGTAGGGGAGTTCTGAGCTCCCTGAGGCAGGATGGTCCAAGTATACTGGTCACCCTTAAATGTAAAGGTAAACAGATACTGACAGTCTTGGTGCAGTGAGACACTAAAGAAAGCATTTGCCAGGTATATCACTGTGAAACAGGTAGCAGTGGGTGGAACTTGCAACAGTAAAGTATGTGGGTTTGGCACTATTGGAGTTTGCAATACTGTCACCTTGTTAACTTCTCTAAGATCATGAACAATCCTGTAATTGACAGGTTGTCTGTCCCTTAACTGGTTTCTTCTTTATTGGGAACAGCGGGGTATTAGAGGGAGATACTGTTTTTATCAATACACCGGCTTGGAGGAAAGCATCAATTTGACTGGCCACTGCTATCTCCTGGGCATGACTGAGGGGTTACTGCTTCACTTGAGGGGGCTGACATCCTGTCTTAAGATACACAGTGACCAGAGACACAGGGATTTTCCCTACGTCTGTTTATGATGTTGCCCATAAATAGTGTTGAGCGAACAGTTCGAGCATAGTTCGGGTCCGTACCGAATTTTGGGGTGTTCGTGACACGGACCCGAAGCCGAACTTTTTCGTAAAAGTTCGGGTTCGGGTTCGTCGTTCGGCATGTATTTTGGCGCATTTTGAAAGGCTGCAAAGCAGCCAATCAACATGCATCATACTACTTGCCCTAAGATGCCATCGCAGCCATGCCTACTATTGGCAAGGCTGTGATTGGCCAAGTGCAGCATGTGACTCAGCCTCTTTATAAGCTTGTGCGCACGTCGGGACGTGCTCACTCCCGATGTGAATAGAACAGGGATAGACGCAGCTGATGCTAGGGCGAGAATAGGCAGGGATAATTGAATAACTGGAAGCAAATTTCTCTCCTCCACCTGTGATTCATCTGAACAACTGCAGCTGAGCTGCTTTTTTGATAGGGATTGGCTATTTTTAGAGTGGCAAGAGTGATTTTTCCATCCACATGTACCTGGGCTGACCGCCGGCCGCCATTTTGCGACTTGTAGTGCTGCAGCAGAAGCTGCCACAGTGTGCATTCCAAAGCTCCAAACAAGTCAGACATCTACACCTGGGATTCAGACCAATAGCGATTTAGCAGCACAGTCCAAGGCTATTTTTTTTAAAGGTTGTGCAGACCATTTTGTGGCACATGTTACTGGGCTGATAGGCGGCGGCCATCTTGGGACTAGTGCTGCAGCACAATCTCTCCCAACGTCCATTAATCACTTGTAATAGTGGTCTGTGCCATAGAAATCCTACATCAGGGACTTGGGTGTGCTTGTGTCACCCCTACTAATACCAGTCCACCTGTAATCCATACAGTGAAAAGCCATAAAGTATTCCAGTGAGGGAATTTTTATTTTATTTAAAAAAGGCCAAGTTAGTTTATCTGGCGTTCAATATACTAGATACAGTTAGGCCTGCGTTTCATACATCTGGAATTAGCAAACTAATGTGCTGGGGTTGGGAAAACATATATGTACCCATACTAGAATCTGTCAAAGAAAGCGGTACTCACATATAACAGTCATTCCATCTGTAATCCATACAGTCAAAAGACTGAAAGTATTCCAGTGAGGGAATTTTTTTTATTTAAAAAAGGCCAAGTTAGTTTATCTGGCGTTCAATATACTAGATACAGTTAGGCCTGCGTTTCATACATCTGGAATTAGCAAACTAATGTGCTGGGGTTGGGAAAACATATATGTACCCATACTAGAATCTGTCAAAGAAAGCTGTACTCACATATAACAGTCATTCCATCTGTAATCCATACAGTCAAAAGACTGAAAGTATTCCAGTGAGGGAATTTTTTTTTTATTTAAAAAAGGCCAAGTTAGTTTATCTGGCGTTCAATATACTAGATACAGTTAGGCCTGCGTTTCATACATCTGGAATTAGCAAACTAATGTGCTGGGGTTGGGAAAATATATATGTACCCATACTAGAATCTGTCAAAGAAAGCGGTACTCACATATAACAGTCATTCCATCTGTAATCCATACAGTCAAAAGACTGAAAGTATTCCAGTGAGGGAATTTTTTTTATTTAAAAAAGGCCAAGTTAGTTTATCTGGCGTTCAATATACTAGATACAGTTAGGCCTGCGTTTCATACATCTGAAAATAGCAAACTAATGTGCTGGGGTTGGGAAAACATATATGTACCCATACTAGAATCTGTCAAAGAAAGCGGTACTCACATATAACAGTCATTCCATCTGTAATCCATACAGTCAAAAGACTGAAAGTATTCCAGTGAGGGAATTTTTTTTATTTAAAAAAGGCCAAGTTAGTTTATCTGGCGTTCAATATACTAGATACAGTTAGGCCTGCGTTTCATACATCTGGAATTAGCAAACTAATGTGCTGGGGTTGGGAAAACATATATGTACCCATACTAGAATCTGTCAAAGAAAGCGGTACTCACATATAACAGTCATTCCATCTGTAATCCATACAGTCAAAAGACTGAAAGTATTCCAGTGAGGGAATTTTTTTTATTTAAAAAAGGCCAAGTTAGTTTATCTGGCGTTCAATATACTAGATACAGTTAGGCCTGCGTTTCATACATCTGGAATTAGCAAACTAATGTGCTGGGGTTGGGAAAACATATATGTACCCATACTAGAATCTGTCAAAGAAAGCGGTACTCACATATAACAGTCATTCCATCTGTAATCCATACAGTCAAAAGACTGAAAGTATTCCAGTGAGGGAATTTTTTTTTTATTTAAAAAAGGCCAAGTTAGTTTATCTGGCGTTCAATATACTAGATACAGTTAGGCCTGCGTTTCATACATCTGGAATTAGCAAACTAATGTGCTGGGGTTGGGAAAACATATATGTACCCATACTAGAATCTGTCAAAGAAAGCGGTACTCACATATAACAGTCATTCCATCTGTAATCCATACAGTCAAAAGACTGAAAGTATTCCAGTGAGGGAATTTTTTATTTATTTAAAAAAGGCCAAGTTAGTTTATCTGGCGTTCAATATACTAGATACAGTTAGGCCTGCGTTTCATACATCTGGAATTAGCAAACTAATGTGCTGGGGTTGGGAAAACATATATGTACCCATACTAGAATCTGTCAAAGAAAGCGGTACTCACATATAACAGTCATTCCATCTGTAATCCATACAGTCAAAAGACTGAAAGTATTCCAGTGAGGGAATTTTTTTTATTTAAATAAGGCCAAGTTAGTTTATCTGGCGTTCAATATACTAGATACAGTTAGGCCTGCGTTTCATACATCTGGAATTAGCAAACTAATGTGCTGGGGTTGGGAAAACATATATGTACCCATACTAGAATCTGTCAAAGAAAGCGGTACTCACATATAACAGTCATTCCATCTGTAATCCATACAGTCAAAAGACTGAAAGTATTCCAGTGAGGGAATTTTTTTTATTTAAAAAAGGCCAAGTTAGTTTATCTGGCGTTCAATATACTAGATACAGTTAGGCCTGCGTTTCATACATCTGGAATTAGCAAACTAATGTGCTGGGGTTGGGAAAACATATATGTACCCATACTAGAATCTGTCAAAGAAAGCGGTACTCACATATAACAGTCATTCCATCTGTAATCCATACAGTCAAAAGACTGAAAGTATTCCAGTGAGGGAATTTTTTTTTTATTTAAAAAAGGCCAAGTTAGTTTATCTGGCGTTCAATATACTAGATACAGTTAGGCCTGCGTTTCATACATCTGGAATTAGCAAACTAATGTGCTGGGGTTGGGAAAACATATATGTACCCATACTAGAATCTGTCAAAGAAAGCGGTACTCACATATAACAGTCATTCCATCTGTAATCCAAACAGTCAAAAGACTGAAAGTATTCCAGTGAGGGAATTTTTTTTTTATTTAAAAAAGGCCAAGTTAGTTTATCTGGCGTTCAATATACTAGATACAGTTAGGCCTGCGTTTCATACATCTGGAATTAGCAAACTAATGTGCTGGGGTTGGGAAAACATATATGTACCCATACTAGAATCTGTCAAAGAAAGCGGTACTCACATATAACAGTCATTCCATCTGTAATCCATACAGTCAAAAGACTGAAAGTATTCCAGTGAGGGAATTTTTTTTATTTAAAAAAGGCCAAGTTAGTTTATCTGGCGTTCAATATACTAGATACAGTTAGGCCTGCGTTTCATACATCTGGAATTAGCAAACTAATGTGCTGGGGTTGGGAAAACATATATGTAACCATACTAGAATCTGTCAAAGAAAGCGGTACTCACATATAACAGTCATTCCATCTGTAATCCATACAGTCAAAAGACTGAAAGTATTCCAGTGAGGGAATTTTTTTCATTTAAAAAAGGTCAAGTTAGTTTATCTGGCGTTCAATATACTAGATACAGTTAGGCCTGCTTTTCATACATCTGGAATTAGCAAACTAATGTGCTGGGGTTGGGAAAACATATATGTACCCATACTAGAATCTGTCAAAGAAAGCGGTACTCACATATAACAGTCATTCCATCTGTAATCCATACAGTCAAAAGACTGAAAGTATTCCAGTGAGGGAATTTTTTTTATTTAAAAAAGGCCAAGTTAGTTTATCTGGCGTTCAATATACTAGATACAGTTAGGCCTGCGTTTCATACATCTGGAATTAGCAAACTAATGTGCTGGGGTTGGGAAAACATATATGTACCCATACTAGAATCTGTCAAAGAAAGCGGTACTCACATATAACAGTCATTCCATCTGTAATCCATACAGTCAAAAGACTGAAAGTATTCCAGTGAGGGAATTTTTTTTATTTAAAAAAGGCCAAGTTAGTTTATCTGGCGTTCAATATACTAGATACAGTTAGGCCTGCGTTTCATACATCTGGAATTAGCAAACTAATGTGCTGGGGTTGGGAAAACATATATGTACCCATACTAGAATCTGTCAAAGAAAGCGGTACTCACATATAACAGTCATTCCATCTGTAATCCATACAGTCAAAAGACTGAAAGTATTCCAGTGAGGGAATTTTTTTTTTATTTAAAAAAGGCCAAGTTAGTTTATCTGGCGTTCAATATACTAGATACAGTTAGGCCTGCGTTTCATACATCTGGAATTAGCAAACTAATGTGCTGGGGTTGGGAAAACATATATGTACCCATACTAGAATCTGTCAAAGAAAGCGGTACTCACATATAACAGTCATTCCATCTGTAATCCATAATAGTCAAAAGACTGAAAGTATTCCAGTGAGGGAATTTTTTTTTTATTTAAAAAAGGCCAAGTTAGTTTATCTGGCGTTCAATATACTAGATACAGTTAGGCCTGCGTTTCATACATCTGGAATTAGCAAACTAATGTGCTGGGGTTGGGAAAACATATATGTACCCATACTAGAATCTGTCAAAGAAAGCGGTACTCACATATAACAGTCATTCCATCTGTAATCCATACAGTCAAAAGACTGAAAGTATTCCAGTGAGGGAATTTTTTATTTATTTAAAAAAGGCCAAGTTAGTTTATCTGGCGTTCAATATACTAGATACAGTTAGGCCTGCGTTTCATACATCTGGAATTAGCAAACTAATGTGCTGGGGTTGGGAAAACATATATGTACCCATACTAGAATCTGTCAAAGAAAGCGGTACTCACATATAACAGTCATTCCATCTGTAATCCATACAGTCAAAAGACTGAAAGTATTCCAGTGAGGGAATTTTTTTTATTTAAAAAAGGCCAAGTTAGTTTATCTGGCGTTCAATATACTAGATACAGTTAGGCCTGCGTTTCATACATCTGGAATTAGCAAACTAATGTGCTGGGGTTGGGAAAACATATATGTACCCATACTAGAATCTGTCAAAGAAAGCGGTACTCACATATAACAGTCATTCCATCTGTAATCCATACAGTCAAAAGACTGAAAGTATTCCAGTGAGGGGATTTTGCTTATAAAAAATAATATATTTCATTGTGGTGCGAGTTGAATCGCAACAATGAAGAAAAATACTATTAAGGGACGAGGACGCGGTCTTGGTGGTGTCCGTGGAGCCTCTGTTGCTGGTAGAGGACGTGGCCGTTCGGCCCCAGGCGCACACAGTAGGGAACGAACTCCCTCAACTAGCCGGCAGAATGTACCGCAGTATCTCGTGGGGCCCAATGACGCTCTTAGGATGGTAAGGCCTGAGCAGGTACAGGCATTAATCGATTGGGTGGCCGACAGTGCTTCCAGCACGTTCACCACATGGTCTTCCACCCAGTCTTCTGCGGAAAGCGCACAGGTGGCACCTGAAAACCAAGCCCATCAGTCTGTCACATCACCCCCAAGCATATCAGGGAAACGGTCTGAGCCACAAGTTATGCAGCAGTCTCTTCTTCTGTTTGAAGACTCTGCTTCCAGGGTTTCCCAGGGGCGTCCACCTAGCCCTTCCCCAGTGGAGGAAGACATACCATGCACTGACGCACAACCACTTATGTCTCCAGATGAAGAGGACATGGGAATACCACCACAGCAGAGTCACCGACTCTCTGATGATGACGAAACACAGGTGCCCACTGCCGCGTCTTTTTGCAGTGTGCAGACTGAACAGGAGGAGGTCAGGGAGGGAGACTGGGTGGAAGACGATGCAGAGGACGATGAGGTCTTAGACCCCACATGGACTGAAGTTCGTGGCGATGACTTTCACAGTTCAGAGGAAGAGGTAGTGGTGAGACCGAGACAACAGCGAAGCCAAAGAGGGAGCAGGGGGCCAAAGCAGACGAGCCGCCGCCCCCAGAGTTCGCCTGCTACTGGACATCGCCAACAGGGACCCAGCCCCACAAAGGCAGCTTCAAAGAGTTCCCTGGCATGGCACTTCTTTAAACAATGTCCTACCGACAAGACCCGAGTGACTTGCACGCTCTGCCATCAGAGCCTGAGGCGAGGCATTAACGTTCTGAACCTCAGCACAACCTGCATGACCAGGCATCTACATGCAAAGCATGAACTGCAGTGGGGTACACACCTTAAAAACCAGGCACTCGCTGAGGCTCCCCCTGCTCCCTCTACCGCTGCTGCCTCGGCTTCCGCCTCGAGAGGAATGTTGCCACCTGCCGAGCAGCAAACAGAGGATGTGCCACCGACACCACCACCACCGCCACCGTCAACTAGCGTCTCCACTATATCACACAGCAGCGTTCAGCTCTCAATATCTCAAACCTTAGAGAGGAAGCGCAAATTCCCCCCGAGTCACCCTCGAGCCCTTGGCCTGAACGCCAGCATTTCTAAACTGCTGGCCTTTGAAATGCTGTCATTCCGGCTGGTGGACACAGACAGCTTCAAACAGCTGATGGCCATGGCTGTCCCGCAGTATGTGGTTCCCAGCCGCCACTACTTCTCCAAGACAGCCGTGCCTTCCCTGCACATGCAAGTGTCCGATAAAATCAAGTGTGCACTGCGCAACGCCATTTGTGGCAAGGTCCACCTAACCACAGATACGTGGACCAGTAAGCACGGCCAGGGACGCTATATCTCACTAACTGCACACTGGATGAATGTAGTGGCGGCTGGGCCCCCGGCGGACAGTTCCTTGGCGCACGTCCTTCCGCCCCCTAGGATCGCAGGGCATCATTCTCTGCCTCCTGTAGCCTCCTCCTCCTACTCGGCTTCCTCCTCCACTGCTTCCACCAGCTCATCCGGTCAGCCACACACCTTCACCACCAACTTCAGCACAGCCCGGGGTAAACGTCAGCAGGCCATTCTGAAACTCATATGTTTGGGGGACAGGCCCCACACCGCACAGGAGTTGTGGCGGGGTATTGAACAACAGACCGACGAGTGGTTTCTGCCGGTGGGCCTCAAGCCAGGCCTGGTGGTATGCGATAATGGGCGAAATCTCGTGGCAGCTCTGGGACTAGCCGGTTTGACGCACATCCCTTGCCTGGCGCATGTGCTGAACTTGGTGGTGCAGAGGTTCATTCACCACTACCCCAACATGTCAGAGCTGCTGCATAAAGTGCGGGCCGTCTGTGCGCGCTTCCGCCGTTCACATCCTGCCGCTGCTCGCCTGTCTGCGCTACAGCGGAACTTCGGCCTTCCCGCTCACCGCCTCATATGCGACGTGCCCACCCGGTGGAACTCCACCTTGCACATGCTGGAGAGACTGTGCGAGCAGCAGCAGGCCATAGTGGAGTTTCAGCTGCAGCACGCTCGCGTCAGTCGTACTGCCGAACAGCACCACTTCACCACCAATGATTGGGCCTCCATGCGAGACCTGTGTGCCCTGCTGCGCTGTTTCGAGTACTCCACCAACATGGCCAGTGGCGATGACACTGTTATCAGCGTTACAATACCACTTCTATGTCTCCTTGAGAAAACACTTAGGGCAATGATGTTAGAGGAGGTGGCCCAGGTGGAGGAGGAGGAGGAGGATGAGGGCTCGTTTCTAACACTTTCGGGCCAGTCTGTTCGAAGTGGCTCAGAGGGAGGTTTGTTTAAGCAGCAGAGGACAGGTTCACAAGTCGCCAGCCAAGGCACTGTACTGGAGGACGAGGAGGAGGAGGAGGTGGAGGGGGACGAGGATGACGCAAGTTCACAGCGGGGTGGCAGCCCAGGCCCATCACTGGTGCGTGGCTGGGGGGATACGGTGGACGATGACGATACGCCTCCCACAGAGGACAGCTTGTCCTTACCCATGGGTAGCCTGGCCCACATGAGCGAATATATGCTCCAATGCCTGCGCAACGACAGCAGAGTTGCCCACGTTTTAACGTGTGCAGACTACTGGGTGGCCACCCTGCTGGATCCCCGGTATAAAGACAATGTGCCCACTTTAATTCCTGAACTGGAGCGCGACCGTAAGATGCGCGAGTACAAGCGCACGCTGATAGAGGCGCTCTTGAGAGCATTCCCACATGTCACAGGGGAACAGGTGGAAGGTGAAGGCAGAGGAGTGGCAAGAGGTCGCCAACGCAGCTGTGTCACGGCCAGCTCATCTGAGGGCAGGGTTAGCATGGCAGAAATGTGGAAAAGTTTTGTCTCCACGCCACAGCTATCTGCACCGACACCTGATACGGAACGTGTTAGCAGGAGGCAGCATTTCACTAACATGGTTGAACAGTATGTCTGCACACCCCTCCACATCCTGACGGATGGTTCGGCCCCATTCAACTACTGGGTTTCGAAATTGTCCACGTGGCCAGAGTTAGCATGTTATGCCTTGGAGGTGCTTTCCTGCCCGGCGGCCAGCGTTTTATCTGAACGCGTATTCAGCACGGCAGGGGGCGTCATTACTGACAAGCGCAGCCGCCTGTCCACAGCCAACGTGGACAAGCTGACCTTCATAAAGATGAACCAGGCATGGATCCCACAGGACCTGTCCCTCCCTTGTGCAGAGTAGTCCTTATTAACTGCCTAAAACATGTCTTGTTGTGCTACGGGCCACTTCTTTATTTGATACAAATTTTATGAAACCCACAGTTGAATGAAACTCTTCTCTGTCTGGGCGCCGGGGCCTAACCAGATGAAAGTGGCCGGTTAAACTAACGGGTGACATGAAGCCATAACCTCTGCCATGCTACCTCTGTCTTCTGTCTGGGTGCTGAGGCCTAAGTCAAATAAAGCGGTCTTCTGCTGTGCTGGGGGATATGAAGCTAATCTCTGACCTCTCTCCTCTGTCTGGGTCCAAAGGCCTAAATCACTGAAAGAGGCCTTCTCCTGTGGTGTGTGATATGATGCCAGAATATGTGCTGTGGGGCCTCTCTCCTCTTCCTGGGTGCAGGGGTCAAATAAACTAAATTGTGGCCTACTCCTGTGGTGGTTGATATGATGCCTGATTCTCTGATGTGGAACCTCTCTCCTCTGTTTGGGTGAAAGGGTCAAAGTAACTAAATGGTGGCTTCTCCTGTGGTGGCTGATATGATGCCAGAATATGTGCTGTGGTGCCTCTCTCCTCTTCCTGGGTGCAGGGGTCAAAGTAACTAAATGGTGGCTTCTCCTGTGGTGGCTGATATGATGCCAGAATATGTGCTGTGGGGCCTCTCTCCTCTTCCTGGGTGCAGGGGTCAAAGTAACTCAATGGTGGCTTCTCCTGTAGTGGCTGATATGATGCCAGAATATGTGCTGTGGTGCCTCTCTCCTCTGTCTGGGTCCAAAGGCCTAAATCACTGAAAGAGGCCTTCTCCTGTGGTGTGTGATATGATGCCTGAATATGTGCTGTGGTGCCTCTCTCCTCTTCCTGGGTGCGGGGGTCAAAGTAACTCAATGGTGGCTTCTCCTGTGGTGGCTGATATGATGCCAGAATATGTGCTGTGGTGCCTCTCTCCTCTTCCTGGGTGCGGGGGTCAAAGTAACTCAATGGTGGCTTCTCCTGTGGTGGCTGATATGATGCCAGAATATGTGCTGTGGGGCCTCTCTCCTCTTCCTGGGTGCAGGGGTCAAAGTAACTCAATGGTGGCTTCTCCTGTGGTGGTTAGTATGATGCCAGAATATGTGCTGTGGGGCCTCTCTCCTCTTCCTGGGTGCAGGGGTCAAAGTAACTCAATGGTGGCTTCTCCTGTGGTGGCTGATATGATGCCAGAATATGTGCTGTGGGGCCTCTCTCCTCTTCCTGGGTGCAGGGGTCAAAGTAACTCAATGGTGGCTTCTCCTGTGGTGGCTGATATGATGCCAGAATATGTGCTGTGGTGCCTCTCTCCTCTTCCTGGGTGCGGGGGTCAAAGTAACTCAATGGTGGCTTCTCCTGTGGTGGCTGATATGATGCCAGAATATGTGCTGTGGTGCCTCTCTCCTCTTCCTGGGTGCGGGGGTCAAAGTAACTCAATGGTGGCTTCTCCTGTGGTGGCTGATATGATGCCAGAATATGTGCTGTGGTGCCTCTCTCCTCTTCCTGGGTGCAGGGGTCAAAGTAACTAAATGGTGGCTTCTCCTGTGGTGGTTGATATGATGCCTGATTCTCTGCTGTGAAACCTCTCTCCTCCATCTGGGTGTAGGGATCAAAGTCTTTCAAAGTCGCCTTCTCCTGTGCTGATTGATATAAAGCTGATGGTTGTGCCATCTGACATGGTTGCCAGGGTCTGATTCAATGGGGGCCTACTCCTGTGGTGGGTGATCTAAATGCCTGATTCTCTGCTGTGAAACCTCTCTCCTCCGTCTGGGTGTAGGGGTCAAAGTCTTTCAAAGTCGCCTTCTCCTGTGCTGATTGATATGAAGCTGATGGTTGTGCCATCTGACATGGTTGCCGGGGTCCCATTAAATTGTGGCCTACTCCTGTGGTGGTTGATATGATGCCTGATTCTCTGATGTGGAACCTCTCTCCTCTGTTTGGGTGAAGGGGTCAAAGTAACTAAATGGTGGCTTCTCCTGTGGTGGCTGATATGATGCCAGAATATGTGCTGTGGGGCCTCTCTCCTCTTCCTGGGTGCAGGGGTCAAAGTAACTCAATGGTGGCTTCTCCTGTGGTGGCTGATATGATGCCAGAATATGTGCTGTGGTGCCTCTCTCCTCTTCCTGGGTGCGGGGGTAAAAGTAACTCAATGGTGGCTTCTCCTGTGGTGGCTGATATGATGCCAGAATATGTGCTGTGGTGCCTCTCTCCTCTTCCTGGGTGCGGGGGTCAAAGTAACTCAATGGTGGCTTCTCCTGTGGTGGCTGATATGATGCCAGAATATGTGCTGTGGTGCCTCTCTCCTCTTCCTGGGTGCAGGGGTCAAAGTAACTAAATGGTGGCTTCTCCTGTGGTGGTTGATATGATGCCTGATTCTCTGCTGTGAAACCTCTCTCCTCCATCTGGGTGTAGGGGTCAAAGTCTTTCAAAGTCGCCTTCTCCTGTGCTGATTGATATAAAGCTGATGGTTGTGCCATCTGACATGGTTGCCAGGGTCTGATTCAATGGGGGCCTACTCCTGTGGTGGGTGATCTAAATGCCTGATTCTCTGCTGTGAAACCTCTCTCCTCCGTCTGGGTGTAGGGGTCAAAGTCTTTCAAAGTCGCCTTCTCCTGTGCTGATTGATATGAAGCTGATGGTTGTGCCATCTGACATGGTTGCCGGGGTCCCATTAAATTGGGGCCTACTCCTGTGGTGGGTGATCTAAATGCCTGATTCTCTGCTTTGAAACCTCTCTCCTCCGTCCGGGTGTAGGGGTCAAAGTCTGTCAAAGTCGCCTTCTCCTGTGCTGACTGATATAAAGCTTATGCTTGTGCCATCTGACATGGTTGCCGGGGTCTGATTCAATGGTGGCCTACTCCTGTGGTGGGTGATCTAAATGCCTGATTCTCTGCTGTGTAACCTCTCTCCTCCGTCTGGGTGTAGGGGTCAAAGTAACTAAATGGTGGCCTACTCCTGTGGTGGGTGATATGATGCCTGGTTCTCTGCTGTGGGACCTCTCTCCTTTGTCTGGGTGCTGTGGTCAAAATAATAGTAAGTGACCTTCTCCATTGGTGGGTGACTTGAAGCCTGATTCTGTGCTATGGGACCTCACTCCAATTAATATTGTTTCATTTTTATTTATTTTATGTTAACTCATCATTTCCCTATCTACATTTGTTTGCAGGGGATTTAACTACATTTTGCTGCCTTTTGCAGCCCTCTAGCCCTTTCCGGGTGTGTTTTACAGCCTTTTTAGTGCCCAAAAGTTCGGGTCCCCATTGACTTCTATGGGGTTCGGGTTCGGGATGAAGTTCGGGTCGAGTTCGGATCCCGAACCCGAACATTTTTCGAAAGTTCGGCCGAACTCGTCGAACCCGAACATCCAGGTGTTCGCTCAACTCTACCCATAAATCCTTTGGTACCACCTCAAGAACAGCCTGGTCTACAAGGGTTAATTCTGATGGTTCAGTCTCAGGCAGAGCCAGTGTCGCTATTAAGGGACATAATACTTCCTCTGGGGCCCCAAAATCTACACGGGCAGTGCCATCTGGGTCAAAGTGTATGTGGGCTCCCAGTGCTTGCAAAACATCAGTCCCTAAAAGAGCTTCTGGCAAGTTTTGTTTATCTAACAATTGTGTAACAACCGTACTGTATTTATCTTTAGTTTAACTGGCTCAGATTCACGGACAAAAACTGCTTCTCCTGTAAATTTCACAGCCAATACATAACAAGGGGTTAACTGATGTGGCCACAAAAACTCTGGTCTACTATTGTTTTGGCTGCCCTGTGTCAACTAGGAAATGTACTGCCTTTCTGTTTCTGAGTATACAACAATCTACCTTGCACAACTTCTCCTCTCCATCCCTCAGCTACTTTTATCCATATATCAACTACTTCTTCACATCCATGATCCTTTATCCAACAACAATGTATTCTTCTGACTCTTTCCCAGACTAGCTTCCTTAGAGCTTCCTCCCTAAATCAGGGTGCCACCTTACTAGTACTGTTAGGTTTAAGATTCTCACACTTCATCCCTGCTTTCTCTAATCCGTGCAGCTTCTCCCTCCGCTCCTTCTTCTACCTCCTGATCTAGCTCCTTGTCTGCCTCATCTTCCTGTTATTCCCCTCCCTGTCTCCTTAGTTCTCCTCCCTGTCTGTTCCCAGCCATGAATAAGGGAACCAGGTCAAGGGTCGCTGGTTCAGGGGCCGCAGCCACTGGTTCCGGAGGGGGGGTGGACCATGGACGGGACATAATAGGAGCCATCCGGATTCAGAACCGGGTATAACGGGGTAGGTGGAATCACCAGGGGAGGAGGAGGGTCTCTTTGTATGAGTTCCTCCGCAAAGGAGATCAGTGGCCCATCCTCCTCAGGTGCGATAGGGGGCTGAAACCAGACATACCGTAAGCATCACAGGAGGTGGCACTAGTGGCGGGACAGGGACAGAATACTTAGGGGCAGGAGGAGTGGTTTTTGTCTCTTCAGCGGGCGGTGTCGGCATTAATGTTGCTACCCCCATTGATGGGCGGGGAGCCCCACATGAAAAACAAGTCTCTCTTACGTCAGGGTTTTGCTTCCCACATTGTCTACAAATCCATCCAGCCAGGCCAGCGCTATTGTAGGGCAGTAGTCGCCCTTCTCCTTTCTTATACATGTATATTTTCAACTTCTCATCATCCCTTTTCTGATCCACCATCTGTCGGCATGCCGAACGGTACCAACCTTTTGCGGCTCCTAACCATCCTTCATCACTCAAAATCCCTTGTTTATCTCTCACAACTTTCTTCCATAATTCCGGTTCCAACTTGTCACCTTTATTACAACTTGCTATCTCCATCAGTTTCTTACAATTTTTCACATGCTTTTTCCCTCCCCCTTCAACCACTAACTGCGGAGAAGTATATTCACCAAGCAACAAAGACATGGTACTTCCCATAATGTGGAAACACTACACACACACACAACATTCTCTGATAGAGAAGGGCCAGTCACAACCAGACTCAACCTTTGACAGTGCAGGTTTGACCACTAGCTCCCACATCTGGTCTGTTAGCACAGGTTTATCCCATCTATCCCTTTACACTTTGGGAAAGCCAGTACAGGAACTTATAATCCTCTCACTTGTTCCACTGTCAGGTCACTCCTTCTCTCCCCCCCCCACCCTTTCTTAGAGAGGACAAACCCTTATCTCACAGAGTGAACAAAACTTCCTTTGGGACTAGGGTTCTAAGGACTCAAGACTTCAACATCAGCCGAGGGATCCTACTTACAACGTAACGATCAACCAGCAGAAAAGACTACCATAGCATGGTGGAGTGCAGCAATAGGTAGGTAAGATAACCAGTTTTCTTATCTTCTCCTTGGGGCTGCAGTCCCTGTCCTCAAGTGTCATCCACCGTGCTCCTGGAATCCAAACCTTCGGCTACCAACTTTACTTTCTCTCCAGCCCCACGTTGGGAACCATCTGATATTGATGCTCACAAGATGAGCTTAGTTTTGTTCACTTGCTCTAAATTAGGTAATATGTAATATGTGCACGGAAGTACTACACTGACACTGCATCAGGTCAAAGCAGAACTTAACTTTATTATGAAATTACACACATTCTATAGCCTTAGTTGAGGGAAGGTCATAAATGGACTCCTCCATTTGGACAATAATACAAGGGCATATATCTGCATACTCTCAAACAATGGAAGCAACCTTAAAACATATCCATGTATGGGCATAAGCCTTAGTTTCTTTGTTCTCTAATGCCATGCAGCAGGACACTGTCCCAGAGGTAAAGCAGTATATGGTAGCCATCTTGATTGAATGATATCCATTTTCTATAACATCGACTAGAAGACACATCCATTTGACCATCCACAAGCAGATCTAATTCAATTATTCTGAGCTCCCTTTTTATCTCACAATATAGTTACCTATTTCTGGTTTTCTTGTAACACTCCCACCTAGTAGAACTTTGAAAAACTAAAATTCATATTTTAACTCGTAAATCAAAATGCTACAGTTTTTAAAAGAAAACATACAATTTTCAATGAAATTTGGGACCCTTAGCGGACACAAATGTTCAGAACCCAGATAAAAGTTGTGTCCTTCTTTACACTTTTTTCTTGTGTTTCTCATGTTGTTGTTGGGATGTCCCACATAGTATGAGAAATGTTAAAAATAAAGGTCTGATACAGTATTGCAATGAGAAAAACTGATGTTATTTAACTGTTTTAAAAAATTATAAACAAATATAAATACAAACAACGGGGCTGGTTTACTTATTGTACTTTTAAAATCCATGGCAGAATGACTGTATAATAATTTATGAAATGTTTCCCAACTGACATTAACTAAATCTTGAGAGAGCTCATAATTCTAATGTATTCAGACTGGAGATGAACGAATCAACTCTGAACAAACTCTGAATTTCACAAAAAATTCTGATGCCAAATTAATATGGAGTTTTGTGATTTGCTTCAGAAGAATTGCACAAAGGCAGCACCATTTAATTGTGAAATTTGGCAGGGAAAATGACAGAAAGGAAGTAGATGGAGGATCACATGACCCTTGGAGAGGGTGAGGGGAGAGGGCTTGCCTTGATTGGTTGAGAGGGTGACATACAGCCTGTCAGCCAATCAAGGCGCAGGATCCTGGCAGGTCCTTTTACTGAGAATGGCATAGAACACCATTCTGTAACGGGGTTCCGAAGGTGCACTCGGTCCCCCATTGCCCGCAGAACTGTTGCTTAGCTTTGGGAATGAGGATCTGTGTTTGACCTCATTCCCAGGGCGGCTTTACTGTTGGGTGGCTCCCTGCTCCTAAGTCTGCCTTGAGCGCCGAGCTGATCACTCGGTGCTCAACTGGTTGGTCTGTCGGTCATGTGACGCTGGCCACGTCACATGACCCTCACTCCCCACTATAAATACAGGCAGCCTGCTAGCCACAGGTTGCCTGTTAATTTCTAGGTTCCTGGCTATTTGTTGGACTACTGAATTCTCACCTGATTCCGTTCCCTGATGATCCTTTTGCCTGCTCCTCCTGTACTGCGCATCCATCCTGGTATTGTGACCTCGGCTCCCACCTGACTACTCTCTTTGGACTCCTCTTGTACTTCTCTACTCTCCTGGTATTTGAACCCGGCTTCTCCTGACCATTCTTTGCTTAACCCTTTGTACTGCGTAGCTCTCTTGGTTCTGACCCGGTCCGTTCATGTTCCGTATTTTGTCTTGTCTGTCTTCCCTGCACGTATCCTAAGTTAGGGACTGTCGTCCAGTTGTCCCCTGTCATCAGGACTCGTGAGGCAAGTAGGCAGGGCCAGGGGTGAGGGTGGAGCGCAGTGGTCACTATCCTTCCCTCTGTGTGTGTGTGGATGTGACCGTTACACATTCTTTATGCAGCTTGCAACCTTGGTTTGTGTCTGAAAAAAGGCTATTACAAACATAAGCCACTAATTTAGGTGTGATAGGGAAATTATCGGGAGAGTGTAAATGAACAAAATTATGTAGATTTAGGCCCCTTGCAGACGAGCATGTCCGGATTAAGTCTGGATGCGTTGTGTTTGTGATCAGGGAAAATCTTGCGAGTAGGTATGCAATTACAGTCAGTTTTGACTGCGATTGTGTTCCGATGTTCATTTTTTATTGCGCGAGTGCAATGCGTTTTGCGCGCGCGTGATAAAAAACTGACTCTGGTACCCAGACCCAAACCTGAATTTCTTTACTGAAGTTCGGGTTTAGGTTAGGTATTCTGTAGATTTTAATATTTTTCCTTATAACATGGTTATAAGAGAAAATAATAGCATTCTTAATACAGAATGCTTAATAAACTGTAGATTTAGGTGTTAAAAAATTAAAATAAATAACTTACCTGTTCCAATTGATCGCGCAGCCGGCATCCTCTTCTTGCTTCTTCTTTCTTCCTGCAAAAGGACCTTTGGTGACGTGATCGTGCTCACTACGTGGTGAGTGCGGTGACGTCAGCACAGGTCCTGCTGAATGAAGATAGAAATTGATTACGTCACCAAAGGTCCTTTTGCAGGTCCTGAAAGAAGAAGCAAGAAGATGATGCCGGCTGTGCGATCAATTGGAACAGGTAAGATATATTTTTTTATTTTTTAACACCTCAATCTACAGTTTATTAAGCATTCTATATTAAGAATGCTATTATTTTCCGTTATAACCATGTTATAAGGGAAAATAATACAGAGAATACACTTTAATGGGGTCCGGGGTTGCTTTCATCTCTATCATCTGCTAGCAACCATGCGTGAAAATCTCACCGCATCCGCACTTGTTTAATTTCTATGGGGCCTGCAATGCGTGAAAATCGCTGAATATAGAACATGCTGCGATTTTCACGCAACGCACAAGTGACGCGTGAAAATTACAGCTCATCTGAACAGCCCCATTGAAATGAATGCGTCCGGATTCAGTGCGGGTGCATTGCACCTGCGTGGATTTCTCGCCCGTGTGAAAGGGGGCTTAGGGTTTTACTAGGGAATTAGCTAAAGCAATTAAGGGGGCTGAGAGACTGGTTACGCAGAATTGTGTGTTTCCTACTGCTGCTGGATAGTGAAAAACTCATTTTGCACTGAAAAATCTGCAATCAAATTAACTAAATCCAGCAACAACCTCATATATAGTGTTGAGCGCGAATATTAGAATTTCAAATTTTTATCTCGAATATCGCAATTTCGAGATTTCGCGAATATTTAGAATATAGTTCCATATATTCGCGAAATCGAAAATTCGTATTTATTTTATTTATTTTTTTCATCTGAAAATATATGATTCCTCCCTGCTTCTTGCTTGTGGGTCAATGAGCCATTGGCCCACAAGCAACTGAATTGAAGCTGGAAGGAATCACGTTTTCAGAAGGACCGGAATATTCGAAATAAAGAAAATGTTGCTGTATATTCAATTTTATAATATTCGTCCTATTCTAATCAAAACCAATAATCTCGGTTATAATATTCGAGTTCACGAATATTACAACAGAAAAATCGTAATGGTTATGTGTGCCCGAGCGCATGACAAAATCGTTATTTAATCAACTTCAGCATACAACAAACACCCCGACAAGTGTCCCCGTCACCATGGGAACGCCTGTGGGTTAGAAAATACCATCGGATTTGAGTTTTCCCTGAGATCGTAAAACCTCAGATCCGATGGTATATTCTAACCCACAGGCGTTCCCATGGTGACGGGGACGCTTGTCGGGGAGCAGTATCCCAAAGTGGAATATTATTGCTCTAACTTCGTATTTTAGAATATTCTTAATATTGCTCTAACTTTGTCTTTTAGAATATTCGTAGTATTCTAAAAGGCGGAGTTAGAGCAATATTACGAATATTCTAAAAGACGAAGTTAGAGCAATATTAAGAATAATTAGAAAATACACATAGATTGTAATTTAGCTAATATAGTGCTATAATCCTTTTTTTTTGTCTAATTTTTTTTTTGCCTCTTCTGAACTTCAGTTTTGGAAAATATGTACACTATTAAAAAATTACTTTAGCAGTATATTTGCTAAATTACAATCTATGTGTATTTTACGAATATTCTTAATATTGCTCTAACTTCGTCTTAAAGAATATTCGTAATATTGCTCTAACTCTATCTTTTAGAATATTACGAATATTCTAAAAGATGAAGTTAGAGCAATATTAAGAATATTCGTAAAATACACATATAGATTGTAATTTAGCTAATATACTGCTATAGTAATTTTTTTAATAGTGTACATATTTTCCAAAACTGAAGTTCAGAAGAGGCAAAAAAAATTTGAGAAAAAAAAAAGGATTATAGCACTATATTAGCTAAATTACAATCTATGTGTATTTTACGAAAATTCAAAATATATATCTCTCACTTCGTCTTTTAGAATATTGCGAATATTCTAAAAGACTAAGTTAGAGCAATATTAAGAATATTCGTAAAATATACATATTAGCCTAGCCATAGTCATAGGAACGTTACCTTATACAGAAAAAAATAAAATCGTACGATTAATTTAATCGCATATTATTCGCGATAAATAAAATATTTACGAATATTCGATTTCGACGAATATAATACGAATATTCAATCGAATATTCGCAAAATATTGCAAAATCGAATATGGCACTGTCACGGCTGTAAGTGAGCAACTAGAGCATACACAGAAAATAGAGCCACTGACCGGACCCAAACTAGGGAGGATAAAGGGTGACCCCTGTCAGACCCTCAAAGCTTTCCCTATGCTGCTAAGCACATACCCGGATCCTAAAGGTGGAACGAGGCATGCCCGCGTACCTAAGACTGATGACCACTGTAACCCCTACAATAGTGGAAGGGGCACGGCCACCGGTGCCCTGCTCAGTATATGGAGGGAACCGTGGTCGCCTCGGATCCGGTCAGAAAACAAACAGATACACTACAATGTCTGCACACTTAGCTGAAGGTGCTGCGGCAGCAGAGAAGACGGATCCAAAGACAGGTGGCAATATCCGGAGTACTTGCTGCAGCAGAACAAAGGTCCAGTGAAAAGATAGCATACAAGTGAAGATACTCAAGCAAGAGCTACAACTCAAATGAGAAATATAATCCACACTCTACAAAAGGAGGAGGGGTGATTTAAAGACAGAGAAATCAAACATAGGAGGAACAGCTGGAAGGAAGGAACAGAAAGTAATGACCTCATCCCAGGGGCGGAGAAACAGAGCAGTGAGAACTCCTCCAAGCTCTGGTAGTGACATCATCACAGGGGTGGAGAAACAGAGCTGTGAGAACGTCTCAAAGCTCTGGTAGTGACAGGCACCTCCCGCTCATCACTACTCATATATATATATATATATATATATATATATTTTTTTTTTAAGAGATCATAGGCTTATTGGCCCTTTGCCAGCACCTTCAGCATCAATAGCAATACATTCTGCTGTAAACACTGCACAATTTAAACTGTCCTTTTTTTTCCCCCTAAAAAACATACAGCATCTACAGTATATAAAAGTAGCTAACCACAGCTCCCTCTTGCATCCGAAAAGCAGGACATTATTATTGAGGATAAAGAGGATGATATGGTGGACTGGATGGCTCACTCCTCCTTTCGGTCACAGTGGAAGTCACCTCTGAGTCTGAAACCATGCCTAGGAGCCAGGGGTCACAGCATTCCTCTTGCTCCTCTTCCTTACAGCCCCAGGGAAGCCTTTCAGTAATGTCCTGTCTTATTTGTCCCTTCCTAGTGGGTAACCTTCTTTTTTTTTAAAAAATAGGCAACAAAACCCCCACCATGCCCTATGGCAGATAGTCAAGAGGGTCTCCCTGTTGACAACTTGTGTGACAGCATTTGGACTGTCCTGAGGAGCAAGTTCAGGAGGAGCTGGTGTTGGTAATATGCATTGGCATTGTGGCAGTGACAGTGGCAGTCAGGGCATATACAGAGCAGGGAGGTGCCAAGGAACCCACTATGATATATTACAGTCTTATAAAGTGGTAGGGAGAGTGAGGACTCCGATAATGAATATATTTTGAACAGGATCTGTGAGCCACATAGTGGTGCTGAGGAGAAGGTAACCTCAGAGGAGGAAGATGGTGCCAGCAGGAGCAATAAAGAGCAGAGGCAACATATGGCCAGAACCGTCCAAACAAGGGCCATGTCTGTTTTGGGATACAGTGGGTGCATTAGGCCCTAAAGTGCCAGAGCTAAGCAAAGCTCAGCTGCCTCTAGCTCTGCAAGAGTATCTCCCATCTGGCAGTTTTTCTCCATGCTGCTGGAAGACAGAAGCAATGTCCAATGCAAGCTCTGCAAAATAAGCTGTGGAACGGCAAACACAAAAATAGACACTATAGCTCTATTGAACCACATGAAATGGCATCATCCCATCCTGAGGACAAACAGAAGTGGCGGCCAACTTCCGCAACAAGAGTTTCCTCCTTATCCTGGTCTCCCTTGCATCTAGTCTGAATACTAATGTTAATGCAATATTATAACTTTTCCTTTTAATAGATTAACAGATTTTAAATATTCTGTATTCATTCTGTATCTCATTATGTGGTATTGAGTGCAGAATGATAGGAAAAAACTTGATTTTGTTGTTTTATTTTAGCAAAAGATCGCAACATAACAAAACGCCAAAAAAGTGATAGGGTTTGAAAACTTTCCGAACGCACTATACGGTGCATCATGTGTTATCATTAAATATACAGTAGGACAAATACATTATGTGCTCAGCCGTAAAAGCTTGGGTGATAACTAGTGATGGACGAACATCGGCCGGGACGATTCGCGAATGCGCGTTCGCGATCAAATATCCGCAAACCGCGCGTTCGTAGTGGACCCCATTGACTTTAATGGCAGGCGAAACTGAAAAACCTTCAGGTCATATTTGCAGCCACCAAATACTTACTAGAAGTGCACAAATAGTCCCACAACATGGACAGTGACATACCAGAGGGGGGATCAATGACAAAAATTCCCACAAAAAAATATGTATTTTAATCAGGGGCAATTTTTATGCGTCTTAAAGGGAAACTAAAAAATCTGCCCAGCTGGAGCCTAGAAAATTTATATTTTAGGCCACAGGAATACAGAGCCCAAAAATTAGGCATTCACTTAACAGAAAAGAAAAAGTGATTAAGTGGCTGCAGGTAGATTAGGCAGTCACTGAATAACAATTTTACTGTAGGCCAGTGAAGTACAGGCCACAAAAATTAGGCATTCACCTGACAGAAAAGAACAAATGATTATGTGGCTGGAGGTATATTAGACAGTCACTGGATAACAATTTTACTGTAGGCCAGCACAGGCCCAAAAATTAGGAATTCACCTGACAGAAAAGAACAAGTGATTATGTGGCTGGAGATACATTAGGCGGTCACTGAATAATTAATTTTTTTACTATAGTCCAGTGGAGTTCAGGCCCCAAAATTAGGCAGTAACCTGACTGAAAAGAACAAGTGATTATGTGGCTGGAGGTACTATACATTAGATAGTCACTGAATAACAATTTTACTGAAGGCCAGTGGAGTACAGGCCCCAAAAATTAGGCATTCATCTGACAGAAAAGAACAAGTGATTATATGGCTGGAGGTACATTAGGCAGTCACTGGAAAACAATTTTACTGTAGGCCAGTACAGGCCCCAAAAATTAGGCATTCACCTGACAGAAAAGAACAAGTAATTATGTGGCAGGAGGTACATTAAGTGGTCACTGGATAACAATTTTACTGTAGGCCAGTACAGGCCCCAAAAATTTGTCATTCATCTGACAGAAAAGAACAAGATATAATGTGGCTGGAGGTATATTAGATGGTCACTGGATAACAATTTCACTGTAGGCCAGTATAGGCCCCAAAAATTTGGCATTTACCTGAAAGAAAATATAAAGTAAATATGTGGCTGGAGGTGCATTAGGCGGTCAATGAATAACAATTTTACTGTAGGCCATTATAGGCCCGAAAAATTAGGCATTTACCTGACAGAAAAGAACAAGTGATTATGTGGCAGAAGGTACATTAGGCGGTCACTGGATAACAATTTTACTGTAGGCCAGTATAGGCCCCAAAAATTAGGCATTCACCTAACAGAAAAGAACAAGTAATTATGTGGCTGGAGGTATATTAGACGGT
The DNA here is from genome assembly GCF_905171765.1 of Bufo bufo. Taxonomy (NCBI): domain Eukaryota; kingdom Metazoa; phylum Chordata; class Amphibia; order Anura; family Bufonidae; genus Bufo; species Bufo bufo. The sequence goes on along the minus strand of NC_053390.1, from coordinate 344,922,794 downwards.
CACTGGATAACAATTTTATTGTAGGCCATTATAGGCCCCAAAAATTTGGCATTTACCTGACAGAAAAGAACAAGGGATTATGTGGCAGAAGGTACATTAGGCGGTCACTGGATAACAATTTTACTGTAGGCCAGTATAGGCCCCAAAACTTAGGCATTCAACTGACAGAAAAGATCAAGTGATTATATGGCTACAGGTGCATTAGGCGGTCACTGAATAACAATTTTACTGTAGGACAGTGGAGTACAGGCCCCAAAAATTAGGTATTAACCTGACAGGAAAAAAACAAGTGATTATGTGGCTGAAAGTACATTAGGCGGTCACTGGATAACAATTTTACTGTAGGCCAGTATAGGCATCAAAAAGTAGGCATTCACCTGACAGAAAAGATCAAGTAATTATATGGCTGGAGGTGCATTAGGCGGTCACTGGATAAAAACCTTACTGTAGGACAGTGGAGTACAGGCCCCAAAAATTAGGCATTAACCTGATAGAAAAGAACAAGTGATTATGTGGCTGGAAGTATATTAGACTGTCACTGGATAACAATTTTACTGTAGGCCAGCATAGGCCCCAAAAAGTAGGCATTCAACTGACAGAAAAGATCAAGTGATTATGACTGGAAGTATATGAGACAGTCACTGGATAACAATTTTAGTGTAGGCCAGCACAGGCCCAAATATTTGGCATTCACCTGACAGAAAATATAAAGTAAATATGTGGCTGGAGGTGCATTAGTCGGTCACTGAATAACAATTTTACTGTAGGCCATTATAGGCCCCAAAAATTTGATATTCACCATACAGAAAAGAACAAGTGATTATGTGGCAGATGTACATTAGGCGGTCACTCGATAACCATTTTACTGTAGGCCAGTACAGGCCCAAAAATTAGGCATTCACATTACAGAAAAGAACAAGTGATTATGTGGCAGAAGGTACATTAGGCAGTCACTGGTTAAAAATTTTACTGTAGGCCAGTATAGGCCCCAAAAAGTAGGCATTAACCTGACAGAAAAGAACAAGTGATTATGTGGCTGGAGGTACATTAGGCGGTCAATGGATAACAATTTTACTGTAGGCCAGTAAAGTACAGGCCCCCAAAAATAGGCATTCACATTACAGAAAATAACAAGTGATTATGTGGAAGAAGGTACATTAGACGGTCACTGGTTAACAATTTTACTGTAGGCCAGTATAGGCCCCAAAAAGTAGGCATTCACCTGACAGAAAAGATCAAGTGATTGTGTGGCAGGAGGTACATTAGGCGGTCACTGAATAACAATTTTACTGTAGATAATTGGATTAGAGGCCCCAAAAATTAGGCATTCACCTGACAGCAAAGAACAAGTAATTATGTGGCTGGAAGTATATTAGACAGTCACTGGATAACAATTTTAGTGTAGGCCAGCACAGGCCCAAATATTTGGCATTCACCTGACAGAAAATATAAAAGTAAATATGTGGCTGGAGGTGCATTAGTGGGTCACTGAATAACAATTTTACTGTAGGCCATTATAGGCCCCCAAAATTAGATATTTACCATACAGAAAAGAACAAGTGATTATGTGGCAGGAGGTACATTAGGCGGTCACTCGATAACCATTTTACTGTAGGCCAGTACAGGCCCCAAAAATTAGGCATTCACATTACAGAAAATAACAAGTGATTATTTGGCAGAAGGTACATTAGGCAGTCAATGGATAACAATTTTACTGTAGGCCACTATAGGCCCCAAAAAGTAGGCATTCACCTGAAAGAAAAGATCAAGTGATTATGTGGCTGGAGGTACATTAGGCAGTCACTGGTTAACAATTTTACTGTAGGCCACTATAGGCCCCAAAAAGTAGGCATTCACCTGACAGAAAAGATCAAGTGATTATGTTGCTGGGGTACTGTAGACCAGTATAGGCCCCAAAAAGTAGGCATTCACCTGACAGAAAAGATCAAGTGATTATGTAGCTGAGGTACTGTAGACCAGTATAGGCCCCAAAAAGTAGGCATTCACCTGACAGAAAAGATCAAGTGATTATGTGGCTGGAGGTACATTAGGCAGTCACTGGTTAACAATTTTAGTGTAGGCCAGTATAGGCCCCAAAAATTTGGCATTAACCTGACAGAAAAGAACAAGTGATTATGTGGCTGGAGGTACATTAGGCAGTCAATGGATAACAATTTTACTGTAGGCCAGTATAGGCCTCAAAAAGTAGGCATTCACCTGACAGAAAAGATCAAGTAATTATGTGACTGGAAGTGCATTAGGCAGTAACTGAATAACAACTTTACTGTAGGACAGTGGAGTAAAGGCCCCAAAAAGTAGGCATTCACCAGACAGAAAAGAACAAGTGATTATGTGGCTGGAGGTACATTAGGCGGTTCCTGGATAACAATTTTACTGTAGACCAGTATAGGCCCCAAAAAGTAGGCATTCACCTGACAGAAAAGATCAAGTGATTATGTAGCTGGGGGTGCATTAGGCGGTCACTGAATAACAATTTTAATGTAGGACAGTGGAATACAGGCCCCAAAAATTATGCAATCACCAGACAGAAAAGAACAAGTGATTATGTGGCAGTTGGCACATTTGGTGGTCACTGGATAACTATTTTATTGTAGGCCAGTACAGGCCCCAAAAATTAGGCATTCACCTGATAGGAAAGAACAACTGATTATGCAGCAGGAGGTACATTAGCTGGTCACTAAATAACAATTTTACTGTAGAACAGTGGAGTAAAGGCCCCAAAAATTAGGCATTCACCAGACAGAAAAGAACAAGTGATTGTGTTGCTAGAGGTACATTAGGCGGTCACTGTATAATTTCTTTTACTTTAGGCTAGTATAGGCCCCAAAAAATTGGGCATTTACCTGACCGAAAAGAACAAGTGATTATGTGGTTGGAGTTTAGGCGATCACTAAATAATAATTTTACTGTAGGCCAGTGAAGTATAGGCCCCAAAAATTTGGCATTCACATGACAGAAAAGAACAACTGATTATGTGGCTGGAGGTACATTAGGTGGTCACTGAATAACAATTTTACTATAGTCCAGTGGAGCATAGGCCCTAAAAATCAGGCATTTTCCTGACAGAAAAGAACAAGTGATTGTGTGGCTGGAGGTATATTAGATGTTCATTGGATAACAATTTTACTGTAGGCCAGTAGAGTTGAGCGGACACCTGGAAGTTCGGGTTGTTCGGGACCCGAACTTGACCCGAACTTGACCCCGAACCCGAACACCATTGAAGTTAATTAGGCGGTCACTGGTTAACAATTTTACTGTAGGCCAGTATAGGCACCAAAAAGTAGGCATTCACCTGACTGAAAAGATCAAGTGATTGTGTGGCTAAAGGTGCATTAGGCGGTCACTGAATAACAATTTTACTATAGGATAGTGGAGTACAGGCCCCAATAATTAGGCATGAACTTGACAGAAAAGAACAAGTAATTATGTGGCTGGAGGTACATTAGGCGGTTCCTGGATAACAATTTTACTGTAGGCCAGTATAGGCATCAAAAAGTAGGCATTCACCTTACAGAAAAGATCAAGTAATTATGTGGCTGGAGGTTCATTAGGCGGTCACTGGATAAAAACTTTACTGTAGGACATTGGAGTACAGGCCCCAAAAATTAGGCATTGACCTGATAGAAAAGAACAAGTGATTATGTGGCTGGAGGTACATTAGGCGGTCACTGGATAACAATTTTACTGTAGGCCAGTATAGGCCCCAAAAAGTAGGCATTCAACTGACAGAAAAGATCAAGCGATTATGTGGCAGGAGGTAAATTAGGCGGTCACTGAATAACAATTTTACTGTAGATAATTGGATTAGAGGCACCAAAAATTAGGCATTCACCTGACAGAAAAGAACAAGTAATTATGTGGCTGGAAGTATATTAGACAGTCACTGGATAACAATTTTAGTGTAGGCCAGCCCAGAACCAAATATTTGGCATTCACCTGACAGAAAATATAAAGTAATTATGTGGCTGGAGGTGCATTAGTCGGTCACTGAATAACAATTTTACTGTAGGCCAGTATAGGCCCCAAAAATTTGATATTCACCATACAGAAAAGAACAAGTGATTATGTGGCAGGAGGTACATTAGGCGGTCACTCGATAACTATTTTACTGTAGGCCAGTACAGGCCCCAAAAATTAGGCATTCACATTACAGAAAAGAACAAGTGATTATGTGGCAGAAGGTACATTAGGCAGTCACTGGTTAACAGTTTTACTGTAGGCCAGTATAGGCCCCAAAAAGTAGGTATTCACCTGACAGAAAAGATCAAGTGATTATGTGGCTGGGGTGCATTTGGTGGAGCCTAGGCCCTAAAAATCAGGCATTTTTCTGACAGAAAAGAACAAGTGATTATGTGGCTGGAGGTATATTAGACGTTCATTGGATAACAATTTTACTGTAGGCCAGTAGAGTTGAGCGGATACCTGGAAGTTCGGGTTATACGGGTTCGCTAAAATGTTTGAGTTCGGGACCCGAACTTGACCCGAACCTAACCCCGAACCCCATTGAAGTTAATTTGGACTCGAACTTTGGAGCACTAAAATGGCTCTAAAAAAGTCATGGAAAGTGCTAGAGCGCTTCAAAAGTCAGCAACATGTGGTTAAGAATATGGCAAGTGCTCTGCAAACAAATGTGGATAGGGAAATGACTTAAAATAACATAATATACATAAAAATAAAAAATAATAATCTTGATCTAAGAGGAGGAGGTCCATATGGAGTAGGAGGTTGAGGGTTGAGGAGGCGGTGGTATAGGTGGTAGTGGCGGTGGAGGAGGAGAAGGTAGGCAACACTGTTTTTTTGTTTTGTTTTTTATTTTTATTTTTTCTTGTTTAAATTTGGATAGACCCCAAAACATTGGGAAATATTAAAAATAAAACAATGAGAAAGTGCGCTGGAGTATAACATTGGCTGGGAGAGGCCGGTATACATGTCTATTGTGCACAAGGTACAGACAAGTCCTGTGGGATCCATGCCTGGTTCATTTTAATGAACGTGAGCTTATCCACATTGGCTGTTGATAGGCGGCTGCGTTTGTATGTAATAACGCCCTCCTGCCGTGCTAAACACACATTAGACAATACACTGGCTGCAGGGCAGGCCAGCATCTCCAAGGCGTAAAGGGGAAGCTCAGGCCATGTGCCCAATTTAGAGACCCAGAATTGTAAGGGGGAAGACCCATCAGTCAGTACGTGTAGGCGTGTGCACACATACTGCTCCACCATGTTGATGAAATGCTGCCTCCTGCTAAGACGTTCCATATCAGCTGTTGGTGCTGGTTGTTGTGGCGTGCTGACAAAGCTGTTCCACATTTCGGCCATGCTAACCCTGCCTTCTAAGGTGCTGGCGGTGCCCCAGCTGCGTTGGCGACCTCCTCCTCTGCCTTCGCCTTGTGCTTCCACTGTGCCCCCGCTGTCAGGTGGGAATTCCATCAGCAGCGCGTCTACCATCGTGCGTTTGTACTCACGCATCTTCTGATCATGCTCCAGTGACATAATTAAGGACGGTATGTCGTCCTAGTAATGGGGATCCAGCAGAGTGGCCACCCAGTAATTAGCACAAGTTAGAATGTGGCCAACTCGGCGGTCGTTGCGGAGACACTGCAGCATGTAATCGCTCATGTGTGCCATGCTGCCCAGAGGCAACGAAAAGCTGTCCTCTGTGGGAGGTGTATCGTCTGTGTCCTCTGTATCCCCCCAGCCATGCACCAGTGATGCCCATGAGCTGGTTTAGGTGCCATCCTGCTGTGAACACGGTTCCTCCTCCTCCATCTTCTCCTCCTCATCCTCCACCTCGTCATCCTCCAGAACTGTGCCCTGGCTGGACAATTGTGTACCTGGCGCATGTTGGTGCAGGAACGTACCCTCAGAGCCACTTGTGAATGACTGGCCTGAAACCCTTGTATATAATCCCTCTTCCTCCTCCTCCTGTGCCACATCCTCTTGCATCATCGCCCGAAGCGTTTTTTCAAGGAGGCATAGAAGTGGGATAGTAACGCTGAGAACGGCGTAATTGGCACTGACCATGTTGGTGGAGTACTCGAAACAGCGCAACAAGGCACACGTCTCGCATGGAGGCCCAGTCATTAGTGGTGAAGTGGTGCTGTTCCGCAGAGCGACTCACCAGTGCGTGCTGCAGCTGAAACTCCACTATCGCCTGGTGCTGCTCTCACAGTCTGGCCAGCATGTGCAAGGTGTAGTTCCACCTTGTGGGCACGTCGCATATGAGGCGGTGAGCGGGAAGGCCAAAGTTATGCTGCAGCGCTGACAGGCGATCGGCAGCAGGGTGAGAACGCCGAAAGCGCGCACAGATGGCCCGCACTTTCTTCAGCAGCTCTGTCATATTGGGTTAATTTTTCAGGAATTTATGCACCACCAAATTCAGCACATGTGCCAGGCAAGGAATGTGAGTCAAACCGGCTAGGCCCAGAGCTGCTTCGAGATTTTGCCCATTATCGCACACCACCAGGCCGGGCTTGAGGCTCACTGGCACCAACCACTCATCAGACTGTTGCTCCATGCTGGTCCACAGCTCCTGCACAATGTGGGGTTTGTCTCCCAAACAGATAAGTTTCATAACTGCCTGCTGTCATTTACCCCTTTCTGTGCTGAAGTTGGTGGTGAAGGTGTTACGCTGACCGGATGAGGAGGCGGTAGATGATGAGGAAGTGGAGTAGGAGGAGGAAGCAACAGGAGGCAAAGAGAAACGCCCTTCAATCCTCTGTGGTGGAAGGACATGCGCCAAACTGCTATCCGCCTCAGGCCCAGCCGCCACTGCATTTACCCAGTGTGCTGTTAGCGAGATATAACGACCCTGACCGTGCTTACTGGTCCACCTATCCGTAGTTAGGCGGACCTTGCCACAGATGGTGTTGCGCAGTGCACACCTGATTTTTTTCCCCCAATTCGTTGTTCAGGGAAGGGATGGCTGGCCTGGAAAAGTTGTGGTGGCTGGGCACAACGTACTGTGGGACAGCCACCGCCATCAGATTCTTAAAACTGTCAGTTTCTACCAGATGGAATGACAGCATTTTAAAGGCTAGGAATTTGGAAATGCTGGCATTCAGGGCCTGGGATCGCAGGTGGGTAGGGGGGGTACTTCCATTTTTGCTCCAGTGTTTGGGAGATAGACAGCTGAACTCTTCCATGGGACATTGTGGAGATGCTTGGTGACCATGGTGGTGGCGTTGCTGGCACATCCTCTGTTTGCGGGGTGGCAGGTTCCACTGTCACTCCAGAGAGGGATGAAGAGGCCGAGACTGCAGTAGAAGAGGAAGCAGGAGGAGCCAGAGACCTTTCTTGGTTTTTCAGGTGTCTACTCCACTGCAGCTGATGTTTTGCACATAGATGCCTGGTCATGCAGGTTATGCTCAGGTTTAGAACATTTATGCCTCGCTTCAGGCTCTGATTGCACAGCGTGTCTTGTCGTCAGCACATTGTCTGAAGAACTGCCACTCCAGGGAACTCCTTGGAGCTGGCTTTGGTGTGCTTGGTCCCTTGGTGCGGTGGGCAGTAGCAGGCGTACTGTCTAGGGGACGGCCGCTCCGCTTTTGCACCCTGCTCCCTCTTTTGCTGTGCTGGTGGCTCTGTGCGACCACTGCCTCTTCCTCTGAACTACACAGGTTACTCGCTTGACCTTGATTCCATGTGGGGTCGAGGACCTCATCGTCCTCCACATCATCTTCCAACCAGTCTTCACCCCTGTCCTCCTTTGTCGGTCTGCACACTGCAGAAAACCAAAGCAGTTGGCACCTGTGTTTTGTCATAATCAGAGACGTGCTGCGGTGGTCCTCCCATGTACTCATCCTGAAACATAAGTGGCTGGGCATCGGTGCACTCAATCTCTTCCACTTCTGGGGAAGGGGTATGTGGATGTCCCTGGGAAACCCTACTAGCAGAGTCATCAAAAAGCAGAAGAGACTGCTGCATGACTTGGGCTTAGACTGCTTGGCTGATTTGCAAGGGGGTGAGGTGAAAGACTGATGGCCATGAGCTGCAGGTGCCAACTCTGATCTTTCAGCAAGGGACTGGGTGGGAAATAGTGTGAAGGAACTGGAGACACTATCAGCCACCCTATCTACTATAGCCTGTACTTGTTCTGGCCTCACCATTCGTAGAGCCGTATTCAGCCCTACCAAATAACGCTGAAGGTTCTGTCGCCTACTTGCACCTGAGGAAGGTGTTTCACTTGGGCATGTAGCTGGCACAAATCGACCACGTCCTCTCCCTGCAACAGGAGCTCCACCAACACCAGCAGCACCACGACCAGGGCCACGTCCTTTGCTTTACGCTCTCCTATTTTTTTGCGGTTACCCACTAAAGTAACAGGCGTTTTTACTTAATTCAAGTTCCTTGTGAACAATGCAGAGCAATGAACAATGAAACAGACGAATTTTCTAAATTTAGGTCCCTGTCACCTAGGTAGAGCAGTGTTTTTTGACAGGAAAAATGGGTTAATGTCATCAAACAATGGAGCAGAAACATTTTTTAAACTTATTGCGCTGTCTGCTATGCAGTGCAGTTAGCAAACGTACTTCATTGCCAAAAAAATGTTTTTTTCTCACACACAATGAAACAGATGGATTTAACTGTAGTTCTTTAACTACCAGAAATGCATCACAGGGCAAAAAGGTACTTTATTGCCCCCCAAAAAGTTATTTTTTTTAACCCTAAATGAAACAGATGGTAAAAACCCTGAAGCACAGGAGTTTTTACCATAAAAAATGGTGTATATGTCACCCCTACAATGGAACAGATGGATTTGCTGAATTTATGTGCCTGCCTGTCACATGTGCAGGCCTCAGAGGTACTTTACACCCAAAAAATGGGAATTTGAAGCCTAAAAATGTAACAGCGGTATTTATTGGTTTAATTCGACTGACAGGAAAGCAGTGTAGGCTGCAAATGTACTTTATAGCAACAAAAAATAGAATTTGTCACCAAAAAATTTAACTGCAGTATTTGGCGGTTTTATTGGACTGTCAGAAATGCAGCACAGGGGGAAAGTTGTCTCTCACAGCAGCTCCGTCTGGATAGATATAATCTAACATAATCCGCCCTTATATAAAGCCCTAGAATCATATCTGCAAGCCTAATGGTTGCTGATTTACATTTGCCCCATTTTTATTTCTCTTTGGGGCCTAAAGCAGGCTCGATATCGGAGTTCTGAGCGAGGCCTAGCTGAGGAGGAACAGGCGGCCTGGATTTGAAGAAAACGGAGGCCTCCCTCCAGACCCACCGCCGTTACACGTTCGGAGCAAGCATCCATTAGCTGCGGTACAATACCTGCCTAATCGAGTGTCCTCCCGCGGCCGAGGGTGCACACAGTTCCGGTGTTCCGAGGGTGGCATGGTGAGGTGAGAACCGGAGGCCCGACTGGAGCGGTGCGAGGCTGCTTGTCATCCGCTCACGCTGTGAAGAATCGACACAGCAAGACATCGATACATCAAGTTCGGGCGCAAGGTAAAGCTACAAGCTGCATCATACCTCAGCAGAACCAGCTTCAAGTAAATAAGGTACCTCTTCACCTCCGGTATTCTCCGGTCACACATAGAGCTGCAGGGGTCCCATACTGGCGTCTCACCTCACAGGCTCCAACAAATCGTTTCGCACCAGCGGCAGTCAGCGATCCTCTCTGCCCTTACCTGGCCCTGTGGGTAAAGAAGCAAACCCGGTCCTGTTATACCCCCGGCTCGGGCGCCGTCCTAGAGTCTGCATCAGGCCTAATCAAATGCTGAAACAGCCAGTGGTGTAATCCTTGTTAAGGGTGCTGGAGGGGCTGTCTAACTGGACTTGCAAGCAATCGTTCCCAGCCTGCCCAGCCCAGCATCTAAACCGCAATAGCCCCATAAAGGTCCCAATCTCTGCCCAGTGCCTCTCCCACACACTGGCCCTTCAGGAATAAACTTAGAGGGTTGGAGACCACTCAAAGCTTGTCTCGACTAAATATCCAGATTTAAAGAGACAGTGTCGCATTTATTCTGCTACACCAAATTGCCAGAAATGGTCTAAATAAATTTATATTCTGTCCTAAACATTAAGAATTGGTGAAAATACAACAGAGTGGGATGAAATAGGCTCAATGTCCTAACCTGTATCACCCTAACAGCGTGGCATAACAGCCTGGTTTAACCAAAATGGTAAAAATTAGTGGTTCTAAAGCTGGGGAATCAGCCAGTCAGCAGAAATCGAACCCAACTAGTGGGGAAATGGACAAATTTATAAAAAAAAGCAGCAGCCACGGTTGCAGCCAGAGAACACAAAATGGCGCCTGATACCCCAAAAGCCACAGGCCGTAAACATGCGGAATCCTCTGCACATGAATGGGAAAGTGGGGATGATACAGACAACATGCCCATCTCCAGATCTTTCCTGAGAGAAGCCTTGGCGTCCTCGCTCTCCTCTGCACTAGAACCCATCAGCTCTGACCTAACGACCATCAAGCTTGACGTTAAGCAGATAGGGAGAAGAGTAGAGATTTTATAAGAAAATCAAGCGAGCGTTATTCAACATCAACAGGCGGTCACAAACAGTGTCTCCTTAATCCAGAAAAACATCAATAGTTTATTTAGCGCAATTGAAGACCAGGAGAACAGAGGAAGACGAAACAACCTACGCTTTCGTGGCATCCCTGAATCCGTTGCCGCAGGGGACCTTCCCTACACAGTGGTTCAAATTTGCCTTACGCTCCTTGGTCCTGACACCACCCACGAAGTTACCCTGGAAAGGGCCCACAGAGCTCTGAAACCTAAACCTGCACCGTCAGAACCTCCCAGGGATGTGATATGCAAGTTTCTGGCGTTCCCTGTGAAGGAAGCGATCATGTATAAAGCAAGGTCTGGGGGTCCCATACAATGGGAAGGGAAAGACATTCTTATTTTTCAAAATCTAGCCCAGTCCACCTTGAGGAAACGGAGAGCACTTAAACCTCTCACAGACTGGCTTAGATCCAAGAAGATTCTATATCGCTGGTCCTTTCCCTTCGGAATATCCTTTATGTTTGATGGTCGCAGACTGTCCGTCACCTCACATCAAGATTTAGAACCAATATATGATCTTCTGGGATGTGGCCCTCTAAATATCCAAAATTGGGACCCTGTCCAAGACCTTCTAGAACTTCCAGAATTACCCAAGCTAGAGCCCTGGGAAAAATTGCGTACACCTAAGTCCCAAAGGCATAGGAGAAACGCTCAAGGTCCTTCTCCCAGACGTCTACATGTGGACGATTAAAATCTTGCTCATCACCACCAAGAATATGCTTTTTGCTCTTACCTTCTATACCTATCCCTCTACCTCTTCTTCCTCTCATGTCACTCCGCCTCTCTAAGGATATAATGCTCTATATAGATATACTCCTACTGCTTTTGAGAAGGTTATTAACCTCTACTTAGGGTGTTCTAACTGACACTAAACCCTTCTCCCCTTACCCCCCTACTTACTCCTTCTACCCAATTCACTTGGGCTCCACTCCTACTAAATACTAATACCTAAGTTGCTATAAAAGTTACTGTGTTATACCAACCAGCAATGGCCCGTTCACTAACCTGGGCATATTGCTCGTTGTATATTCATGTTATTGTTAGTTCTAAGGGAAACTGTAATGTAAGTCAGATTCTGAGTAATGAGAAAATTATAGGTCATATGGATAGGATTGTAGCTCCCCTGATGGCTGGAGACTTGGAACCCATTGGCTTCCAAACACAAGTAGCAAGTCTGAAATCCCCCTTCATACTCATACCATGACAGATCTTCAAATTTCCTCATATAATGTCAAAGGCTTCAAAACGCCCTCCAAAAGATCTCAAATTCTATCTTTATTAAAAAAGGAGAAATGCTCGGTTGTTTTTCTTCAAGAAACACACTACAAAATCGACCATTACCCTAACCTCTCATTTTCTAGTTTTCCAGTGTGGTACCACAGCGGGTCCGACTCTTCAGCCTCCAGGGGAGTAAGCATAGGATTCAAGAAAGGCTGTCCATTCCAATACACCTCTCATATACAGTACAAGATCTTGATGGCCGGTATATAATGGTAAAAGGTACCTTTGCAAATCAAATATACACTTTCATCAACATCTATGCCCCTAATACTCAACAACATAAATGGTTTTTCTCCTTAACCCCACTGGTGGAAAAATTTAAAGAAGGCATTGTTGTCATGGGCGGAGATTTCAACATAGCATTAGATCCCACTTTAGATTCTTCATCACAAAAATCCTCCCTTTCCCAGACAAATCTCAGACGTTTCCTTAAAAGACTCCACTCTCTCCAATTGGTGGATGTGTGGAGAATTTTAAACCCTTTAAATAGAGACTACACTTTTTACTCCAATATGCATCACTCCTACCATAGATTGGATTATCTATTCGTCTCAAAAGAACACCTCCAGTTTTGTACCAATGCTAAGATTGGATCCATACACCTCTCAGACCACTCCCCTATCTATCTATCGATCTCCACTCCACAAAATATGCCCAAAACATTCAAATGGAGGTTAAACGAACAACTAATTATTTTCCCAGATTTTAAAAAACAAATACAGAGCTCCCTGGAGGAGTATTTTCTCCTAAACGCCATTCCCGAGACATCCCCCCAAATTGTGTGGGATGCACACAAAGCCTAAATAAAAGGAGAATTTATTAAGCTAGGATCCCTACTTAAAAAAAAGAGATTAGGGAGAACAGAACAGCTTCTCTCCGAAATCCAGAAGCTAGAGGAGACTCATAAAAAATCCCTTCTAGCCTCAGATCTAACCCAACTTAATGATCTTAGATCCTTAATGCAAACTCAGCCAAACTTTATTTACACTCCCAATTTAAGTACTTTGCTCATGGCAACAAAGCTTCAAAACTAATGATGAACCTTATAAAAAAGAGAAAAGTTCAAAGCCACATCAGTAAGATTAATAGGAGGGATGGGGGGGTGGCTATTACCTCCAAAGACATTGCCCTACAGTTCCAAGAGTATTATCAAACTTTATATAACATCCCACAGAGTAAGCCAAATGACCAAGACTTATCTAGTTCGGATACTATTGACTCCTTCCTCGATGCCATCACCCTTCCCAAATTGACTGAAAAGCAAAAATCAACCCTTACCGCCCCTTTTAGCACTGAAGAACTCAATAGAACTATAAAAAATATCCCAAACGGCAAAGCACCTGGTCCAGATGGTCTCCCGGCCCTTTATTATCGCTCCTTCAGCAACACCCTCATCCCACACTTACTTCAGGTATGTAATAGCTCCCTCCTAGGATTACCCCTATCAGCAGACATGACTAAAGCTCATATTACCATTCCTCCCAAAGAGGGAAAAGACCCGTCCCAATGCTCTAGCTATCGCCCCATACTCCTTGCTAAAATGTTAGCTAACCGTCTTGCCCCATTCCTACCAGACCTGGTTCATAGAGATCAGACAGGCTTTGTAAGAGGCCGGGAAGGAAAAGACAACACTGCAAGAATTCTCAATGCTATCTATTATGCAAAAAAGAAAGGCATTCCCCTGACTTTGCTGAGCACTGATGTGGAGAAAGCATTCAATAGGGTCAATTGGAATTTCATGCGCTGTGCAATGTCCAAATTTGGTGTTCCAACACCATTTATAGATGCCACATTCGCTATGTATTCTAATGCCTCCGCATCAGTGCTGGTGAATGATACCATTTCTCTTCCGTTCAAAATTGAAAATGGCACGAGGCAGAGTTGTCCCCTGTCCCCCCTTTTATTTGTATTAACAATGGAACCACTCCTACAAACTATCAGACAAGACCCAAAAATAGCGGGGTTAAAACTGGGTAAGCAAGAACATAAAACCGCAGCTTTCGCGGATGATCTTCTAATCATTACCACGAATCCTCAAATTTCCTTGAAGGCCATCCATAACTTACTAGAAAGACTCAGCCCCCTATCCAACTTCAAAATCAACATGAGCAAATCTCAAGCCATAGGCATTGGCATCCCCACACCCATGATTAACTTCCTAAAAGCTAATTCTCCCTTTAGCTGGGACAACCCTTCCATCTCTTACCTGGGAATAAAAATAAGTTCCGACCCTAATAACCTTTTCAATCTTAATTATACCCCATTACTTCAGTCTATTTCTGATCAGTTACACCATTTAGACTTCCAGACTCTGTCATGGTTTGGTAGGAAGAACTTAATTACTTCCTTGATCATCCCAAGACTTAATTACCTACAACAAGTACTTCCGATTCCGGTTAAGAAAAAACATTTCAGGACATTGATGTCAGAGATCCGCAAATTTATATGGAAACCAAAAAGCCCGAGATTGGCGATAACTACTCTGCAAAAGCCTAGAGATCAAGGTGGCATAGGCCTTCCCTAACCCCCAAATCTACAACAAGGCTATTCACCTGACCAGAATCCTCGATTGGTTTCGGGAACCACTCCATAAATCATGGGTGGACATGGAGTCATCCATAGCCCAACTCTCCTTCAGGTCACTTCTAACAGGTGACAAGGGATCAGTAATTTCTCTCTCTAGCACGAACCAGATTATAAAATCCTCGCTCTCAGTATGGAAGTGGTTTCAAGAATCCAATTGGGGGTTTCCTCTACCCTCCCCCTTAATTCAAGTAAGAGACATACTAGACTTAGCCCCCCTAGAACTGAAACAGTGTCTCCCCAACTCACTTAAATCATCCCAAATCCCCATTATTTCATTTTTTGATGTGGAGGGTAAATTAATAAGCAAAAAAGAAATAGCTGTTCTACTTTCAGCCTCAGACTCTCTCCCCTCCCCAATATCCTTCCTTCACAACTACATCTCTAAGCACATCCCACTCCAGACACTTCTTAGGCCAATTACTTGGTTTGAAGGATGGATAAGTAGCCAAAATGCAATAAGTAAACTGATCTCTCAAATATATAAAAAACTAAACTCCCATATTAACATGCCAAAACCAGCTTTTGTGGGATTATGGGAAAGAGATTTGAAAATTTATTTTTCACCGCTAGAATTAACTAAACTATTTATTTCCCCTCATAAATCGTCAAGGTGTGTCCTGATCCTGGAAAATAGTTACAAAATTCTAACAAGGTGGTACAAGACCCCTGACATTACATTCAAATATAACAGCTCGGGTTCAGATGAATGCTGGAGATGCAGGGAATCAAAGAGAAATTTTGTCCATATATGGTGGACTTGTCCCTCTGTATCTAGCTGGTGGAAAGACATATTTGATAGGAGTAATATAATATGTAAAACCTCAATACCGCCAAACCCTCAATTTGCCTTATTGAGTCTTCCGCCTCCAGACCTCATCCCTAAGATCCCCCCTTTATTCCACATCCTTCTCATGGCCGCTCACCTCCTTTTGCCCCGTTTTTGGCTTTCGACAGAACTTCCGTCCCCACAAATGTGGAGGGATAAGATTGATAGCATATACAGATTTGAAGAATTGGCGGCGGCTGAAGAACGCAATATACAGAAGTTCAGTGTTAGATGGGATAGATGGGTGAAATACAATCACTCCAACCACACGCAATCCTCTGTTAACAAATAAACGACTCCTACGTTTGGGTATACACACAATTTCCCTCCGGTCAGTGAAGAGAGGGGGTATAACAGCCTAATTTTTGGCCTTTCCCACTAATTCCATTACTTAGTAAGAAATAATAAGAAATTACAAATATGCTCTCATTCCAGACTCATTAGTAGTGTTGGTTTTCAACTGCACTTATTTAATCCTGCTTATGTCCTCATTGCAGTTTCACTGTGTTGTTACTGTTTACATCTATTGTTTACGTCTATTGTATTTCTTGTACAACCTATTATGGACTATGTAAGACTCCATTTTATTCCATAATTGTACAATTATGATTATTTTAAATAAAAAAATAAAAATAAAAAAAAAGAAATGCAGCACAGGGCAAAAAGATACTTTATTGCCCCCAAAAAGTTTTTTTTTAAACCCTAAATGAAACAGATGGATTTAACTGTGATTATATTTCACTCTCACAAATGAAGCACAGGGGTTTTTAACATAAAAAATGGTGGATATGTCACCCCTAAAATGGAACAAATGGATTTGCTTAATTTATATGCCTGCCTGTCACGTATGCAGTGCAGGCGTCATAGGTACTGTACTTTATAACAAAAAATGTAAATATGTCACGCCACAATCGAACAGATGGATTTAACTGATTATCTTTCACTCTCAGAAATACAGCACAGGGGTACTTACAGAAAAATGGGAATATGTCACTCCCTGGGTCCCTGAACTCACAGACGGCATTATTTTCCCTTCCCCTGGCAGATATGCAGTGCAGGTGCACTTTAAAAATGGGTATATGTCAGCCACTGAACTACATGAACAGGATTAAATCATTGTCCCTGGGACATATGCAGTGTTGGTGCACTGCTGTTGCCGACGTCCACCTAACTAATAGATGGATTAAAACTTTTTTTTCAGTATCACTGGGCTTAGGGCATGGTCCAAAAATGTTACATTGCACCCCTAAAACAAAAAAACACTGTAGATCGCTGACTTCACACCAAGTGCAGATATCAGAGTCTTTCCTAATCTCTCCCTCACAGCAGCAGCATCCTATCCCTACAACTACACTGCATGCAGAATTATTAGGCAAATTAGTATTTTGACCACATCATCCTCTTTATGCATGTTGTCTTACTCCAAGCTGTATAGGCTCGAAAGCCTACTACCAATTAAGCATATTAGGTGATGTGCATCTCTGTAATGAGAAGGGGTGTGGTCTAATGACATTAACACCCTATATCAGGTGTGCATAATTATTAGGCAACTTCCTTTCCTTTGGCAAAATGGGTCAAAAGAAGGACTTGACAGGCTCAGAAAAGTCAAAAATAGTGAGATATCTTGCAGAGGGATGCAGCACTCTTAAAATTGCAAAGCTTCTGAAGCGTGATCATCGAACAATCAAGCGTTTCATTCAAAATAGTCAACAGGGTCGCAAGAAGCGTGTGGAAAAACCAAGGCGCAAAATAACTGCCCATGAACTGAGAAAAGTCAAGCGTGCAGCTGCCAAGATGCCACTTGCCACCAGTTTGGCCATATTTCAGAGCTGCAACATCACTGGAGTGCCCAAAAGCACAAGGTGTGCAATACTCAGAGACATGGCCAAGGTAAGAAAGGCTGAAAGACGACCACCACTGAACAAGACACACAAGCTAAAACGTCAAGACTGGGCCAAGAAATATCTCAAGACTGATTTTTCTAAGGTTTTATGGACTGATGAAATGAGAGTGAGTCTTGATGGGCCAGATGGATGGGCCCGTGGCTGGATTGGTAAAGGGCAGAGAGCTCCAGTCCGACTCAGACGCCAGCAAGGTGGAGGTGGAGTACTGGTTTGGGCTGGTATCATCAAAGATGAGCTTGTGGGGCCTTTTCGGGTTGAGGATGGAGTCAAGCTCAACTCCCAGTCCTACTGCCAGTTTCTGGAAGACACCTTCTTCAAGCAGTGGTACAGGAAGAAGTCTGCATCCTTCAAGAAAAACATGATTTTCATGCAGGACAATGCTCCATCACACGCGTCCAAGTACTCCACAGCGTGGCTGGCAAGAAAGGGTATAAAAGAAGAAAATCTAATGACATGGCCTCCTTGTTCACCTGATCTGAACCCCATTGAGAACCTGTGGTCCATCATCAAATGTGAGATTTACAAGGAGGGAAAACAGTACACCTCTCTGAACAGTGTCTGGGAGGCTGTGGTTGCTGCTGCACGCAATGTTGATGGTGAACAGATCAAAACACTGAAAGAATCCATGGATGGCAGGCTTTTGAGTGTCCTTGCAAAGAAAGGTGGCTATATTGGTCACTGATTTGTTTTTGTTTTGTTTTTGAATGTCAGAAATGTATATTTGTGAATGTTGAGATGTTATATTGGTTTCACTGGTAAAAATAAATAATTGAAATGGGTATATATTTGTTTTTTGTTAAGTTGCCTAATAATTATGCACAGTAATAGTCACCTGCACACACAGATATCCCCCTAAAATAGCTAAAACTAAAAACAAACTAAAAACTACTTCCAAAAATATTCAGCTTTGATATTAATGAGTTTTTTGGGTTCATTGAGAACATGGTTGTTGTTCAATAATAAAATTAATCCTCAAAAATACAACTTGCCTAATAATTCTGCACTCCCTGTAGTAAGAGCAGAGTGACGTGCGGCGCTACTGACTCTAGCTTATATAGAGGCTGGGTCACATGCTGCACTTGGCTAATCACAGCCATGCCATTAGTAGGCATGGCTGTGATGGCTTCTAAGGGCACACTAGTTAAACGCTTGCTGATTGGCTGTCCTGCAGCCTATCAAAAAGCTCCATTAAATCACCGAACACTGAATGTTCGGGTTTGGGTCTGGGTACAAAAAACCCTAAAGTTCGGTACTAATCTGAACTTTACAGTTCGAGTTCGCTCAACCCGACTTAACATTTCCCATATTTCTACTTTATGTTGGCATCATTTTGGAAATGTCATTTTATTTTTTTGGGACGTTAGAAAATTTTCAAAACCCACTTTTTAAGGACCAGTTCAGTTCTGAAGTCTTACCTTCAGTTCTTACCTTTCAGATGCCATGGTCAAGTCACGCGCTTATGGTCCGGTAACAGTGTTCCCCGGCTGAGATCGGGGGACCTGCTACCTTGAACTAATTGACCAGGCTTCAGAGTCAATTTGATGTATATATCAATACAGGCCACTAGGTGGAAGCCTTGTATTGATATAGCAAATGAAGTCTTCAATGATGGCTCTTTAGCCATCACTGAATACTATGGGCAATCGAATGATTGCCAGTTATTGTCAAGCAAGGTGACTTAAAAAAAGTTTAAAAAAAAGTTAAAAAAAAGTCTACAAATATAAAAAAAAAAAATTCAAATCACCTCACTTTCCTTAAAATAGAAATACTTAACCAATAAACAGCATGGGCATCGCCGCATACAAAAATGCCCATACTATTAAACTATAACAATTTGCTATTTTTTGTCACTTCAACTACCCAATAATTTTTTAATAAAAAGTGATCAAAAAGTCGCACACACTTAAAATTGGAATCACTGAAAAGAACAGATCATCCCGCAAAAAAGGAGCCCTGACACAGCCCCGTATATGTAGCTACAAAAATGTTATAGGGGTCAGAATATGGTTATAAAAATTTTTAACGCATAGTGTACAGTGTAAAAAAATAAAAATAAAAACCTTTATCAGAATTGCATTTTTTCCCAATTCTACCTCATTTGGAATTTTTTTCCTACTCCCTACTACATGGTATGCAACCATAAATGGTGCCATTAGAAAGTACAACTTGTCCCGCAGAAATATAAGCCCTCATAAGGCTATTTGAATGAAAAAAAAAAAAAAGTTAGGACTATGATATGGAATAAAAAGAATATCATGGATTGAAAAGTCAACACGTCTGCTGGGATTACTCTTTGAACTGTGTCAATGATCTGTCATGGCTGCCCTTACACAGATCTCAGTGTGATGAGACTCTGCCCCACTGTCTCTGCAAAGACACGTATAATGGAAAATGTAGGATTCATTATGAAAACCTTATCTGAGGGGAAGACGGAATTAAGATGGCAGACAACCCACAAATTGCACATAAGACAGGTATACACAAGGCAAATACAATAGTCTCTATCTTTTTCTTTAATAATGGCCAATCCTGCACTATATAGGCAAATAGAAAAGATCACAGAGTGCTTCTTGAAAGCTAGTTTGTACAAGGTTTTGACCCCAAACATAAACTGTGAAAGTATATGCAAACATAAATTCTAACATTAGAGTATGTTTGTGATTGACTTCAGTTGCTTCAGTTGATGTGAGTCACTAACAATTTTACGTGGTCCATAATATGTTCCTTTTTGCTCAGGAGACCTTTGGCTTTTCAAAAACGAATGAAATATATTTAGTTAGATACCTTTCTATACACAAGTTAATGCATTGTATAACAATGAAAAACTTTACATAATGTATTGTTGGATTCAGATAAGTTAAACGTTTTATATTCTTATCCAAACTTTGTTCTCATCCCCTAAAATGAAAATATAAAAAAATAAGCGTTTTCGATTACAGATTTTTTTTCTCTTACTTTTGCTTCCAGGTAACAGATATTTTTTGCTTATTTAATAAAGCAGAAGTACAAACAAGATGAAATGTGTTGTACCCAAGGGTCTTTAAATCTATTTCATAAAATATATCAAAGATATTTAAATATGCTCTCGTTGCATACAGTGGCCCAGATTCCCTATTCAGCAGAATCTCAAAGTGCTGATACTATTATATGACACTGACTTCACAACATGCTTTTCTACATTTGCTTTTCTTTAAAAGGAAGCGGAACAGGTGTTCAAGTAAAACTCCACATGATCAGCACAACCTATTTGTTGTTGCATAAACAGTGGGGAAACATAGCAAAGGCTGACGTATGAGATGGCAAATAAACGTAGATGGATAGAGACATTGGCAGAGTAGTCAGTGAAATAAAACTCTACATACTTAACATGCTGTGCATTTTATGGCATGCTCTTCATAGTGTATATGAAACAGAAAACATTAGCTTTGTTTATTTCCATTACTTTTTTCCTCCTAGTACCTAGTATGGCTAATATTCTTCAATAATGTACAAGTTGTGTCAGTATTTACTGAAATATCTAGAAAATGCTTGCACGTGATGTGGATCTGACTAAAGAATCCCGTGATCCTCAGAATGAAGAGGTCACAGCACTAGCTTAGTGTTAAGGCTCCTTCTAATATACTTTAATAACATCAACATATACATTTCTGATAAAAACTTATGTTTGCCTCACATTGATTATCTATCTCCAGTCCATTGTATTTAATAGAGGCTGGTGTGGGATTCTCACAAAAATAAATACATAAATAAGTTTATGAATGATATTATGTTCTTGAATGTGGACCTACTGGATACATTTTTTTTAAATTAATCTAATTATAACAAGCATGGGATAGAACTAGATCATATTTAGTGGTTTCCCATCTACTCACTTACTGGTGTAAAAATGCGATGCTTATAGCTGGCTTACAACCTGAAGCACAATATAAAATGCACAAGATGGCGGAGCCAGGGAAATATACGGGGAGGAGAACAGTGTGAAATCGGATTCAATAATACAAAACAGTCTTAAGATACTTTCACCTTAATATCCTTTCACTTTTTTCATATTTTTTTGCGTGTTAAAAAAATATATCAAGTTTTTGCTCATCATTCTGCACTCAGTACCTCATAATGGAAAAGTAAATACAGAATGTTTGAAATCTTTGCCCATTTATAGAAAATTTGCATTGACATAAGTATTCAGAGTCAAATACTCAGTACTTAGTTGAAGCACATTTGGCAGCTACAGTATTACAACCTCCAGTCTTCTTGGGTATGATGCCACAAGGTTTGCACATCTGGATTTAGGGATTTATTGTCATTCTTCTCTGTACGTCCTTTCAAGCTCTGTCAGGTTGGATGAGAAGGGTCAGTGAATAGTCATTTTCAGGTCTCTCCAGAGATGTTTGATTGGGTTCAAGTCAGGGCTCTGGCTGGGCCACTCAAGGACATTCACACGGTTATCCCTAAGCTATAGTGTTGAGCGCGAATATTCAAATTGCTAATTTTAATCCCGAATATCGCCACTTTGAGAATTCACGAATATTTAGAATATAGTGCTATATATTCGTATTCACGAATAGTGTTGATCGGGAATATTCTAATAGCAAATTTTTATCGCAAATATATGCCATTGGCAATTTTCAAAAATAAGCAAATAATGACTGGAGATCTCGAATTTGCGAATTTATGGCGAATATTAGGCCAAAAATTTTCTAAATATCGCAAATTCAAATATTGCCTATGCCGCTCATCACTACTAAGCTACTGCTGCCACCACCACTCTTCACTGTAGGGATGGTATTGGGCAGGTGATCAGCAGTGCCTGGTTTCCTCCAGACATCACACTTAGAATTGAGGCCAGAAAGTTTGATCTTTGTTTAATCAGAATACAGAATTTATCTCAGTCTGAGCATCTTTTTGGTGCTTTAGGTGTTCCCTTCATTCTCTGGGTCAGTACAATTACAATTTCTTGCGTTTTAATATTGAAAATAAAAACTTTGGAAAAAATAGTTGTTTTTTTTTCATCAACATATTAAGACCCCATAACATTTTTATAGTTTTGTCTATGGATCTGTGTACAGGCTCTTTTATTTTGCTGGATGATCTGTAGTATTTATTAACACTATTTTGGATTGCGTATGACTTTTTGATCACTTTTTATAAAATTTTTGTTTTGGTATGTGAAGTGATGATAAAATGGAGAACTGTCCACTTTGATTTTTTTTTCCACTACGTCTTTCGCCATATGGGATAAATATTTTTTATATTTTAATAGTATGTCATTTTTGGACACAGGAATTCCTATGTTTTTGATTGTTTATTTATTTTTATTCTTGAGAAAGAAGGTGATTTGAACTTTTATATATATTTTTTCTACTTTTTCAAAAACTTTTTTTTCTACTTTTTAATGCTCCCAAAGGCCTTAACCCATTAGTTTCATTTTTTTTTTTTTCATTTTTGTTCCCTATCTTCTTTGAGCCATAACTTTTTTATTTTTATGCTCACATATCTATATTAGAGCTTACTTTTTGCAGGACAAGTTGTACTTTCTAATTCCACAATTTAATATGCCATTCAAAGTGGGAAGCGGTAAAAAATTTCCAAATGGGGTGGAATTGGAAAAAACGCAATTCCTCCACCATTTTACAGGTTTTGTCCCTAAGGGTGGGTTCACACTAGCGTTATGGATTCTGTTATGGATTTTTGTTATAACATGGTTATAACTGAAAATAACGGAATCCATAAGACGGAAGGACGGATCCGTTCTTCTGCCCATAGACTTGTATTATGACAGAATGCAAAACGGAAGCCTTTAAAAGGCATTCAGTTTGCTCTCCGTCCTAATAGAAGTCTATGGGAATCAAAAGGTACCTGTTAAAGACATTGGAGCCTCCAGCAAGCTCCAGCCTTTCACATCAAATAAATTACTTCCCCATTTGTCATGTGAGGAAACTATTCCAGATTAAGAAACGCAGCGCTTCTGGGTTTTGCACTCTCAGATACCATGGTCACATTTGAGCATGGGAATAAATGCCTGGGATCAACATTATCATTGTTTTCAGACATTAAGATTGGGTGTCTGCTGTAAGAAACAGCAGAAACCTGGTCAGCTATGGCACCAACTGCAGTTGTGAGTGGGCGCCATTTTTAAAGACCAGACTTTTATATATATGGTGGAGGTCCAGATAGGGTTAAATTAGGGGGTCTAGTCTGTGGTCTGGAATACTTTGAAGGTCTGGTTTGGCGTCTAAATAAAGTTTATGAGTGGCCTGAGGAAATGCTGCGGCGCAAAATGGCCGTCGCCACAAGTGTTTGCCGGCAGTGTGTGGTCCGCCCATAGTCTATCAAACTTTTATCCGTGGATAGAGTTGAGCGGACACCTGGATGTTCGGGTTCGACGAGTTTGGCCG
This sequence comes from Bufo bufo, assembly GCF_905171765.1. Taxonomy (NCBI): domain Eukaryota; kingdom Metazoa; phylum Chordata; class Amphibia; order Anura; family Bufonidae; genus Bufo; species Bufo bufo. The sequence goes on along the minus strand of NC_053390.1, from coordinate 344,899,247 downwards.
AACTTGAAAAAAAAGTTCGGGTTCGGGACCCGAACTTGACCTCGAACCCGAACCCCATTGAAGTCAATAGGGAACCAAACTTTTGGGCACTAAAATGGCTCTAAAAAATTCCTGGAAAGGGCTAGAGGGCTGCAAAAAGCATCAAAATGTGCTTAAGAGCATGACAACTGTTCTGCAAACAAATGTGGATAGGGAAATGACTTAAAATAACATAAAATACAGAAAAATAAAAAAACAATCTGGATCTAGGAGTAGGAGGTTGAGGGGGCGGTGGATGGGTGGATGTGGCGGTGTAGGTGGACGTGACGGTGTAGGTGGAAGCGGCGGTGAAGGAGGAATAGGTAGCCAACACTGATTTGTTTTATTTTTTTATTTTTAAATTGGGGTATCTCCCAAAATATTGGGACATATAACAAAATAAAACAAGAATAAGTGCACTTGAGTACAAGAATGGATGGTTGAGGCTGGTATAAATGTTTATTCTGCACAAGGTACGGACAAGTCCTGTGGGATCCATGCCTGGTTTATTTTAATAAACGTAAGCTTGTCCACATTGGCTGTGGCCTGTGATAATGCTCTCTGCCGTTGTCACTACCAGAGCTTTGGGACGTTCTCACAGCTCTGTTTCTCCACCCCTGTGATGATGTCACTACTAGAGTTTGGAGGAGTTCTCACTGCTCTGTTTCTCCGCCCCTGTGATAAAGTCTTTACCTTTTGTTTCCTTCCTCCCAGCTGTTCCTCCTGCAGTTTATTTCCCTGCCTTTAAATCACCCCTCCTCCTATTGTAGGGCGTGGATTATATTTCTCATTTCAGTTGTAGCTCTTGCTTGAGTATCTTCACTTGTAGCTATCAGTTCACTGGACCTGTGTTCTGCTGCAGCAAGCACTCCGGATATTGCCAGCTGTCCTTGGATTCCGTCTTCTCTGCGGCTGCAGCACCTTCAGCTAAGTGTGCAGACATTGTTGTGTACATGGTTATTTTCTGACTGGATCTGAGGTGGCCACGGTTCCCTCCATATACTGAGCAGGGCACCGGTGGCCGTGCCCCTTCCACTATTGTAGGGGTTACAGTGGTCATCAGTCTTAGGTACGTGGGCATGCCTCGTTCCGCCATTTGGATCCGGGCATGTGCTTTAGCAGCATAGGGAGAGCTTTGAGGGTCTGACAGGGGTCACCCTTTATCCTCCCTAGTTTGGGTCCGGTCAGTAGCTCTTTTTAATGTGTTACTCTTGTTGCTCACATACAGCCGTGACATTATAATCCACCAAAACCGTCCTTTTTTGACATGGATCCGCTTTCTGGCCTGGATGACCGCATGCAGGGTCTTTCTTTGGAAGTAGCGGATCTCCGTCAATCTATGACTCAGCTCCAAGCATTGGGCTCTGCTCCGGCTCATTGAGTCTGTTGCGAGCCAAAGGTCTAACTTCCGGAGACGTTCTCCGGGGGCAGTGAGAATTTTGTTCGCTTCAGAGAGGCATGCAAACTCCATTTTTGCTTGTGTCCCCACTCCTCTGGTAAGGAGGAGCAGAGGGTGAGGATTGTCATCTCCCTGCTCAGGGGTAATGCTCAGACTTGGGCTTTTTCGCTGCCATCAGAGAATCCCTCCCTTCGATCCGTGGAAAGATTTTTCGTGGCCCTGGGGCAGATATATGATGACCCGGATCGTGTTGCTCTGGCCGAATCTAACTTACGTGTTTTATGCCAGAACAAACTGTCTGCGGAGCTTTATTGTTCTGAATTTCGGAGATGGGCAGCTGATTCAGGTTGGAATGATGCTGCACTCCGGAGTCAGTTCTGTCATGGTCTCTCAGAGAGATTGAAAGATGCGTTTGCTTTCTATGAGAGACCAACGTCCTTAGAGTCTGCCATGTCATTGGCGGTACGCCTTGACAGGCGTCTAAGAGAAAGAAACAAGACCTCTCTGTCCAGCCATTGTCAGTCTAGGGGCAATGGTGCGGACTCATTCAGTGTGCAGGGGCCTCATCCTGTCTCGCTCCCCTCTGAGGAGGAGCCCATGCAGCTAGGTCGACTTGCCCGTGATAAAAGAGGATTTAGTCCTCAGAGTATGGTGTGTTTTTGTTGTGGGGGCATAGGTCATTTGGCAAATGTTTGTCCGTCTAGGAGATTCTTGAACTGTACTAAGAGCGATAATAAGAGAAAAACCTCAAAAGATAAATCATCAAGTTCTGCTTCATCTGCTACTTTGGGCAAAGTTGATGTAGGAATTGATGCTTTTCCTCTGACCTGCAGTTCCCGTTTTCTCCTGTCTGCCAGGGTGGCGCTAGAGAGCAAGGTCATTTCTTGTGAGATTTTTGTCGATAGTGGAGCGGCCGTCAATCTTATTGACACTCAATTTGTAGCCATGCATGGTTTTCAGGTTTGCACATTAGAAAAGGATATACCTGTTTTTGCTATTGACTCTCCACTCTCACAGAGATCTCTGAAGGGCATTGTTCACAATATCCGGCTAGCTGTAGGTGACACTCATGTGGAGGATATATCTTGTTTTGTCCTTAACGGATTGCCTTCTCCTCTAGTTTTGGGGTTACCCTGGCTCACTAGACATAACCCCACTATTGATTGGCAAGGAAGGCAAATAAATGAGTGGAGTGACTTTTGTAGAGAGAATTGTCTCACAGCGACTTTTGCAGAGGTGTCTACTAAAACTGTGCCATCATTTCTCTCTGATTTCTCAGACGTGTTTTCCGACAGCGGTGTTCATGAGCTACCTCCTCACCGGGAGTTTGACTGTCCCATTAACCTCATTCCCGGCGCCAAGCTGCCAAAAGCACGCCTCTACAATCTCTCACAACCGGAAAGAATCGCAATGCGAACTTATATCTCCGAGAGTCTCGATAAGGGGCATTGTTAAAAAAAAAGATGGCTCTCTGAGACCTTGCCTAGATTTTAGGGAGCTGAACCGTATCACGATTCGCGATCCCTATCCCCTTCCTCTGATCCCGGACCTCTTCAACCAAATTGTTGGGGCCAAGGTGTTTTCCAAATTGGATTTGAGAGGCGCGTAAAACCTGGTCAGGGTCAGAGAGGGGGATGAATGGAAAACGGCCTTTAATACCCCTAACGGGCATTTCGAGAGTCTCGTTATGCCTTTCGGCCTGGTGAATGCTCCGGCCGTCTTTCAGCATTTTGTTAATAGTATTTTCTACCATTTAATCGGGAAATTTGTATTGGTGTATCTTGATGATATTTTGATTTTTTCCCCTGATGTTCAGACCCATCAGGATCATCTTTTTCAGGTTCTGCAGATTCTGCGGGAAAATAAATTGTACGCCAAGCTGGAGAAATGTCTTTTTATGGTATCGGAGATTCAATTTCTGGGTTTTCTCCTCTCTGCTTCTGGTTTTCGCATGGATCCGGAGAAGGTCCGTGCTGTACTTGAGTGGGAGCTTCCTGAGAATCAGAAGGCATTGATGCGCTTTCTGGGTTTTGCGAACTATTACAGAAAGTTCATTTTGAATTATTCCTCTGTTGTCAAACCCCTTACTGACATGACAAAAAAGGGGGCGGATTTTTCCTCTTGGTCGGAGGAGGCGCTTGCAGCCTTTTCTAAGATTAAAGAGAGTTTTGCGTCTGCTCCCATCTTGGTGCATCCCGATGTTTCCTTACCTTTTATTGTTGAGGTGGATGCTTCCGAGGTGGGTGTGGGTGCAGTTTTGTCCCAGGGCCCTTCTCCTGCCAAATGGCGACCCTGTGCCTTTTTCTCTAAAAAACTCTCCCCGGCAGAGAGAAACTATGATGTGGGAGATAGAGAGTTGTTGGCCATCAAGTTGGCTTTCGAGGAATGGCGCCATTGGTTGGAGGGGGCCAGGCACCCTATCACCGTTTTTACCGACCATAAGAATCTGGCATACTTGGAGTCGGCCAGGCGTATGAATCCGAGACAGGCCAGATGGTATCTGTTCTTCTCCAGATTCAATTTTGTCGTTACATTCCGACCTGGGATCAAAAATGTGAAGGCTGATGCTCTCTCTCGCTGTTTTCCGGGAGGAGGAAACTCCGAGGACCTGGGTCCCATTTTGGCGGAGGGGGTAGTTGTTTCTGCTCTATATTCCGATTTGGAGGCCGAGGTCCAGGCTGCCCAGACTGAGGCACCTGCCGTTGTCCTTCTGGGAAGTTGTTCGTGCCTCCTGAACTACGTCACAAACTCTTCAAGGAGCATCATGATACGGTTCTTGCTGGTCACCCCGGGAGTAGAGCCACGGTAGATATCATTGCTCGGAGATTTTGGTTGCCGGCTCTTCGTAAGTCGGTGGAGGGTTTTGTGGCTGCTTGTGAGACGTGTACTCGCGCTAAGGTCCCTCGTTCACGGCCTTCAGGTTCCCTTCTCCCGTTACCCATACCTTCCCGTCCTTGGACACACCTGTCCATGGACTTTATCACGGATCTTCCTCGTTCCTCGGGGAAGTCGGTGATCCTGGTGGTGGTGGACCGTTTTAGCAAGATGGCTCATTTCGTACCTTTCCCTGGTTTACCCAATGCTAAAACGTTGGCGCAAGCTTTTGTCGACCATATTGTTAAATTGCACGGCATTCCCTCTGATATTGTTTCCGATAGAGGCACGGAGTTTGTGTCCAGGTTCTGGAAGGCTTTCTGTTCTCGCCTGGGGGTTCGGCTGTCCTTCTCTTCTGCTTTTCACCCGCAGTCGAATGGTCAGACTGAGCGTCTCAATCAGAATCTGGAGACATATTTGCGCTGTTTTGTGGCAGAGAACCAGGAGGATTGGTGTTCATTTCTCCCTCTTGCTGAGTTTGCTCTGAACAACCGTCGTTAGGAATCTTCTGATAAGTCACCATTCTTTGGTGCAAATGGGTTCCATCCGCAGTTTGGGACATTCTCGGGAGGGGCTCTTTCTGGTTTACCTGAGGAGGAGAGATTTTCCTCGTCTTTGTCTACCATTTGGCAAAAGATTCAGAGTAATCTTAGAAAGATGAGTGAGAAGTATAAGCGTGTGGCTGATAAGAGACGTGTGCCTGGTCCGGACCTGAATGTGGGTGATCTGGTGTGGTTGTCTACAAGAAATATTAAACTGAAGGTTCCCTCCTGGAAATTGGATCCCAAGTTTATTGGGCCTTATAAAATCTTGTCAGTCATCAATCCTGTTGCCTTCCGTCTTGATCTTCCACGGGTTTGGAAGATACATAATGTATTTCACAGATCTCTCTTAAAACCATATGTCCAGCTTACGGTACCCTCCTCTTTGCCTCCTCCTCCGATTTTGGTTGATGGCAATCTGGAGTTTGAGGTTTCCAGAATTGTGGACTCTCGCATTGTCCGCGGTTCTCTTCAGTACCTCGTTCATTGGAAGGGTTATGGTCCTGAGGAGAGGATGTGGGTTCCGGTGTCGGACATTAAAGCCACTCGCCTCATCAGGGCATTTCATAGGGCTCTTCCTGAGAAGGTGGGTCCTGGGTGTCCGGAGTCCACCCGTAGAGGGGGGGGTACTGTCACTACCAGAGCTTTGGGACGTTCTCACAGCTCTGTTTCTCCACCCCTGTGATGATGTCACTACTAGAGTTTGGAGGAGTTCTCACTGCTCTGTTTCTCCGCCCCTGTGATGAAGTCTTTACCTTTTGTTTCCTTCCTCCCAGCTGTTCCTCCTGCAGTTGATTTCCCTGCCTTTAAATCACCCCTCCTCCTATTGTAGGGCGTGGATTATATTTCTCATTTCAGTTGTAGCTCTTGCTTGAGTATCTTCACTTGTAGCTATCAGTTCACTGGACCTGTGTTCTGCTGCAGCAAGCACTCCGGATATTGCCAGCTGTCCTTGGATTCCGTCTTCTCTGCGGCTGCAGCACCTTCAGCTAAGTGTGCAGACATTGTTGTGTACCTGGTTATTTTCTGACTGGATCTGAGGTGGCCACGGTTCCCTCCATATACTGAGCAGGGCACCGGTGGCCGTGCCCCTTCCACTATTGTAGGGGTTACAGTGGTCATCAGTCTTAGGTATGTGGGCATGCCTCGTTCCGCCATTTGGATCCGGGCATGTGCTTTCGCAGCATAGGGAGAGCTTTGAGGGTCTGACAGGGGTCACCTTTTATCCTCCCTAGTTTGGGTCCGGTCAGTAGCTCTTTTTACTGTGTTACTCTTGTTGCTCACATACAGCCGTGACAGCCGTGCTAAACACACGTTCACACTATACACTGGCTGCAGGGCAGGTCAGCACCTCCAAGGCTGACAAAGCTTTTCCACATTTGGGCCATGCTAACCCTGCCTTCTCAGGTGCTGGCGGTGCCCCCGCTTTGTTGGCGACCTCTTCCTCTGCCTTCGCCTTGTGCTTCCACTGTGCCCCCGCTGTCAGGTGGGAATGCCATCAGCAGTGTGCGCTTGTAGTCGCGCATCTTCCGATCAGTAACAGATGCTTTCACTAAATTTAGTTCCCTGTCAGCAATGCAGAGCAGGGGTTCATTCACGGCAAAAGAGGGTTCATGTCACCCAGCAATAGAACAGAAAATTTTGAGAGATTTAGGCCCCTGTCACCCAGGCACAGCAGGGGTTCATTCACGGCAAAAGAAGGTTCATGTCACCCAGCAATACAACAGACGATTTTGAGAGATATAGGCCCCTGTCACCCAGGCACAGCAGGGGTTTATTCACGGCAAAAGGGGGTTCATGTCACCCAGCAATAGAACAGACGATTTTGAGAGATTTAGGCCCCTGTCAGCCAGGCACAGCAGGGGTCCATTCACGGCAAAAGGGGGATCTTGTCACCCAGCAATAGAACAAAGGATTTTTAGAGATTTAGTCCCCTGTCACCCAGGCACAGCAGGGGTTTATTCATGGGAAAAAGGGGGTTCATGTCACCCAGCAATAGAACAGATGATTTTGAGAGATTTAGGCCCCTGTCACCCAGGCACAGCAGGGGTTTATTCACGGAAAAAGGGTGTTCATGTCACCCAGCAATAGAACAGAGGATTTTGAGAGATTTAGGCACATGTCACCCAGGAACATCAGGGGTTCCTTCACGGCAAAAGGGGGTTCTTGTCACCCAGCAATAGAACAGAGGATTTTGAGAGATTTAGGCCCCTGTCACCCAGGCACAGCAGGGGTTCATTCACGGCAAAAGGGGGTTCATGTCACCCAGCAATACAACAGAGGATTTTGAGAGATTTAGGCCCCTGTCACCCAGGCTCAGTAGGGGTTGTATACGCCAAAAATGGTAAAATGTCACCTGACAATTGAAAATAAGAATTTTTTTAATTTAGGGCACTAAAATTGGCACTTTTTTTGCATAAAAATGGCTATAAAATAGTCCTTGAAAAGGCTAGAGGGATGTACAAGGCAGTAAAATGTGCTTAAGAGCATGGCAACTGCTCTGCAAACAAATGTGGATAGGGAAATAACTTAAAATAAAATAAAATAACTAAAAATTACAAATTATTAACCTGCAACTCAGAGAAGAAGGTGGATATAGAGTCAGAGGTTGAGGAGGCGATGAATGTGGTGTTGTAGGTGGAGGCAGCAATGGAGGAGGAGGAGATAGTCAACAATGTTTATTTTTTATTTTTTATTGGGGTAGGTAGCCCCCAAAATATTGTGACAAATAAAAAAAAAGAAAACAAAGAATCATTGCACTTGACTTGATTACAAGAATGTATGTTTGATGGTGGTATAAATGTCTATTCTGCACAAGGTACAGACAAGTCTTGTGAGATCCAAGCCTGGTTCATTTTAATGAACATGAGCTTGTCCACATTGGCTGTGGACAGGCGGCTGCGCTTGTCTGTGATGACGCCCCCTGCCGTGCTAAACACACGTTCAGATAATACACTGGCTGCAGGGCAGGCCAGCACCTCCAAGGCGTAAAGGGCAAGCTCAGGCCATGTGCCCAATTTGGAGACCCAGAAGTTGAAGGGGGCAGACCCGTCATTCGGTACGTGTAGGCGTGTGCACACATACTGCTCCACCATGTTGGTGAAATGCTGCCTCCTGCTAAGACGTTTCGTATCAGCTGGTGGTGCTGGTTGTTGTGGCGTGCTGACAAAGCTTTTCCACATGTCGGCCATGCTAATACTGCCTTCTGAGGTGCTGGCGGTGCCCCAGCTGCGTTGGCGACCTCTTCCTCGTCCTCTGCCTTAGCCTTGTGCTTCCACTGTGCCCCCGCTGTCAGATGGGATTGCCACCAGCAGCGCGTCTACCAGTGTGCGCTTGTACTCGCGCATTTTACAATCTCGCTCCAGTGACGGAATTAAAGACGGTACGTTGTCCTTGTAACGGGGATCCAGCAGCGTGGCCACCCAGTAATCAGCACAAGTTAGATTGTGGGCAACTCTGCGGTCGTTGTGGAGACACTGCAGCATGTAATCGCTCATGTGTGCAAGGCTGCCCAGAGGCAACGAAAAGCTGTCCTCTGTGGGAGGTGTATTGTCTGTGTCCTCTGTATCCCCCTATCCACGCACCAGTGATGGCCATGAGCTGGTCTGGGTGCCACCCTGCTGTGAATATGGTTCCTCCTCCTGCATCTCTTCCTTCTCATCCTCCACCTCCTCATCTTCCAGAACTGGCTGGACAATTGTGTACCTTGGGTTTGTGGGTGCAGATACCCACCCTCGGAGCCACTTGGGAATGACTGGCCGGAAACCCTACAAAATGATCCCTCTTCCTCCTCCTTCTCCTGTGCCACATCCTCTTCCATCATCGCCAGGAGTGTTTTTTCAAGGAGGCATAGAAGTGGGATAGTAACGCTGAGAACGGTGTTATCGGCACTGGCCATGTTGGTGGAGTACTAGAAACAGCACAACAAGGAACACAGGTCTCGCATGGAGGCCCAGTCATTGGTAGTGAAGTGGTGCTGTTCCGCCGAGCGACTCACCCGTGCGTGCTGCAGCTGAAACTCCACTATCGCCTGCTGCTGCTCGCACAGTCTGGCCAGCATGTGCAAGGTGGAGTTCCACCTTGTGGGCACGTCGCATATGAGGCGGTGAGCAGGAAGGCCGAAGTTACGCTGCAGCGCTGACAGTCGAGCAGCAGCAGGGTGAGAACGCCGAAAGCGCGCACAGACGGCCCGCACTTTATGCAGCAGCTCTGACATGTCGGGGTAATTTTTAAGGAATCTCTGCACCACCAAATTCAGCACATGCGCCAGGCAAGGGATGTGCGTCAAACCGGCTATTCCCAGAGCTGCTACGAGATTTCGCCATTATCACACACCACCAGGCCGGGCTTGAGGCTGACTGGCACAAACCACTCATCGGTCTGTTGTTCAAGGCCCGTCCACAGCTCCTACGCGGTGTGGGGTTTGTCCCCCAAATAGATAAGTTTTAAAACTTCCTGCTGTCGTTTACCCCTGGCTGTGCTGAAGTTGGTGGTGAAGGTGTTACGCTGACCGGATGAGGAGCTGGTAGAGGATGAGAAAGCGGAGTAGGAGGAGGAAGCTACAGGACGCAAACTGAAGCGCCCTGCAATCCTCGGTGGTGGAAGGACATGCGCCATTTACCCAGTGTGCTGTTATGGAGATATAACGGCCCAGACCGTGCTTACTGGTCCACGTATCCGCAATCAGATGCACCTTGCTACAGATGGCATTGCGCAGTGCACACCTGATTTTGTCCCCTACTTGGTTGTGAAAGGAAGTGATGGCTCGCCTTTAAAAGTAGAGGCGGCTGGGCACGACGTACTGTGGGACAGCCATCGCCATAAGGACTTTAAAACTATCCGTTTCCACCAGACGGAATGAAAGCTTTTCAAAGGCAAGTAATTTAGAAATTCTGGCATTCAGGGCTAGGGATCGCGGGTGGGTAGGGGGGTACTTCCTCTTCCTCTCCAGCATTTGGGATATGGAGAGCTGAACACTTCCGTGTGACATTGTAGAGATGCTTGGTGGCCCAGGTGTTGGTGTTGCTGGCACATCCTCTGTTTGTGGGGTGCCAGGTGGCACTGTCACTCCAGAGGTGGATGAAGAGGCCGCGACAGCAGCAGAAGAGGAAGCAGGAGGAGCCAGAGTTTTTGAGGTATCTACTCCACTGCAACTCGTGCTTTGCACTTAAATGCCTGGTCATGCAGGTTGTGCTCAGGTTGAGAACGTTTATGCCTCCCTTCAGGCTCTGATTGCACAGTGTGCAAACCACTCGTTTCTTGTCGTCAGCATATTGTCTGAAGAACTGCCACTCCAGGAAACTCCTTGAAGCTGGCTTTGGTGTGCTCGGTCCCTTGCTGCGGTGGGCAGTAGGAGGCGTACTGTCTAGGGGACGGCCGCTCCGCTTTTGCACCCTGCTCCCTCTTCTGCTGTGCTGGTGGCTCTGTGCGACCACCGCCTCTTCCTCCGAACTACATCAGTCACTCGCATGACCTTGATTCCATGTGGGGTCGAGGACCTCATCGTCCTCCACATCATCTTCCACCCAGTCTTCACCCCTGACTTCCTTGTCGGTCTGCACGCTTTCGAAAGCCCCAGCAGTTGGCACCTGTGTTTCGTCATCATCCGAGGCGTGCTGTGATGGTCCTTCCATGTACTCATCTTGAAAAATAAGTGGTTTCGCATCGGTGCACTCAATCTCTTCCACTTCTGGGGCAGTGCTAGGTGGATGGCCCTGGGAAACCCTGCTAACAGAGTCATCAAAAAGCAGAAGAGACTGCTGCATGACTTGGGGCTCAGACTGCTTGGCTGATTTGCAAGGGGGTGAGGTGAAAGACTGATGGACATCGGCTGCAGGTGCCAATTGTGGTCTTTCAGCAGGAGACTGGGTGGGAGACAATGTGAAGGAACTGGATCTACTCTCAGCAACAAAATCTACTATTGCCTGTACTTGTTCAGGCCTCACCATTCGTAGAGCAGCATTAGGCCCGACCAAATACCGCTGCAGGTTTTGTCGCCTACTCGAACCTGAGGAAGGGGTTTCACTTGTGCGTGTAGCTGGCACAGATCGACCACGTCCTCTCCCTGCAACAGGAGTTCGACCCGCAGCACCACGACCTGGGCCATGTCCCTTATTTGACGCTCTCCTCATATTTTTTGAATTTAGGATCTTGCCCTAAATGGGTGTTTAATTAATAGTAAAAAAGTACGACAATATGTAAAGGGTGTATCTCACACGGCTAGGCCTCAATTAAAGATTTCTTTGCACAAAATGGCTATATTTCAAATGGCTGTATTTCAAATGGCTGTATTTCAAATGGCTGAATCAAACCCCTGTATGTATAGGGGGGATCACACACGCCCTGAATCAGTGTAGGCCTGAATTAAAGATTTCTTTGCATCAAATGGCTGTATTTCAAATGTCTGTATTTCAAATGCCTGATTCAAACCTCTGTATGTATAGAGGGGATCTCACACGCCCTGAATCAGTGTAGGCCTGAAGTAAATATATCTTTGCACAAAAAGGCTGTATTTCAAATGGCTGTATTTCAAATGCCTAATTCAAACCCCTGTATGTAGGGGGGTATCTCAAACGGTCTGAACCTGTGTAGGCCTGAAGTAAATATATCTTTGCACAAAAGAGCTGTATTTCAAATGGCTGTATTTCAAATGCCTAATTCAAACCCCTGTATGTAGGGGGCGTATCTCACACGGTCTGAACCTGTGTAGGCCTGAAGTAAATATATCTTTGCACAAAAAGACTATGTTTCAAATGACTGTATTTCAAATGGCTAATTCAAACCCCTGTATGTAGGAGGGTATCTCACACGGTCTGAACCTGTTTAGGCCTGCAGTAAATATATCTTTGCACAAAAAGGCTGTATTTCAAATGGCTATTTCAAGCCCCTGTATGTAGAGGTAGTATCTCAGAGGGCCTGAACTTCTGTAGGCCTGAAGTAAATATATCTTTGCACAAAATGGCGGTATTTAAAATGGCTGTATTTCAAATGCCTAATTCAAACCCCTGTATGTAGGGGGGTATCTCACACGGTCTGAACCTGTTTAGGCCTGCAGTAAATATATCTTTGCACAAAAAGGCTGTATTTCAAATGGCTATTTCAAGCCCCTGTATGTAGAGGTAGTATCTCAGAGGGCCTGAACCTCTGTAGGCCTGAAGTAAATAAACTGAAGTAAATAAACTCACTTTAAAGTGTGTTTTTCAAACCCCAGAAAATGATGGGTGTATTTCTAGCTTAAATTGCACACTGACTAATATAGATGTTGTAGATTGCCCCAAAAGTCTTTTTTTATTAACAGAATATGAATGCTGTATATATTTAACTTGAATTTAACAATTCCAGATCTGGCAAATACTGTTTTTTGAAAAAAAAAAGTGTGTTTTTCAAACCCCAGAAAATGATGGGTGTATTTCTAGCTGAAATTGCACACGAACTAATACAGATGTTGTAGATTGCACAAAAAGTCTTTTTTTGCTAACAGAATACGAATGCTGTATATATTTAACTTGAATTGAACATTTGCAGATCTGGCAAATACTATTTTTGGAAAAAAAAAAGTGTGTTTTTCAAACCCCACAAAATGATGGGTGTATTTCTAGCTTAAATTGCAGAATGGTGATTTGCAATGTCCCGAAAGCTCAGATGCAGTGCTGGTGCACTGAGCATGCATAAAATGGCCGCCACCCACCTAACTAACAGAATTCAAAAAGTTTGTATTTTTGGTAAATGAGCTCAGGGCAGGGTAAAACGATAGTGCCCTGCACCCACACAACTATTTGTCTGTAGATCGCTGAGTTAGATTCTCTCCTATGCTCTCCCTGAAATCACAAGTCTAGCAGCATCCTCTCCCTACACTTGTAACAGTAGAGTGACGTGCAAGCGCTACGTGACCCAAGCTTATATAGAGCCTGGGTCACATGCTGCTCTGGCCAATCACAGCCATGCCATTAGTAGGCATGGCTGTGATGGCCTCTTGGGGCAAGTAGGATGACGCTTGTTGATTGGCTGCTGTGCAGCCTTTAAAAAAGCGCCAAGAAAGCGGCGAATACCGAACGTGAACCCAAACTTTTACGAAAATGTTCGGGTTCGGGGTCCAAAAATCCTAAAGTTCGGTACGAACCCGAACTTTACAGTTTGGGTTCGCTCAACCCTATCCGTGGAATAAAGAAATACTACTTCACATTTTTGGTCAGTGCCTCCAGATTTTTCAACATATCTGTTTATGAATACATTTTATGCTCTGATCTCTAGTTGGAAGTTTGGAGCCTAATTTATTTCTAAATTAATTTTGAAGTCTGGTCTTTGCATTAAAGGGTAATTTTCTTCACAGAGAAATATAACGTATTACTAGGATTTGCCATTAATTTCAGTTCCTGAGAATTTTGAGGCCAAAGGGATAGTTTAACACTGTGCACCTTCACAATTTACCCATGCCATAAACTGTGCAGGGCACTACAACATGGCCTCACTAACATTAAATGAGCTGTTCTGCAGTTAACAGAATGTAACGGGGTTCCGAAGGTGCACTCGGTTCCCCATTACTCGCAGACCTGTTGCTTAGCTTTAGGAATGAGGATCTGTGTTTGACCTCATATCCAGGGCGGCTTTACTGCTGGATAGCTCCCTGCTCCTAAGTCTGCCTTGAGCTTCGAGCTGATCACTCGGTGCTCAACTGGTTGGTCGGTCGGTCATGTGACGCTGGCCACGTCACATGACCCTCACTCCCCACTATAAATACAGGCAGCCTGCTAGCCACAGGTTGCCTGTTAATTTCTAGGTTCCTGGCTATTTGTTGGACTACTAAATACTCACCTGATTCCGTTCCCTGACGATCCTTTGCCTGCTCCTCCTGTACTGCGCCTCCGTCCTGGTATTGTGACCTCGGCTCCCACCTGACTACTCTCTTTGGACTCCTCTTGTACTTCTCTACTCTCCTGGTATTTGACCCCGGCTTCTCCTGACCATTCTTTGCTTAACCCTTTGTACTGCATAGCTCTCTTGGTTCTGACCCGGTCCGTTCATGTTCCGTATTTTGTCTTGTCTGTCTTCCCTGCACGTATCCTAAGTTAGGGACTGTCGTCTAGTTGTCCCCTGTCATCAGGACTCGTGAGGCAAGTAGGCAGGGCCAGGGGTGAGGGTGGAGCGCAGTGGTCACTATCCTTCCCCCTGTGTGTGTGTGGACGTGACCATTACAGATTAACAGGCCCACTAACCACTGTATCATGAATCCTCTTAGTACCCTGACTGACCATGTCTCTAACTTGACACAGATGGTGCAGGGGCTAGGAGAGAAACTCAGTTCTTTTGAGTTAGGGCAAGGTTCTTCCACTCCTCTGTCCTCCAGTCCACATTTTGAACCCCAGATCAAGTTCCCAGAATCCTTTTCTGGAGACCGGAAGAGGTTTCTCTCCTTTAAGGAGAGTTGCAAACTCTACTTCCGTTTGCGCCCTGTGTCCTCCGGTCCCGAGAGCCAACGCGTGGGATTATCATTTCTCTACTACAGGGTGATCCCCAGGACTGGGCATTTTTGTTACCTCCGGGGGCCAGTTGTCTAACTTCTGTGGAGGGTTTTTTTCATGCCCTGGGTACCCTCTATGACGAACCAGACAGGGCCCTGATAGCCGAGACGGCTCTTAGGGCACTGGTTCAGGGCCATCTCCCTGCGGAGGAGTATTGCACCCAATTCAGACGGTGGTGTGTCCCCTCAGGATGGAATGAACCGGCCCTGAAGAGTCAGTTTAGGTCTGGTCTATCTGATAATTTAAAAGATCTATTAGTCAATTATCAAATTCCTGAGACCTTAGAGGAGATGATGACCCTAGTTGTCTGACTTGACAGACGAGTTAGAGAGAGACGACAAGAACGACAGTTCTGTTCTCAGATGGTGGTCCAGCCAGAGGCCTTTTTCAGAAACAACACTGAGGTCTCCACCGAGGAACTCATGCAGGTTGGCATGACCCGGGGTAATCTACGTCGCAGACACGGAGAGTGCTTCTACTGTGGAGATCCTGGCCATTGGATAAACAAGTGTCCTAAGAGGGTCCTCTCTGACAAGTCTCCTAAGGCAAGACAACCTAAAGACAAGGTACACCCTGATTTTTCTAAAGGTAAGCTTTTGGTACCCATAACCATTTCTCTGGGGGTTAATAAGTGGCCGGGTAAGGCCTTTATTGATTCCGGTTCAGCAGCCAGCTTTATTGACTTTGAGTTTGCTAGTAAATTGGGTATTCCAATGTTTTCTTTACCTACACCTATCCATGTCATGGCTATTGATGCTACTCCCCTGAGTACGGTGAGGTCATGTACCTCTGAAATTTCTCTGACCGTGGGTGTGTGCCACTCTGAGAGATGTTCTCTTCTAGTCCTGGACAACCTACCGGTTGAGGTGGTACTAGGGTTGCCTTGGCTCCGTTTACATAACCCCACAAATGATTGGTCCAAAGGAGAGTTGGTGAAATGGGGACCTAAGTGTGACTCATGCTTGTCCGTGGTCCAGGCTGGGGTTTCAGTAAGGTCTAATACATTACCCTCTGTTATTAAAGAATATTCTGATGTGTTCTCGTCCCCTACTCCAGTGGTTCTACCCCCCCATAGATCTTATGATTGCGCCATAGAGCTAATAGAGGGTGCCGAATTTCCTAAAGGGCGAATTTATAATCTTTCAGGGCCCGAACGCAAGGCTATGGAAGATTATATTAAGGAGAGCCTTGCTAAAGGGCATATTAGACCTTCAGTCTCTCCTATGGGAGCAGGGTTTTTCTTTGTTAAAAAGGATTGTTGTCTTAGGCCTTGTATTGATTACCGGAGATTAAATAAAATCACTGTCCAAAATAGATACTCTCTACCATTGATTTCGGATTTATTTAACCAGGTTTTGGGGGCAACCTGGTTTTCCAAGATTGACCTGAAAGGGCATACAATCTAATCCGAATCAAGGAGGGAGACGAATGGAAGACAGCGTTCAATACTCCGATAGGACACTTTGAATATAAGGTGATGCCTTTTGGACTCAGCAATGCCCCAGCTGTGTTCCAAAACTTAATGAACGATATTCTTAGGGAGTTCTTAGGTAAATTTATTATTGTCTATCTTGACAACATTTTGATATTCTCTCCTGATTTCGAATCTCATGTGTCTCATGTCAAACAAGTATTAGAGGTGTTGAGGGAGAACCAGCTATCCGCTAAGCAAGATAAATGTGTCTTTGGTGTACAGGAGATACAGTTTCTAGGGCATGTTTTGACTCCTCACGCCTTTAAGATGGATCCTGGTAAGGTTTTAGCAATTAAGGAATGGGTAAGGCCTTCATCCTTAAAGGCTTTACAACGGTTTTTGGGTTTTGCTAATTACTACCGTAAATTTATCATAAATTTTTCAGTAATTGCTAAGCCATTGACCGACCTTAGTAAGAAAGGGGCGGATTTTGAGAATTGGTCTACCAAGGCCATTTCTTCATTTGAAACATTAAAAAAGGCATTTAGTAGCGCTCCCATTCTGATCCAGCCTGATCAGGAGAGACCCTTTATTGTGGAGGTGGATGCGTCCGAGGACGGCGCAGGAGCAGTCCTTTCACAAGGTCCTGCTAGCCTCACTAACCTGAGACCATGTGCCTTCTTCTCTAGGAAATTCTCTCCCACGGAGAGAAACTACGACGTAGGGAATAGGGAGCTGCTGGCTATTAAATGGGCATTTGAGGAGTGGAGGCATTTTTTGGAGGGGGCAAGGCATCGAGTAACTGTTGTCACTGATCATAAAAACCTGATGTTTCTCGAGTCTGCTAAGAGGTTGAATCCCTGACAAGCCCGATGGGCTCTGTTTTTTACCCATTTTGATTTCTCCATTACGTTCAGGCCAGGAAGTAAAAATGTGAAGGCAGACGCATTATCTCGGAGCTTCCATGCTTTTCAACCCACTGAGACGCCGCCTGAATGCATCCTACCAGCAAACATCTTCTTAGCGGCTCTTACCCAGGATATCTCGGCTTGCATTAAGGCTGAACAACATCTGGCACTGGCATCCACCCCAACAGATAAGTTGTTTGTTCCCGTACAGTTTCGTCTCCAGCTGTAGGGTGAGTGTCACGATTCTGCCTTTTGTGGACATCCGGGTGTTGAGGGCACTGAGGATCTGGTTTCTAGATCTTATTGGTGGCCCACTCTGACCAGGGATGTCAAGTCCTACGTGTCAGCCTGTGAGGTTTGTGCCAGGTCTAAGACACCTAGGACTCGCCCTGCTGGTAACCTACGACCCCTACCCATTCCCAGTAGACCCTGGTCCCATATCTCGATGGACTTTATAACTGACCTACCGCTGGCGGAGGGTAAGACTGTGGTTTGGGTAGTGGTCGATAGGTTTAGCAAGATGGTTAATTTCATTCCCCTGTCTAAACTTCCGAATGCTAAAACACTGGCGTCAATTTTTGTGAGAGAGATTGTTCGTTTACATGGCATCCCGGAAAATATTGTTTTTGACAGGGGTGTTGTCAGAACTATTGGGTATAAATAAAGTCTATAAGTATAAGGCCTATATAAGATGTCTGAACATGAGCCTAAAGAACAACTATTTTGTCTTATTTTAAGAGGGCAGAGTGAGTTCAAGATTTTAACTCAGAATTACTAACCTAAGATTAACAATCTGTACCAAGGTGTTTACCCAAGTCTGTTTTTAGTAATTGCCTAGATAAGACAATGTATTAGACATATGCTGAGTCTTGATGATTTTCAGTGTATAGAAAGACTCTAATCTTTCTTTGGGGTTTTTATATTAAGCAATGTATGAGTAGATTGATTGTATATCATCAATTTAAATACGTGTGTTGTACTGTATATAAGAGTGTGGTCCTTATAGATATATTCAGTTTTAAGGTTAGAAATTACTCTGTAATTTTTTGTAGAATTTCTCTCAGTGTGAAACTCAAGTAAATTATTTCTTTGCTTGAGGTTTTCTTGTATGGAGAAATGTGTACACAGGTGACCATAAACAAACCTTGTCTTTTCCCCAGAACAATGACTTGAGTATGGTCATGTGTATCTTGATTTAATTAGGTCTGGTCAAAAGATTAAGGGATATGCGAGGTGTTTGACCAGATACAAAAGTCATTGTCTATTCAAGATCTCCTCAAGGTTGTGTCTGAAACCTTAGTTAAAGTGTATCATTAGTAAATGAATAAGAGAACTAATAATATGCCTTGATTTTGTATGGAGTACTAGTGCCATCTAGTGTTAGGGTAACCTAAAGATCTCGGGTGTATTTTCCCTAGAGGGAGGTTCTATTGGTTATAAGTGAGGTCACTAGTTAATGATAAAGCTTGGCCAAACCCTTTCTAAGATAGGATAAAAAGATGGTCTGGGCTGACAGAGGGGATCCATCCATCCATCCAGCCATCCATCAATCTATCTCTGGAGCTCTCTCTCTAACTATCATCATCAAGGGACGATCATCAAGGGAAAAGACCAGATCCAGCCCTGACCACCTTTTCAGTCATTGGAGGCAGCCATCTTAGAACCATTGAAACTGATTTCTGCTAGATGACATTTTGGGTATAGTATAACCTTACCTATATTTTATAGGATAATTAATTAATATAATACATATCTATATATATTCAATTAACCATACCTTGCGTATAGTCTCTGTTTTGGAATAAGATTGGGGTGTACCTGCAGCATCATCCTAAAAATTAATCCAATACAGGGAGATTAAAAATATACTGGTGAAAACACGGTATTATCTCCAAGGAACTGAATTCAGTTCTAGACCGGTACGGTTGATTATATATGTATAAATATCTGTATAGATAAAAGATAAACCAGATTTGGGTTTAATCGGACATTTGTCGGCTGAGAGAAATCAAGTACTAAATTGATTTAAAATATAATTGAGGGGTATCATTATAAGAAGGCATAATTGTGTAGATATATATTCCTAATTATTTTTTACTTTATCACTATTTTGCATATCATTGATTGAATTTTATTATCATCAATTTTATTATATATTATTTTGTACTAAAAATTTGTATTAATAAATTACATATATATTTTGTTTGTAACTGGGTTTTGTCTTCAATTCAACGCAGATCACGAGCTTGTTTTAGCTTGATATTTATGATAATAAATTATAATCTCCTTCATTATAGATTTTAATTTATTCACATAAATAATATAGACTGTCAATCGGAGACAGCATAAATATTCCGACAATGTGCAGTTTGTGTCCAAATTCTGGAGGGCTTTCTGTCAAAGATGTAAAATTTCGTTGTCTTTTTCTTCCGCCTACCATCCTGAGAGTAATGGGCAGACTGAACGCCTTAATCAGTCTGTGGAACAATTCCTGAGGTTGTATGTTGCTGATGACCAGCAATTATGGGTCAAATTCCTTCCGTTGGCTGAATTTGCTTTGAATAACCGTATCAATTCTTCTGCTGGGGTCTCCCCTTTCTTTTGTAACCATGGTTTTCATCCCCGTTTTCATTCTGGGTCGTCCGTCTCCTCCTTTAACCCTGAAGCTGATAAACTCTCCTCCAAACTGTGCACAGTTTGGGCCCGGGTTCAATCGAACCTAGAAAAGGCTCAAAGTTCTCAAAAACTCAAGGCCGATAGGAGACCTTCAAGGGGGGCGAACTTTCAGGTTGGGGATAAAGTATGGTTGTCCTCCAAGAATCTATCTCTCAAGGTACCTTCTAGAAAATTTGCTCCTCGCTTTATTAGACCATATAAGATCACGGAGGTGATTAACCCGGTATCATTTAGGTTGGAGCTGCCCGAGTCATTCCACATTCATAATGTGTTCCATAAATCTCTACTTAAAAAATATTTTGAACCGGTAGTACCATCGAAAGGCTCGCCTCCGCCGGTTCTTGTTAATGATGCTGTCGAGTATGTTGTGTCTAAAATAGTGGATGTCAGGAAGGTGCGTAATTCCTTCCAGTACCTGATTCACTGGAAGGGGTATGGACTTGAAGAGAGATCTTGGGTACCTGCCAGGGAGGTTCATGCTCCTAGACTGGTTCGTAAATTTAATTTAGAACACCCTGAAAAGCCATCGCCTGAAGTCTTGGGTCCAGTGGCCCCTCGTAAAAGGGGGGGTACTGTAACGGGGTTCCGAAGGTGCACTCGGTTCCCCATTGCCCGCAGACCTGTTGCTTAGCTTTAGGAATGAGGATCTGTGTTTGACCTCATTCCCAGGGCGGCTTTACTGCTGGACAGCTCCCTGCTCCTAAGTCTGCCTTGAGCTCCGAGCTGATCACTCGGTGCTCAACTGGTTGGTCTGTCGGTCATGTGACGCTGGCCACGTCACATGACCCTCACTCCCCACTATAAATACAGGCAGCCTGCTAGCCACAGGTTGCCTGTTAATTTCTAGGTTCCTGGCTATTTGTTGGACTACTTAATACTCACCTGATTCCGTTCCCTGACGACCCTTTGCCTGCTCCTCCTGTACTGCGCCTCCGTCCTGGTATTGTGACCTCGGCTCCCACCTGACTACTCTCTTTGGACTCCTCTTGTACTTCTCTACTCTCCTGGTATTTGACCCCGGCTTCTCCTGACCATTCTTTGCTTAACCCTTTGTACTGCATAGCTCTCTTGGTTCTGACCCGGTCCGTTCATGTTCCATATTTTGTCTTGTCTGTCTTCCCTGCACGTATCCTAAGTTAGGGACTGTCGTCCAGTTGTCCCCTGTCATCAGGACTTGTGAGGCAAGTAGGCAGGGCCAGGGGTGAGGTTGGAACGCAGTGGTCACTATCCTTCCCCCTGTGTGTGTGTAGACGTGACCGATACACAGAAGCTAATGGAAAATGGAAAGACAGGAGGAATGCTGCAGAACCCCCACCAATCTGGAAATGATGGCATATTCTAGTGATATACCATTTGTGTCAGGAGTAAACCTTACATTTTTGGGTGTGATCTGTACACTGAACTAAAGGGGTATTCTGGTTATAATATGTTATATACAGTAACCATTAGTTAGGTAAGGGTCAGGTTGAGCACAGACCATGTCACTCCATTCATTCTCTATAGGAATGCCGAGTATAGCACTCAGCTATTTCCACCAGTCTAATAGAGATTAATGGAGCCTGTGTGTGCATGCTCAACCTGCGGCTCCATTCATTTCAGGAGACCCCCTTACTGCCTTATGCTACAGTTTCTACTTATGTGGCTAATATAATATGTGTTTACCCTGATTTATAGAAATACATCCCAAAATATGCTTGGAT
This sequence comes from Bufo bufo, assembly GCF_905171765.1. Taxonomy (NCBI): domain Eukaryota; kingdom Metazoa; phylum Chordata; class Amphibia; order Anura; family Bufonidae; genus Bufo; species Bufo bufo. The sequence goes on along the minus strand of NC_053390.1, from coordinate 344,878,198 downwards.
CTTTTGTCAGGGGATATTGAAATATTTAGTTTCATAAGAGTTCTGATTCCTGTTCTTTGAAACTACAACTCCCAGCCGTAAATAGGCTGTCCCATGGAAAATATTCTTCAGTTTTTAAACCAGCACCAGGAGCTGAATACTTTTGTAAATGTATGTAATTTAAATTTTGTATAACCACAGAGTAATTCAATAAAATGTGTCTGTATCGTTCCACTTGCTGTTATTTTTTTTTCTTATTTATTTGCCCAGCTCACTGAGAAGGCCGCACATGCTCAATTTCATCCTTCAACTGCCTCCTGAGCTGCGATAGGGAGAGAACTCCAGCAGAATGGACATGCCCCCTGAGCTCAAGCAGGAAAGACACTCCCCTTGAGCTACCAACTTGATATGAATCTAGCATAGCAATGAATGGGGAGATCTTTTTTACATTATTAATAGGATAACCCCTTTAATGATGAAAATAAATGTAATTTATTTAAACTATAATTTTCATTCAACTTGTAAATAGACAAGACTGTGGCTGATGCTCACTTTAAAGTGGACAGAATTGTAGGTACAGTAATAGGCAGCAGGTGCAGTACTGGTGGTTGTATGATTGCAGTGGTCAGAATTGGCTTTAGACGCAAGGGGTCAAAGATTTTTGGGCATCAATCTCTAAAGTCACAATCAACATGGTGATCTGGACCAGAGAAGGACTCAAGGCAGTTGAATCACTTGATGTTATTGTTATGTATTCTTCTTGTTACTGCATCCTATCAATGTTGTATTTTCTTTCTTTTTTTTTTTATGCAAAGCACCAGTTTAAAACTAATATGGGACCACTATATGATCATAACTGATATAGCAGTTTTATTAGACTCTGTAGAGTGGAAGCATACATCGGTTCCACAATTGAAAGGGAAAGCAAATTCCTACCACCTGATGTTGACTATGAGGTTCAGTGTTTTTTTGTTCCACTTTTATTTTCCTTCTTGTGCTTGCAGTCAAGCTTACTTTTTTTAAGGGAATAGGAAGGGGGGTCACCAAATAAGCTCACTATTATATAATAATCTAATATTAATTAAATTTATTCAACTACAGCTGTCACTCAGAGCAAAGACAGACTGCTTCTGACTCCCTTTAGCCTCTAGGCGCCACAACTGTTTTGGATGTTTAGGAGAGAGAGGGAAATTTATTAATAGTGATGTAATTTGTGCCAGAATAGTTGTAAATAGTTGGAAAATGTGTTGTAAATTGTGAATTACAGGTAAAAGGTGTCCATGCTGTTAAATGTGCCCAGGATTGTGAAGATCTACCTTTTATGTTTTTCCTAAGGTAGTCTATGGGTAAAATGCACACATAAGATGCAGACCCAATGCACCACGGGGCTTTATACTAGTAGAATTTTACACAGTGTAGCTAATAGTTTTTGACTACGAGGTGCAAAAAAAAACACAACCAAGACTACAACCAAAGAAGCATAAAGTAAGTCTAGACAAGACGTTGGTGGAAATTTGACTTGCATAGTCGTGTCTTTTATGCTTTAAATGGACACAAATTCTGGTGGATGCACTTAAAGGACATCTGTCAGCAGATTTTTACTTATGAAATTGGCCAACCTGTTGCATGCGCGCTTGTCAGCTAAAGGCATCTGAGTTGGTTATATATGCAAATGAGCCTCTGGGAGCAACGGGGAAGTTGCCATTACTCCTAGAGGCTCATCTCTCTCTATAACTGCCATGTCCATGCACTTTGATTGACTTTAGAAGAAGTCAGGGCCAAGCATGAAATCAAAGAGTAGAGGGCAGGGAATTACAGAGGGAGGAGAATCTCTAGGGGCAATGGTAATACCTCTATTGCTCCTAGAGGCTTATTTGGGTATATTATTTGAGGCTCATAAACTACAAATTGGCATGGGTATGAAAAGCAGGAAGTGCTCAACCCCATATGCAGTGGCGCATCTATACCAGGGGGCCAGATCCTGCACTTGTGGTCTGCTCCTAATGGCAATCCCCAGCATAAATGCATACAATGGAGGATATAGAAAGGTAAATGAAAAAATGGAGGGGCACTTAATTATCTAGAAGCCCTGGACAACCAAATATGTCTAAAATCAGATTTATTGGATGTCAATAGCTCATCACATAAAAGTACAATGACAAATATAAAAAAATATATAACAACATATAACAACATAAAATTGTGCTGTGGTGCACAAGGATGTGACACTAGGCAGATGGCACTGGTAGCCTTGTGAAAGCACTCAATGGTAAGTGGTTGACTAATTGTACCAGTGAAGCAGAAAATATAACGTGCCTACTGATTGGGGGACGCTGAAAGCAAATGTCCCTTGTAGAGATGAGTCGGTGGTGGATAATGGGATGTAGGATCGTGTCACGTATCCCCTATGATATCAGATATGTCCGTATCCTCCGATTCTCTGCCAGATATATTCACCAAACAATAGTGGTATGATCAACATAATACATTACCGCCGAGTGTTGGGTACCTTCATTCCCCGTCGCCTTGATTCACCACGGCGTCCCGTGTGATCTTGCGGTCCAAACGTGGCGTCCCACGTGACCTGGTGAGACAATCACGTGATAGAATAATGTCCACGTGATCGGCGGATACAACCCTGGTAGGGATCAGATGCTGGAATCCTAATCTCCAAGCGGTATTCTGTGTTCGGCAGATAAACCCTTGGTTGCTGGTGACTGCTGGATGAATGGTGGTAAGCCTTTGTGAAACCACAAGAAATAAAGTCTGTATGAATTGCTTGCTACTCTGACCAAACCATACGCTTTTCGGGGTACCTCCCCTTCCTCAGTGGTGGTATTAGCAAGCAAAAGGTGTGTCTTATTTATACTCAAATCGTCATGGGCTGATGGAAAACGGATTCTTCCTAAATCCTGGCACGGAGTAGATACAATATAAAAAAAACGCATATGCGTTTATGATGCGATTTCTATATATCAATATCAAATTAAATATAAACCATCAGTCTTGGCATAAATATAGGTTCATAAAAGAAAAACATATCTTAATAAAATATATCTTAATAAAATAAACAGTTGTCTGAGCTTGGGGAGAGGTGGAAGTGTTGGAGTGGGAGGGGTGATCTGTCGGCGAGAGGAGGTCCAAGTGCTGATAAACAGCCAGACTTGGACCACATGTCACCGGCAGACAGCCCCCATTACAAAAATCCAAACAGTTTCATCTCTGCATTGTGTCCCTTAGGTATAAGAGTCTCAAACTCAAATATTCTGGGAGATTCTTGTCTGGACATATTCATAATGTGATTCCCTTCCCTCCATGACCTCCTAACCTTTTCAATAGCTATGAAGGTAAGAGTGGAGGGATCACAATTGTGCACATCCTTAAAATGTTTAGAAAGAGAATGGGGTTCATATCCCTTACGTATATTAGAGATATGTTCTATTACCCTTTTTTTGAGGGTTTCTTTTTGTTCGGCCCACATACTGTTTGTGACAGCTACATTCCAATATATAGATAACATCCTTAGACTCGCAGGTTAATGTTTCTTTAATGCCGATGACGTCTTCTATTTCGGTGATCTCATCGGCGCAGGCGCACTGAGGGAGTTCTGAGGAGACGAGCCTCCTCATCTCAGAGCGCCTGCGCCGAATGAACACAGGCGCGCGATTTTTGAAATGCCGACAGGGCTGGCCGGAGGAGGAGATCCCGGCTGGCCCTGTCAATCAACACGACGAGGGGGCGGTTTTCTGCAGCAGCTACCAGCAAGTAGCCGCCCTACTTGCTGGTAGAGACCTAATTTACATATCATAAAACTTCGTTTTTGGAAGAAACTGCTGGATCAAAGTAAGTAACACCATTATATTTTCATTTATCGCAATATAACTAATTTAACTAGCCCAAAAAAAACAAAACACTTTAGTGGGGTGACAGAAGCCCTTTAAAGGAATTGCTGGAAGCGAGAGGGCAGATAGCCAGCAATAAAACGAAGGCTGTACTAATTGCTGAACTGACCGAGGGAATACCGGGCACACAGTATTGCTGCAGAAACCAGAGAGTCAGAGTTCGACAGAGAGGTGAAACGCAGGCTAGCATTTTATGGAGAGAATCCCTCCATAGAGCTGGTACAGGCCACCATGAACCAGGTGGATAGCTTGATCACTGCAAGGGAAGAGAGAGAGAACCAACTCCGGATAGCAGAGCAGCGGGCATTGGAAAGATCGCTAACTAGTACTCTGGTTCCTGAACCCAAAGTCAAGGTACCGCATGATGCGTTTAAAAAATTTGTGGAAGCCGAGGATCAGATCGATGGCTTCCTGCAAGACTTTGAATGGCAGTGCAGGCTACGCCAGGTAGCCCCAGCAGACTGGGTACGGATCCTTGCTGGTAAGCTCTCTGGCCGTGCAGCAGAGGCATATAGAGCTGTACCTGACGAGGAGATTGCAGACTATAACCTGGTGAAAGAGGTAATTTTGGCAAGATAGGCCATCACCCCAGAAGCATACAGGAGACGATTCAGGGACACTAAAAAACAGGAAAAAGACTCATACAAAGAGTTGGCCTGCCGCATGCAGAGGGCAGCCCTAGCCTGGCTACAGGCAAGCCAAGCTTTTTCAGCAGAGGAAATTACCCAGCTGGTTCTACTGGAACAATTTTTCAATGGACTAAATCCAGAAGTGCAGGAGTGGGTAAGGGACCGGAAACCTACCACTCTATCCGATGCAGCGGGACAGGAAGATGACTACCAGGATGCCCGCAGACAATCCAGGGTAAGCTTCAGACTCAATACCAGACCAATACCCCCTGGGCCACCAGCACCACAACGCACAGGGCTCCTGCCTAGTATCCCAGCGGACAGATACCCTAATCGCAGCACCATACAGTGCCATGCCTGCAAAAAGTTTGGGCATTATCAGAGGGACTGTACCCATAACCGAAACCAGGCTGCATGGATCTGTCCAGGTCCACCTCTTCCAGCGCGGGCAGCCGCCCACTACTACCATACAGAGGCTGTCCCGCTTAACATCAGAGCAGAGGATCCAGAGGAACACTGAGGTGTTCTACACGAGGTAGACCCAATACAGGCAGAGACTGATAATCGACAGCATCACAGGCAGATGGTTATCCTCAACGGCAAGGATACCCAGGGGCTGCGCGATTCTTGTGCCACCCTCACCCTTGTGCGACGACATCTGGTTCCAGAGAACGACCGCACTGGGGGTTCTGTAGCTGTACGGGTGGCGGGAGGGACCATCCACAAATTACCCACAGCCAGGGTACATCTACATTGGGCTGTGGGGGCGGGAATGTTTAATGTTGGGTTGATAAAAGACCTACCCGCTGATGTTTTGCTGGGAAAGGATCTTGGCCCGATGACTTCCGCTTTTGTACCTTCCCAGGGTACCAACGAGACCTATCCTGTTACCACCAGGTCACAGGCCCACTCCCTGAACAACCCGGCACACTCTGAGGTCCAGGTAAGAACCCTTCCCCAAAACGTTCACCCTATCCCCTTGGATACCCCCGCAGCATTTGGGCAAGAAACCCTTAGTGACCCTACGTTGCAGGTTTATAGGGATAAAGTAAACCAGGCCCAGACCGGAAAAGAAGGAGAGAGATATTTTTGGCAGCAGGGGTTATTGTACCGGGACTCTGAAAGGGTCACAGCAGGGTCCCCACCTATCTCCACCCGACAGCTAGTAGTCCCACAGAAGTACAGGAGGGAGTCATTACAGATCGCACATGATATCCCCCATGGCAGGACACTTAGGGGTCAGCCGCACCAGATACAGGCTTACCCACACTTTTTTTTGGCCTGGCATCTCTAAAGATGTTAGGCAGTACTGTCAAACATGCGACACATGCCAACGAGTAGGTAAAAGAGGGGATCGCCACAAAGCTAAGTTGCAACCTCTACCCATCATCGAAGAACCGTTCGGACGGGTAGCAGTAGATATTATAGGACCATTGGCCAAACCCATCCGGTCAGGCAAAAGGTATATTTTAACTATAGTGGATTATGCAACATGGTATCCAGAAGCTGTGGCTATGACTAATATTCAGGCAGAGACGATGGCGGAGGCATTTATGCGAGTCTTCTCTCGGATGGGTTTTCCCAGAGAGATAGTCTCGGATCAGGGCACTCAGTTCACTGCAGAAGTTACCCAACAGCTGTGGAGACTGTGCGGCATCAAATCCATCGTTAGTTCACCTTTCCACCCCCAGATGAATGGCTTGTGTGAAAGATTTAATGGCACCTTAAAACAGATGCTTAGCACCTTTACTGACACCTGTCGGGACTGGGAAAAATTCCTACCCCACCTCCTTTTTGCTTACAGGGAAGTGCCTCAGGAATCGCCAGGGTTTTCGCCATTCAAACTACTGTTCGGACGGAGAGTTAGAGGTCCCCTAGATTTAATCCGGAACACTGGGAGGGAGCAGTAGGTGAGGATGGTACCCCTGCCATACCCTATGTGCTGGAGTTCCGTGACCGCTTGGAGGAATTGATTCAGAAAGTGCATAGTAACCTCCAGGCGGCGCAGACCCGTCAATGCCGATGGTATGACAGAGGTGCCAGGGACCGGAGCTTTCGGATTGGCCAAAAGGTGTTGATTTTGAAACCTGTGCGCCATGACAAGCTCTAGGCCACCTGGCAGGGCCCATACCAAGTGGTGGAGCAGAGGTGCGACACCACTTACGTGATCGGCCCTTGCTCTGGTAGTGGGGGGAGATGCATGCTTCACGTGAATATGCTCAAACCCTACTATGAGAGAACAGAGGATGTGGCCGCCATATGTGCGGCCGCCTCTGACGACTTTGAGAATCTTCCCCTACCGGATCTTCTAGGGGAGCATGATAAACTAGGGACCCTAGATGGCGTTCAGATAGGGGAGAGACTAAGTCCCCAAGAGCGTATCCAGGTGCGACAACTGTTAGACACAAAGGGCACCACATTCTCTAACGCACCTGGCTACACTACACTAGCTACCCATAGGGTAGACACGGCCAATCAAAAACCCATTAGACAGACGCCCTACAGAATTCCTGAGGCTGTCAGGGAGCACATGAGACAGGAAATTCAGGAAATGCTCCACTTAGGGGTCATAGAAGCATCGGATAGCCCTTGGGCCTCTCCGGTAGTTCTAGTACCAAAGCAGGATGGCACGACCCGCTTTTGTGTAGATTACCGGAGACTCAATAATAAAACAGTCTCTGATGCCTACCCTATGCCCAGGATAGACGAGCTCTTAGATAGGATGGCTAGAGGTCAATACCTCAGGACCATCGACTTATGTAAGGGCTATTGGCAAATTCCCTTAGCGCCAGATGCTATTCCCAAGTCGGCCTTTGTCAACCCGTTTAGTCTCTACCAATTTAAGGTCATGCCATTTGGGATGAAAACTGCCCCAGCCACGTTCCAATGTATGGTGAACCGGCTGCTTGATGGCTTCCAAGATTATGCATGTGCATACTTGGATGACATTGCTATTTATAGTGAAACTTGGGAACAGCATCTCAGACACATAAGTGCCGTGATAGACCGCATCATAGAGGCTGGCCTAACCCTAAAGCCCAGCAAGTGCCATATTGGGATGGCAGAGGTACCATACCTAGGACACCGCGCGGGTTGTGGGAAGCAAAAGCCTGCGCTCGCTAAAGTAGAGGCAGTAGCCCTTGTTAATAGTCCTGTACTCGCTGCTCCCAATCCATCTAAAAGATTCCTCGTTCACACAGATGCTTTAATGTTTGGATTGGGAGCGGTACTGAGCCAAGTTGGAGAAGATGGCGGTGAACATCCCGTGGTGTACTTGAGTCGGAAGCTTCTACCCAGGGAAGTGAGCTACGCCGCCATAGAGAAGGAATTCCTGGCTGTGGTGTAAAGAAGCTTCAACCCTACTTGTATGGACAGCAGTTCACATTACTCACGGATCACAACCCATTAGTATGGCTAAATCGTGTGGCAGGGGACAATGCCCGGTTGTTGCGCTGGAGCTTGGCGTTACAACCATACGATTTTACAATTCACTACCGCCCCAGAAAACAGAATGGCAATGGTGACGGTGACGGGTTATCACTACAAACTGAACTGGAAAAGTGATTCGTGAGTACTTCCCAGACATCCCCAAGCCGATCCGTTGGGGGATCAGACTGTGTATGCTGGCTTGTGGTTAAGGGGGAGCAGTGTAGCAGATGGACCCTTTTATATTATTTTATGTTCCACTGTCTGTATACCCCCTTTCCCCTTCCCCACTTTCCTGTTCCATTGTTTCCCAAGATCAGGGCGGTGTCCCAGGGACACTGACAAACCTGTTTAAACTAGCTGCAGTGTCACCCCTCAACCTCCCATCAGCCCTTGCTATTGTCTGACCCCACCTTTCCTTGTACCATAGTAATCTATGTATTGTATGTAAATGAGGCTGTTGGGGATTTGAAACCAGGTGCGCATGCCTAGTAAAGTCAGTTGACTCCCAAACTGTGTGTCGTCCAGTTACTGGGGAAATTGTCTCTTGGATATTGACCTGTTTCTTCAGCTACAAGGGGATTTAAGTGGAGATATTGATGGTATACCTTGAAGCTCTGCAACAGTGTAGATGCCACTTGTGTTGTTTTTTTAGGGAAGGAAGTGGCACTACAATTTAGACATCTCCCACATCTGAAGAATCCTTTCATTTGTAGCCAATTAGAGCTGTTATCTTTGTCATTAACTCTCTTGGTAGTTGGTGCTACTTTGGAAGCGAGATTGTCAGCTTTGGTGTAGGTAATTTTTGGCGTCGCTGTAAGTAGTGGTCCTACTATTTTATCATCCCGTAGAAAATGCCAATATTTGTTAATAATTGTTTCTACCTGTTTATGTTGGGAATGAAATGGTAATATTACACGTATAACATCGTCTTGTTGGACTCGTTTGGTTGATTCAAAAAAGTCACTCCTGTTCATATGCCTAACTTTCAGCAACGCCCCTTCAACTATGTTGATAGGGTATTCTCTATCCAGAAATAACTGTCTTAATTTGGAAGCTTCCTCCTCAAATTGCTCATTAACTGTCCAGTTGCGTTTAAGCCGCCTAAATTGGCTTGCTGGTATATTGGTAAGCCACCTGGGTAGGTGGCAACTAGAGTATTGTATATAGCTGTTTCTTGCTACTATTTTAGTGTGTGTACTACATACCAGTCTAGACAATTCTACTTTGATATTGAGATCCAGAAAGGTGGTTACGTCTACATGTATCTCAGGGGTAAATTTGTAGGTTTCTAGTGTTATGGTTGATTTCAACTAGGAACTGGTCCAAAAGTTCTCTACTATCTTGCCAAATGAAAATAATGTCATCGATGTACCGGCGCCAGAGCACCAGACTCCCCCCCCAGCCTGGGACGAACAACCTCATCCTCCCAGTGGGCAAGGAAGAGGTTGGCATAGCTGGGGGCGAATCTGGTGCCCATGGCGGTGCCGTTCATCTGTAAGTAATATTGATTATCAAACATAAAATAATTGTGGGACAATATTTATCTAACTGCGTCCACGAAGAACTGTATTTGTTCTATCTTCAATTGGCCATTCCTAATAAAATGATCCTCCAGGGCCAATAGGCCCTTATTGTGTTCAATCACTGTATAGAGTGAGCTAACATCTAGGGTTCCCATAATATAGTGGTCCTCCCACTTCAATTGCTCTAGAACTTTAATAATCTGGGTGGTATCCTTGATATAGGACGGGGTTTCCTTGACCAGTGGTTGTAAGCATTGGTCAATATATTTTGACAAGTTAGAGGAGATACAGTCTATCCCCGAGACAATCGGTCTTCCTGGTGGGGACCTCAAATTCTTGTGAATTTTCGGGACACAGTAGAAGACAGGTATTCTTCTCTGTGTTCCCAAAATGAATTTGGTCTCATTTTCTACCAGAAACCCTTCTTCCAGTCCTTTATTACATATTATTGTCAATTCTCTATAATATTCTTCTGTGGGGTCTTTTTTTAATTTTTTATATGTGATTTCGTCATTCAACTGCCTGAGACATTCTTCTCTATATAATTCAGTATCTAATATCACAACAGCCCCACCCTTGCCCGCAGGGCGTATTGTGATATAATATGTCTCTTGTAATTGTTGTATCGCCTCTGTTTCCTTGCGACTAAGATTGTTAGAGAATCTGCCATTTTTTTTAAGTCTAAGGTCCCTTTCTACATTATTTTTAAAAGTTGTAATATTTTCGCCAATCTCTTGTTTAGGATATTTTTTAGAATTAGCTTTGAGGGTAGTGTGAGCATATTGTACTTCATTATGTTGTTCCTGATCATTATGTTGAATAGGATTTTTTGCAAAATATTTCTTGAGACATAGTTTGTAGAGGCAAATTTGAGGCCTTTATTTAAAAGGGTCAATTGTGCATTGGTGAGTTGTGCCTTACTTATATTTATTACGTTCGACGTGTCCCGTACGGGTTGTGATTGTCCCTTCTTGTGGGAATGTCTTCCTCTATGTATCTTTTTTGTCATTGCTGTATGATGTGCCTGTGGTTTGTTTGTTGTAGTCTGTCTGACTGTGATAGTGTCTGTTCGTGACATATTTCGTTTGATTGTTCTCCTGTTCTATGTGACGGTGTCTTAAATTGTAATCGTGCTGTTGAGTATGATTCCTCTGTGATTGATTTCCCAGGTGTCTTGGTGTTAGCACTGGGGTTGGTGATCGTCTCATCTTCACTTTGTGATGGGAGGGAGTGGAATCTAAAAAAGAAGGGGATGTTAAGGCCTCATATCTATTGGATGTAGAAACATTGTATTGTTCCTTGATAGTGTCATTTTTAGTCTGTCTTCTATTTGTGTTATTCTTCTCTAATTCTTCTGTTGTATATCTGGATTTTTCTTTTATATCATCATCTCTCTTATCTATGTTTTTAATTTTTTATTTTTTATTTTGTATGATGTCCCTCTCTAAATTGTCTAGATGGCGGCATATTCGATGTTGCCATTTGTGTGTTTCTTCCGTATCAGGGAATTGTTGTATTTCTATTTTGATATTGGCTATTTGTTCAGTCAATTGGTCTAAAATCTGTGATCGTCTTCCAATGATCATTCGTATTAGACTTTCAGACTGTGGTTTCAAGAATAGATCCCATTGTTTCTGAAAACGATCATCAATCACATCTGTTGCTGGACTTTAAATAAGCATCAGACCTTTTGGGATAAAACCTTTAGGCAAATATTGTGTAAGGGCCGTAATTTCCCACCTGTTGCGCAGCTGTCTCTGCAATAAGCCTTCTAATAATTTTAAACTGTCATCACTTGTTCTAGTAACACTTCCACCACTGAGGAAGGGGAGGTACCCTGAAACGCGTATGGTTTGGTCGAAGTAGCAAACAATTCATACAGACTTTATTTCTTGTGGTTTCACAAAGGCTTACCACCATTCATCCAGCAGTGACCCAGCAACCAAGGGTTTATCTGCCGAACACAGAATACCGCTTGGAGATTAGGATTCCAACATCTGATCCCTCCCAGGGTTGTATCCGCCGATCACGTTGACATTATTCTATCAAGTGATTGTCTCGCCAGGTCACGTGGGACGCTACGTTTGGACTGCGAGTTTACATGGGATGCAGTGGTGAGTCAAGGCGAGTCAAGGCGACGGGGAATGAAGGTACCCGACACTCGGCGGTAATGTATTATGTTGATCATACCACTTTTGTTTGGTGAATATATCTGGCAGAGAATCGGAGGATAAGGACATATCTGATATCATAGGGGATACGTGACATGCTCCTACATCCCATTATCCACCACCGACTCATCTCTACAAGGGACATTTGCTTTTAGCGTCCCCCAATCAGTAGGCACGTTATATTTTCTGCTTCACTGGGACAATTAGTCAACCACTTACCATTGAGTGCTTTCACAAGGCTACCAGTGCCATCTGCCAAGTGTCGAATCCTTGTGCACCACAACACAATTTTATGTTGTTATATGTTGTTATATATTTTTTAATATTTGTCATTGTACTTTTATGTGATGAGCTATTGACGTCCAATAAATCTGATTTTAGACATATTTGGTTGTCCAGGGCTTCCAGACAATTGAGTACCCCTCCATTTTTTCATTTACAATTCTATACATAAACTACAAATCGGCATGGTGATGAAAAGCAGAAAGTGCTCAATAGTGTTGAGCGCGAATATTCGAAAAGCAAATTTTTATCTTGAATATCACAACTTCGAGAATTTGCGAATATTTCGAATATAGTGCTATATATTCGTTTTTCGAATATTCGTCATTTTTTTCCATCTGAAGTCATGATTCATCCCTGCTTCTTGCTTGTGGGCCAATGAGTCATTGGCCCACAAGCAACTTAAGCAGGGAGGAATCAAGACTTCAGATGGAAAAAATGCCAAATATTCTAAAATATTCATCTGAAGTGAACAGTGTTAAGTGTTCACTTCAGTTGGAAAAAAATGACGAATATTCTAAAAAACTAATATATAGCACTATATTCAATATAATGCTATATATTTGTTTTTTACAATATTCGTAATTTCTTTCAATCCGAAGTCATGATTCCTCCCTGCTTAAATTGCTTTTGGGCCAATCATGTGTTCAGATGGAAAAAATGACGAATTTTCTAAAAACTATTATATAGCTGTCATGGTCTTACCTGCTTGCTGCTCTCCTTCGTTTGACATGTGCTGGCGGCCATCTTGGGTTCTGGGTTTCTTGTAGCCTTCCACCCTGCGGCTCCTCCTTCCCCTGGGAGGAGCTGGATGCCTAGCTCATATATATATTCAGTTCCTTGCTTGGTCCTCCTGTGTTCACATGCTTCTAGACTGCTGCTGCTTCTGGTTTCTGATCCTGGCTTCGTCTGACTACCCTGCTGGTTCCTGATCCTGGCTTCGTCTGACTACCCTGCTGGTTCCTGATCCTGGCTTCGTCTGACTACCCTGCTGGTTCCTGATCCTGGCTTCGTCTGACTACCCTGCTGGTTCCTGATCCTGGCTTCGTCTGACTACCCTTCTGGTTCCTGACCTCTGGCTTCGCAAAGACTCTGCTCGGTTTCACCATCCGTTTGGTCTTTTGCTTTACAGCTTTATTTTCAATAAAGCCTTCTTATTTTCTCTTATCTCTTGTTGTACGTCTGGTTCATGGTTCCGTGACATTAGGACCAAGCCATGAATTCTGACGGTACAGGGCCATCCTCGCTACCCACGCTGGTTGCCAGACTTGATCAGCAGGATCACCTGTTGGGTCGGTTCGCTGTGGCGTTGCAAACCCTGCTTGAACGCACGGCTCATTTCGCTCCCGTTGCCGATGGGTCGGTTGTCGCTCCTGGGCTCGCTCCTACTGCCGCTCCGGTTGTTGCGCCAGAGTCTACCCCGACACCTGTTGTTGCGCCTGCGGTGTTTCGGGGTATGACCGGTTCTGCCCCTCTTCCACAGCGCTTTGGGGGAGAGCCAACTCAGTGCCGAGGTTTCCTTAACCAGGTGGGCATTTATTTTGAGTTGCTGCCACATGCCTTTCCTACTGAGAGATCAAAGGTGGGCTTCTTGATCTCGCTGCTCTCGGACAAGGCCTTGGCCTGGGCCAGCCCTTTATGGGAGAACAACAATCCGGTGGTTGCCGAGTTTTCCGGTTTTGTTGCTTCTCTTCGGAAGGTATTCGATGTGCCGGCTCGTGCTGCCTCTGCTGCGAAGCTCCTTATGTCCATCAGACAGGGTTCACGATCCGTAGCTGAATACGCCATTGAGTTTCGTACCCTGGCAGCAGAGGTGGGCTGGAATAATGAGGCTCTGGTCGCTGCTTTCTCTCATGGTCTCTCGGATGCCTTGAAGGATGAGGTTGCAGCTAAGGACCTACCAGTTGAGCTCGAGTCTCTTATTTCTTTCCTGATTTTGATTGACACCAGACTCAGGGAGAGACCTTCCTTTAAGGAGAACCTGCGGAGGTCTTCTAACAGATTGGTGCCTACGTTTGCTGTCCCACCCGTGCCTCCCTCTCCTCCCACGCCTCCTGGGGATGACTTGTCTGGGGGTGAACCCATGCAGCTGGGGTTTGCTCGCCTGTCCGAGGGGGAGAGGGCACTCCGGAGACGCGAGGGCCGATGCATGTACTGTGGTCTCGGTGGGCATTTTCGGTTGGCATGTCCGAACCGTCCGGGGAACGCTCGTACCCTGAGATCCTGTCGGGGGCAGATCTTGGGTGGAGTCTCCTCGTCCCCGGTTTCCCGTGTTGACAAACCACTGATCACTGTTGTCCTCTCCTGGGTCGGGGGCTCGGTGACGACCCAGGCGTTGGTGGACTCTGGTGCTGGTGGTTTGTTCATTGATAGTGTGTTCACTGCCGCCAATTCCATTCCTCTGCAGGCTCGAGGTTCCCCACTGGCTCTTGAGGCGATAGACGGCAGACCCCTTCTGCCGCCACACGTGACTCATGAGACCCTTCCAGTGGGGATAGCCATTGGTGCCGTTCACAGAGAGTCGGTCTGCCTCCAGGTTATTTCGTCTCCACACTACTCGGTGGTCTTGGGGTACCCCTGGCTCCAGAAGCATAATCCGACTTTCGATTGGAGATCGGTCGAGATCCTCTCGTGGTCACCGCAGTGTGGGGCTAGTTGCATCCATGGGTCTGTCAAGTTGCTGTGTACTTCCTCGGACTCTCTGTTGCCTCCTGAATACGAGGAGTACCGGGATGTATTCGATAAGGTGCGCGCGGTTGCCCTACCTCCGCACCGCCCATACGATTGTGCCATAGAGTTACAATCTGGTGCCGTTCCTCCTCGTGGCAAGGTCTATCCACTGTCGGTAGCGGAGAATGAGGCCATGGAGGAGTACGTGAGGGAGGCGCTTTCACGCGGACACATTCGCAAGTCTTCGTCCCCGGCAGGGGCTGGATTTTTCTTTGTGAAAAAGAAGGGCGGTGAGTTGAGGCCTTGCATCGATTACAGGGGTCTCAATCGCATCACGATCAAGAACGCTTACCCGATACCCTTGATTTCCGAGCTGTTCGATCGCCTTAAAGGGGCCACGGTCTTTACCAAACTCGACCTGAGGGCGGCATATAACCTGGTAAGGATCAAGGCGGGCGATGAGTGGAAGACCGCGTTTAACACCAGGACCGGTCATTACGAATCCTTGGTTATGCCCTTTGGGTTGTGCAATGCGCCCGCAGTCTTTCAGGAATTCATCAACGATGTTTTCCGTGACCTGTTGCAGCAGTGTGTGGTAGTCTATTTGGATGACATCTTGGTATATTCTGAATCCATGGAGGCCCACATTCTGGATGTCAGACGAGTGTTGCAACGGTTACGAGAGAACAAGCTGTTCGGTAAGCTTGAGAAATGCGAATTTCACCAATCCCAGGTAACCTTCTTAGGTTACATCATTTCCGCTGAGGGGTTCTCCATGGATCCTGAGAAGGTTTCGGCTGTCTTACAGTGGCCCCAGCCCAGTGGTCTTCGTTCCCTGCAGCGCTTTTTGGGCTTCGCCAATTATTATCGGAAGTTCATCAGGGACTTTTCCATGCTGGCCAAGCGTCTCACGGATCTGACCAGGAAGGGCAGTAATTCCCAGGTCTGGCCGCTCGAGGCCATCCGAGCTTTTGAGGCCCTAAAGTCCGCCTTTGTGTCGGCTACGATTCTGTCGCATCCCAACCCTGGGTTGCCCTTTGTCCTCGAGGTGGACGCGTCTGAGACGGGAGTAGGCGCCCTTCTGTCTCAGCGTAGAACACCAGAGGGTCCTCTGCTTCCTTGTGGGTTTTACTCCCGGAAACTGTCTTCCGCGGAGTGCAACTATCAGATTGGTGACAGGGAGTTATTGGCCATCGTGCAGGCCCTTAACCCCTTAAGGACACAGCCTTTTTACACCTTAGGACCAGGCCATTTTTTGAAAATCTGACCAGAGTCCCTTTAAGTGCTGATAACTTTAAAACGGTTTGACTTATCCAGGCCGTTCTGAGATTGTTTTTTCGTCACATATTGTACTTCATGACACTGGTAAAATGGAGTCAAAAAAAAAATTTTTTTTGCACCAAAAAATACCTAATTTAACAAAAATTTGAAAAAAATTAGCAAATTTCAAAGTTTCAGTTTCTCTACTTCTGTAATACATAGTAATACCCCCAAAAATTGTGATGACTTTACATTCCCCATATGTCTACTTCATGTTTGAATTGTTTTGGGAATGATATTTTATTTTTTGGGGATGTTATAAGGCTTAGAAGTTTAGAAGCAAATCTTGAAATTTTTCCGAAATTTACAAAAACTCAATTTCTAGGGACCAGTTCAGGTCTCAAGTCACTTTGCGAGGCTTACATTATAGAAACCACCCAAAAATGACCCCATCTAAGAAACTACACCCCTCAAGGTATTCAAAACTGATTTTGCATACGTTGTTAACCCTTTAGGTGTTGCACAAGAGTTATTGGCAAATAGGGAGGAAATTTGAGAATTTCATTTTTTTGTCTAATTTTTCATTTTAACCCATTTTTTCCACTAACAAACCAAGGGTTAACAGCCAAACAAGACTGTATCTTTATTGCCCTGACTCTGCCATTTACAGAAACACCCAATATGTGGCCGTAAACTACTGTACGGCCACACAGCGGGGCGTAGAGTGAAAGGTGCGCCGTTTGGTTTTTGGAAGGCTGATTTTTATGGACTGGTTTATTTACACCATGTCCCATTTGAAGCCCCCTGATGCACCCCTAGAGGAGAAACTCCCTAAAAGTGACCCCATCTAAGAAACTACACCCCTCAAGGTATTCAAAACTGATTTTACATACGTCGTTAACCCTTTAGGTGTTGCACAAGAGTTATTGGCAAATGGCGATGAAATTTGAGAATTTCATTTTTTTGCCTAATTTTCCATTTTAACCCATTTTTTCCACTAACAAAGCAAGGGTTAACAGCCAAACAAGACTGTATCTTTATTGCCCTGACTCTGCTGTTTACAGAAACACCCCATATGTGGCCGTAAACTACTGTACGGGCACACAGCGGGGCGTAGAGTGAAAGGTGCGCCGTTTGGTTTTTGGAGGGCTGATTTTGCTGGACTGTTTTTTTGGCACCATGTCCCATTTGAAGCCCCCCTGATGCACCCCTAGATTATAAACTCCATAAAAGTGACCCCATCTAAGAAACTACACCCCTCAAGGTATTCAAAACTGATTTTACAAACTTTGTTAACCCTTTAGGTGTTGCACAAGATTTAATGGAAAATAGAGATACAATTTCAAAATTTCACTTTTTTGGCAGATTTTCCATTTTAATATTTTTTTTCCAGTTACAAAGCAAGGGTTAACAGCCAAACAAAACTCATTATTTATGGCCCTAATTCTGTAGTTTACAGAAACACCCCATATGTGGTCGTAAACAGCTGTACGGGCACATGGCAGGGCGCAGAAGGAAAGGAACACCATATGGTTTTTGGAAGGCATATTTTGCTGGACTGGTTTTTTTGACACCATGTCCCATTTGAAGCCCCCCTGATGCACCCCTAGAGTAGAAACTCCAAAAAAGTGACCCCATTTTAGAAACTACGGGATAGGGTGGCAGTTTTGTTGGTACTAGTTTAGGGTACATATGATTTTTGGTTGCTCTATATTACACTTTTTGTGCGGCAAGGTAACAAGAAATAGCTTTTTTGGCACCGTTTTTTTTTTGTTATTTACAACATTCATCTGACAGGTTAGATCATGTGGTAATTTTATAGAGCAGGTTGTCACGGACGCGGAGATACCTAATATGTATACAATTTTTTTTATTTATGTAAGTTTTACACAATGATTTCATTTTTAAAACCAAAAAAATGTTTTAGTGTCTCCATAGTCTAAGAGCCATAGTTTTTTCAGTTTTTGGGCGATTATCTTAAGTAGGGTCTCATTTTTTGCGGGATGAGATGACGGTTTGATTGGCATCTATTTTGGGGTGCATATGACTTTTTGATTGCTTGCTATTACACTTTTTGTGACGTAAGATGACAAAAAATGGCTTTTTTTACACCGTTTTTATTTTTATTTTTTTACGGTGGTCATCTGAGGGGTTAGATCATGTGATATTTTTATAGAGCCGGGCGATACGGACGCGGCGATACCTAATATGTATACTTTTTTTTTATTTATGTAAGTTTTACACAATGATTTCATTTTTGAAACAAAAAAGTTTTAGTGTTTCCATAGTCTAAGAGCCATAGTTTTTTCAGTTTTTGGGCGATTATCTTGGGTAGGGTATGATTTTTGCGGGATGAGATGACGGTTTGATTGTTACAATTTTGGCGTACATGCGACTTTTTTGATCACTTTTATTACCTTTTTTGGGAAGTAAGGTGGGCAAAATTTCAATTTCATCATAGTTTTTTATTTTTTATTTTTATGGTGTTCACCGTTCGGGTAAAGTAACATGACCGTTTTATAGATCAGGTCGTTACGGACGCGGCGATACCAAACATGTGTAGGGAATTTTATTTTTTTCATTTTTTATCAGTGATAAATGTGTTTTTTGATTTTTACTTTTTTTTCACTTTTATTCACTTTTTTTTGACCCAGACCCACTTGGTTCTTGAAGATCCAGTGGGTCTGATGTCTGAATAATACAGTACAGTACAATATATATTGTTCTGTACTGTATTTTACTTACACTGAACAGATCTATGCCATTCAGCACAGATCTGTTCAGCACCATGGACAGCAGGACGCCTGAGAGGCGTCCTGTTGCCATGGGAACCTTCCCCGTCTGCTCAGTACTGCTCAGAACTTCGCAGACGGGGAAGGGTAAGGAGGGGATCCCTCGGGGGGCTCTCTCCCTCCCCATCGGGGGGCTGCAAAGGCACAGCAGCCCCCCGATGGGAGAGGGAGGGAGCTCCCTGCGCTGTTAACCTTTTCCATACAGCGGTCCGTACGGACCGCTGTATGGAAAGGGTTAAACGGCTGACATCGCATCGCAGATGTCAGCCGTTTATACCAGGGTGCCAGCAATGTGCTGGCACCCTGGTATCCCCACTAGACACCAACGATTATACAAGGGGAGGCGGGCGGGGGATCGCGATCCCGCCTGCCGCACCGCCCGCCTCCCGCACCGCCCACACCGCCCGCAACCCTCCCCCTGCACCTCCCGCCACCATAAAAATCATTCGGGGGTGCAGGGGGGGGTAAATAAAACTCTTTTTTTGGCATATAAAGTTTCTGATCCCCGCGGTCAGGGACTGCGGGGACCAGAAACTTCAGAAATCGCAGCAAACCGCAGGTCTGAATTGACCTGCGGTTTGCCGCGATCGCCGACATGGGGGGGTCACGGGACCCCCCCGCGCATTTAGCCTAGGTGCCTGCTCAATGATTTGAGCAGGCACCGGGTTCCGATCACTGCCAGCCGCACGGCAGTGATCGAAAATACACAGGGCGTACATGTACGCCCTGTGTCCTTAAGTACCAGGGCACAAGGGCGTACCTGTACGCCCTATGTCCTTAAGAGGTTAAAGAATGGAGGCACTTGCTCGAGGGTTCGGTGGTTCCGGTTCTCATCCTGACGGACCACAAGAATCTGACCTACCTTTCTGAGGCCAAGAGATTGACACCACGTCAGGCCAGATGGGCTCTGTTCTTGTCACGTTTTAATTACGTGGTCTCCTACCTACCCGGTTCCAAGAACATCAGGGCGGATGCCTTATCACGGCAGTACTCCGAGCTGTCCAGGGAGGAGTCGATTCCGACTTCGGTCATACCTCCGA
The DNA here is from genome assembly GCF_905171765.1 of Bufo bufo. Classification (NCBI taxonomy): domain Eukaryota; kingdom Metazoa; phylum Chordata; class Amphibia; order Anura; family Bufonidae; genus Bufo; species Bufo bufo. Next base: position 344,858,521 of record NC_053390.1, on the reverse strand, counting down.
ATGAGATCCTGGCCGCCATTCGCACCAGCCTGACCTCTCCCCTGGGTGAGCAGATTTTGGCGGCTCAATCTGGTGCTCCCTCTGGGAGACCCAACGGCAGATGTTTTGTGCCTGAGGAGTTGCGCACTCGGTTGTTGCGAACCTACCATAACTCCAAGACCGCGGGGCATCCTGGAAAGAATCAGCTGTCCTGGGCTGTTTCACGTCTGTTCTGGTGGCCTTCCCTACGTTCCGACATCGCCGCATATGTAGCGGCATGCTCCGTTTGTGCCCAGAGTAAGTCCCCTCGGCACCTTCCGTTGGGCCTTCTGCAACCCATAGCCACCGGGGAGCGCCCATGGTCACACCTGGGGATGGATTTCATTGTGGACCTCCCTGCATCCCGAGGCCATACGGTCATTCTCATGATTGTGGATCGGTTTTCCAAAATGTGCCACTGTGTTCCTCTCAAGAAGTTACCCTCTGCACAAGAGTTGGCCACGATTTTTGCCAGGGAGGTCTTCCGGTTGCACGGTTTGCCTAAGGAGATTGTGTCGGATCGGGGGAGTCAGTTTGTGTCCAGGTTCTGGCGCGCCTTTTGCTCCCAGTTGGGGATTCATCTCTCCTTCTCCTCGGCCTACCACCCTCAGTCCAATGGGGCCGCAGAACGATCCAATCAGGCCTTGGAGCAATTCCTTCGTTGCTATGTCTCCGATCACCAAGACAATTGGGTTGACCTCCTGCCTTGGGCTGAGTTTGCCAGGAACACGGCGGTGAACTCTTCCTCTGGGACGTCTCCATTCATGGCCAATTATGGGTTCCAACCTGCCGTGTTACCGGAGGTATTCTCTCCCCAGGATATTCCGGCTGTGGAGGATCACCTTTCCGTCCTACGTGCTTCTTGGGTACAGATCCAGAAGTCCCTTGAGGTCTCTGCGCAGCGCCAGAGACTCCAGGCTGATCGCAGACGAGCGCCTGCTCCTTCCTACCAGGTCGGAGACCGTGTATGGTTGTCCACCCGCAACCTCAACCTTCGAGTGCCCACTCCCAAGCTGGCGCCTCGCTTTGTTGGTCCCTTCCGAGTGCTTCGCAGGGTAAACCCGGTAGCCTATGCCCTTGCGCTTCCTCCTGGCATGCGGATCTCCAACGTGTTTCATGTCTCCCTGTTGAAGCCACTGGTGTGTAATCGTTTCACTTCCTCGGTTCCTCGGCCTCGTCCGGTCCAAGTGGGCAATCGTGAGGAATATGAGGTGAGCAATATCCTGGACTCACGCCTGGTCCGCGGTCGGTTGCAGTTTTTGGTCCATTGGCGTGGTTATGGTCCAGAGGAGCGTTCCTGGGTTCCCTCCGCAGATGTCCATGCTCCTGCCTTGCTCCGAGCCTTCCACGCACGCTTCCCTCAGAAACCGTTTTGTGCTCCGCGGAGGAGGGGTCCTTGAGGGGGAGGTACTGTCATGGTCTTACCTGCTTGCTGCTCTCCTTCGTTTGACATGTGCTGGCGGCCATCTTGGGTTCTGGGTTTCTTGTAGCCTTCCACCCTGCGGCTCCTCCTTCCCCTGGGAGGAGCTGGATGCCTAGCTCATATATATAGGAGGTCTGTGGCTTCAGTTCCTTGCTTGGTCCTCCTGTGTTCACATGCTTCTAGACTGCTGCTGCTTCTGGTTCCTGATCCTGGCTTCGTCTGACTACCCTGCAGGTTCCTGATCCTGGCTTCGTCTGACTACCCTGCTGGTTCCTGATCCTGGCTTCGTCTGACTACCCTGCTGGTTCCTGATCCTGGCTTCGTCTGACTACCCTGCTGGTTCCTGATCCTGGCTTCGTCTGACTACCCTTCTGGTTCCTGACCTCTGGCTTCGCAAAGACTCTGCTCGGTTTCACCATCCGTTTGGTCTTTTGCTTTACAGCTTTATTTTCAATAAAGCCTTCTTATTTTCTCTTATCTCTTGTTGTACGTCTGGTTCATGGTTCCGTGACAATAGCACTATATTCTATAGTGCTATATATTTGTTTTTTACCCATTCCTGTATTGATCGCGTAATATTCGCATTTTATGCAATCATTACCTTGCTGATCTTCAAGTAAAAAAAAAAAGAATGTAGAATATAACGAATATTGAAATTCGCGAATATTCTACAAAATATTGCGAATTCGAATATTGCCCCTGCCGCTTATCACTAGTGCTCAACCCCATAGGCAGTGGTGCATCTATTCTGGGGCGGGGGGGGGGGGCAGATCCTGCACTTGTTATCTGCTGCTAATGGCAATCCCCAGCAAAAATGCATACAATGGAGGATGCCCGCAGTGGACCACAAGTACCACAATAGACATCCTACACAGAATAGCAAATGTGTTGTTGTGATAAACAATATCTTTTACAAAGACAGGTACACTTTGTGGTCTTACTAAACCCTCATACTGATGTAAAATTGAGAGATTAGCCAACATATCCTACTGTGAAGGACATGTCTAAGCCCGAGCACTGTGCCAAGGTTTCTCAAGTAGCTCGGGACCTAACGCTAAACCTACCTGTGCCATATGGGCAATACTAGGAGCCAGTGGGCAAATTACAGGAGCGCAAGGTCGGACTCACAGCAAACTCCCAGTTACCTCCAGCATGCTGCCATGCTTACAATGGGAGGAGGCAGAGAGCTCTGAGCCCCAACTAAGACTGGCTGATATAGCCTAGGCCTCACATTTGCACCAGAATGTTGCCTGTAGATTAAGGATGAGCGAACCCGAACTGTATAGTTCGGGTTCGTACCGAATTTTGGGGTGTCCGTGACACGGATCCGAACCCGAACATTTTCGTAAAAGTCCGGGTTCGGGTTCGGTGTTCGGTGCTTTCTTGGCGCTTTTTGAAAGGCAGCAAAGCAGCCAATCAACAAGCGTCATACTACTTGCCCCAAGAGGCCATCACAGCCTTGCCTACTATTATCATGGCTGTGATTGGCCAGTGCAGCATGTGACCCAGCCTCTATATAAGCTTGGGTCAACTAGCGCTGCACGTCACTCTGCTGATTCAAGCATAGGGAGAGGTTGCAGCTGCGACGTTAGGGCGAGATTAGGCAGATTAACTCCTCCAAAAGACTTCATTCTGTGATCGATCTGCAGCTGTGGATCATTGAAGTGCTATTATTGACTTGCTCACTTTTTTGAGGCTGCCCAGAGCGTTTTTAGATCACTTTTTTCTGGGGTGATCAACGGCCATTTTGTGACTTGTGGTGCGCCAGCACGAGCTATCACCAAGTGTATTTAACCATCGATAGTGTGGTTATTTTGTGCTATATCCTACATCAGCTGCAGGCTGAGCCTGTGTCACCGAAGTGCATTTAACCATCAACAGTCTGGTTATTTTTTGGCCATATACTACATCAGCTGCAGGCTGAGCCTGTGTCACCCAAGTGCATTTAACCATCAACAGTGTGGTTATTTTTTGGCCATATATTACATCAGGGGCAAGTTGAGCCTGTCACCCAGCACCTAAAAAATAGACCTGACATTTCTATTCAACCAAATCTGCACAGTTTTAGCTGGTCAAGTTATTTGTAGTGACCGTAAAAGCAGACTTTTTGTTCTGGGTTGAAAAAGCATTCCCAAATTTGCCATTCTGAAAATAACTAGTTTGTGGTATTTGAGGCCTACTTGAAATCTATCCCAAAAAGAAAATCTTACATTGAAGGTATTGATAGTGTCATTCAGAAAAACCTAAGACACACGCTAGCGTGCTGATAGAAGTGTCATTCTGTGAATAAACCTATAACTGTCACACAGCGCAAAAAAAAACAGGTCTCACATCTCTATTCAACCAAATCTGCACAGTTTTAGCTGGTCAAGTTATTTGTAGTGACCGTAAAAGCAGACTTTTTGTTCTGGGTTGAAAAAGCATTCCCAAATTTGCCATTCTGAAAATAACTAGTTTGTGGTATTTGAGGCCTACTTGAAATCTATCCCAAAAAGAAAATCTTACATTGAAGGTATTGATAGTGTCATTCAGAAAAACCTAAGACACACGCTAGCGTGCTGATAGAAGTGTCATTCTGTGAATAAACCTATAACTGTCACACAGCGCAAAAAAAAACAGGTCTCACATCTCTATTCAACCAAATCTGCACAGTTTTAGCTGGTCAAGTTATTTGTAGTGACCGTAAAAGCAGACTTTTTGTTCTGGGTTGAAAAAGCATTCCCAAATTTGCCATTCTGAAAATAACTAGTTTGTGGTATTTGAGGCCTACTTGAAATCTATCCCAAAAAGAAAATCTTACATTGAAGTTATTGATAGTGTCATTCAGAAAAACCTAAGACACACGCTAGCGTGGTGATCGAAGTGTCATTCTGTGATTAAACCTATAACTGTCACACAGCGCAAAAAAAAACAGGTCTCACATCTCTATTCAACCAAATCTGCACAGTTTTAGCTGGTCAAGTTATTTGTAGTGACCGTAAAAGCAGACTTTTTGTTCTGGGTTGAAAAAGCATTCCCAAATTTGCCATTCTGAAAATAACTAGTTTGTGGTATTTGAGGCCTACTTGAAATCTATCCCAAAAAGAAAATCTTACATTGAAGTTATTGATAGTGTCATTCAGAAAAACCTAAGACACACGCTAGCGTGCTGATCGAAGTGTCATTCTGTGATTAAACCTATAACTGTCACACAGCGCAAAAAAAAACAGGTCTCACATCTCTATTCAACCAAATCTGCACAGTTTTAGCTGGTCAAGTTATTTGGTGACCGCAAAAGCAGACTTTTTGTTCTGGGTTGAAAAAGCATTCCCAAATTTGCCATTCTGAAAATAACTAGTTTGTGGTATTTGAGGCCTACTTGAAATCTATCCCAAAAGGAAAATCTTACATTGAAGGTATTGATAGTGTCATTCAGAAAAACCTAAGACACACGCTAGCGTGCTGATAGAAGTGTCATTCTGTGATTAAACCTATACCTGTCACACAGCGTAAAAAAAACAGGCCTCACATCTCTATTTAACCAAATCTGTACTATTTTAGCTGGTCAAGTTATTTGTAGTGACCGTAAAAGCACACTTTTTGTTCTGGGTTGAAAAACCATTCCCAAATTTGCCATTCTCAAAATAACTAGTTTCTGGTATTTGAGGCCTACTTGAAATCTATCCCAAAAAGGATATCTTACATTGAAGGTACTGATAGTGTCATTTAGAAAAACCTAAGACACACGCTACCGTGCAGATAGAAGTTTGATTCTGAGATTAAACCTTAACCTGTCACACAGTGCAAAAAAAAACAGGTCTCCCATTTCTATTCAAGCAAATCTGTACTGTTTAATCTGGTCAAGTTATTTGTAGCGACCGTAAAAGCCCTATTTTTTTTCTGGGTTGAAAAACTATTCCCAAATTTGCCATTCTCAAAATAACTAGTTTCTGGTATTTGAGGCCTACTTGAAATCTATCCCAAAAAGGATATCTTACATTGAAGGTACTGATAGTGTCATTCAGAAAAACCTAAGACACACGCTACCGTGCAGATAGAAGTCTGATTCTGAGATTAAACCTTAACCTGTCACACAGTGCAAAAAAAAACAGGTCTCCCATTTCTATTCAAGCAAATCTGTACTGTTTAATCTGGTCAAGTTATTTGTAGCGACCGTAAAAGCCCTATTTTTTTTCTGGGTTGAAAAACTATTCCCAAATTTGCCATTCTCAAAATAACTAGTTTCTGGTATTTGAGGCCTACTTGAAATCTATCCCAAAAAGGATATCTTACATTGAAGGTACTGATAGTGTCATTCAGAAAAACCTAAGACACACGCTACCGTGCAGATAGAAGTCTGATTCTGAGATTAAACCTTAACCTGTCACACAGTGCAAAAAAAAAACAGGTCTCCCATTTCTATTCAAGCAAATCTGTACTGTTTAATCTGGTCAAGTTATTTGTAGCGACCGTAAAAGCCCTATTTTTTTTCTGGGTTGAAAAACTATTCCCAAATTTGCCATTCTCAAAATAACTAGTTTCTGGTATTTGAGGCCTACTTGAAATCTATCCCAAAAAGGATATCTTACATTGAAGGTACTGATAGTGTCATTCAGAAAAACCTAAGACACACGCTACCGTGCAGATAGAAGTCTGATTCTGTGATTAAACCTTAACCTGTCACACAGTGCAAAAAAAAAACAGGTCTCACATTTTTATTCAATGGTCTGCCGGGTGTTCACTCCAAGGTCATGGAAGTCACGCCTGCGGTCACCCCGTTCTCCGAGGGATATGTCCTGAAATCCAGCTGAAAGCTGCAGAACATCAGTCGGAGGTCTCTCCACTACTGGAGGGCCTCTCTGGCGCCCTCTTCCCACAAGCAAAGGCTCGGCTGGTGGCTGCTGGGGTTTTTCAATGCGTCTAGGTTCTTGAGCCTCTTGCTCCTGTCCAGGCTGTCCTTGGCTGGGCTGCCCCCTAGCACGTGCTCTTCCACAGGCTCTGGCTCGTCCACTCATCTTCTATTCCTGAGAGGATATAAACCGCTAATAAGGTCAATCTGCCGCCTAGCAGCTCCGCCGTGGCACAATCACCTCAGAACTCGCACACTGGTGACTTTAGGTATCTTCACTGGTCACTTTGAGCAGAATGATGACATCCGAGTCACGGCACCAAATGTAACCCTCTTTTCCTTGCACCTGTCATGGTCTTACCTTCTTGCTGTTCTCCTTCGTTTGACATGTGCTGGCGGCCATCTTGGTTTCTGGGTTTCTTGTAGCCTCCCACCCTGCGGCTCCTCCTTCCCACTGGGAGGAGCTGGATGCCTAGCTCATATATATAGGAGGTCTGTGGCTTCAGTTCCTTGCTTGGTCCTCCTGTGTTCACATGCTTCTAGTCTGCTGCTGCTTCTGGTTCTTGATCCTGGTTTCGTCCGACTACCCTGCTGGTTCCTGATCCTGGTTTCGTCCGACTACCCTGCTGGTTCCTGATCCTGGCTTCGTCTGACTACCCTGCTGGTTCCTGATCCTGGCTTCGTCTGACTACCCTTCTGGTTCCTGACCTCTGGCTTCGCTAAGACTCTGCTTTGGTTTCGCCATCCGTTTGGACTTTTGCTTTACAGCTTTATTTTCAATAAAAACTTCTTATTTTCACTTATCTCTTGTTGTACGTCTGGTTCATGGTTCCGTGACATTAGGACCAAGCCATGAATTCTGACGGTACAGGGCCATCCTCGCTACCCACGCTGGTTGCCAGACTTGATCAGCAGGATCACCTGTTGGGTCGGTTCGCTGTGGCGTTGCAAACCCTGCTTGAACGCACGGCTCATTTCGCTCCCATTGCCGATGGGTCGGTTGTCGCTCCTGGGGCCGCTCCTACTGCCGCTCCGGTTGTTGCGCCAGAGTCTACCCCGACACCTGTTGTTGCACCTGCGGTGTTTCGGGGTATGACCGGTTCTGCCCCTCTTCCACAGCGCTTTGGGGGAGAGCCAACTCAGTGCCGAGGTTTCCTTAACCAGGTGGGCATTTATTTCGAGTTGCTGCCACATGCCTTTCCTACTGAGAGATCAAAGGTGGGCTTCTTGATCTCGCTGCTCTCGGACAAGGCCTTGGCCTGGGCCAGCCCCTTATGGGAGAACAACAATCCGGTGGTTGCCGAGTTTTCCGGTTTTGTTGCTTCTCTTCGGAAGGTATTCGATGTGCCGGCTCGTGCTGCCTCTGCTGCGAAGCTCCTTATGTCCATCAGACAGGGTTCACGATCCGTAGCTGAATACGCCAATGAGTTTCGTACCCTGGCAGCAGAGGTGGGCTGGAATAATGAGGCTCTGGTCGCTGCTTTCTCTCATGGTCTCTCGGATGCCTTGAAGGATGAGGTTGCAGCTAAGGACCTACCAGTGGAGCTCGAGTCTCTTATTTCTTTCCTGATTTTGATTGACACCAGACTCAGGGAGAGACCTTCCTTTAAGGAGAGCCTGCGGAGGTTTTCTAACAGATTGGCGCCTACGTTTGCTGTCCCACCCGTGCCTCCCTCTCCTCCCACGCCTCCTGGGGATGACTTGTCTGGGGGTGAACCCATGCAGCTGGGGTTTGCTCGCCTGTCCGAGGGGGAGAGGGTACTCCGGAGACGCGAGGGCCGATGCATGTACTGTGGTCTCGGTGGGCATTTTCGGTTGGCATGTCCGAACCGTCCGGGAAACGCTCGCACCTGAGATCCTGTCGGGGGCAGATCTTGGGTGGAGTCTCCTCGTCCCCGGTTTCCCGTGTTGATAAACCACTGATCACTGTTGTCCTCTCCTGGGTCGGGGGCTCGGTGACGACCCAGGCGTTAGTGGACTCTGGTGCTGGTGGTTTGTTCATTGATAAGGTGTTCGCTGCCGCCAATTCCATTCCTCTGCAGGCTCGAGGTTCCCCACTGGCTCTTGAGGCGATAGACGGCAGACCCCTTCTGCCGCCACACGTGACTCATGAGACCCTTCCAGTGGGGATAGCCATTGGTGCCGTTCACAGAGAGTCGGTCTGCCTCCAGGTTATTTCGTCTCCACACTACTCGGTGGTCTTGGGGTACCCCTGGCTCCGGAAGCATAATCCGACTTTCGATTGGAGATCGGCCGAGATCCTCTCGTGGTCACCGCAGTGTGGGGCTAGTTGCATCTATGGGTCTGTCAAGTTGCTGTGTACTTCCTCGGACTCTCTGTTGCCTCCTGAATACGAGGAGTACCAGGATGCATTCGATAAGGTGCGCGCGGTTGCCCTACCTCCGCACCGCCCATACGATTGTGCCATAGAGTTACAATCTGGTGCCGTTCCTCCTCGTGGCAAGGTCTATCCACTGTCGGTAGCGGAGAATGAGGCCATGGAGGAGTACGTGAGGGAGGCGCTTTCACGCGGACACATTCGCAAATCCTCGTCCCCGGCAGGGGCTGGATTTTTCTTTGTGAAAAAGAAGGGCGGTGAGTTGAGGCCTTGCATCGATTACAGGGGTCTCAATCGCATCACGATCAAGAACGCTTACCCGATACCCTTGATTTCCGAGCTGTTCGATCGCCTTAAAGGGGCCACGGTCTTTACCAAACTCGACCTGAGGGCGGCATATAACCTGGTAAGGATCAAGGCGGGCGATGAGTGGAAGACCGCGTTTAACACCAGGACCGGTCATTATGAATCCTTGGTTATGCCCTTTGGGTTGTGCAATGCGCCCGCAGTCTTTCAGGAATTCATCAACGATGTTTTCCGTGACCTGTTGCAGCAGTGTGTGGTGGTCTATTTGGATGACATCTTGGTATATTCTGAATCCATGGAGGCCCACATTCTGGATGTCAGACGAGTGTTGCAACGGTTACGAGAGAACAAGCTGTTCGGTAAGCTTGAGAAATGCGAATTTAACCGATCCCAGTTAACCTTCTTAGGTTACATCATTTCCGCTGAGGGGTTCTCCATGGATCCTGAGAAGGTTTCGGCTGTCTTACAGTGGCCCCAGCCCAGTGGTCTTCGTTCCCTGCAGCGCTTTTTGGGCTTCGCCAATTATTATCGGAAGTTCATCAGGGACTTTTCCATGCTAGCCAAGCCTCTCACGGATCTGACCAGGAAGGGCAGTAATTCCCAGGTCTGGCCGCTCGAGGCCATCCGAGCTTATGAGGCTCTAAAGTCCGCCTTTGTGTCGGCTCCGATTCTGTCGCATCCCAACCCTGGGTTGCCCTTTGTCCTCGAGGTGGACGCGTCTGAGACGGGAGTAGGCGCCCTTCTGTCTCAGCGTAGAACACCAGAGGGTCCTCTGCTTCCTTGTGGGTTTTACTCCCGGAAACTGTCTTCCGCGGAGTGCAACTATCAGATTGGTGACAGGGAGTTATTGGCCATCGTGCAGGCCCTTAAAGAATGGAGGCACTTGCTCGAGGGTTCGGTGGTTCCGGTCCTCATCCTGACGGACCACAAGAATCTGACCTACCTTTCTGAGGCCAAGAGATTGACACCACGTCAGGCCAGATGGGCCCTGTTCTTGTCACGTTTTAATTACGTGGTCTCCTACCTACCCGGTTCCAAGAACATCAGGGCGGATGCCTTATCACGGCAGTACTCCGAGCTGTCCAGGGAGGAGTCGATTCCGACTTCGGTCATACCTCCGAATCAGATCTTGGCCGCCATTCGCACCAGCCTGACCTCTCCCCTGGGTGAGCAGATTTTGGCGGCTCAATCTGGTGCTCCCTCTGGGAGACCCAACGGCAGATGTTTTTTGCCTGAGGAGTTGCGCACTCGGTTGTTGCGAACCTACCATAACTCCAAGACCGCGGGGCATCCTGGAAAGAATCAGCTGTCCTGGGCTGTTTCACGTCTGTTCTGGTGGCCTTCCCTACGTTCCGACATCGCCGCATATGTAGCGGCATGCTCCGTTTGTGCCCAGAGTAAGTCCCCTCGGCACCTTCCGTTGGGCCTTCTGCAACCCATAGCCACCGGGGAGCGCCCATGGTCACACCTGGTGATGGATTTCATTGTGGACCTCCCTGCATCCCGAGGCCATACGGTCATTCTCATGATTGTGGATCGGTTTTCCAAAATGTGCCACTGTGTTCCTCTCAAGAAGTTACCCTCTGCACAAGAGTTGGCCACGATTTTTGCCCGGGAGGTCTTCCGGTTGCACGGTTTGCCCAAGGAGATTGTGTCGGATCGGGCGAGTCAGTTTGTGTCCAGGTTCTGGCGCGCCTTTTGCTCCCAGTTGGGGATTCATCTCTCCTTCTCCTCGGCCTACCACCCTCAGTCCAATGGGGCCGCAGAACGATCCAATCAGGCCTTGGAGCAATTCCTTCGTTGCTATGTCTCCGATCACCAAGATAATTGGGTTGACCTCCTGCCTTGGGCTGAGTTTGCCAGGAACACGGCGGTGAACTCTTCCTCTGGGACGTCTCCCTTCATGGCCAATTATGGGTTCCAACCTGCCGTGTTACCGGAGGTATTCTCTCCCCAGGATATTCCGGCTGTGGAGGATCACCTTTCCGTCCTACGTGCTTCTTGGGTACTCATCCAGAAGTCCCTTGAGGTCTCTGCGCAGCGCCAGAGACTCCAGGCTGATCGCAGACGAGCGCCTGCTCCTTCCTACCAGGTCGGAGACCGTGTATGGTTGTCCACCCGCAACCTCAACCTTCGAGTGCCCACTCCCAAGCTGGCGCCTCGCTTTGTTGGTCCCTTCCGAGTGCTTCGCAGGGTAAACCCGGTAGCCTATGCCCTTGCGCTTCCTCCTGGCATGCGGATCTCCAACGTGTTTCATGTCTCCCTGTTGAAGCCACTGGTGTGTAATCGTTTCACTTCCTCGGTTCCTCGGCCTCGTCCGGTCCAAGTGGGTAATCGTGAGGAGTATGATGTGAGCAATATCCTGGACTCACGCCTGGTCCGCGGTCGGGTGCAGTTTTTGGTCCATTGGCGTGGTTATGGTCCAGAGGAGCGTTCCTGGGTTCCCTCCGCAGATGTCCATGCTCCTGCCTTGCTCCGAGCCTTCCACGCACGCTTCCCTCAGAAACCGTTCTTTACTCCGCGGAGGAGGGGCCCTTGAGGGGGAGGTACTGTCATGGTCTTACCTTCTTGCTGTTCTCCTTCGTTTGACATGTGCTGGCGGCCATCTTGGTTTCTGGGTTTCTTGTAGCCTCCCACCCTGCGGCTCCTCCTTCCCACTGGGAGGAGCTGGATGCCTAGCTCATATATATAGGAGGTCTGTGGCTTCAGTTCCTTGCTTGGTCCTCCTGTGTTCACATGCTTCTAGTCTGCTGCTGCTTCTGGTTCCTGATCCTGGTTTCGTCCGACTACCCTGCTGGTTCCTGATCCTGGTTTCGTCCGACTACCCTGCTGGTTCCTGATCCTGGCTTCGTCTGACTACCCTGCTGGTTCCTGATCCTGGCTTCGTCTGACTACCCTTCTGGTTCCTGACCTCTGGCTTCGCTAAGACTCTGCTTTGGTTTCGCCATCCGTTTGGACTTTTGCTTTACAGCTTTATTTTCAATAAAGCCTTCTTATTTTCACTTATCTCTTGTTGTACGTCTGGTTCATGGTTCCGTGACAGCACCATCTGCGACACCTCCAGCTTTCACACTCACTCGGTCACCAGCTCCTCCAGGCATAAACTCTAAGTGGACTCTAAGGGATGACACTCAGGTCTTCTGTGGTTTAAAGCTTTATTGAGGTGTAGTGCACTTGGCTGGAGCCTGTAATACAACAGGGAAACACTGCCACTATGTGGTATACAGCCAGGTCACCAGCCCACCTATATCATAACAGGCAGTCATTATATTACATTCCCACATACATGTTACAGGATATAACAAAGCATACAGAAAAATGAACAAGAGAAAATCATTTACAAAGATATTGCAGCAGGGTGACCTGGAATACAGCATGTCTTGCAGCCATTTTAGGAAGAACACATGTCTCTTTAACTGTACATCATCTACTCAGCCTAGCATGTGCTGCAGGGTTTAAAGGCTGCTAAAAAACATACAGTCACCTCTTTACATTCTACAGAACTATTATGGGTATATATTATAACTTTTTACAATAGATAAATGAACTTTAGCTTTAGAGAACTTAGACAGAGATCCTACCTCCTTCACAGTAAATGTCTGCACTGAGGAGACGAAACCAAGTAGCAGAATACACAGGGGGCTTTCTGGAAGAGTCCACTGTAAAGACTCTGTCTGTTAAAACTTTCCTCAGTTATCTAATAGCACATTTGAAGAGGTTTATTTAGCATGTCCTGACTCTCTGCTAACAGCTTATGAATATATGGAACTATATTTAACAAGTGATCATTGCTGCAGCTCCTGTATATTGGTATGACCCTATTGCAAACCTGCAGACTGGATATTTGGTGAAACTTCATGTGGTTCATATCGACTGTACTACACCACTGACTTGGTGCCTGGGCCTAAATGTGTGACAGTGGCCTGTTCCAGTGGTGGGTGACGTGAAGCCTGATTCTCTGCTATGACATGAAGACTGATTCTGCGCTTACATAAGGCCAGATTCTCTGTTACGGGACCTCTCTCCTCTGCCTGGGCCTAAATGTGTGACAGTGGCCTGTTCCAGTGGTGGGTGACGTGAAGCCTGATTCTCTGCTATGACATGAAGACAGATTCTGTGCTGACATAAGGCCAGATTCTCTGTTACGGGACCTCTCTCCTCTGCCTGGGTGCCTGGGCCTAAATGTGTGACAGTGGCCTGTTCCAGTGGTGGGTGACGTGAAGCCTGATTCTCTGCTATGACATGAAGACAGATTCTGTGCTGACATAAGGCCAGATTCTCTGTTACGGGACCTCTCTCCTCTGCCTGAGTGCCTGGGCCTAAATGTGTGACAGTGGCCTGTTCCAGTGGTGGGTGACGTGAAGCCTGATTCTCTGCTATGACATGAAGACAGATTCTGTGCTGACATAAGGCCAGATTCTCTGTTACAGGACCTCTCTCCTCTCTGGGTGCCTGGGCCTAAATGTGTGACAGTGGCCTGTTCCAGTGGTGGGTGACGTGATGCCTCATTCTCTGCTATGACATGAAGAAAGATTCTGCACTGACATAAGGCCAGATTCTCTGTTACGCGACCTCTCTCCTCTGCCTGGGTGCCTGGGCCTAAATGTGTGACAGTGGCCTGTTCCAGTGGTGGGTGACGTGAAGCCTGATTCTCTGCTATGACATGAAGACAGATTCTGTGCTGACATAAGGCCAGATTCTCTGTTACGGGACCGCTCTCCTCTGTCTGGGTGCCGGGGCCTAAATGTGTGACAGTGGCCTGTTCCAGTGGTGGGTGACGTGAAGCCTGATTTTCTGCTATGACATGAAGACAGATTCTGCGCTGACATAAGGCCAGATTCTCTGTTACGGGACCGCTCTCCTCTGTCTGGGTGCCGGGGCCTAAATGTGTGACAGTGGCCTGTTCCAGTGGTGGGTGACGTGAAGCCTGATTCTCTGCTATGACATGAAGACTGATTCTGCGCTGACATGAAGCCAGATTCTCTGCTATGGCATGAAGAGACTGATTCTCTGCTGACATGAAGCCAGATTCTTTGCTATGGCATGAAGAGACTGATTCTCTGCTGACGTGAAGCCAGATTCTCTGCTATGGGACCTCTGTCCAATTGATATTGGTTCATTTTTATTTTTTTAATTTTAATTTTAATTCATTTCCCTATCCACATTTGTTTGCAGGGGATTTACCTACATGTTGCTGCCTTTTGCAGCCCTCTAGCTCTTTCCTGGGCTGTTTTACAGCCTTTTTAGTGCCCAAAAGTTCGGGTCCCCATTGACTTCAATGGGGTTCGGGTTCGGGACGAAGTTCGGTTCGGGTTCGGGACGAAGTTCGGTTCGGGTTCGGATCCCGAACCCGAACATTTACGGGAAGTTCGGCCGAACTTCTCGAACCCGAACATCCAGGTGTTCGCTCAACTCTACTGTAGATGGCAATAAAGGCACATTCAGACTAGGAGTTTTTACACCTCCAAACAATTCTATATATAAACTATAAATTGGGCATGGTAATGAAAAGCAGGAAGTGCTCAACCCCATATGCAGTGGCGCATCTATACCGGGGGGGGGGGGGGGGGGGGATCTTGCACTTGTGGTCCGCTGCTAATGGCAATCCACAGCAAAAATGCATACAATGGAGGATGTCCGCAGCAGACCACAAGTTCAACAATAGACATCCTACACAGGATAGCAAATGTGTGGATGTGATAAACAATAAAACAAAATAATAATAACTTTTACAAAGACAGGTGCACTCTGCAGTCATACTAAACCCTCATACTGATGTAAAATTGAGAGATTAGCCAACATATTCTACTGTGGAGGACATTTCTGAGCACTGCGCCAAGATTTCTCAAGTAGCTTGGGACTTAACGCTAAACCTACCTGTGCCATATGGGCAATACCAGCAGCCAGTGGGCAAATTACAGAAGCACAAGGTCCAACTCAAAGCAAACTCCCAGTTACCTCCAGCATGCAGCCATGCTTACAATGGGAGGAGGGAGAGAGCTCTGAGCCCCTCCCAAGACTGGCTGATTTAGCCCAGGACTCACATGTGCACCAGATTATTGCCTGTAGATGGAAATAAAGGCACATTCAGACTATGAGTTTTTACACCTCCAAACAATTCTATATACAAACTACAAATTGGCGTGGGAATGAAAAGCAGGAAGTGCTCAACCTCATATGCAGTTGCGCATCTATACCGGGGGGGGCAGATCCTGCACGTGGTCCACTGCTAATGGCAATCCCCAGCAAAAATGCATACAATGGAGGATGCCTGCAGCGGACCAAAAGTACCACAATAGACATCCTACACAGGATAGCAAATGTGTGGATGTGATAAACAATAAAACAAAATAACAATAACTTTTACAAAGACAGGTGCACTCTGCGGTCTTACTAAACCCTCATACTGATGTAAAATTGAGAGATTAGTCAACATATCCTACTGTGGAGGACATGTCTGAGCCCGAGCACCGTGCCTTATGGGCAATACCAGGAGCCATCGGGCAAATTACAGGAGCGCAAGGTCAGACTCACAGCAAACTCCCAGTTACCTCCAGCATGCAGCCATGCTTACAATGGGAGGAGGGAGAGAGCTCTGATATAGCCCAGGCCTGACATGTGCACTAGAATGTTGCCTGTAGCTGGAAATAAAGGCACATTCAGACAAGGAGTTTTTACACCTCTAAACAATTCGATATATAAACTACAAATTGGTGTATTATTAAATGCAGGAAGTGCTCAACCCCATATGCAGTGGCACATCTATATAAAATCTGCTGACAGATGCCTGTTAATATACCGTATATGTAATACCCCCGAGTGGCATTACCACCTCTTTTGTGCCCTCATTATCTCTGTTGGTGCATCATCTGTCATCATACATATTTATTGCCATGTCCTACAAAATGTGTATGTATTTCCTGATTTTACAACTGATAAAGTGTAATGTGCAAGGTTGTGTTAGATAGAATGGAACCCTTCTTCCATTCTATTCCCCTCTCTAGAGAGGGAGGAGTTAGTTAGTGAAGGTTGATCTAGCCTTCCCCTCCTTGGGGACAGGTTGTGCAGAATCTAGCTTACCCCCTGTAAGGGGAGGAAGCAGGCCTCGTCCCTGCCGGACAGGCTCTGCCTGTAAGTTCTACATGGTTACATGTCCCCTCCTGGGCTTGCATTGCCTAAAGCCAAGCTAAGTAAGCTTGAAGCCAGGAAGAAGTTCCTAGGAGTAAAGATAAAGTAAGAGACAGACTACAGCTAAACTAAGTTCCAGCAAAAGAGGAAAAGTTCCTATTTAATCCAGCTAGCATAGCAGAGCTTAGAAAGCTACAGCATAGTAGAGTTGAGATTGTTACAGAAGTGTTTGCCTGGCAAAAGTTAAGCCAATACCTGCTCATGACAAAGATAAAGTTTGGAAGATTGTTTGTTGATAAAGTTTATGCCAAGTAAAGCTGTGTTCAACGTTACTACAAGTCTAGACTCAGTTATTCCTTCATCATCCAAGTTATTCACCCCTTTTATTACTGCTTCGGACAACCACGTCTGTGACTTAAGGACATCCAAGTAGGAGCACCATGACACGTGCATACAACACCTTCAGAGAGATTGTAGGCCACTCTACACCACTCTGGCAATCCTACATCTGGGTACCAACACTACCATCTACAAAGGGGACTCCATGTCCTCGTTGCTTAACTGCAACTAACTGACTTCTCGACTACTTGCTCTGTAAGTATTTCGTAGAAACCTCCTAAGGGGCAAGGGATACCCCAGACGCTGGCTCCCATAGTCCGTTGCATATACAGTATATTTGAGTGTAAGCCAGAAGCTCTGGTGCAAATAAATATTCTAAGCACATATTCATTAATGTATCTCCATGTTTTTCTTTTTCATTTTTGCATCACTGTGGTCTGAAGGCTATCATTTTATATTTAGCTGTTTATGCATAAAGGTCTGTTTTCGATTTTTAATGACACCATTTTAGGTTGCATATATTAAAACACTTTTGTTACTGTTTTTGGGGAGGAGATTATAATAAAAAAGTTGTCCCACAGTTTTGGGTTTCCTTGTTTGTTTTTTTTATTTATTCATGCAGTGTAAATGACAGCTTTATTCTGTGGTTCAGCACAATCAAAGTTATATCACATTTTGATAATTTTCCACAAAAAAATATGAAAATATTCTGAGATCTATAATTTTAGATTTTCCCATTAATGGGGCTTTTTGAAGGACTGTTTTTATAGTGGGGCAAGATTTAGTTTTTATTGGCACCATTATAGGGAATTTATTTGGAAGGCAGGAATAAGGTGACAAAAAAAGAATTATATTTTTTGTCACTGAATTTAACGGACACAAGGACGGGTAACGATGATTGCACCGCACCCCTTCATTGAACCCCTCAGATGCCACAATCAGCATTGAAAGCAGCATATGAGGGGTTCAATGATGGGGAACGGCATGATCGTACTTGCGCCCACTACATACAATAGAATGCAATTTATGACAAAGTAAATTAATCAAATTTCTTTGTGAACTTTAGCGATGCAGCCGAATCAAATTTTTGATAACTTCGATCATCTCTACTCAGGTTTAGGAATGAGCGAACTTGTGGAAGTTCGGGTTCGCTGTGTTCAGCTGAACCTTAGGTCAAAATTCGCATTCGGGATCCGAACTTGACCCGTGCTTGAACCAGAATCCGGACCCCATTAAGGTCAATGGGGACCCGAACTTCACATTATTATTTTCCACTATAACATGGTTATAATGGAAAATAATAGCATTCTTAGGACAATAAATAAAATGGCCATTGAGGGGTTAAAAATAATAATAAAAAACTCACCTCATCCACTTGATCGCGCAGCCGGTATCCTCTTCTTTCTTCTTACTGCAGGACCTGCAAAAGGACCTGCGATGACATCACCATGCTCATCATGTGGTGAGCACGGTGATGACACTACTAAAGATAAGCAAATCAAAAATTTGATTCCCAACAAATGCGAATTTCCTCGTGCTTCTTGGTAACGAATCGCAATTTTCATAAAATGGCTACACGTGTGAGGACTGAGGACATGGGCCAAGGAACTCTGGGAAGGTGGGATCACCAAGATTGACATTCCTGCATGCAGTCCAATAAGCAGCCAGCCAGCCCTGTGATGTCACAGCCCTATAAATACGGCAGCCATTTTAGATTCTGCCATTTTCCAGCGTTCAGAGTGCAGGGACAGACGTGTGAAGGCGCAAGGGACAGCAAGTGGAAAAACGATTGTAGAAAAAAAAGGCGGAAAAAACGATTTATAAGTTCAGGGAAAGGATAGAGGGAAAAATTTCACAGCATCTTGGTGCAGGGAAAGACGTCAGAAGGTGCTAGGGACATTGATAGGAAAGTGATTTACAACTGCAGGGAACAATTATTTGGGGTTCCAAATAGTCATTAGACAGCTCTGTCATTCCAGCTTTTTGTTATTGGGCAGCAAGTGTTAGGTTGAAAAGCCTTTAGAGGCTTATATCTTAGAATCTTATTCAGTACTTCACTCTTTAATTTTTTTTCTGGTCAAAGCGTATAGTGGTCAATTTCTGTGTGACAAGATATATATATTCTCAGTGCACTGCTGCAGTGATTTCTGTTGAAAGCGTATAGGGGGGATATTTCAGTACTCACTCTGTGGTCTCTGGATGCTGCCGTCACCTCCAAACTATGTCACCTTGCCACTCGGTTGCCTCATCATACTGCTGCCATCTACAGACTCTGTCATTGTGCCACTCTTTCAAAGTGTTTTTTTTTGTAATATTGATGGGTAACTGCAAAACTCCTTTTGCTGTATGAACCGAATGACATAGTGGCAACATTTTTTCTTTCAAATTATTATTTTTTTTCTGTAAAAATGATGGGTGACTGAAAAACTCCTTTTGCTGTATGGATCGTGTGACGAAAATATATATATTTAGAAACAACAAATATACAAAAAGTACATAAAAACAATGACAACAATTCTGCCGCCACCTCCAAACTCTGTCATTGTGCCACTCGGTGGCCTACTCATGCTGCTGCCACCTCCAGACTCTGTCATTGTGCTACTTTGTGGCCTACTCATGCTGCTGCCATCTCCAGACTCTGTCGATCTGCCACTCTGTGGCCTACTCATGCTTCTGCTACCTTCAGACTCGGTCATTGTGCCACTCTGTGGCCTACACATGCTGCTGCCACGTCCATACTTGGTTATTGTGCCACTTGGTGGCCTCCTCATACTGCTGCTAACTCCAGACTCTGTCTTTGAGCCTCTCGGTGGCCTCCTCATACTGCTGCCAACTTCAGACTCTGTTATTGCGCCACTCAGTGGCTTTCTCCTGATGCCGCCACCTCCAGACTCAGTCATTGTGCCACTCGATGGCCTCCTCATACTGCCGCCACCTCCAGACTCTGTCATTCTGCCACTCGATGGCCTCCTCAATCCTTATTCTGCTGCCAACTCCAGACTCTGTCATTGTGCAACTCTGTGGCCTCCTCATTCTATTGCCAACTCCAGACCCTGTCATTGGCACACTCTGTGGTCTCTTCATGCTGATTCCACCTCACCACTATGTCATAGGTCTACTCTGTGGACTTCTCATGCTGTTCCCACCCTTCCCACTTCACGACTGGGCCACTATTTTGCATTTCAACCTGGCTGACATCATGGTTTACATGATTTATTTGACCTTTCTTCTGATCTGTCAGAAGGAAGGAAAAATGAGATGCACAATTTGTACCTGTCTGTGTACAGCTGTAAGGCCTGTATGGTCCCATCAGAATTGGCTTATGATTTGGTAGCTAAAAGCAGGAGTGGGTACAAAACACAGAAGACATGCAAATATTCCATTCATGTGTCATCTTTGTTTTACATCCACTCCTGTTTTTTTGGGCATTAGCAATACTGATGGATTATTGAGCAAATGCTGACTGAGTGAAGGCATATGCTCCACAGACAGGATCAGTTTTTTGTGGGTTATTGTTCTGACGGATCAGAGGAATGGCAAATTAATCAGTGACGTCAACACAAACTTACTGCTGACACCCTCTGCGCTCTTTGCGGATGGGGGGGGGGGGGTTTGTATCTTTGTCTGATATTCAAATTTGTTTGATAATCTGAAACATTTAAGTGTGACAAATGTGCAAAAACAAAAGAAATCTGTAAGGGGCAAATACTTTTTCATAGAAATGTAATCTTTTATTATAGTTTAGCAAACTCTTCATGCAGCTAAGTCGTGCTGTCTATTTTTTCCGAACCTCAGATTTCATGATAATACAACATGAATTTTTTATGGCACTTTTGTACCCTGCAGCCTGTCTATTTTACATAGACAATATGTAAGGGGTTGGTCAGACTGGTGTCACACCGGAGTGTCTAGGGCCCACTGTACAGTTACATGAAAATATCACCTGACTCACCATTTAAAAATCCCTAAAATGCACTATATATTTTTTTTAAATCAGTAGTCACCTGTTGCCTAGCCTATAGAGTTGAGCGGACACCTGGATGTTCGGGTTCGGCAGGTTCGGCCGAACTTGAAAAAAAAGTTCGGGTTCGGGACCCGAACTTGACCCGAACTTGAACCCGAACATTGAAGTCAATAGGGACCCGAACTTTTGGCCACTAAAATGGCTCAAAAATAGCCCTGGAAACAGCTAGAGGGCTGCAAAAGGCAGCAAAATGTGCTTAAGAGCATGGCAAATGCTCTGCAAACAAATGTGGATAGGGAAATGAATTTAAAAAACATAAAAGACCTTAAAAAAATTAAAATTAGGAATGATGTAGGAGGAAGAGGTTGAGGAGGCGGTGAATGGGTGGATGTGGCCATGTAAGCTCACGTGGCGGTCTAGGTGGAAGCGGCGGCAAAGGAGGAATAGGTAGCCAACACAGATGTGTGTTATTTTGCATTTTTACATAAGGGTATCCCCCAAAATATTGGGACATATAAAAAAAAAAGAAAGAATAAGTGCACTTGCGTACAAGGATGGATGGTTGAGGCTGTCTTGTGGGATTCAGGCCTGGTTCATTTTAATGAACGTAAGCTTGTCCACGTTGGCTGTGGACAGGCGGCTGCGTCTGTCTGTAATTACGCCTCCAGCCAGCACCTCCAAGGCATACAGGGCAAGCTCTGGCCATGTGGACAATTTGGAGACCCAGAAGTTGAATGGGACAGAACCATCAGTCAGTACGTGTAGTCGTGTGCACAGGTACTGTTCCACCATGTTGTTCAAATGCTGCCTCCTGCTAACACGCTCCATATCAGCAGTTGGGGCCGGTTGTTGCGGCGAGGTGACAAAGCTTTTCCACATGTTGGCCATGCTAACCCTGCCTTCTGAGGTGCTGGCGCTGACACAGCTGCGTTGGCGACCTCTTCCTCCTCCCCTGCCTTCGCCTTGTGCTTCCACTTGTTCCCCGGCATCAGTCGGGAATGCTCTCAGGAGCGCGTCTACCAGCTTGTGCCTGTAGTCGCGCATCTTCCGATCATGCTCCAGTGAGGGAATTAAGGACGGCACATTGTCTTTGTAACGGGGATCCAGCAGGGTGGCCACCCAGTAGTCAGCACACGTTAAAATGTGGGCAACTCTACTGTCGTTGTGCAGGCACTGCAGCATGTAGTCGCTCATGTGTGCCAGGCTGCTCAGAGGTAAGGACAAGCTGTCCTCTGTGGGAGGCGTATCGTCTGCGTCCTCCGTATCCCCCCAGCCACGCACCAGTGATGGCCACCCCACTGTGTACATGCTTCATCCCCATCCTCCTCCTCCTCCTCCTCATCCTCCTCGTCCTCCAGTAGTGGCCCCTGGCTGGCCAAATTTGTACCTGGCCTCTGCTGTTGCAAAAATCCTCTTTCTGAGCCACTTCTAAAAGACTGGCCTGAAAGTGTTAGAGATGACCCCTCTTCCTCCTCCTCGTCCTGGGCCACATCCTCTTCCATCATCGCCCTAAGTGTTTTCTCAAGGAGACATAGAAGTGGTATTGTAACTCTGATAACGGCATCATCGCCACTGGCCATGTTGGTGGATTACTCGAAACAGCGCAACAGGGCACACAGGTCTCGCATGGAGGGGTAGTTGTAAATGAATTTCTTCACCACAAAATTCAGCACATGCGCCAGACAAGGGATGTGCATCAAACCGGCTAGTCCCAGAGATGCAACGAGATTTCGCCCAATATCGCATCACCACCAGGCCGGGCTTGAGGCTCACTGGCAGCAACCACTCGTCGGTCTGTTGTTCTATACCCCGCCACAACTCCTGCGCAGTGTGGGGCCTGTCCCCCAAACACATCAGTTTCAGAAAGGTTTGGTGAAGTTTACCCCTGGCTGTGCTAAAATTGGTGGTGAAGGTCTGTCGCTGACCGGATGAGGAGGTGGTAGAAGAGGAGGAGGAAGACGAGTAGGAAGAGGAGGCAACAGGAGGCAAAGAATGGTGCCCTGCGATCCTTGGCGGCGGAAGGACATGCGCCAAACAGCTCTCCGCCTGGAGCCTAGCCGCCACTACATTTACCCAGTGTGCAGTTAGGGAGATATAGCGTCCCTGGCCGTGCTTACTGGTCCACGTATCTGTGGTTTGTGGCGCTTGCCACAGATGGCGTTGCGCAGTGCACACTGGATTTTAACCGATACTTGGTTGTGTAGGGAGGGCACGGCTCTCCTGGAGAAGTAGTGGCGGCTGGGAACGAAGTACTGTGGGACAGCAAGCGACATGAGCTGTTTGAAGCTGTCCGTCTCCACCAGCCTGAATGACAGCATTTCAAAGGCCAGTAGTTAAGAAATTCTGGCATTCAGGGCCAGGCATCGAGGGTGGCTAGGTGGGAATTTACGCTTTCTCTCAAAGGTTTGTGAGATGGAGAGCTGAACGCTTCCGTGTGACATGGTGTAGATGCTTGGTGACGGAGGTGGTGTTGTTGGTGGCACATCCTCTGTTTGCTGGACGGCAGGTGCCAATGTTCCTCCAGAGGCGGAGGAAGAGGCCGAGGTGGCAGCAGCAGAAGAGGGAGCAGGAGGGGCCTGAACCCCTTCTTGGTTTTGAAAGCCTGTGTCTTGGTTTTGCAGCCTGTGTCTCGCATGTAGATGCCTGGTCATGCAGGTTGTGCTAAGGTTCAGAACGTTAATGCCTCGCTTCAGGCTCTGATGGCACAGCGTGCAAATTACTCGGGTCTTTTCGTCAGCACATTGTGTAAAGAAGTGCCATGCCAGGGAACTCCTTGAAGCTGCCTTTGGTGTGTTTTGGCGACGGCTTCTCTGCTTTTGCACCCTGCTCTCTCTTTTACTATGCTGTTGGCTCGGTCTCACTGTAACGGACCGTTTCCGCAGACAAGGGGTTAAAATCCGTTTAGGTGATAAGCCCCTTTCTGAGAGACAGGCACAGCTACTGCAGGATACACCAAACTCCCGAACTGGATACAAAGTAGCACTCCAAACTGGAACCTCACGAATAGCTGCTAGCAGACGAACAGGAAAAGCATACAATCCTGGCAATCGGTCTTCTAACAGCATACAGCGAATCCCCCCAATAACGAGACAAGGCTCCGTGTTGAGGGTCAAACAGTGGTCTGACTGTACTTGAAGTACAGCCTCTTTTATTCACAAAAAACAAACATAGTACTGCCCACAGGGGTTTGAAATACAACCAATCAGTATATTACAAGACATACAATGTAACTACAGCAACCAATCGTTCACGCCCCCAGAGGACCAGAATGAAGACTGTAACATAGGACAACATATCCCCACAATGCATCATGGTTTCCTCCTCTCTGTCCAGACAACCTGAAGAGCAATCCAATTATCTCTGAGGACAAAAGGAGATCGCCAATACACATGTGGGGACAACAGAACAGACATCACCATTTTAAACACACAATGGGACAATAGAAACACACCCAGCATATTCCCTCCCCTTATCCTGAGAGGAGACTCAATTATACATACAGTTAAACATACTTTCTACCCAACTTTCATAACTCTGAAACCATACATCACATTCACATAAAAATTACATATTCACAATCAATCCATTCAGGGGAACAACATATAAAAAACTGGCATGAATCAGACCAGGGGTTCAAAAGTTAGTAAAATATCTTTTGGGCCCTGGCTGGCACATGGCTATCTGGCTCAAACCAGTTTTACAGAGCCCTCTTTCCTGGAGACAATGGGAAAATAATCAAATTATATCCAGGGATAGAGGCAGACTCCATTGAGCACATGGTTGCAAAAAGACATAAAATACAATAAAATACACAAGGTTACATTTACTACATAAAATAAAGACATGCAACATATCCCCAGATAGCTTAGGTCTGAGCGCATTTTATTGAATGGCGCTCAGACCACACACATACAGTTCAATTGCCATGGAGCTTAAGTTTTGCATGGGCTGATGATAGGGCCCATAATCCTGGGGCAAGAGGCCAGCAGCCAGTCCTCTCCAAAGCCCAGTGGCGAGGTTGGTTTCGCCACACATCTCCCCCCCCCAGGGAAGACTAACCAGATACCTGACCTCACGCCGGTCGGTACCTGAGTTAGTCTGGCAGCCCACCCACAACCAAATACTGGACCTGTTGACTTTAGTAGCCTGTCTCTGTCCAGTGAGTCCACCAAGGTTATGTTGGAAGCTGGTACTCCTGGTCTCTGTGTTGCTCCCTGGCTTGGAGTGGAGGTTGCTTTGTGGGCAGGGATCAGCGGTACTCTGCCCTGGTGCCAGCGCTACCACGGAAGAAGCCTGGTTGGAGCCTGGTTGTTGGAGGGGGAGACCGACTGTCTCTACCCCCTGTGCTGTAAGTGCAGAGACCACGGTCCCATCTGCACTGTTGTGGGGCTTACTGTCTCCCCCTGGTGCGTTAAGCTGCCGCTGGGGAGAGGGGGTAATGAGCTCCTCTCCCATACATACTTCCAGCCGCTGGGGAGGGCGACCGACCGTCTCCGCTCCCAATACAGTGTCCTGCTGCTGGGGAAAGGAGACTGGGCTCTCTATTCCCAAAAAATCATGCTGCTGCTGGGGGACAGGACCGACTGTCTCTGCTCCCAATACAGTGTCCTGCTGCTGGGGAAAGGAGACTGGGCTCTCTATTCCCAAAAAATCATGCTGCTGCTGGGGGGCAGGAACAGCTACCTCTGCCCCCTGTAACTCCGCCTGCCGCTGAGGAGGGAGGACGCTGCTCTCCTCTCCCTGCATTTCACACTGCCGCTGGGGAATGGAGACTGGGTCTGTCACCTTACTGTCCTGCTGAGCCTTCTCACTGGCGTGGAACAGCTGCTGGTAGCCCTGTTCCAGCTCCATCTCCCGGGTCACCAGGTGGACCAGGTCCTGCTCAATCTCATGAGTGTCGTCCCAGTCATACCTGCTCTCCCTCCATTCCAAGAGATCATGGAACCGGGCTTGTGTAGGGCTCCCAAACTCCAGCTCTGAAAAAGTCTCCCATAACAAGCCAGGACCATCAAACTCCTCTCCCTCCGGCTTGTCATGCTCAGCTGTCCTGGGTAGGTACTGTGCCCCATACCACCAGAGCGCCTGGTAGGCATCTTCCAGCCACAGCTCCCGCCATGCTAGGAGTTCCAATTCCTTTACCCATTCCTCCCGGGGCTGCTCTCCCAGGAAGGGCATCCGCAGGGCTACTCGCTTCTGCAACCGCTGGTCTTCCGTGGGGAGTCTCTTGTCCTGCATATACTCCACAATACCCAGTACCTGGTACCAGATGCCTTTGCGGACTGCATCTCGGTCATCCATGACACCCTCATCGTACTCCACTGCTGTTTCCATTCTGGTGCTGTCAGGGTCGCTGTACTGGGACATGCGTTGCCCTCAAATTGTAATTCCAGGGAATGATGTTTCTCTGTAGCTGTCCTTCTGGGCTGTAGGAACGATCCCGCTGCTTGCCACCAATGTAACGGACCGTTTCCGCAGACAAGGGGTTAAAATCCGTTTAGGTGATAAGCCCCTTTCTGAGAGACAGGCACAGCTACTGCAGGATACACCAAACTCCCGAACTGGATACAAAGTAGCACTCCAAACTGGAACCTCACGAATAGCTGCTAGCAGACGAACAGGAAAAGCATACAATCCTGGCAATCGGTCTTCTAACAGCATACAGCGAATCCCCCCAATAACGAGACAAGGCTCCGTGTTGAGGGTCAAACAGTGGTCTGACTGTACTTGAAGTACAGCCTCTTTTATTCACAAAAAACAAACATAGTACTGCCCACAGGGGTTTGAAATACAACCAATCAGTATATTACAAGACATACAATGTAACTACAGCAACCAATCGTTCACGCCCCCCAGAGGACCAGAATGAAGACTGTAACATAGGACAACATATCCCCACAATGCATCATGGTTTCCTCCTCTCTGTCCAGACAACCTGAAGAGCAATCCAATTATCTCTGAGGACAAAAGGAGATCGCCAATACACATGTGGGGACAACAGAACAGACATCACCATTTTAAACACACAATGGGACAATAGAAACACACCCAGCATATTCCCTCCCCTTATCCTGAGAGGAGACTCAATTATACATACAGTTAAACATACTTTCTACCCAACTTTCATAACTCTAAAACCATACATCACATTCACATAAAAATTACATATTCACAATCAATCCATTCAGGGGAACAACATATAAAAAACTGGCATGAATCAGACCAGGGGTTCAAAAGTTAGTAAAATATCTTTTGGGCCCTGGCTGGCACATGGCTATCTGGCTCAAACCAGTTTTACAGAGCCCTCTTTCCTGGAGACAATGGGAAAATAATCAAATTATATCCAGGGATAGAGGCAGACTCCATTGAGCACATGGTTGCAAAAAGACATAAAATACAATAAAATACACAAGGTTACATTTACTACATAAAATAAAGACATGCAACATATCCCCAGATAGCTTAGGTCTGAGCGCATTTTATTGAATGGCGCTCAGACCACACACATACAGTTCAATTGCCATGGAGCTTAAGTTTTGCATGGGCTGATGATAGGGCCCATAATCCTGGGGCAAGAGGCCAGCAGCCAGTCCTCTCCAAAGCCCAGTGGCGAGGTTGGTTTCGCCACACTCACCACTGCCTCTTCCTCCGAACTGTGAAAGTCAGTGGCACGACCTTCATTCCATGTGGGGTCTAGGACCTCATCGTCCCCTGCATCGTCTTCCACCCAGTCTTCCTCCCTGACCTCCTTTTCGGTCTGCACACTTCAGAAAGACGCAGCAGTAGGCACCTGTGTTTCTTCATCATCAGAGACGTGCTGAGGTGGTATTCCCATGTCCTCATCAGGAAACATAAGTGGTTGTGCGTCAGTGCATTCTATGTCTTCCACCCCTGGGGAAGGGCTAGGTGGATGCCCTTGGGAAACCCTGCCAGCACAGTCTTCAAACAGCATAAGAGACAGCTGCATGACTTGAGGCTCAGACAGGTTCCCCGATATGCACGGGGGTGATGTGACAGACTGATGGGCATGGGTTTCAGGCGCCACCTGTGCGCTTTCTGCAGAAGACTGGGTGGGAGATAATGTGAACGTGCTGGATCCACTGTCGGCCACCCAATTGACTAGCGTCTATACTTGCTCAGGCCTTACCATCCTTAGAACGGCATTAGGCCCAACCAAATATCGCTGTAGATTCTGGCGGCTACTGGGACCTGAGGTAGTAGGTTCAGTAGGACGTGTAGCTGTGGCAGAACGGCCACGTCCTCTCTCTGCACCAGAGTTCCACCAACACCACCAGCACGACGATGACCGCGTCCCTTATTAGATGTTTGCCTCATAGTTAGCGTTCACCAAGCAAAGTAAAAAGTGGTTAAGTCTGTTAAAAATAATTAACCGGCAATAAAAACCCTGATGTAGGGTATTACACAATTTTGTTTTTTAACTCTATATGACAGCGGTATTTGTGGCCTAAATTTCACAGTAACTTATGCACATCTAATCCCAGATGTGCAGTATATCAGAGGGTTTTTTAACCCCAGTAAGCAAAAAGCCGTATTTCTGGCCTAAATGTGACACTGACTTAAGCACGTCTATTGCCAGATGTGCAGTATGTCAGAGGGTTTTTATAACGCCAGTAACCAAAAAGCCGTATTTCTGGCCTAAATGTAACACTCGCTTAGAAACATAGAAACATAGAATGTGTCGGCAGATAAGAACCATTTGACCCATCTAGTCTGCCCAATATATCTGAATACTATGGATAGCCCCTGGCCCTATCTTATATGAAGGATAGCCATATGCCTATCCCATGCACGCTTAAACCCCTTCACTGTATTTGCAGCTACCACTTCTGCAGGAAGGCTATTCCATGCATCCACTACTCTCTCAGTAAAGTAATACTTCCTTATATTACTTTTAAACCTTTGCCCCTCTAATTTAAAACTGTGTCCTCTTGTGGTAGTTTTTCTTCTTTTAAATATGCTCTCCTCCTTTACCGAGTTGATTCCCTTTATGTATTTAAAAGTTTCTATCATATCCCCTCTGTCTCTTCTTTCTTCCAAGCTATACATATTAAGGTCCTTTAACCTTTCCTGGTAAGTTTTATCCTGCAATCCATGTACTAGTTTAGTAGCTCTTCTCTGAACTCTCTCTAGAGTATCTATATCCTTCTGGAGATATGGCCTCCAGTACTGCGCACAATACTCCAAGTGAGGTCTCACCAGTGTTCTGTACAGCGGCATAAGCACTTCACTCTTTCTACTGCTTATACCTCTCCCTATACATCCAAGCATTCTGCTGGCATTTCGTGCTGCCCTATTACATTGTCTTCCCACCTTTAAGTCTTCTGAAATAATTACTCCTAAATCCCTTTCCTCAGATACTGAGGTCAGGACTGTTTCAAATATTCTATATTCTGCCCTTGGGTTTTTACGCCCTAGGTGCATTATCTTGCACTTATCCACATTAAATTTCAGTTGCCAGAGTTCTGACCATTCTTCTAGTTTTCCTAAATCCTTTTCCATTTGGCGTTTCCCTCCAGGAACATCAACCCTGTTACATATCCCCGATGTGCAGTATATCAAAGGGTTTTTATAACCCCAGTAACCAAAAAGCCGTATTTCTGGCCTAAATATGACACTCACTTATGCATGTCTAATCCCAGATGTGCAGTATATCAAAGGGTTTTTATAACCCAAGTAACCAAAAAGCCTTATTTCTGGCCTAAATGTAACACTCACTTATGCACGTCTAATCCCAGATGTGCAGTATATCAGAGGGTTTTTTCACCCCAGTAAGCAAAAAGCCATATTTCTGGCCTAAATGTGACACTCATTTATGCATGTCTAATCCCAGATGTGCAGTATATCAGAGGGTTTTTATAATTCCCAAGAAACCAAAAAGACATATTTTTGGCCTAAATGTGACACTCACTTATGCACGTCTAATCCCAGATGTGGAGTATATCAGAGTGTTTTTATAACCTCAGTAACCAAAAAGCCATATTTGTGGCCTAAATGTGACACTCACTTATGCACGTCTAATCCCAGATGTGCAGTATATCAGAGGTTTTTTTTACTCCAGTAACCAAAAAGCCGTATTTGTGGCCTAAATGTGACACTCACTTCTGCATGTCTAATCCCAGATGTGCAGTATATCAGAGGGTTTTTATAACCCCAGTAACCAAAAAGCCGTATTTCTGGCCTAAATTTCACAGTCACTTTTGCACGTCTAATCCCAGATGTGCAGTATATCAGAGGGTTTTTCCCCCCCAGTAAGCAAAAAGCTGTATTTCTGGCCTAAATGTGACACTCACTTATGCACGTCTAATCCTAGATGTGCACTAGATGAAACAGATGGGTTTTTTTTCACCCCAGTAAGTAAAAAGCTGTATTTCTGGCCTAAATGTGACACTCACTTATGCACGTCTAATCCTAGATGTGCACTATATGAAACAGATGGATTTTTTTCACCCCAGTATGCCCCAGTATGAGAAAGCCGTATTTGTGGCCTAAATTTCACAGTCACTTATGCACGTCTAATCCCAGATGTGCAGTATATCAGAGGGTTTTTTCACCCCAGTTAGCAAAAAGCTGTATTTCTGGCCTAAATGTGACACTCACTTATGCACATCTAATCCTAGATGTGCACTATATGAAACAGATGTTTTTTTTTCACCCCAGTAAGCAAAAAGCTGTATTTCTGGCCAAAATGTGACACTCACTTATGAACGTCTAATCCTAGATGTGCACTATATGATACAGATGTTTTCTTTTTTACCCCAGTAAGCAAAAAGCTGTATTTCTGGCCAAAATCTGACACTCACTTATGCACGTCTAATCCTAGATATGCACTATATGAAACAGATGTTTTTTTTTCACCCCAGTATGCCCCAGTATGAGAAAGCCGTATTTGTGGCCTAAATTTCACAGTCACTTTTGCACGTCTAATCCCAGATGTGCAGTATATCAGAGGGTTTTTTCACCCCAGTAAGCAAAAAGCTGTATTTCTGGCCAAAATGTGACACTCACTTATGCACGTCTAATCCTAGATATGCACTATATGAAACAGATGTTTTTTTTTCACCCCAGTATGCCCCAGTGTGAGAAAGCCGTATTTGTGGCCTAAATTTCACAGTCACTTATGCATGTCTAATGGCAGATGTGCAGTATATCAGAGGGTTTTTTCACACCCGTAAGCAAAAATCTGTATTTCTGGCCTAAATGTGACACTCACTTATGCACGTCTAATCCCAGATGTGCACTATATGAAAAAAAGGGTTTTTTTTAACCCCAGTGTCTCAAAGCAGTATTTCTGGACTTGCAGACATGCAGATATCCTGTGCTGGTGCACTATAGTTGCATAAAATGGCTGCCGATTGACTAACTGAAGGAAAAAAGTTCGTTTTCAGTAGTAGTTGGCTCAGGGCGGGCTTAAAACAATTGTGCACTGCACCCACAAAACACATTTGCTGTAGATCGCTGAGTAAAGAAGCAGTTCTTCATAAGATTTCTCCCTGATCTCTCCCTCACAGCAGCTGCAGCCTATCCCTTCACTAATCCGAGCAGAGTGACGGGCGGCGCTACATGACTCCAGCTTAAATAGAGGCTGGGTCACATGCTGCAGTTGGCCAATCACAGCCATGCCAATAGTAGGCATGGCTGTGATGGCCTTTTGGGGAAAGTAGTATGACGCTTGTTGATTGGCTGCTGTGCAGCCTTTCAAAAAGTGCCAAGAAAGCGCCGAACACCGAACCCAAACTTTTACGTAAATGTTCGGGTTCGGGTCCGGGTGCCGAAAATCCGAAAGTTCGGTACGAACCCGAACTTTACAGTTCGGGTTCGCTCAACTCTACTAGCCTGTGCCTCAAATAGTTCTGTCCTGAGAACCTGTCAGTATCATGCTGACTAGCTATTGCCTTGAACTAGGGCTCTCTTAGCTAAATATGACCCTAAAGCACATGCTCACAAAGGGGCAGGCAGCAGCACAGCAAGACACAGCAAGTTTACTGATTGTGGTTTCTCTGCAGAAAGTTCAAGATGGTCGGTCCCTGGGAAAAATATATTGTAGTTAGTCTACTGTGCCAGTCGTGCATGGGGTGGGAGACTGGGCATCCACCTTTGCCCAAGGACCCACCAGTGGATTCACCTGTTCCACTGTTGGCCAGTCCAATGTCGTAGCTATGGTATTTGCTAATCGGGGTGAGTACTTTCTCTGGCACCCCCTCCCCAATGAAGTTACTGGGACTTTCCTGCGAAACCAAGCACAGACACTATCAAATGAATTGTGCTATGCTTGGTGAGCAGAGAGAAGACAAGAAAATTGAAATGTCCCCCCTCCTTGCCAAAATTCTTAATCCAACCCTTCCCCCCAGCGCTATTGTTAAAGAGATATTTGGGTTGTTTTTCTTGACAATCTGCTGACTGCTGGTGGAGGAGACTGCTGCATCTACATGCAGCAATCTCTTCCAGAGTATGGGGAGGAGTGATCGCTAATGCCATCGCTCTTCCCCATACTGACTCGTTGCTTCCTGGCAGGAGATTGTGTTTACACAGCACGATCTGCTGCCGGAAAAATTATCATTTTTCAATGCGCACATCCGATCGCATTACCCAAGGAACGAGCGTTTCGCTCGTTCATCGGGTAATCGTTAACACATTTACACCGCCCGATAATCACTAATGAGCATAACTATGGACAATTGTTAGCTATATTCTATGCGATTCTCGGCTCGTGTAAAGGGCCATTTAGATTTCTCACTTTGTGATCTTCCCCATCTGGTTCTCCACCACTGCTATCCTGCTGCTACCCCCAATACTTCTCCCCAATGCACACACATACTAAACTGCATAGCAAACCATACTAAACCTCCATAGTAATAGTCCTCCCAGACTGCCCAGACTGCCCTCTATAGTAATAGTGCCCCTACAGTAACCCCAATAGCAACCTCATTAGTAATGCCTTCTATGTTGTGCTAAATAATAATGCTCTCACAGCAACCCTAATATAAATGATGCCCCATAGGTCTCCTAGTTGAAATAATGCCCCCTTTAGTTCCCCAGCAGTAGCAAGGCCCCTCTATAAGGCACCCCTCTAGAGCCCACATTAGTAATAAAGCTCCCTATAGTGTCTGTTGCATACACGTGATCTGTTATCATGTGAACACCCGATGTCTATGGACACTCGCGGCCTGTGTGTGTTCCTCCTTTGATGCGATCATGTGATTGCATCACATGTTTCTTTATGTAATGCGGAAGCAATGCGCTGACATGCACAGTTAACGCTATATCAGATCCATGCTGGTTAGTTCTTGGCCCCATTATGTTTTTAATCAGTGTATCTGATATTTTAATGACACAATTGGTTTTGGACATATTTTCTTAATATGTAATTTTGATGAATTAAACAGATACTATGAATTCACATAGTTTAATTGAAGTTATTAATCTCTTCACAGTATGAACACTTGTATATTATGTCATTTTTTTTAAACAGTATTTTTTATTTTTAGACACCATACTAATCAAACACATTAATTGTAATTCAATTATTAATAGTTTTCATGAAATAATCACCTGAGTTTGTATTTGTACTTGGCACCATTCACATTTGTCACTGCTTGAGAAAGGTCCCATTGTGTCGACTGAAACATCGATTTTCGGTGAATAAACGCACATTTTCTGGAGGCTGTGCCATGGCATATGTGTGTGTATACATATATATATATATATATATATATATATATACACACTAAACAAAAATATAAACGCAACACTTTCGGTTTTGGTCCCATTTTGCATGAGCTGAACTCAAAGATCTGAAACATTTTCTACATACACAAAAGACCCATTAGTCTCAAATATTGTTCACAAATCTGTCTAAATCTGTGTTAGTTAGCACTTCTCCTTTGCCGAGATAATCTATCCCACCTCACAGGTGTGGCATATCAAGGTGCTGATTAGACAGCATGAATATTGCACAGGTGTGCCTTAGACTTTCCACAATAAAAAGGCACTCTGAAATGTGCACAGATTTGCGTATACGCCGATCCAGAGCATCCCAAACATGCTCAATGGGCGACATGTCCGGTGGGTATGCTGGCCATGCAAGAACTGGGATGTTTTCAGCTTCCAGGAATTGTGTATAGATCCTTGCAATATGGGGCTGTGCATCATCATGCTGCGACATGAGGTGATGGTCGTGGATGAATGGCACAACAATGGGCCTCAGGATCCCATCACGGTATCTCTGTGCATTAAAAATTCCATCAATAAAATGCACCTGTGTTTGTTGTCCATAACATACGCCTGCCCATAGCATAACCCCACCGCCACGATGGGCCACTCGATCCACAACGTTGATGTCAGAAAACCGCTCACTCACACGACACCACACACGCTGTATGCCATCTGCCCTGAACAGTGAAAACCGGGACTCATCCGTGAACAGAACGCCTCTCCAACTTGCCAGACGCCATTGAATGTGAGCATTTGCAGTCAGGTCCAGACCCTGATGAGGACTACGAACATGCAGATGAGCTTCCTTGAGATGGTTTCTGACAGTCTGTGCAGAAATTCTTTGGTTATGCAAACTGATTGTTGCTGCAGCTGTCTGGGTGGTGGTCTCAGATGATCATGGAGGTGAACATGCTGGATTTGGAGGTCCTGGGCTGGTGTGGTTACACGTGGTCTGCGGTTGTTAGGCCGTTTGGATGTACTGCCAAATTCTCTGAAACACCTTTGGAGACGGCTTATGAGAGAAATTAACATTCATTGCATGGGCAACAGCTCTGGTAGACATTCCTACAGTTAGCATGCCAATTGCACGCTCCCTCAAACATTGCAAGATCTGTTGCATTGTGCTGTGTGATCAAACTGCACATTTCAGAGTTTATTTTTATTGTGGGCAGTCTAAGGCACACCTGTGCAATATTCACGCTGTCTAATCAACATCTTGATATGCCACACTTGTGAGGTGGGATGGATTATCTTGGCAAAGGAAAAGTGCTCACTAACACAGATTTAGACAGACTTGTGAACAATATTTGAGAGTAATGGGTCTTTTGTGTATGTAGAAATGTTTCAGATCTTTGAGTTCAGCTCATGCAAAATGGGAGCAAAACCGAAAGTGTTGCGTTTATATTTTTGTTCAGTGTATATATATTTTATCACTTTTGCATATTGTCCTGCATTGGAATTATTTTCTATTCCAGGATACTTTTTATAAACAATTGAGGGGGGTGGCGATGGGGTCCAATGTAGCCCCAACGTTCGCCAACATTTTCATGACAAAATTTGAGGAGGACGTCATCTATGTTTCGCAACACTTCAGACATGTTCTGCGGTGGTGGCGTTACATCGATGACTTCTTCCTCATCTGGACTGGTACTGAAGATGCATTGATGGATTTTCATACTTACCTCAATAGCAAAAATAGCGATCTTCAGTTCACATTGGTTTCTTCACATACTGAGATTCAGTTTCTTGATACCACAGTCACATTCTCTGGGGACAGATTTCATACAAAATTGTACACGAAGCCCACAGACAAAAACACCATATTACGCCATGATAGTAATCATCCGAGAAATATGGTGAAACAACTACGGTACTCTAAATTTTTGAGAGTACGAACGATAACTTCAGAAGATAGTAATCTGACAGAGGCCCTGACAAAATGTCAAAGAAATTTGAGGACAGGGGTTACCCGTCTAAGTTACTACATAAACATAAACAGAGGGCATGCAACATCAATAAAGCTGACACTCTATTAGGCAAGAGTACTGACAATTCCTTACACAGGATACCTTTTATTTCTACAGAGGAAAGCGCTGCTATTGGTAGAATTATTAAACGTCATTGGAGTATACTGGGGAATACATTTAGTGATGTTCAGGAATTCAGACTGCCTCCCCTGTTATCATACCGGAGAGCTAGCAGTCTGAAAGATCAATTAGTGAGGGCAGACTGTGGCCCCAAGCAAAAAACACGTCAAATGAAATTTACGCAACGTGGTCTGGGCAGTTTTCCGTGTCTTAGCTGTGTCAATTGCAAGTACATTGGCAAAGGACACAGCTTCACAGACCCTGTCACTGGAAAAATATATCCCATCAACTTTCATTTGACGTGTAACTCTAATTTTGTAATTTACGTTTTGGTATGCCCATGCAATCTCTTATATGTGGGAGAAACTTCCACTGATTTAAAAACTAGATTGAATAACCATAGATTTTCCATACGTCAGAAACGACAGGATTTACCGGTACCTAGTCATTTCACTGAACATAAACATGTGGAACGTGAATTAAAATGTTGGATTGTAGACCATGTGCCTCCCCCCAGGAGAGGGGGTAACAGACTCAAAATACTGAAAAATAAGGAAATGTGGTGGATATACACCCTAGACAGTTTGAAACCGAAGGGATTGAATGTTGAATACAACCCTGGAGGTGTCTAATAGCGGTTTGCCTGACATTTCATTATTGATGCTTTCGAACGTAATCTCTGTATTGTAGGTGTTATTTGGATTTACAAGCATATAAGTAATTTTCCTTTTCTCTTCTTTTAGATACCATGTAGATTGATGCGAAGAGGGTGAACAAAGAAGCGTGAACATATGCTACAGTGCGCGGTGCTCCATGCGTGTAGAAACAATTGGATGGTTTTATTTGTTTAAATGTTTCCCCTTTGTGTCAAATCAATCTCAGTTTTTTATTAGTAAAAATATATGGGACATCCCCATTAGACTATTCATGGACCGTAATGGTGAGATGGCTTGGGGTACACCGCATTTACGTGTGTGGTCCCCCTTACCTGATCACATCTTTGGAGGGGTTGATCCACCGGGGAGGATGGATCCCTCTCCAATTGGTCATGATAGCTATGTCGACATATTGGAAATACTGGCATTCTTCCAGAAACAATGATGGCACCTTTGATAGGATGTCGAACTATGCGCATGCGCTTGTTTCCACACATGAGATACAGCAGAGCCGTGCTATTGGCAATAGAGTAGAGCCGAGCTGCAGGCGCAATCCTGGTTGCGAGGTTTGTTTTTGACACTCTGTGGCACTTGTACTGCTAGTTAGAAGAAACGCCAGCTTTGGCCATTATTCACATGGACGCGCGGTATTGGTTGGCAATGTCATGTCTCTTGTTAACGCCTTCTCTTCCTGTCTACATGGTTGTATATTTTAATGATCTACACACTATTTATTATCACCACAATGATGAAGTTCACTGTTATTATGGATATATTATTATCACTTTGGTAAACATATTATTAGATGTAAAGTGGTTGGATATATTGTAACAGGTTTATTTTTATGCACAATGTGTAAGGGTATTTACATATGTAATTGATCACATGATACTGAGATGCTAATCAGGCACATGATTTGCGTATGTTAATTGGTCACATGATTTTGTATTTGAATGTTCATAGGTCACCAGATTATTTGAGTGCTATTTAATGAAGGCACAAGTTTGTATACCTTTGCTTGAGAAAGGCTCAGTTGTGAGCTCAAACGTTGCAATTGTTCCACAAGGGTGAATAAAGACATCACGTTTTTTCAAGTCTTGGAGTGCTGTCCAATTTCATGCGTATATTAAGGGTGAGAAGCTAATTTTCTTGGACTTTGCACCTGAGCCCGTTTACTGGTGCCGCCGAATTCCTTCTTTTCTCTCTCTCTCTCTCTCTCTCTCTCTATACACTCACCTATAATTATTATTATTATTATTATTATTAGGAACACCTGTTCTATTTCTCATTAATGCAATTATCTAGTCAACCAATCACATGGCAGTTGCTTCAATGCCTTTAGGGGTGTGGTCCTGGTCAAGACAATCTCCTGAACTCCAAACTGAATGTCAGAATGGGAAAGAAAGGTGATTTAAGCAATTTTGAGCGTGGCATGGTTGTTGGTGCCAGACGGGCCGGTCTGAGTATTTCACAATCTGCTCAGTTACTGGGATTTTCACGCACAACCATTTCTAGGGTTTACAAAGTATGGTGTGAAAAGGGAAAAACATCCAGTATGCGGCAGTCCTGTGGGCAAAAATGCCTTGTGGATGCTAGAGGTCAGAGGAGAATGGGCCGAATGATTCAAGCTGATAGAAGAGCAACGTTGACTGAAATAACCACTCGTTACAACCGAGGTATGCAGCAAAGCATTTGTGAAGCCACAACACGCACAACCTTGAGGCGAATGGGCTACAACAGCAGAAAACCCCACCGGGTACCACTCATCTCCACTACAAATAGGAAAAAGAGGCTACAATTTGCACGAGCTCACCAAAACTGGACTGTTGAAGACTGGAAAAATGTTGCCTGGTCTGATGAGTCTCAATTTCTGTTGAGACATTCAAATGGTAGAGTCCGAATTTGGCATAAACAGAACGAGAACATGTATCCATCCTCTGATGGCTACTTCCAGCAGGATA
Source organism: Bufo bufo (assembly GCF_905171765.1). Taxonomy (NCBI): domain Eukaryota; kingdom Metazoa; phylum Chordata; class Amphibia; order Anura; family Bufonidae; genus Bufo; species Bufo bufo. Next base: position 344,820,744 of record NC_053390.1, on the reverse strand, counting down.
ATGCACCATGTCACAAAGCTCGAATCATTTCAAATTGGTTTCTTGAACATGACTGAGTTCACTGTACTAAAATGGCCCCCACAGTCACCAGATCTCAACCCAATAGAGCATCTTTGGGATGTGATGGAATGGGAGCTTCGTGCCCTGGATGTGCATCCCTCAAATCTCCATCAACTGCAAGATGCTATCCTATCAATATGGGCCAACATTTCGAAAGAATGCTATCAGCACCTTGTGGAATCAATGCCACGTAGAATTAATGCAGTTCTGAAGGCAAAAGGGGGTCCAACACCGGTTAGTATGGTGTTCCTAATAATTCTTTAGGTGTATGTATGTATATACAGTACAGACCAAAAGTTTTGACACACCTTCTCATTCAAAGAGTTTTCTTTATTTTCATGACTATGAAAATTGTAGATTCACACTGAAGGCATCACAACTATGAATTAACACATGTGGAATTATATACATAACAAACAAGTGTGAAACAACTGAAAATATGTCATATTCTAGGTTCTTCAAAGTAGCCACCTTTTGCTTTGATTACTGCTTTGCACACTCTTGGCATTCTCTTGATGAGCTTCAAGAGGTAGTCCCCTGAAATGGTTTTCACTTCACAGGTGTGCCCTGTCAGGTTTAATAAGTGGGATTTCTTGCCTTATAAATGGGGTTGGGACCATCAGTTGCGTTGAGGAGAAGTCAGGTGGATACACAGCTGATAGTCCTACTGAATAGACTGTTAGAATTTGTATTATGGCAATAAAAAAGCAGCTAAGTAAAGAAAAACGAGTGGCCATCATTACTTTAAGAAATGAAGGTCAGTCAGTCAGCCGAAAAATTGGGAAAACTTTGAAAGTAAGGGCTATTTGACCATGAAGGAGAGTGATGGGGTGCTGCGCCAGATGACCTGGCCTCCACAGTCACCGGACCTGAACCCAATCGAGATGGTTTGGGGTGAGCTGGACCGCAGAGTGAAGGCAAAAGGGCAAACAAGTGCTAAGCATCTCTGGGAACTCCTTCAAGACTGTTGGAAGACCATTTCAGGGGACTACCTCTTGAAGCTCATCAAGAGAATGCAAAGAGTGTGCAAAGCAGTAATCAAAGCAAAAGGTGGCTACTTTGAAGAACCTAGAATATGACATATTTTCAGTTGTTTCACACTTGTTTGTTATGTATATAATTCCACATGTGTTAATTCATAGTTTTGATGCCTTCATAGTCATGAAAATAAAGAAAACTCTTTGAATGAGAAGGTGTGTCCAAACTTTTGGTCTGTACTGTATAATAGTACTGTGCAGAAGTGATAATACTTTATTGTTAAAAATTAACAAAATGCAGAGTGAAAGAACAAAAGAGAAATCTAGAGGAAAATCAGTGTATAAAATATACCATTTTCATATCCTTGCCTATAAATAACCAGTTAATGGTTAACCAGTGGTATAATATCTTCTATCCAAAGTCAATGTGCCATTTATGAATAACTAAACATAATTTTTACAAATATTTTTGGTCCTCAAATAATTCAAAGAACACATGCTAAATATGTTACTATACTGAAGCCAGTGTTATTTATTTATTTCTTTTTTAACCTTAAGTTGCATCATCTGTATAAAAAATGGAAGGCAACTTTTGGGAAAACATTTTGAATGTGACAGCAAAATTACTTAGTGATGGTTATACATTTTTCATAACACGGTTCCCTGTAGAAATGTCTGATTCCCATATTTCCTACAGCGACAGGAATGAAGAAGAAAGCTTTTTTTTTTTTTAAAGGATAAAGTTGTGCTGAGTCTAGTTTTTCAGTGTCTAGATATTCAAGTGTTGAGAAGTGTGATGTTGTTAGGGGCAGATATTGTGGGAGAATTTCTAAAGAGTTTCATTAACCAGAGGGTCTGATTTCCTGAGTGCACATGTGTTGTGAGTATGTTATCTCATGCACTAAGAAATAGAATGAGACAGCCGTAGTCAAAATGTAGACAATGTGCCACACTGCTCAATAAATCCATATAGTTTGTATGCCCTACAAGGTCAGTGATGATGCTGACATTGGTCTCTTAGCAACCCATTCTACTAACCTACTTTTGTCCTATTCACTTGAGAATGTGTTTAATGCAGTGAGCAGTTATTATTACGTGGATGGATAAATGCTCTTATGATGAAGAGCGGTTCATGAACGCAAACACACACACACTCCTCACTCACATATTCATCATGTGTCCTCCATTCTGAGGCAACACAGTGAGATATTTCATTGAGTGTCAATTATAATAATGTAAGAGGCTGTGGAGAAGAAGATATGGATTGCACATCCACATGCCATGCATTGATCTATTGCTTCTCAGCAGGATTTATAAACTGTATATTAGGCACTTCCTATACATTTTAATTAAAATGCATAGGCCAACTCATCTCATCTCTGGCGGTGCTGCATGGTAGCTGTATTGCTGTGTCTGGGGTCCAGTATTCTATATCCTCAAAGGTACATAGAGAATTAACTGTATAATACATAAAACCACAAAGATGATAGGTGATAGATAAATTATACAAAAATTATTCTTAGAAAATGAAGCTGTAGACCACTCTGTTCTCACCCTCATAGACCTAGAAAGAATAAAAAAAAATAGAAGCAGTCTGGACAAAGCCTTATACATAGGGTTGAGAGAACCCGAACTGTAACGTTCAGGTTCGTACCGAACTTTAGGATTTTTGGACCCCGGACCCGAACCCGAACTTTTCAGTGAAAGTTTGGGTTCGGGTTCAGTGTTTGGCGAGTTAATGGCGCTTTCTGAAAGGCTGCAAAGCAGCCAATCAACATGCGTTTAACTCGTGTGCCCTTAGAAGCCATCACAGCCATGCCTACTAATGGCATGGCTGTGATTGGCCAGTGCAGCATGTGACCCAGCCTCTATATAAGCTGGAGTCACACAGTGCTGCACATCACTCTGCTCTGATTAGTGTAGAGATAGGATGCTGCTGCTGTGAGGGAGAGAATAGGACAGAACCTTTAATCTGAAGTGCTTGTTAACACAGCGATCTACCTAGATTTTGTTTTGTGGGTGCAGAGCACATTCTTTTTACCCTGCCCTGAGCCCAGTGACCCAGAAAAATAACTTTTATCTGTCTGTTAGTTAGGTGGGCGGCGGCGGTCATTTTATGCAAGTTCTGTGCACCAGCAGAGCATATGTGCATTTGTGACAGTCAAATAGAAGCTTGAAATACTGCAATTATATTCTGGGTTTAAAAAAAAATTACCCATTTTTGGCAAGACCCTACATCTGTGGCCTTTGCAGCATTTGTCTGTGTGCAATTTAAGCTTGAAATACTGCAATAATTTTCTAGGTTTTAAAAAACACCCATTTTTGGCAATACCATTCATCTGGGGACTATGCCACATTAGTCAGTGTGCAATTTAAGCTTGAAATACAGCAATAATTTTCTGGTTTTAACCACCTCAGCCCCCAGTGCTTAAACACCCTGAAAGACCAGGCCACTTTTTACACTTCTGACCTACACTACTTTCACCGTTTATTGCTCGGTCATGCAACTTACCACCCAAATGAATTTTACCTCCTTTTCTTCTCACTAATAGAGCTTTCATTTGGTGGTATTTCTTTGCTGCTGACATTTTTACTTTTTCTGTTATTAATCGAAATTTAACGATTTTTTTGCAAAAAAATGACATTTTTCACTTTCAGTTGTAAAATTTTGCAAAAAAAACAAGATCCATATATAAATTTTGCTCTAAATTTATTGTTCTACATGTCTTTGATAAAAAAAAATGTTTGGGTAAAAAAAAAAAATGGTTTGGGTAAAAGTTATAGCGTTTACAAACTATGGTAAAAAAATGTGAATTTCCGCTTTTTGAAGCAGCTCTGACTTTCTGAGCACCTGTCATGTTTCCTGAGGTTCTACAATGCCCAGACAGTACAAACACCCCACAAATGACCCCATTTTGGAAAGTACACACCCTAAGGTATTCGCTGATGGGCATAGTGAGTTTATAGAACTTTTTATTTTTTGTCACAAGTTAGCGGAAAATGCTGATTTATTATTTTTTTTTTCTTACAAAGTCTCATATTCCACTAACTTGTGACAAAAAATAAAAAGTTCTATGAACTCACTATGCCCATCAGCAAATACCTTGGGGTCTCTTCTTTCCAAAATGGGGTCACTTGTTGGGTAGTTATACTGCCCTGGCATTCTAGGGGCCCAAATGTGTGGTAAGGAGTTTGAAATCAAATTCTGTAAAAAATGACCTGTGAAATCCGAAAGGTGCTCTTTGGAATATGGGCCCCTTTGCCCACCTAGGCTGCAAAAAAGTGTCACACATCTGGTATCTACGTACTCAGGAGAAGGTGGGGAATGTGTTTTGGGGTGTCATTTTATATATACCCATGCTGGGTGAGAGAAATATCTTGGCAAAAGACAACTTTTCCCATTTTTTTATACAAAGTTGGCATTTGACCAAGATATTTATCTCACCCAGCATGGGTATATGTAAAAAGACACCCCAAAACACATTCCTCAACTTCTCCTGAATACAGAGATACCAGATGTGTGACACTTTTTTGCAGCCTAGGTGGGCAAAGGGGCCCATATTCCAAAGAGCACCTTTCGGATTTCACAGGTCATTTTTTACAGAATTTGATTTCAAACTCCTTACCACACATTTGGGCCCCTAGAATGCCAGGGCAGTATAACTACCCCACAAGTGACCCCATTTTGGAAAGAAGACACCCCAAGGTATTCCGTGAGGGGCATGGTGAGTTCCTAGAATTTTTTATTTTTTGTCACAAGTTAGTGGAAAATGATGATTTTTTATTTATTTTTTTTCATACAAAGTCTCATATTCCACTAACTTGTGAAAAAAAATAAAAACTTCCATGAACTCACTATGCCCATCAGCGATTTTGTTCTCACAAAGTCTCCCTTTCCGCTAACTTGGGACAAAAATTTCAATCTTTCATGGACTCAATATGCCCCTCAGCGAATACCTTGGGGTGTCTTCTTTCCAAAATGGTGTTATTTGTGGGGTGTTTGTACTGCCCTGGCATTTGAGGGTCTCCGCAATCATTACATGTATGCCCAGCATTAGGAGTTTCTGCTATTCTCCTTATATTGAGCATACGGGTAATGAGATTTTTTTTTTCCGTTCAGCCTCTGGGCTGAAAGAAAAAAATGAACGGCACAGATTTCTTCATTCGCATCGATTAATGTGGATGAAAAAATCTCTGCCAAAAAAAGAAAAAGGAGGGGAAAGGCGTCTGCCAGGACATAGGAGCTCCGCCCAACATCCATACCCACTTCAGCTCGTATGCCCTGGCAAACCAGTTTTCTTCATTCACATCAATCGATGTGGATGAATAAATCATTGCCGGGATATTTTTTTTTATATATACAAAGTGTTTGCCAAAGTATATGAACACCGCCACCTCCTCAGCTCATATGCCTCGGCAAACATATCTTTTACTGCAGAGGAGAAATCTCGTCTTGCAGCGCCGCATACACCGACTTGCGTGTAATCTGACAGCAGCGCAATGCTTCTGTCCGAATGCACATCAGTGCTGCAGCTAGTCGATCGGTTGGTCCACCTGAAAGGTAAAAAAAACAAAACAAAAAAGAAAAAACCAGGCCGCAAAGCAATAACTTTATTAACTGGTGCTGCCAGGGACCTCCACCTCCTCGTCCGAACTTTGGGTCAGAGAGCCACTGCTTTCCACAGGTTCATATTCTGACCCGCTAGATTCATCAGATGAGGGTTCCCACTCCTCATCCGACTGGGTCAGAATCCTGTAGGCCTCTTCAGAAGAATAGCCCTGTTTGACATTTTGGACTACTAAATTTAGGGGTATTCCCTGAGACTACCCAAGAAAAAAAGCAAGCCTGTCTTACAAAGGGGAGGCTAGCGAAGTACCGGAGGCCGCTGCGGTTGATAAAAAATATCAAAACTGATTTTTTTATCGCCGCAGTGCGTGTAAAATGAATGTGCAGTGATCAAAAAATATATATTTTTTGTCACTGCGGTGGGGCGGGCGTGGGTGAACGCACGTGTGGGCGACCGATCAGGCCTGATCGGGCAAACACTGCGTTTTGGGTGGAGGGCGAACTAAAGTGACACTAATACTATTATAGATCTGACCGTGATCAGTTTTGATCACTTACAGATACTATAAAAGTACAAATGCTGATTAGCGATACGCTATTCAGCGAATAAAAGTGACTGCGGTGCGGTGGGCTGGGCGCTAACTGACGCTAACTACCTAACCAAGGGGCCTAAACTATCCCTAAAACCTAACAGCCAATACTAGTGGAAAAAAAAAAGTGACAGTTTACACTGATCACTTTTTTTCCTTTCACTGGTGATTGACAGGGGCGATCAAAGGGGTGATCAAAGGGTTAATTGGGGTGCAGGGGGGTGATCAGGGGCTACAGTGAAGTGTTTGGTGTACTTACAGTTCAGTCTGCTTCTCTGCTGGATCCAACCGACGAAAAGGACCAGCAGAGGAGCAGAGAAGCCATATAACAGATCATATTTACTAATATGATCTGTTATGTGACTTTTGATTGGATTTTTTAAAAATAGCCAGCCTGCCAGCCAATGATCGTTGCTGGCAGGCTGGTGACGAACTTCTTCTTTGAATTTTGCCGGCCCGCGATGCGCATGCGCGGGCCGGCTTGGAGCGAAATCTCGCGTCTCGCGAGATGACGCGTATATGCGTGATTGTGCGCAGCGCTGCCACCTCCGGAACGCGAATCTGCGTACAGCGGTCCGGAGGTGGTTAAATAACACACTTTTTGGGCAAAATACAAAATTTTACAGCCCTTGATGCATCTGTCAGTGTGAAATACAAGCTTTAGATACTGCTGTCATATTCTGTTATTAAAAAACACCCATTTATATGATTGAACCATAAAAAAAAACCATTTAGGCCAAAATACTAATTTTGCTGTGTTTGCTGCACCTGTCATTGATGAATACAAGCTTGAAATACAGCAATAATTTTCTGGTTTTAAAAAAGCACCCATTTTTGCACCCATCTGGGGCATATGCAGCCATCCAGGGCATATGCACCCATCTGGGGCATATGCAGGTTTTGTCAGTGTGCAATTTAAGCTTGAAATACTTCAATGATTTTCTGGGTTTTAAATAACACCCTTTTTGGGCAAAATACGAAATTTTACAGCCCTTCTTGCATCTGTCAGTATGAAATACAAGCGTTAGATACTGCTGTCATATTCTGTTATTAAAAAAAAACACCCATTTAGGGCAAAATCATAAATTTGCAGAGTTTGCTTCATCTGTCATTGTTAAATACAAGCTTGAAATACTTCAATAATTTTCTTGGTTTTAAAAAACACCCATTTTTGGCAATACGCTTCATCTAGGGTCTATGCCGCATTAGTCAGTGTGCAATTTAAGCCCTTGCTGCATCTGTCAGTGGGAAATTCAAGCGTTATATACTGCTGTCATATTCTGTTATTTAAAAAACACCCATTTAGGGCAAAATCCTAATTTTGTGGTGTTTGCTGCATCTGTCATTGTTAAATACAAGCTTGAAATAATTTTCTGGGTTTTAAAAAACACCCTTTTTTGGCAATACCCTCCATCTGGGGCCTATGCAGGATTAGACAGTGTGCAATTTAAGCTTGAAATACTGCAATCATTTTCTGGGTTTGAAAAAACACCCTTTTTGGGTAAAATAATAAATTTTACTGGATTTGTTGCATCTGTTAGTGTGAAATACAAGCGTTAGATACTACTGTCATATTCTGTTATTAAAAAAACACCCATTTAGGGCAAAATTCTAAATTTGCGGCCTTGGCTGCATCTGTCATTGTTAAATACAAGCTTGAAATACAGCAATAATTTTCTGGGTTTAAAAAAGCACCCATTTTTGGCAATACCCTCCATCTGGGGCCTATGCAGCATTAGTCAGTGTGAAATTTAAGCTTAAAATACTGCAATAATTTTCTCGGTTTTAAAAAACACCCTTTTTGGGCAAAAGAATCCATTTTACAGCCCTTGTTGCATATTTCAATGTAAAATACAAGCGTTAGATAATGCTGTCATATTCTGTTATTTAAAAAACACCCATTTTGGGCAAAATACTAAATTTGTGGCCTTGGCTGCATCTGTCAGTGTGAAATACACGCGTTAGATACTGTTGTTCTATTCAGTTAATAAAAAAAACACCCATTTTTGGCAAAATACTATATTTGCAGCCTTTGCTGCATCTGTCAGTGTGAGATACAAGCTTGAAATACTGCAATAATATTATGGGTTTAAAAAAAAACACCCAATTTGGGCAAAATAATAAATTTGCAGCCTTTGTTGCATCTGTCAGTGTGAAATACACGTGTTAGATACTGTTGTTCTATTCTGGGTTTAATTTTTTTTTGAGCTGCAGTGGAGTAGACACCTCAAAAACTCTGGCTCCTCTTGCTTCCTCTTCTGCTGCAGTCTTGCCCTCTTCATCCACCTCTGGAGTGACAGTGGCACCTGCCACCCCGCAAACAGAGAATCTGCCAGCAACACCACCACCTGGGTCACCAAGCGTCTCCACAATGTCCCACTGAAGCGTTCAGCTCTCCATCTCCCAATCACTGGAGCGGAAGAGGAAGTAACCCCCTACCCATCCGTGATCCCTGGCCCTGAATGCCAGCATTTCAAAATTACTGGCTTTTGAAATGCTGTCATTCCATCTGGTGAAGACAGAGAGTTTTAAAAGCCTTATGGCTGTGGCTGAACCCATAGTATGTCGTGCCGATGCCGCCACTAATTTTCCAGGTGAGCCATCCCTTTCCTGCACAACCAAGTGGGGTACAAAATCAGGTGTGCACTCCGCAACGCCATCTGTGGCAAGGTCCACCTAACTACGAATACGTGGACCAGTAAGCACATCAAGGATGTTATATCTCCCTAACAGCACACTGGGTAAATGCAGTGGCCACCACCGAGGATTCCAGGGCGCTTCTCTATGCCTCCTGTTGCTTTCTCCTCCTACTCCGCTTCCTCATCCTCTACCGCCTCCTCATCCGGTCAGCGTAACACCTTCACCACCAACTTCAGCACAGGCAGGGGTAAATGACAGCAGGCAGTTTTAATACTTATCTGTTTGAGGGACAAACCCCAAACCGCGCAGGAGTTGTGGACGGGCATGGAACAACAGACCGATAAGTGGTTGGTGCCAGTGAGCCTCAAGCCCGGCCTGGTGGTGTGCGATAATGGGCAAAATATTGTAGCAGATCTGGGCCTTACCGGTTTGTTGCACGGGATTGCCTGGAACATGTGCTGAATTTGGTGGTGCAGAGGTTCCTTAAAAATTACCCCGATATGTCAAAGCTGCTGCAGAAAGTGCGGGCCATCTGTGCGCGCTTTCGGCGTTCTCACCCTGCTGTTGCTCGCCTGTCAGGGCTGCAGCGTGACTTCAGCCTTCCCGCTCACCGCCTCATGTGCGATTTGCCCACAAGGTGGAACTCCACCTTGCACATGCTGGCCAGACTGTGCGAGCAGCAGCAGGCGATAGTGGAGTTTCAGCTGCAGCACGCACGGGTGAGTCGCTCTGCGGAACAGCACCACTTCACCACCAATGACTGGGCCTCCATGCGAGACCTGTGTTCTTTGTTGCGCTGTTTCGAGTACTCCACCAACATGGCCAGTGCCGATAATACCGTTCTCAGCGTTACTATCCCACTTCTATGCCTCCTTGAAAAAATGCTTCTGGCGATAATGGAAGAGGATATGGCACAGGAGGAGGAGGAGGAAGAGGGATCATTTCAAAGGGTTTCCGACCAGTCATTCATAAGTGGCTTCGAGGGTGGGTTCCTACACCCACAAACGCCAGGTACACAATTGTCCAGCCAGGGAACAGTTCTGGAGGATGAGAAGGTGGAGGATGAGGAGGAGGAGATGGAGGAGGAGAAACTGTGTACACAGCAGGGTGGCACCCAAACCAGCTTGTGGGCATCACTGGTGCATGGCTGGGGGGATACAGAAGATACAGACGATACACCTCCCACAGAGGACAGCTTTTCGCTGTCTTTGGGCAGCCTGGCACACATGAGCGATTACATGCTGCAGTGTCTGCGCAACGACTGCCGTGTTGCCTACATTCTAACTTTTGCTGATTACTGGGTGGCCACGCTGCTGGATCCCCATTACAAGGACAACGTACCTTCCTTAATTCCGTCACTGGAGCGTGATCGCAAGATGCGCTAGTACAAGTGTACGCTGGCAGACGCGCTGCTGGTGGCATTCCCACCTGACAGCGAGGGCACAGAGGAAGCACAAGGCGAAGGCAGAGAAGGAAGTGGTCGACAATGCAGCTGGGGCACCACCAGCACCTCAGAAGGCAGGATTAGCATGGCCGAAATGTGGAAAAGCTTTGTCAGCATGCCACAACAACCAGCAGCACCAGCTGATATGTAACGTCTTAGCAGGAGGAAGTATTTCAGCAACATGGTAGAGCAGTATGTGTGCACACGCCTACACGTACTGAATGACGGGTCTGCCCCCTTCAACTTCTGGGTCTCCAAATTGGGCACATGGCCTGAGCTTGCACATTACACCTTGGAGGTGCTGGCCTGCCCTGCAGCCAGTGCATTATCTGAACGTATGTTTAGCATGGCAGGGGGCATTATCACAGACAAGCGCAGCCGCCTGTCCACAGCCAACGTGGACAAGATCACGTTTATTAAAATGAACCAGGCATGGGTCCCACAGGACTTGTCCGTACCTTGTGCAGAATAGACATGTATACCGGCCTTACCCAGCCAATGTTATACTACAGCGCAATTGCTCATTATTTTAATTTTGATATTTCCCACTCTTTTGGGGTGTACCCTAATAAAAATTAAAATTAAAATTAAAACCATAAACCAGTGTTGGCTACCTCGTCCTCTTCCACCGTCGCTTCCACCTACACCGCTACTTCCACCGCCTCCTCAACCTCCTACTACAAATGGACCTTTACCTCATACATCAAGATTTCTTTTATTTTATTTGCACGTATTTTATTTTATTTAATGTAATTTCGCTTATTTCTCTGTTACATTTTCAAGTGATATTCACCAATTTTTGGCTGTGATATACCCCTGCTCTACCTAGTAGACAGGTAAACAAATTTCACTAATTTGTCTGTTACATTTTCGGGTGACATTCATAAATTTTTGGCTGTGATATACCCCTGGTCTACCTAGTAAACAGGTAAAAAAATTTCACTAATTTGTCTGTTACATTTTCGAGTGGCATTCACCAATTTTTGGCTGTGATATACCCCTGCTCTACCTAGTAGACAGGTAAACAAATTGCACAAATTTGTCTGTTAAATTTTCGGGTGACATTCACCAATTTTTGGGTGTGATATTCCCCTGCTCTACCTAATAGACAGGTAAACAAATTTCACTAATTTGTCTGTTACATTTTGGTGTGAAAGTCACAAATTTTTAGCTGTGATATACCCGTGCTCTACCTAGTAGATAGGTTAATAAATCTCACAAATTTGTCTGTTACATTGCCGGGTGACATTTACCAATTTTTGGCTATGATATACCCCTCTACCTAGTTGACAGGTTAATAAATTTCACTTATTTTTTTGTTACATTTTCAGGTGACATTGACCAATTTTTGGCTGTGATATACCCCTGCTCTACCTAGTAGACAGCTAAATAAATTTCACTAATTTGTCTGTTATAACTTTGGGTGACATTCGCAAATTTTTTGGCTATGATATACCCCTGCTTTACCTAGTAGACAGGCAAACAAATTTCACTAATTTGTCTGTTACATTTTTGAGTGAAATTCAACAATTTTTGGCTGTGATATACCCGTGGTCTACCTAGTAGACAGGTTAATAAATCTCAAAAAAAATTCTGTTACATTGTCGGGTGACATTCACCAATTTTTGGCTGTGATATACCCCTGCTCTACCTAGTAGACAGGTAAACAAATTTCACTAATTTGTCTGTTACATTTTCGGGTGGCATTCACCAATTTTTGGCTGTGATATACCCTGCTCTACCTAGTAGACAGGTAAACAAAAAACTAATTTCACTAATTTGTTTGTTACATTGTCGGGTGACATTCACCAATTTTTGGCTGTGATATACCCCTGCTCTAACTAGTAGACAGGTAAACAAATTTCACTAATTTGCCTGTAAAAATTTTGGGTGACATTCATCAATTTTTGGCTGTGATATACCCCTGCTCTGCCTAGTACACAGGGAAACAAATTTAACAAATTTGTCTGTTACATTTTCAGGTGAAATTCACCAATTTTTGCCTGTGATATACCTGTGCTCTACCTAGTAGACAGGTTAATACATTTCACAAATTTTTCTGTTACATTGTCGGCTGATATTCACCAATTTTTGGGTGTGATATACCCCTGCTCTACCTAGCTGACAATTTAATAAATTTAACTTGTTTTTTTTGTTACATTGTCGGGTGACATTCACCAATTTTTGGCTGTGATATACCCCTGCTCTACCTAGTTGACAGGTTAATAAATTTCACTAATTTTTCTGTTACATTGTCGGGTGACATTCACCAATTTCTGGCTGTGATATACCCCTGCTCTGCCTAGTTGACAGGTTAATAAATTTCACTAATTTGTCTGTTACATAATTGGGTGAGATTCACCAATTTTGTGCTGAGATATACCCCTGCTCTACCTAGTAGACAGGTTCATAAGTTTCAGTAATTTTTCTGTTACATTCTTTGGTGACATTTTACCGTTAAACGGAGTTCTGTATATTTATCTGCGCTCCATCTTCTGATTATCCAAATCTATTGGTTTTTTGAATATCTATATATTTACTTTTCATCACCCCCTGATGATCCCACATGGTGGGGGAAACGCGTCGGGGTTTTTCAATTCACTATCATAACTATCACTTTAAATATTTGGGTGTTTTTTAGATTAATCGGTGCACCTTGTACCTTTTGATGTGTTAACACATCAACAGGGCTGTATACATAGGGCACCTCGTTTATATGTTTGTCTGTCTGTATAATAGGTAGTCCACCATGTAGCCAGTACCCACCTACCTGTCACCTTCGAGGGAATTACAGGAGGCGGTAGTCTAGGCTCGAGGACAGGGAGTCCCCACCATCAGGGGGCGTCTCTGGGCTGAGGCGTAGCTCAGGGTATCAGTGTAGGGACACCAATCCCCCACCCATCATCTGCTCACCCAACCCCTGGTGGATCTACCTTTAAACAGTGTAGTTGAGTCTGTCATGTCATACGTGTTTGAATTTCATTAAAGTATTTATATTTTTCAAGGGTTGACTCTATTGCTGGACTAGGTTGATTATATACGTCTAACCCAACACTATCTCCTATCATACAATTGCTGGACTTTATGAATTTTATTATGCCCTACATTCCAGAATTCAGGATTTAGGGTCCCCATACACATGAATTTGCTACTGACTTTTTTTTACCAGTAAACGTGATTTATTTTTTCTACCCCCGTTTTTGCAAAATTTGTGTTGGCTTTTTTTTGTGGTTTTTGAACACAGTGGGGGAGATGAAGACCTGCTTTTCTATGCCATTCCATGAGCTGCTGGATGATGCACTTCATTTATTACAAGGACCACACCTCAACATAAAGTGCATCCTCCAGCAGTCTGTGTACCCAGGATAATAAGATTTCAGTCATCAATTATGGCAGAAAACTAGCGTAAATTGTGATAAATATGCTGGGGCCAATGGCTCCACCCACACCAGACCATTGACTCTTTTACAAGTGGAGAGAGAGGTGGTTGAACTCTATTTGTGCTATATAAATTTATACCATGTATGGTTTCCGTGTGCGATCCATTTTTTGTGGATTTGAAACGGAAACAGTAACTAATTAATCACCAAACACATGAGCAAAATGGGCTGGGCATAGCATTTCTACAGTATGGATCCGCAAAATACGGATGACATACGGATGTGTTCCGTGTGCGTTCCATATTTTTTGTGGACCGATTGACTTGACTGGGGCCGTGGACCATATATTTACAGACAATAATAGGACATGCACTACTTTTTTGCGGGACAGAAATACGCACGGAGTACGGTACCTTCCGTTCTTTTTGCGGACCCATTGAAGTGAATGGTTCCGCATCCGGTCAGAAAAAAAAACCGGAACGTAAGCGGAAAGAAAATACGTTGGTGTGCATGAGCCCTAAGGGTCAGTTCACACAGCTGATTTTCAAAATACATGTATAAAAATATGCGCTGAATCCAAGCAGATTTTTACACCTCAAAATAATGTGCATTTTTGACATGTTTTTTGTAAAGCGTTTTTCAGGCAGATTTTTTACTTTATTAAATCTATAGTACTTTTCCCACAAGTGTTTTTTGCTGCGTTTATATGTGAAAAAGCTGTTTTGAGGTGTTTTTGGAGAAATTTTTGTGACAGAAATGCTCCAAAATCAGTTCCAAAAAAATCTGTGTGAACTAACCCGAATAAATTGCTAAATATTGCTTTGTACATTTTGGGGTTTATTTGTGAAAAATATGCAATTCTTTGCATTTTTACACCACTCCAGTTTTGATTAGAGATAAGCGAGGTTTTCAAAAATTCTATTCTGCAGCTTCACCAAAGTATGACAAGTAATTAATTTGCCATTAATCACTATAAATCAGGTATACCCAGGCCACTCTGCTTAGGGTATAGCCACACTGATTGACTGTGCTGCGGGCGGGATGCGTCCATGCTGCTGCCCGCAGCTGACTTTCATTTAATAATTGTTAATGGCCACACAACACCTTTAATGCACCTTTAAACAGGGGCTGTACCCACTTTATCCCCAGTGCTCTCCTGCCTTACAGGTGGGAGCCCTTCTTCTGCCATCTGCTTTTCCTCCTTTTCCACATCATCTAATATTCATGAAAGTATGTCATCAGGAACATCCAGCTACTCCTCTCTCTGCATCTTGCAGACTTTTCAAGGACATGGAGACTTTGAAGGATGATTTGGAAGAAGTAAAACCAGCAAAAGATGAGGATGGTCATTATTAAGACCTGGCCCACTCCAAGGGGTGCAGACTGGATGGTATTGGATGGCACGCTGGCAGTGGAATAATAAAGGCGTCCATCTTATTGGTATTGAATTACTTATCTTAGTTTACGGCTGATGTAGGAATAACTAAATGTAGGAATAAATCAGGGGCGTAGCTAGGGCTTTCTATTCAGGGCCAGGGCCTCAAATCAAAATATCCCTGCCCCGAACCTGGGGAGACTGACTGCACTGCTATTAAGAAAGTTGGCTGGGCTTACTTTATTCACAGATAACAACATACATACATCACACTGCCAGCACCAGCACAATACTGCTGAACACGGCAGCGTGATGAGTGCTATGCATCTTCTAAGTTCTAACCTTATTGGCTGGCCTGGCTCCTCTTCGCTTGTTCTCTTACTAGTTCTCCTGTGGGTACACAGGAAGTCAGGCTGGCTCGGCTGATCACAGCGCCTCTTATCAGTACTGGCAGCAGGTACAAGAAGTCAGGCTCAGGCAGCAATAGCCTGAGTGCAGATAGGATGAGACCCACAAGAACAGCAGCAGTGCAGCAGTAATATAGTGGTGGTGGCATCAGTAACACAGCAGGCTTCTGGACAGGCAGTGGGACTAACTCCCAACAGCTCCTACAGAAGCAGTGTCCTAGTGCCTCTGTGTGCCAGGAACCAACAGGCAGAAAGAAGTTGCCTGGGCTTAGTTGGAAGCTTATTTTTTATTATGTTCTGGATCCTTGCCCCTTAACTACCTATTTAACTATCTAACTGTTTTGTCAGAGCTGGGCTCCGGCAGAAAGTGGTGGGGGGTGGGCTGCTTTAGATGCTACTATCTCCTCAGTCGTAGTAGCTAGAAACATGCAACTGGTTTTCTTTGAAAGCTAACATTCCAGGCTTTCATGCAAGACCAAAATGACAGTTAAAGCAACAGAGGAGAAATGACTGTTAGAAATCGAGTCGGGAATAATTGCCGTAAAACTTGCTTTTACTTTGACTTTCAGCAATATTACCTGCATCCCAATTTCTATCAGTGATATCTTCCCCTGTACTGAACAGATTGCTCTCATTCTGGTATTGTCTGAAAGCTTTGAAAGTCTGATTTCAAACAATATAAAACTATAGCTGGTACCAAACCAGATATATGAGCAGATAAAGCAGCCCCTCCCTGTAAGTGTGAAGGAGAATGAGGCAGCTGCTGCAGAGCTGACAGCTGCAGGAGGAGAGAAAAATATATAGTAAAAATATATAGAAATGTGACATTATCATCACTGTACGGACCCGGATAATAAAGTTATATTATTTTTACAGCACTGTGAATGCCGTGAAAAAAATCCACAAACTAATGTAAAAATTGCTGTTTTTTTAATCTTTCCCCCTAAAAATAAAATAAGTTATTTTATACACTATATATACCCCAAAATGGTTCCTAAAAAACCTACAACTAATCCCGCAAAATAAAAAAATATACAAGAAAAAATTTAAAAGTTATGACTCCTAGAACACAGGGGGAAATATTATTGGTCCTTAAGGCTAAAATTAATGATGTCACTAAGGGTTTAAACATGCAATAGTGTCCCCTGAGTTGTGCGCCAACAAGATTTACAGCAGACACACATTAAAAGTCTACAATAAAAAAGGAACCTTTTTGGGAGGGTTTTTCCATTTTTAGCATGTTAAAGGGATATTCTAGTTAGAGAAACTTGGATTAGTGGGGCATGAGGAAATTCTAGAAGGGCATTACTATTGGTGGGACTTTGAGGAGCACTATAACTTGGGGGGCACTGATATTTCTTCAGGATAACACTGTGAGGACTCCAGGTTTGGGAATGATGATAGAAAAGTGAGGAAGTTAAGATGTCTGTGTCACACTCTTCAGAGAAGAGGCGTGGCTGAGAGATGTCCGGACCTAATGGAGAAGATGATGAGAGAAAAGATCTACATCAGAGTAGTCGTCAGCTGGGAGGCCCTGGATGTGAGAGGTATGTGCTGCTGTATAGCAAATACAGCAAAATACAGTGTTTGAGGGGAGGGTCGACTTAGAGAATTGGGCCATATTTATTGGGTCTTGGGCCCCGTTTCTTTTGAGACCCTAGCAACGCCCCTGGAATAAATAAAACTGACACAGAAAAAGTATCTCTGCACCCTCCCTCTCCAATATTCATCTATTAAACTTTTTCAGGAGCACTGTCCCTAGCACATGAGCACTTGCCACGTCTTTCCCTATGCTCAGCTCACAGGACTTTGGCGGTGTCTGCGCGGGATGAGGGTTTTATAGGGCTGTGACATCACAGAGGATTTCTATCTGCGGATTGGATGACTGCACAGCATTATGCGCGATCTTGCGTTCCTAAACTTGTCTCCTCTACCCTTAGTTTCATTTTGTAACACATGCAGCTGCCATTTTAAGAAAACCTCATTCGTTCCCATTAAGCATCAGAAAATTCAGATTTGTTGCGAATCATTTTTTCTAAACTTCCCTCAGCTAAAGATAATATCTGGAGTTGGCATTTATTCAGAAAAAGGGCATAAAAAACATGAAAAAAATAATATGGTGTATAATGCAAAAGTTGAGTGTAAAAGATTGTGTGCACCCAGCCTATGGAAGACAATTAGTAAAAAGCTTGTGCATTAGTAAAAGCTTGTATAGTGAGGCTTTGGTGGTAAGTTTATGTATCTTACAATGGCTTAGTGCAACTTTTATGTCCAGTCTGATGAAACCTGTGCGACTCGTACGTTGGGTTGCAGGACAGTGAGTGTAGGAGTTATGGGGAGTGGAGGGTAGTGTGTATATTACAATTAGCACTTTTTTGCACTCTCACTCTATTTGGTTTTGCTATATGTATACTGTGTTTATGAAATGCTGATTGTTTTAATCGGGTGCTTTTAACTATTTTATTCAGTTGTGAACAATAACATTTGTATATCGGATTACGGAAAATGGCTATTGTGCAATATTTATTTGCTACTCATTTAATGGGATTTTTGTAGGTTTAGTGCCATTGTTGTATTTGGTTCCCAGGCTGTACTGAAATGTGATGGTTATGGTAGGATTTATTTCCATACATAGGCTGTTCAATTTAAGAGAATACATTAGAATAAATTGAATGCATAACAGAGATTGTAAATAGGCGATATTTACTTTACAGTGTTCTATTTTGTTTTAAAAAAAAATTTAAGGGAAAATTCCCATCTTAATCAGTTTTGCCAATATTATAGATGCAGGTCCAACCTCTGGAACCTGTACCTATCTCGAGAAGAGCCCCCCACTATGGGGGGTACAAACCCTCCAATGCGGCCCCACCTGAATATTATGGAAACATCTGAGCAGGCTGCGCTACACTGCTTCAGTGGCTCCCATACAAGTGAATGGTAGTGGATATGGAGATAGGAATTCTACTTTAACTACCACTTTAAAATTCACATTGTTTTATCTGACCAAAGTCTCAATCTAGTATAGTTTACAAAGAATTGCTGTGATTGTCTTTAAATGAAATCATTAATAGGAGAAACATTGGAAAGAAACCCTAACATGATACCAAAGTGCCAAATTCCTAAAATTTCAGATTATCAAACTACAACCTAGGTTTATTATCACCTTCACAGCTCAAAGAGCAACCACACAGAGAGCAATTCTAATAATTTTTTTCCTTTATTGGATATCCAAAAACATTAGATGGTATATCAGTTAAGGCCTCTTTCACACTTGCGTTGTTGGGATCCGGCATGCACTTCCGTTGCCGGAGGTGCCTGCCGGATCCGTAACAACGCAAGTGTACTGAAAGCATTTGAAGACGGAACCGTCTTACAAATGCTTTCAGTGTTACTATGGCACCCAGGACGCTATTAAAGTCCTGGTTGCCATAGTAGTAGCGGGGAGCGGGGGAGCGGTATACTTACAGTCCGTGCGGCTCCCCGGGCGCTCCAGAATGACGTCAGAGCGCCCCATGCGCATGGATGACGTGATCCATGTGATCACGTGATCCATGCGCTTGGGGCGCCCTGACGTCACTCTGGAGCGCCCGGGGAGCCGCACGGACGGTAAGTATGCTGCTCCCCTGCTCCCCGCTACACTTACCATGGCTGTCAGGACTTTAGCGTCCCGGTAGCCATGGTAACTATTCAGAAAAAGCTAAACGTCGGGTCCGGCAATGCGCCGAAACGACGTTTAGCTTAAGGCCGGATCCGGATCAATGCCTTTCAATGGGCATTGATCCCGGATCCGGCCTTGCGGCAAGTCTTCAGGATTTTTGGCCGGAGCAAAAAGCGCAGCATGCTGCGGTATTTTCTCCGGCCAAAAAACGTTCCGTACCGGAACTGAAGACATCCTGATGCATCCTGAACGGATTACTCTCCATTCAGAATGCATTAGGATAATCCTGATCAGTATTCTTCCGGCATAGAGTCCCGACGACGGAACTCTATGCCGGAAGACAATAACGCAAGTGTGAAAGAGCCCTAAAACATATACAAAAACAGCACATAATGGGAACACTACAGTGTTACAATAATTGTATTAAAACAGAGTAAGCTCCAGCGAAACGATCGTCGGGCGGCTGTTTCAGAGCAGGGTCAGTAGGTACTAATTGCACTTGCACTTTAAACTGTGTTTTCTCCCCCCTCTTCCCTTGCAGTCCCTGCTTGGTGTGGGCGGCACCCAGGCTTGCACTCCCTTAAATGTTTGGAGTGTTTGTGTATGTATGCTCTGGGTGCTACTACTGCTATATGCGCCCCACTAAGTTGATACTGCTTTATTGTGTATGGGGGGATACTAGTCCCTTATTGGTTTGGAGCTTACTCTGTTTTTATACAATTATTGTAACACCGTAGTGTTCCCATTATGTGCTGTTTTTGTATATGTTTTAACTGATATACCATCTAATGTTTTTGGATATCCAATAAAGGAAAAAAATAATTAGAATTGCTCTCTGTGTGGTTGCTCTTTGCACTGTGTAGGTGATAATACGAATAACTCCATGCGAGATATTTATGATACAGTTGTTTTTGGTGTTTTACAACCTAGGTTTGTACCGCAAAAAATTCAATTTACATTCATTCTAGCACATTGGAGGTAGTGATGAGCGACATAGGCAATATTCGAATTTGCGATATTTCGCAAATTTATGGCCAAATATTCACCATAAATTTGCAAATTTGAGAATTCGTGACCTCCAGTCATTATTTTCTTGACTGCGAAAATCGGCAATGTAATATATTTGTGATAAAAAATCGCGATTAGAATATTCGCAATAAACACTAAGGAGTAGGCAACTTTCCTATTGGTTTCTAGGGATGTTGCTATGTGCCGATATTCGCGATAAATTCGCGATAAATTCGCGAAAAATTAGTGATTAGAATATTCACGATCAACACTATTCACAAATTTTAATATATAGCAGTATATTCTAAATATTCGCAAAGTCTCGAAGTGGCGATATTCGCGATTAAAATTCGCGATTCGAATATTCGCGCTCAACACTAATTGGAGGATCTCAACCAAACACTTGCAACACTCCATCAATTTTAGAGCCTACAGTCTATATTTCCAGTCAATCATTAACCGTTGTATTATTTTTGCTAGTTTTGAACCATTGACTTTTTTTATACTATGAGTAAAACTTCAATAGATGCCTCTTCAGTAGATCTGAAGAAAAATATACCAGCAGTTACTCTTTGATTGTTGAAACAAAAAACATCAGGCTTGAAAAGAACTGCAGATATAAAATAGGACAATACTTTCTAAGCAATGTTGAGAAAAAATCTTGTCCCCTCAAAGATGGCCACTGATTTGTCCTATTGGAAACCTGGAGGAACATATAATGCAGTTTTCAAAATATTGGATACTTTATTTTAAATTTCTACATGTGATTGGTAATGAACATTATATGGCACTTGCTTATATATCTTTATTTCAGCCAGCAATATTTCTACAGATAGAGCGGGACCAAACAAGCTATACTATAAAACACACAAGATAATACGTTTGTCTGCATTAGCCCTAAGACTTATTGAGTAATGCATCATCATAGATTATTAGTTCTAAAAACAACACTGTTTTAAAAAGTGAAGATTCACTTTAACTCCCTAAAAAGTTGCAGATTTTTGACTACAGGATGCACAAATAGGCTTTTTTTTTTCATTGCGACATCAGAGAGAGTCATTTATTTTGCATGCAGCCATATAAGTATTTATTTTTTGCAGGATGTTATATTTTGTATAATGATACAGTTTTTTTGTTTGCTTGTTTTTTGAGGGGGGGGGGGGTACCCACAGTATGAATAATTGATTAACGTTTATAAATGATTTTTCGGAACATGGAGAAAAAACTGCAATTCAGTGAGTTTTTATTTGAAATAAGGTAGAATTGACATTATTCTGTGGGTAATCTCATTTAAGCCTCATGCAAACAACCATAGTTTCGGTCCACATCAGATCTGCATTTTACGCAGATTATATGCGCACCCATTCATTTCAAAGGGACTGCAAAAGATGCGGACAGCACACTAATTTGTCAACAAGAATAGGCATTTTTAACAGAAGGCATGACATACCGATCTGCAAAATGTAGAATGTACATGTCTGATATCCGTGTTTTGCGGATCCACAATTTTCAAACTGCAAAAACAGATATGGCCATATGCATGAGCCCTTATGCTGATACCAGACATGCATGTTTTTTATGTTCTATTCTTTTATGTTCTTTTGCATAGTAAAATCATTTTTCATAGAAAATAAATAGTTTTTGCATATAGCTATTCAACATAATCTCATGAATGCATATATTTTGTGGCATGATACAGAATATAGAATATAAGAGAATGCGGGGGGCACTCGAATATCTGGTTATAAATGGACTCTCACCAAATGTAATAGTATATAAAAAATATATTTATTTCTAAAACAATACAATATCCAAATGTCTAATGGATGTATACCTTATTTACAGCATTATTACCAGTGATGGCCAGTTCGCAGTGTTTGCCAGCAAACACATGCGGGCTGCCATCTTGACTCACAAGCCCTTACCTGTGCCGCGAGCCGGTCTGAAACAAATGCGGTCACCGGGAGCAGGCAGTTCCGAGAACAGCCGCCGGAGGCCTTCATCGGGCTGTTCTCGGAACTGCCTTCTCCCGATGACCGCATTTGATTTCAGACCGGCTCGCGGCACAGGCACAGGTAAGGGCTTACCTGTGCATTGCTGGACTTGTGAGTCAAGATGGCAGCCCGCATGTGTTCGCTGGTGAACACTGTGAACTGGCCATCACTGATTATTACCCAAATCTCATAGATAACAAAGCATATATCCCTTGCCCCCATATAGCGCGATACAATAGTATTGATTAAAATAATATAAAATAATATAAAAGCAGGTGGAGTATATTGCATAAACCCTATTGTATGGGGGGCATACATTCATTAAAGTCCACTGGTGTTCACAGTTCAAAATTGGAGTCCACTCTTGCCAGTGATATAAACCTTTTGCATTTGGATAAATGTATCCGCCTGTACCAAATGGGTCAGATATTGTATCGGTGGGATTTCAGTCGATGTATTTATTAAATAGAGACGACACCACCTGTTTGAACATTGATAATTAAATGTCTAAATGTGCTGTGGCAACACAACTTTGCATTCAAAATGAGGGCACGCTGGCTGCCTTACTGTAACATGTCTATCAGCCTCTGTAGCACATTCATGTAGGTTGAGATAGACTGTACTGTTGTATATATACAGTACAGACCAAAAGTTTTGACACACCTTCTCATTCAAAAGTTTTATTTATTTTCATGACTATGAAAATTGTAGATTCACACTGAAGGCATCAAAACTATGAATTAACACATGTGGAATTATATACATAACAAACAAGTGTGAAACAACTGAAAATATGTCATATTCTAGGTTTTTCAAAGTAGCCACATTTTGCTTTGATTACAGCTTTCCACACTCTTGGCATTCTCTTGATGAGCTCCAAGAGGTAGACCCCTGAAATGGTTTTCACTTCACAGGTGTGCCCTGTCACGTTTAATAAGTTGGATTTCTTGACTTATAAATGGGGTTGGGACCATCAGTGGCGTTGATAGTCCTACTGAATAGACTGTTAGAATTGGTATTATGGCAAGAAAAAAGCATCTAAGTAAAGAAAAACGAGTGGCCATCATTACTTTAAGAAATGAAGGTCAGTCAGTCAGCCGAAAAATTGGGAAAACTTTGAAAGTAAGGGCTATTTGACCATGAAGGAGAGTGATGGGGTGCTGCGCCAGATGACCTGGCCTCCACAGTCACCGGAGCTGAACCCAATCGAGATGGTTTGGGGTGAGCTGGACCGCAGAGTGAAGGCAAAAGGGCCAACAAGTGCTAAGCATCTCTGGGAACTCCTTCAAGACTGTTGGAAGACCATTTCAGGGGACTACCTCTTGAAGCTCATCAAGAGAATGCCAAGAGTGTGCAAAGCAGTAATCAAAGCAAAAGGTGGCTACTTTGAAGAACCTAGAATATGACATATTTTCAGTTGTTTCACACTTGTTTGTTATGTATATAATTCCACATGTGTTAATTCATAGTTTTGATGCCTTCATAGTCATGAAAATAAAGAAAACTCTTTGAATGAGAAGGTGTGTCCAAACTTTAGGTCTGTACTGTATAGATATATATATATTTCTGTACTTTACCAGTCTAGTCACGGTGGCTGATCTCTTTATGGTGGAGCCACTCGCTAGGCTTGTATAGTCCGTGTGCTTTCTTCTACGGCAAGGACCTGCGTGGCGTCCCATGTGATCTAAACAAGAGATGTCCCGAACTATTCGCCGGCGAACAGTTCCCGGCGAACATATGCGATGTTCGGTCCGCCCCCTATACGTCATCATTGAGCAAACTTTGACCCTGTACCTCACAGTCAGCAGACTCATTCCAGCCAATCAGCATACCCTCCCTCCCAGACTCTCCCACCTCCTATCAAAAAGCAAGGACAGCATCCATCTTAGATTCATTCTGAAGCTGCAGTGTTAGTGAGAGCAGGGAGAGTGCTGCTACTGCTGAATTAATAGGGAAATCGTTAGCTAGGCCAGTGTTCTGTGTCCACTGCAGTCCTCAAAGACTCATCTGATCTGCTGTACGGACAGCATCCTGACAGCACCCCAAAAAGCCCTTTTTAGGGCTAGTACATCAGTTTTTTTTAATATATATATATATATATATATGTATATATATATATATATCTCACAAGGAAAAAAGGTGGCACTGGTACAAAATCAAGTAGAGTTAGGGTGCACGTCCCATAGGCTTGAAAAAGGCTCAAGTGCAGAGCCGAAACGTTGCACCACCTGGGTGAATAAAGGTTCACTTACTTTTATCCATTGGAGTGCCGCCCGTTTTTCTGGATCTATATATATATATATATATATATATATATATATATATATATTGCAGTTGCCTGCCAGTGTGTGTCAGGCCCACAGAGTGTACTGTGCCCACTGCCAGTGCCCCCCACTCATATCTGGTGGCACAGTAGCTTGCAGATAAAAAAGTAATACAATTTTTTCTCTGTAATATAATTGCAGTTGCCTGCCAGTGTGTGTCAGGCCCACAGAGTGTACTGTGCCCACTGCCAGTGCCCACCACTCATATCTGGTGGCACAGTAGCTTGGAGAAAAAAAAGTAATACAATTTTTTCTCTGTAATATAATTACAGTTGCCTGCCAGTGTGTGTCAGGCCCACAGAGTGTACTGTGCCCACTGCCAGTGCCCACCACTCATATCTGGTGGCACAGTAACTTGGAGATAAAAAAGTAATACAATTTTTTCTCTGTAATATAATTGCAGTTGCCTGCCAGTGTGTGTCAGGCCCACAGAGTGTACTGTGCCCACTGCCCACCACTCATATCGGGTGGCACAGTACCTTGCACGCATAGTACCACTAATCTAAAAAAAAATTACAGGCAGAGGCAGGCCACCCCACAGGGGCCGTCGTGGGTGTGGTGCTGTGATTCCCTTTGGCCCTAGAATAATGCCCAGTGTTCAGAGGCCACGTACCCTGAACTCGAAAAGTTCTGAGGACATAGTTGACTAGCTAACACAGGACACCCAATCTTCAACAGCTTCCGCTCGGAACCTTGACGCACCATCCTCCTCCAGCTCAGCTTCGGGCACCTCTGAAGTTACCACTAGCCCGCCTGCCGCCACCACCAACACTAGCACCACAGCCGCTTCACTTGATCTGTCAGAGGAGTTATTTACACATCAGTTGGAAGAAATGAGTGATGCGCAACCATTATTGCCAGAGGTTGAAGATAACAGGGATATGTCTCAGTCAGGCAGCATTACACACATGAACGTACGGTGTGATGATGATGATGTTGTACTTGTGCTTCCTTTGCTGAGTTGTCAGATACAAGTGAAGCGGTTGATGATGACGATGTGTCCGTGGTTGTCATGTGGGTGCCCGCTCGAAGAGAAGAACAACAGCGGGAAAGTTCAGATGGGGAGACAGAGAGGAGGAGGAGACGAGTTGGAAGCAGGGGGAGGTCGTCGCACAGTCAGACAGCATGTATCGCACCCGGGGTCAGCCAGACAGCACGCCAATCAACGCATGCTGTTGCCACCACCAGAATGCTGTCATTGCAAAGCTCAGCAGCGTGGCATTTTTTTTGTGTGTCTGCCTCTGATAACAGCGATGCCATTTGCAACCTGTGCCAAAAGAAACTGAGTCGTGGGAAGTCCAACACCCACCTAGGTACAACTGCTTTGCGAAGGCACATGATCTCACATCACAAACGCCTATGGGATCAACAAATGAGTACAAGCAGCACACAAAATCAAAGCCACCATCCTCCTCCTGGTCCAGCATCTTCAGCCACGTCAACCACTGCTGTCCTCCTTGCCCCCTCTCAACCACCCGCCATTCCGCCTCTCACCTTCAGCAGTTCCTGCTCATCTGCCCACAGTCAGATGTCTGTCAAGGAAATGTTTGAGCATAAGAAGCTAATGTTACAGAGTCACCCCCTTGGCCGTCGTCTGACAGCTGGCTTGTCGGAACTCTTAGCCCGCCAGCTTTTACCATACAAGCTGGTGGAGTCTGAGGACTTCAAAAAATTTGGCGCTATTGGGACACCGCAGTGGAAGGTACCCGGCTGAATTTTTTTTTCTCAAAAGGCAACCCCCAACCTGTACTCTATTGTGGAAAAGGAAGTCATGGCATGTCTGGCACACAGTGTTGGGCCAAGGGTCCATCTGACCACTGATACCTGGTCTGCAAAGCACGGTCAGGGCAGGTATATCACGTACACTGCGCATTGGGTAAACCTGCTGACGGCTGCCAAGCATTGAATGCGTGGCTCTGCAGAGGAGTTGGTGACACCGCCACGACTTGCAGGCAGGCCTGCTGCCACCTCCTCTACTCCTCCTACTCCATCCTCTTCGCTAACCTCCTCGGCTGAGTCCTCTTCTGCTGCTGCGCCTTGCTCCACATCAACTGCACCCCCCCCAGCTCCCCAGGGGCTATTCCACATCCCGGATACGACAGTGTCACGCCATCTTGAAAGCAGAGAGTCACACCTGACCAGCACTCCTGTCCGCCCTGAACGCACAGGTGGATCAGTGGCTGACCCCACACCAACTGGAGATCGGCAAAGTGGTGTGTGACAACGGAAGCAATTTGTTGGCGGCATTGAGCTTGGCCAAGTTGACACATGTGCCGTGCATGGCACATGTGTTGAATCTGATCGTACAACGCTTTGTGCATAAGTACCCAGGCTTACAGGACGTCCTCAAGCAGGCCAGGAAGGTGTGTGACCATTTCAGGCATTCCTACACAGCCATGGCGCACTTTTCCGATATTCAGCTGCGAAACAACATGCCAGTGAGGCGCTTGATTTGCGACAGCCCGACACGTTGGAATTCAACACTCCTAATGTTCGACCGCCTGCTCCAACAAGAAAAAGCCGTCAACGAGTATTTTTTATGACCGGGGTGCTAGAACAACCTCTGCGGAGCTGGGTATTTTTTTTTGCCACGTTACTGGACGCTCATGCGCAATGCCTGTAGGCTCATGCGTCCTTTTGAGGAGGTGACAAGCCTAGTCAGTCACACCGAAGGCACCATCAGTGACATCATCCCATTTGTTTTCTTCCTGGAGCGTGCCCTGCGAAGAGTGCTGGATCAGGCCGTAGATGAGCGTGAAGAGGAAGAGGAAGAGTTGTGGTCACCATCAACACCAGAAACAGCCTTATCAGCTTCGCTTGCTGGACCTGCGGCAACGCTGGAAGAGGAGTCAGAGGAGGAATGTGGCTTTGAGGAGGAGGAAGACCAACCACAGCAGGCATCCCAGGGTGATCGTTGTCACCTATCTGGTACCCGTGGTGTTGTACGTGGCTGGGGGGAAGAACAGATCTTCAATGAGATCAGTGAGGACGAGGAACGGGACATGAGTAGCTCGGCATCCAACCGTGTGCAAATGGGGTCTTTCATGCTGTCATGTCTGTTGAGGGACCCTCGTATAAAAAGGCTTAAGGAGAATGACCTGTACTGGGTGGCCATGCTACTAGACCCCCGGTATAAGCAGAAAGTGCCTGAAATGTTACTGAATTACCGGAAGTCGGAAATAATGCAGCAGTTCCAAAACAAGTTAAAAAGTATGCTTTACACAGCATTTAAGGGTGATGTCACAGTACAACGGGAATCTAACAGGGGAAGAGGTGAAAGTAATCCTCCTCCTACCACGACCACGCCGGCAAGGACAGGACGCTTTACAGACGTGTTGTTGATGGAGGACATGCGGAGCTTTTTAAGTCCTACGCATCGCCACAGCCCTTCGGGGTCCACCCTCAGAGATCGACTCTACAGACAGGTAGCAGACTACCCAGCCTTAACTGCAGATATCAACACTCTGAGGAGCGATGAACCCCTTGACTACTGGGTGTGCAGCTGAACGCGAAACTTGCGTTGGGGAGCGGACCGGTGGTGTTTCTGCGTGGTATATTCAGTTGCTTGGTCAGTATTTTCTATGTGCCTATTCTAATTGTAGTTACCATATTGCCTCAGTTAGCCTTTGTGGGGTGTATTATCACCCCCAAAATTGGTATCTGTTGTACAATATATGCATATGGGTTGTATGATGCAATTTTGGAGCCATAGCGGTCAGGTCTAATATACCTTTCTACTGATGACCAATCAAGATTTTTGCACGTGCACTTTATTATAATATATACCAGCAGTTCACCATCGGTCCTCTTGGTTTTTAATATGTATTGTGACCGGTGTTAAATGTCTTTGTGTGACTTGTGTCAATCATGTGCGTTTTGGTGATTTTCTAATAAAATTATGCTATTTTGGATTACTTTGGTACCATTAGTGTTCTTTGTACTATATTGACCCACTCCTTTTGGTCGGTTTTCATGCTATAATCAGGGGTGGGCCCTGAACTTGTTTTGGGCTATATATAGGTTCCCTACTGGGTGTGCAGGCTTGACCTGTGGCCTGAGCTATCCAAATTTGCGATAGAACTTCTGGCCTGCCCCGCTTCAAGTGTCCTGTCAGAAAGGACCTTCAGTGCAGCAGGAGGTATTGTCACTGAGAAGAGAAGTCGCCTAGGTCAAAAAAGTCTAGATTACCTCACCTTTATTAAGATGAATGAGGCATGGATCCCGAAGGGACTGACAGTGGGGGATGCATTTGACTACCAACTAGGGTTCAAGTCGCAATGTTTTAGTGCACTTTCTGCCTGGAAAACATCAATTTTTCCGGCCGTTGCTACAGCAGCGGCTGCAACAATACCAAATTTTTCAGGCTTGTGTACATGCCTAATTTTTCTGGCCTCTTGTGCTGCACTGTGGCTGCAAAAACAAAACAAAAAAAAGGCACATACATGTGTCAATTCCCCTTCGTGATCGTTACCTTGTTGTGGTGAAGGGGCTTGCGTATCACAATGAAGCTATCACTTCTATGAGTGTGTTGGCAATGGCAATGTTGGCACACCCCAGATGATAAGGTCGTTGCTTCATTGTGAACAGACCAAAAGCGATCAGCTGGATAATTTTGCATAGAAAAAACATTAATTTTCTTTGTGATCATCTACAGTCAGGTCCATAAATATTGGGACATTGACACAATTCAAATTTTTTTGGCCCTATACACCACCACAATGGATTTGAAATGAAACAAACAAGATGTGCTTTAACTGCAGACTGTCAGCTTTAATTTGAGGGTATTTACATTTAAATCAGGTGAATGGTGTAGGAATTACAACAGTTTGTATATGTGCCTTCCACTTGTTAAGGGACCAAAAGTAATGGGACAGAATAATAATCATAAATCAAACTTTAACTTTTTAATACTTGGTTGCAAATCCTTTGCAGTCAATTACAGCCTGAAGTCTGGAACGCATAGACATCACCAGACGCTGGGTTTCATCCCTGGTGATGCTCTGCCAGGCCTCTACTGCAAATGCCTTCAGTTCCTGCTTGTTCTTGGGGCATTTTCCTTTCAGTTTTGTCTTCAGCAAATGAAATGCATGCTCAATCGGATTCAGGTCAGGTGATTGACTTGGCCATTGCATAAGATTCTACTTCTTTCACTTAAAAAACTCTTTGGTTGCTTTTGCAGTATGCTTTGGGTCATTGTCCATCTGCACTGTGAAGCGCCGTCCAATGAGTTCTGAAGCATTTGGCTGAATATGAGCAGATAATATTGCCCGAAACACTTCAGAATTCATCCTGCTGCTTTTGTCAGCAGTCACATCATCAATAAATACAAGAGAACCAGTTCCATTGGCAGACAGACAAGCCCACGCCATGACACTACCACCACCATGCTTCACTGATGAGGTGGTATGCTTAGGATCATGAGCAGTTCTTTTCCTTCACCATACTCTTCTCTTCCCATCACTCTGGTACAAGTTGATCTTGGTCTCATCTGTTCATAGGATGTTGTTCCAGAACTGTGAAGGCTTTTTTAGATGTCGTTTGGCAAACTCTAATCTGGCCTTCCTGTTTTTGAGGCTCACCAATGGTTTACATCTTGTGGTGAACCCTCTGAATTCACTCTGGTGAAGTCTTCTCTTGAGTGTTGACTTTGACACACATACTGTACACCTACCTCCTGGAGAGTGTTCTTGATCTGGCCAACTGTTGTGAAGGGTGTTTTCTTCACCAGGGAAAGAATTATTTGGTCATCCACCACAGTTGTTTTCCGTGGTCTTCTGGGTCTTTTGGTGTTGCTGAGCTCACCAGTGCATTCCTTCTTTTTAAGAATGTTCCATACAGTTGTTTTGGCAATGCCTAATGTTTTTGCTATCTCTCTGATGGGTTTGGTTTGTTTTTTCAGCCTAATGATGGCTTTCTACACTGATAGTGACAGCTCTTTGGATCTCATCTTGAGATTTGACAGCAACAGATTCCAAATGCAAAAAGCATACTTGAAATGAACTCTGGACCTTTTATCTGCTCATTGTAATTGGGATAATGAGGGAATAACACACACATGGCCATGTAACAGCTGAGAAGCCAATTGTCCCATTACTTTTGGTCCCTTAACAAGTGGGAGGCACATATGCAAACTGTTGTAATTCCTACACCGTTCACCTGATTTGGATGTACATACCCTCAAATTAAAGCTGACAGTCTGCAGTTAAAGTACATCTTGTTCGTTTCATTTCAAATCCATTGTTGTGGTGTATAGAGCCAAAAATGTTAGAATTGTGTCGATGTCCCAATATTTATGGACCTGACTGTAAAGTGATCATTAAAGCCTACTAGGCCAACAATGGGCCCACACTGCAGAATCATTAACTGTCACTGAACTACCTCAGCACGACCATAGGCTTTGAAAAACCGCCATCGCCTGCAATCTCCCAAACGTGCGCACGAGCACAGTCATCACTACACCAAGATTGACGCATAGAGGAATAAAATTGATGTCATGAGTGTGTCAACTATTGACAACTCTTTGCGGTTGTCTAAAATCTATTCGATACACGTCCCCTGATAGGGGACGTAACAGGGATTAAACTGATAAGAATAGTAATACTTAACACACCACTCATATAGGATGGCACAGTACATTGCACGGCGCACGCGCAGTGCCCAAGATTGGAAGTAAGAGGACCAACCAAGCATCTTTTTCCATCTCCCGGTTCCTAAAATCTATTTCATACACCGGCCCCTGATAGGGGACGTAACAGGGATTAAACTGATAGGAATAGTACTACTTAACATACCACTCATATAGGGTAGCACAGTACATTGCACGGCGCATGCGCCGTGCCCCAAATTGGAAGTAAGAGAACCGACCAAGCATCTTTTTCCATCTCCCGGTTCCTAAAATCTATTCCATACACCGACCCCTGATAGGGGACGTAACAGGGATTAAACTGGTAAGAACAGATTTTTTAAATTAAAAAAAAAAAAGGACAGCCTCTGCGGAGCTGGGTATTTTTTGGCCGCGTTACTGAACGCTCATGCACAATGGCTGTAGGCTCAGGCGTCCTTTTGCGGAGGTGACAAACCTGGTCAGTCAAACCCAAGGCAACATCATCAACCTCATCCCATATGCGTTTTTTCTGGAGCGTGCCCTGCGAAGAGTGCTGGATCAGGCCGTAGATGAGCATGAAGAGGAAGAGTTGTGGTCACCATCACCACCAGAAGCAGCCTTGTCGTCATCGATTGCTGGACCTGCGGCAATGCAGAGAGAGGAGTCTGAAGAGGAGTCAGAGGAGGAAGGTGGCTTTGAGGAGGTGGAAGACCAACCACAGCAGGCATCCCAGGGGGCTTGTTGTCACCTTTCGGGGACCCTTGGTGTTGTACGTGGCTGGGTGGAGGAAGAGACCTTCAATGACATCAGTGAGGACAAGGAATGGGACATGGCTAGCTTGGTATCCAACCTTGTGCAAATGGGGAGTTAGCGGTTGTGCAAATGGACTGTTTGCGATTGTTTGCGGTGCGTTAAACGGGGAGTTTGGTCTGTCAGAGTTTGGTCTGTCACTGTGAAGCGGGCGTAACCCTTACACTACCTGATCGATACAACATCATACCTGATGTTTTAAAGCACGTTATTCCAAACAATTTAGGAATGTTAGGTGATTTATGCCTTTTATGGATTAAAACCCGATTCTGCGTCAACTACGTAATTTTCCATGGAAGTTTTGCCATGGATCCCCCTCCGGCATGCCACAGTCCAGGTGTTAGTCCCCTTGAAACAACTTTTCTATCACTATTGTGGCCAGAAAGAGTCCCTGTGAGTTCTAAAATTCGCCTGCCTATTGAAGTCTACGGCGGTTCGACTGGTTCGCAAACATTTGCGGAAATTCGCGGTCGCCGTTCGCGAACGGAAAATTTTATGTTCACGAAATCTCTAATCTAAACCTCACCTGGTGGCGCCCCACGTGATACGGGAGGTTCAGACAGTCCCAGGTCCTAAAGTCTGTGTGCTGAAAAAGATAGATTACGTCCGCCAATGGTAGTAAATGTCCAATATTACTTTCACTGCAACAGAGTTGGCGCAATGTAGTTCACTAAACGCGTTTCGGGAACAAAGTGTCCCTTCCTTAGTGGTTAAGCAGTGAATGTATCAGACTTTTCTTTTATAGGGTATGTAGGATTGGAAGCAATGTCTATTGGGATGGTGAGATGTCCCTAAAAGCTAGACTGGATGTTATACATGAAATCAGCATTCAGGATTGATGTTTTCTTTAAGTGCAGTCATACCCAACCCTTTTTGCTGAAATACTGGGTGTTATACATGAAATCACATTCAGGATTGATGTTTTCTTTTTAGGTGTAGTCATACCCAACACTTTTTGCTAACATATTACATAAAGATGTAAATCTCTAAAAATATTAAAACATATACTAAAGATTAATAGGAGCAACAGGAGCATTCTCTTATATTCTACATTCCATTTGATTTTACGACATTGGGTGTGTCATGGGGTGTGCACCAATCCAGGTTTGGTCAATTGGTTGAGCCGCTATTATAACTTTTTCTCCTATGATACAGAATATATTTTTAATGGCACCATTTTTGGGTATAAATAATATAAATGTATAGCGGTTCCCCTTAGGATAGGTCATCATTATCAAATTGGAAAGCACTCATTGTGTACCCTGTTCAGGTATCCATGGTTATGATATGGGCCCCATCACAATGATGTAATAAGTAATACATTGACTTACCACTACATACAGTACTATCATGACATGGGGCATGACAATTTTTTATGGCAATAGACTGTCAACATTTTTGTGTTCTTTATTCTCAAGGAAAATTATATGACCGCAAATTATTTAATTGTAAAGAATTTTCAATACAAGGTTGAGACACAAATATCTATATTTTAGAAAGGACTTATTTTCTTTTTGGGAAGTAGAAATAAAATTCATGAGATTTGGACTTACAAAAGCTCTTTGATGATGACAGGAGATTGTGCTTACTGTGTGCCAAGGTGAACATTTTCAAACATGAAGTAAAATTAGATTTGTCTCCGTTAGTTGAATCTCTTTACTATCATTTATAGACATCTTATATCTTCCTTCTCCGCTACACATGAATCAATTTGATAGAAGGAACTGAACAAAAAGGTGTCACCCAAGTTAGTCAATCCATGCATTTTCCATCATAACAGATGACATATGAAGCAGTGAATAAAATCTCATGTTACAATGTGTACATCATTATGCTCTCATTCCACTTTTAGCCTTTTGGAAAAAAACTCTACTGGTTTACAGTGAGGTGTTCTATAAAATGAAAGTAAAGCATCTGTGTAGCCTCTTATGACTAGAGATGCCAATATGCTTTTTTTTCCAAAACCCTAATTAAATGCCTTACTATTCCCTATATGAACAGCAACGTTAGTGTTGTACGAAAGCAGCTGTGATACATACATGCTGTAGTTTTATTAAAAGTAAAGGGAACAATTTAATACATAGCCGCAGATAAGATCAGTATTTTTCCTCTCGTCATTTTTGTGAAACCATAAGGGATTATTCAGTTAAAATATGTTATTCGGTTTTGAATTTCATTTGAAAGAAAATCATAATTTATTCAATACTATAAAATAGTCTAGTAGTATAAAATGCTACTTTTACTGATACTAACAATAATATTAATAATTATAATATAAATTTTTAGAGGTGAGTAAATCTATTCTAAATAACTTAAATTTCTTATGAATTTCTCAAAAACTTTGGTTTCCAACTAATCAGATCTTTTTGGGGTATTTGTCCCACATAAATTGTACGAAATGTAAGCCATTTTAGTTTACAGTTTAGAAGACAAAGAAGAAGATATCTTCCACCGGGGATAATTTTTGAACCAATTTTTTATGGGAAAAAAATATAAAATCTGACATTGCAGTGTGTTTTGAAAATTGCTGTTTGTTATCACTGCTTCTCCATATTTACCCATAGCCATATAGGTCTGTAATAGTTACATAGTTGTTCAGGTTGGAAAAAGACAAAAGTCCATCAAGTCCAACCGGTAATCCTGCTATATTGATCAACAGAAGAAATCCCTGGATCAATGTCCATCTTCCTTTTAAAAAGAGGTTAGGCCAATGGGAATGGGTGTGTAGAACAAGATTTCCATACACTGTCATAAGTCCCAATGTTATTTTGAATTAAAAAGTCATATAAATCATTATGAAGCCATCTACTGCATTAGCTGTGACCAGCCCTTACTATAAAGAATGCTTGTCGCCTCTTATGGCTGAATCTTTTTTTCTCCAGGAATAGGGAGTGGCCTCTTGTTTTTTGAGGGGGTTTAACACAAAATAGCTTCCCTTGATATCTTTTGCATGGTCCGTTTATACACTGAGCAAAAATATAAACGCAACACTTTTGGTTTTGCTCCCATTTTGCATGAGCAGAGATAATCCATCCCACCTCACAGGTGTGGCATATCAAGGTGCTGATTAGACAGCATGAATATTGCACAGGTGTGCCTTAGACTGCCCGCAATAAAGGCCACTCTGAAATGTGCAGTTTGATCACACACTACAATGCCACAGAAGCCGCAACTTTTGAGGGAGCGTGCAATTGGCATGCTGACTGCAGGAATGTCTACCAGAGCTGTTGCCTGTGCAATGAATGTTCATTTCTCTACCATAAGCCGACTCCAAAGGCGTTTCATAGAGTTTGGCAGTACATCCAACCGGCCTCACAACCGCAAACCACGTATAACCACACCAGCCCAGGACCTCCACATCCAGCATGTTCATCTCCATGATCGTCTGAGACCAGCCACTCGGACAGCAGCAGCAACAATCGGTTTGCATAACCAAAGAATTTCTACACGAACTGTCAGGAACCATCTCAGGGAAGCTCATCTGCATGCTCGTCGATCTGGACCTGACTGCAGTTTGTCGTCGTAACCGACTTGAGTGGGCAAATGCTCACATTAGATGGCGTCTGGCATGTTGGAGATGATTTCTGTTCACCATTGAGTCCCGGTTTTCACTGTTCAAGGCAGATGGTAGACAGCGTGTGTGGCGTCGTGTAGGTGAGCAGTTTGCTGACGTCAATGTTGTGGATCGAGTGGCCTATGGTGGCGGTGGGGTTATGGTATGGGCAGGCGTATGTTATGGACAATGAACACAGGTGCATTTCATTGATGGCATTTTAAATGCACAGAGATACCGTGACGAGATCCTGAGGCCCATTGTTGTGCCATTCATCCATGACCATCACGTCATGTTGCAGCATGATAATACATGGCCCCATATTGCAAGGATCTATACACAATTCCTGGAAGCTGAAAACATCCCAGTTCTTGCATGGCCAGCATACTCACCGGACTGGTGATGGGTACGAATATTCGAATCGCGAATTTTAATTGCGAATATTTAGAATATAGTGATATATAATCGTAACTTTCGAATATTCTAGATTTTTTTCAACTGAACCCATGATCCCTCCCTCCCTGCTTCTTGCTTGTGGGCCAATGAGAACGCTGCAATGTCTTTGTCTGAGCTTTGGAAAGTTTAGTATATAAGAAACTCCCCAGCAGCCATTGTATGCAGTATTTTGCAGATCTGAGAGAGACAGCAATGTTATTGCTGTGCTCTATGCTTTCTTGTGTCATTACATTAGATAGTTAGTTAGTTAGTTAGTTAGCTTATACATTTATATAATACAGATAGTAAGTCAGAGATAGTCATTGTAGGTTAGATAGTGATATAGTGTAGCTGATAGGTTCTGCTGTCCATACATACATGCTACATACATAGTGCTGTATGTATGTATGTATGTATGCTACATACACACATACATACATAGTGCTGTGATGTCACAAGTTCACAACAATACTTAGTGCACCAATCACTAATATGTAGTGTTGAGCGAGCACCAAAGTGCTCGTGTACTCTGGCCGAACACATCGGTATGCTCGTGTGTTCTACCGAGCACAATGGAAGTCAATAGGAGAACCCCAGGCACCTCCTGCTCGAAAGTTAAGAGGGGGATGGGTTCATAAAATTAGTTTGAAATTGATGGAAACCTCATCAAAATGGTTTGGAAGCAACATTAAGAGGATCACAAATTTTTATTGCAAATTTTCCATGCAAAAGGCTACACTAATAAGCTTGTCTTATATTCTTGCCAGAAAACTATGAAACCAATAGATGGCGCTATTGAGTTATGAACAGTGCCATCTATTGGTTTCATAGTCTTCTGACAAAACTATTTACTCTTGTCATAAGACTGTGAAACTAATAGATGGTGCTGTTCATAACTCAATAGCTCCATCTATTGGTTTTCATAGTCTTATGACAGCTGAAAAACAAGGCAGATTCTGCTCATTTGCATGTCTTTCCCATAAGCCCATGTTTATGCAAATTAGTTTTTACATGACAAAACTGTATAGAAAG
Organism: Bufo bufo; assembly: GCF_905171765.1. Taxonomy (NCBI): domain Eukaryota; kingdom Metazoa; phylum Chordata; class Amphibia; order Anura; family Bufonidae; genus Bufo; species Bufo bufo. The sequence goes on along the minus strand of NC_053390.1, from coordinate 344,783,886 downwards.
GTTATTAAATATTATGTTAGGACAATCAGAAAACTTTTTGTCTCCCTAATGATATTGATCTAGGTGTGCAGGACCACCCAAACCATCCAACAGATGCAAAATAACTTTGAGGTTTATTGGTTCTCAGTCAGATGAGAGCTGGTTTGGAATATCTCATAGTGCACAAGGCTGACATTGTAAGGTATGCTGACTGTTATCTGTCTCATGGATAGATGGATGGCTTGCACATACCTGTCTTTTGTCATATAGCCTTTGTGTGGTTGTCTATTGTATGTCGTACATAATAGGAGTCTAAGCTGAATCCAGCTATCCTCTTAACAGCTATCCTGAGGTTTCCAAACCATTTTGATGGGGTTTCCATCAATTTATAACCTTTTTTTATGAACCAGTCCCCCTCTTTTCTTCCAAACAGGGGGTGCCTGGGGTTCTCCTATTGACTTCCATTGTATTAAATTGTACTCGAGCACCCGAAGTATTCGGCTGAGCACTCGGATCTGACGAGCATAGCAATGCTCGAGCCGAACAGGTATTCGGTCGAGCATGCTCGCTTAACACTACTAATATGTAGTCAGACCTGTTAAAATGTGAAGTTGCACGTATTGCACCAAAATATTCACATCATTAGTGCCGATTTCGCAATCACGAATATATTGGAGCACTCTATCTGCATATAAAGCTATTGTAATGTTCTGCCGTGCCAACCATTTTTCTCCATTCTCAGGAAACTTCTAGCAGCTTGAAAAATGTAGCTATAGTGACCCACGCCTGTATTGCGCTCGCATTACGCGCATATTACATTGCCGATTTTCGCAATCAAGACCATATTCTCAAATTTGCGAATATGTGTCAAATATTCTACCAAATATTTGCGAAATATCGCAAATTTGAATTTTGCCCCTGCCGCTCATCACTACACTAGACATGTCACCCATTGAGCATGTTTGGGAAGCTCTGGATCGGCGTATTCGACAGCGTGTTTCAGTTCCTGCCAATATTCTGCAACTTCGCACAGCTATTGAAGAGTAGTGGACCAACATTCCACAGGCCACAATCAACAACCTGATCAACCCTATGCGACGGAGATGTGTTGCACTGCATGAGGCAAATGGTGGCCAATACTGACTGGTTTTCTGCCCCCATTCAGATCTTTGAGTTCAGCTCATGCAAAATGGGAGCAAAACTGAAAGTGTTACATTTATATTTTTGTTCAGTGTATATTTGTACAGGTTAATCATGTCCCCCCTTAGATGTTTTCTTTCAAGGCTAAATTATTTCAGTTAATTTAATCTTTGTTTATCGCTAAGGCCCTTTATGAGTTAAAAAAATATCACTGAACACGGAACCCCTAAAATGTAACTTTTAACCTGTTCAGGAAACATGATGTACCGGTACAGCATGTAGTCCTGGTACTTAAGGACACATGACGTACCGGTACGTCATGTGTATTTCCAATCACCAAATCATTGAGCAGCCACCTTGGCTTAATGCCCAGGGGGGTACTGTGACCCCCCCCCCCCCCCCGTCGGCGATCGCCGCAAACCGCAGGTCAATTCAGACCTGCGGTTTGCAGCTTTTACATGCGGCGGCGGTTGCTGTCGGCTGTGCCATCGGGTCCCCATGGGGCTGTAGGAGGGACCCGATGGCATGGAAGGCAGCGCGATGCCTAAGGAAGGCATCGCGCTGCCTTCCGGTGACGAGCCTATGAAATCCAGCCCCCTGGATCTCACAGGCCCGGAAGCTGTATGAGTAATACACACAGTATTACTCATACAGCCAATGCATTCCAATACAGAAGTATTGGAATGCATTGTAAAGAATTAGACCCCCAAAAGTTGAAGTCCCAAAGAGGGACAAAAAATAAAGTGAAAAATAAAGTTGAAAAAATAAGGTTTTCCCACCCAAAAAATTTAAAGTTTACATAGTAACATAGTACATAAGGCCGAAAAAAGACATTTGTCCATCCAGTTCGGCCTGTCATCCTGCAAGTTGATCCAGAGGAAGGCAAAAAAAAAAAACCTGTGAGGTAGAAGCCAATTTTCCCCACTTTAGGGGAATAAAAAATTCCTTCCCGACTCCAATCAGGCAATCAGAATAACTCCCTGGATCAACGACCCCTCTCTAGTAGCTATAGCCTGTAATATTATTACGCTCCAGAAATACATCCGAGCCCCTCTTGAATTCCTTTATTGTACTCACCATCACCACCTCCTCAGGCAGAGAGTTCCATAGTCTCACTGCTCTTACCATAAAGAATCCTTTTCTATGTTTGTGTACAAACCTTCTTTCCTCCAGACGCAGAGGATGTCCCCTCGTCACAGTCCTGGGGATGAATAGATGATGGAATAGATCTCTGTACTGACCCCTGATATATTTATACATATTAATTAGATCTCCCCTCAGTCGTCTTTTTTCTAAAGTGAATAACCCTAATTTTGATAATCTTTCAGGGTACTGTAGTTGCCCCATTCCAGTTATTACTTTAGTTGCCCTCCTCTGGACCGTCTCCAGCTCTGCTATGTCTGCCTTGTTCACAGAAGCCCAGAACTGTACACAGTACTCCATGTGTGTTCTGAATAGTGATTTGTAAAGTGGTAGGACTATGTTCTTATCACGGGCATCTATGCCCCTTCTGATGCAACCCATTATCTTATTGGCCTTGGCAGCAGCTGTCTGACACTGGTTTTTGCAGCTTAGTTTGCTGTTTATTAAAATTCCTAGATCCTTTTCCATGTCAGTGTTACCGAGTGTTTTATCATTTAGTATGTACGGGTGACTTGCATTATTCCTTCCCATGTGCATAACTTTACATTTGTCAGTGTTAAACCTCATCTGTCACTTATCTGCCCAAGCCTCCAATCTATCCAGATCGCTCTGTAGTAGTATACTGTCCTCTTCAGTGTAAATTACTTTACACAGTTTAGTGTCATCTGCGAAAATGTATACTTTACTATGCAAGCCTTCTACAAGATCATTAATAAATATATTGAAGAGAATAGGGCCCAATACTGACCCCTGAGGTACCCCACTAGTGACAGTGACCCAATCTGAGTGTGTACCACTAATAACCTCTCAGCCAGTTACTTACCCACATACAGACATTTTCTCCCAGTCCGAGCATTCTCATTTTATATACTAACCTTTTATGTGGTACAGTGTCAAATGCTTTGGGGAAGTCCAGATATACGACATCCATTGATTCGCCGCTGTCAAGTCTAGAACTTACCTCCTCATAGAAACTGAACCCTCCTCTTATGTTAGGGTCAGAACCGACCCGTTTTCAGGTTTTGAATGTCTATAAGTATCACATAAATTTGTTTATTGCATCAAGATTTTTTTACTTTGTCAGGAACCTCTATTTAAACAATGTAATAGAAAAATAATCCTTTTCACTAAATTATAAAATACTGTGGTGAAAATTAAGACGTTTATGGTGTTAGGGTCAATTCTGACCCAGTTATAATATAGGATTATAGGACACTAATAAGTACCAAAACTGAAATCCTAAACACTCTCTCTGCTTAGTAACACTGACAGCCAATCACCTCTCAGCCCTGTGAGCTGTAGTTAGGGAAGGGCCGATCTCTGCCTGCTTGTCTGCTTCTCTAAATAAAGTAAAGAAACATAGGACCAATACATTTCAGAGTTGCTGACTTGCAGAGTAATCATCTCCAATATGCAGCATGCAAGAGTGAGAAGATTTGCAGGAAGCCAAATACTGGATTATATCTTGGATGAAAATGAGGCAGAGGACACAGAGCAGCATAGTGATATGGATAAGCAGGTTTCTGAGGCAGAGGATGAAGTAGAGTATCAACCAGAATACACAGACACATCTGATGAGTCTGATGAGGAGGCCACCAGTGCTGAACCTGCTGCTGTTCCTGCTGAAACATTCAAATACAAAAGTGGTAAGATCTGTTGGAGTTCAGAACCTCCTGACTTACATGGCAGGGCAGCTGCTGCAGATGTAATCAAAATGACTCCTGGGATCACAAGGTTTGCTGTGACGAGAGTAAGTGACATCAAAACATGTTTTGAACTGTTAATGCCATTGTCACTAAAAAAAGTGATCATTGCAATGACAAACCTTGAAGGAAAAAAAGTCCATGGCAACATGTGGAATGACATAAATGAGGAATGCCTAGATGCTTATATTGGTGTTCTTCTTCTTGCTGGCGTGTACAGATCCTATAATGAGGCCACTGATAGTCTCTGGGACAAGTCAAGAGGCATATATGTCAAGATGGCCGATGGCTGTGTTTTCTAACATCCTAGATGTGTCTGCATACAATGCATTTGTGTTATGGACCCACATCCACCCAGGTTGGAACACAAAAAAAAATAACAAGTGGAGAATATTTCTCGAGGAGCTAGGAAGTTCCCTTGTCAAGGCACACATTGAGCAAAGAAAACGGGTGTCTCGAGATCCAATCGCTGCAGCCGTGATCAGACAGATGCGGAGTTCATCAAGCACTCCATCCACACCATCAACAACACAAAGAGAATCAGTGCCAGCATCCTCATCATCATCTAGCCTTGCCTCAACATCAACCAGCACAGCCACAGCCACAACTCCAGTGATGCCATCTGATTCTAAAAGAAAGAGGTGTCAGGTCTGCCCCAGCAATAAGGACAGAAAGACACACACATTATGCCTCCACTGTAAAAAATATATCTGCAAAGAACATGCTAAAAGTGTCAGCTTTTGCAACACATGCATCTAAAAACACCCACACAAACACATGCAAGTTCTTGCACAAAGATGCTTTGAAACTAGTACTTGATTTCTATTGGTTTGCCTTGCTTGATTGTGTGTTGTTTGTTTGACCTTGCAAGTCTACATTTTGTATTATTACTTGCTTTTCATTGTTTATGAATGTTTTATGTTAAAAAAATAAAAGACTTTTGGCTATTTTCTTGAAGTAAATATATATGGGTCAAAATTGACCCTAACACCATCAATGTTATTATAGTTAATGTTATTAAAATAAAAATATTTAAAAAAATTTAAGAGATGTGTTCAAATACTCCTCAGAAACATTCTGGTGACATAACAACCTTTTATTTACATATAATATTCTATTGAGGTTTATTTTACCATTTTTTAAATGTGAAAATGAGAGGTATGCTATCAAAAGAAAGGTCTAAGGGGTCACACCAAAAATATTAAAACCAATCTTTTCAAGGATAAAGAAGCCTAACAAGGTACCCAAGAGGTAAGAAACAAATTGGATGATAAATAATTGTTCAGAGGGTATTTTATGGCTGATTTAAGACACGGGTCAACACCGACCCGTTAACATCATGGATAGTAACAGAAAGCTAACATAAGAGGAGGGTTAAATTAGTTTGGCATGATCGATCCCTCACAAAGCCATTCTGATGTCGTTATTTGCTTACTTCCGTTGAGATGCTCTAAGATAGCATCTCTCAGAAAACCTTCAAACAGTTTACCCAAAACAGATGTTAAACTTACCGGCCTATAGTTTCCAGGCTCTGTTTTTGGACCCTTTTTGAATATTGGCAGCACATTTGCCATGCGCCATCTCCTGTGGGACATTCCCTGTCAGTATAGAGTCTGCAAATATCAGAAATAAGGGTCTGGCTATGACATTACTTAATTCCCTTAGGATACGGGGGTGTATGCAATCCGGTCCTGGCGATTTGTCTATTTTAGTTTCAATAGATTTTTATTGTCGGAATATTGGCTCATGCCAAGTATAAAGTATTACATAAAATACAGGCAATGATATGAGTCCCTGAGCACAGTACTCCAATTTTTTGTCTAAATACAAATAAAACTGTTCAAACAATTAAAAATTGTCTTAGCGAGAGCTTGACATACAAATTATAAGAAACAAACTCATAATTAAACAATAGTCATACTTTCAATCATTAGTGCCGTGTCCACTTTTTCCACTTAAGATGTAAATGCAACCTGTTCAGGAGACATTCAATAACAAAAACAAAAACACTTTTGTGTCTACACCCAGTTTTCTTCACAATTGTTCTACCCCGCTCCCTTCTACATTTCTAAATATAATTAATTAATATTAGTATTAATATTAGTATTATCCGGAGTCGCTGGATACAGACCCTCCCAGATCTTCCATTTCAAGTTGTGATGTTCAACCCGAAAGGTTCTATGAGCTAGAATGTATTCATAAGATTTAGTAGTATTGACCGCGTTAACAATCTCTTGAAGATCAGGAATTCTATTGCTTTTCCAGTTCCTCGTGATTGCCAATTTGGTGGCGAGCAATAGATGTAATACTACTGTCCTAGATTTGAAAGGTATTTTGTCCAGGTCTATCAGTAGCAAGGCTAGAGCAGGATTCGGAGAAATCTGCAATCCCGCGACTCCAGATATTTTAGTGAACACTTGAGACCAAAGAGAAAATATACCAGTGCAGTGCCACAGTATGTGCAATAAAGTACCTTTATGTCCACACCCCCTCCAACAGTCAATGCTAGTATTCGGATAAAACATCTGTAACCTAACTGGAGTGTAATACCATCTCAATGTCGTTTTAAAAAAAGCTTCTAAATGGGCGACGCACTTAAGAGTGGAGATAGCAAGCTTGTTTGCTGCTGACCATTGGGCCGTGGAGAATATTGTCTTCAGCTCATTTTCCCACGCTAGGAATGGGGCAGTTTTTTTAAACAGATCTTTATCTCCCAAAAACATATACATAGGCTTAATCCCCTTCTGAGCTGAGCCTTGAGTGGACCATTGGACCAGCAATTGAGTATGATTTTTGAGGGTAAAAGAGGGGTTACTCGACAAAGCATGTCTGATTTTGATATATGAAAACACCTCCTGTGGAGGAATATTATAAGACTTCTCAATATCCTTAAAGGTTTTTAAAACTGAACCTGAAATCACATTCTCCACGGTGGAAATTCCGCTATTCTTCCACACCTTGACATTTAACTCTGGAACCAGGTATTGGAGAGACTCTATGGGGGTTATGTGTGCCACTGATGTTGGGGTGGCATGACTCGAATCATGGTATTTTTTTCCACATAGCTACCGATGTAAAAACATAAAAAGCAGGATGAAGGCCCGAGTAGTCGTCATGTAGTGCTGCCATGAGTAGAGCGCGCAAATTGTGACCTGGGATTTGTGCTTGTTCTATTTGCACCCAGTGTTTCCCCACTTCTCCTTTCCACCAATCTTTTAGTTGATTTATTCTAGAGGCCAGGTAATAGTCGTACAAGTTAGGCAATCCCAGACCCCCACACTTTTTATGTCTGCACATAATGCTTCTCGTTATCCTTGGTTTAGTTTTATTCCAGATAAAAGCACTTAACATTCTGTTGGCTTGGTTAAAAAAGGAAATTGGAACTGGAACAGGGATAGTGCGGAACAGATATAATAATTTTGGCAAAATGTATTGTTGAAATGCAGCAATACGCCCTAACCAGGATAGCTCCGTTTTGGCCATGCTATCTAAGTCTGGTTTAAGTGCATGCAGAAGGGGGGGGGAAGTTAGCTTTATAAAGTTCTTGGGGGGTAACTGTCACTTTAAAACCTAGATATTGGACCATAGATTCCTGCCAATCTAAATGAAATTCTGTTCTCAACTTAGCCAATATTGTCGCTGGGATCCCCAACGATAGAGCCTGGGATTTGCTTTCATTAATCTTGTAATATGATAGTGCTCCGTAAGACCGAATGATATCCATCACCGCTTTCAAGGATTTACTAGGGTTCGTTAGGGACAAAATAATGTCATCTGCATACATGGAAATACAGTGTTGCCTATTACCGATTTGTATTCCGGTTACGTCATTTGCTTGACGGATCGCCTGTGCCAAGGGTTCCAAAGATAAGATAAATATCAAGGGAGATAAAGGACATCCCTGTCTCGTGCCATTAGAAAGTGTAAACGGGTCGGACAATACTCCATTCGTGAAGACACGGGCTGAGGGATTGAAATATAGTACCCTTATGGCTTGCATAGTAGACTCAGGGAACCCCATTTTACGGAGTACAGAGAAGACAAACGACCAGTTCACTCGGTCGAATGCCTTCTCTGCGTCCAGGGTAACCATAACCGTCGGGACATGGGCACGGTTTACATAGTCAATTAAATTCAGTACTCTTCTTGAGTTGTCTGTGATTTGGCGTCCTTGTACAAAGCCCACCTGGTCAGGGGCCACTAAAGATGGAATGATATTTGCTAGGCGGGATGCTAAGATTTTTGCATAAATTTTGAGATCAGTGTTTAATAGGGAAATGGGGCGGAAATTTTGAGGTATAGAAGAATCTTTACCAGGCTTTGGCAAAGTTACTATAACCGCTTCCAACATTTCATTAGGCATAGTACCCATGACCATGGCACGAGACAGGGATGCGTGGAGGTGAGGCAACAAGTGATCGGAGAAAATCTTGTAATAGGAGTTCGGGAGCCCATCTGGACCCGGACTTTTGTGATATGGCAGGCCCTTTATTTCCTTATAAATTTCGGCCTGCGTGATAGGGGCGCTAAGGGATTCACTTTGGCGTTTATCCATAGCAGGTATCGCTAGTGATCCCAAGAAGTTCTCTATGTCCCCAGGAGAAACCGGAACAAAGCCAGATTCCTCTTGTAAATTATATAGTTGAGAATAATAGGATCTAAATCTATTAGCTATAGCTTTTGGATCAAACAACTTGTTAGTCTTGGAGCAGTCGCACAGAAATGCTATTTTCGATTTCGCAGCTCTTGCTTTTATCCGACTTGCCAATAGCCTCCCTGCCTTATTGGCTTGGGAGTAATAAGTAGCTTTAGTTTTCTTGAGTGACAACTCATATGCGTGCAGGAAACTTTCCCTAAGTTGGGATCTAAGTACCTTCAGCTTTTACGAAAGTTCTAAAGAAGGGGAGGTCTTGTTTAGTGCTTCTGTAGCCTGTATTTGTGAAAGGAGGTCATTTTGATTTTTTTCTCTCAATTTCTTGTGTCTATGACCTATTTTTATTAGGATTCCCCTAATAAACGCTTTATGGGCTGCCCATACTATAGAAGGGTCTGCTACAGAGGCAGTATTAAATTTGAAATATTCCTGTAGTGCTGCAGATATTTCAGATTGATAATTGGTGTTAGCCAAAATGAAGTCATTAGCCCTCCATAACGGATTTGGTGGGGTAGTAAACTCCTCCCCTATTTCCAAGGTTACCGGGGCATGATCCGACCAAGTGATCGTTCGGATCGAAGATTTTTCAGAAACACTTAGTGACATTCTATCCACAAGGAACAAGTCTATGCGAGAATACGTTCTATGCGCAGGAGAGAAATATGTAAAGTCCCTTTCCGATGCATGGTGAATACGCCATACGTCAAATAGGGAATTGGCTAATAAAGAGGGCATGAGAGATGTTGCATTCAACCTGGAAACAGAGGAGGAGTCTTGGGATGGGTCAGGTGCTACATTAAAGTCGCCGCAGATAATTACTCTTCCTTTTTTTAGGGACTGAATTTTCTTAAAAAGCTTATTAAGAAAACGCACCGGTCGGATATTCGGGGCGTACACTCCCACTAGGGTATAGACTATGTTATTAATAGAGCACACATGAATAACATAACGCCCCCCTGGGTCAATTACCGTTTCCTTTTCAGTGTATGCCACCGAGCTACGTATGGCTAAAAGAACTCCCCTCTTTTTACCGGAACTATGGGAATGTAACAGGGTCGGAAAGGAAGGGTGTTTCAATCTTCTTACATCAGCCTCCAATATGTGTGTCTCCTGCGCGCAAAATATATCACATTTACTCGCGAGTGCCTCTCTCCACATCATCCGCCTCTTAAATGGACTATTCAAGCCCCTTACATTTAAGGAAGTAATCGTCAGCACCATCGTATACTATAAGAGGCTGCAAATGAGAGAATATTCGGACAATACGGAAGGAGGCACCCGCTAACATCTTGCACAGTGAACAAATGACTGATGAGGTATAGGCACGGCCCAAAGAAAAAATGCATGTAAAAAAGAATAAACATTAACAAAATAAACCAAAACTGACCGCCCTGAAAAAGGGACGGTAAAGTAATAGCACAAGGGTTATATCTCACATCCCCTTGCGAACTCTGTTGGGGGAAGACAGTCTTGCCTACCACCATTAGGATTCAAACTAAGAGCACAGTCCCGCTCCGTGGATGCAGGACAACTGGAAGAACCTTTCAACTGTGTTTTTTCTGACTCCGTCTCTCCACTCTTTGCCACTCTCCATTCTCTGCCAGGTGTTGCTGTTGTTTCTCATTAGGAACCACCAACACTGAGATACCCCAGGTTGCCAGGACAGCTTTACCTTCCTCCACCGTGTGAATAACTGACATAACTCCGTCTCTCTTCACAAGTAGCTTCATGGGGTAACCCCAACGGTAAGGAACTGAGTGAGATCTCAGAGCCATTGTAATTGGGACTAGCGTGCGCCGGAGTTGCAGGGTAGCCACAGAGAGGTCCGCAAAAAGCTTGACCGACTGGTATGGGTCCGGTAGAGTCACTAGTTTTCTTGCTGCGGCAAGGGTATCATCCTTGGCCTGAAAGAAATGTAGTCGAGCTAACACATCTCTGGGAGTCTCATCAGGCAAGTGCTTCGGCTTGGCGATCCTATGTGCTCGGTCAATAATGAGATCTTGCTCAGTGCAGTCAGGCAGAAGGAGCTTAATCAGATTTTTAATGTAGGTTTGCAAATCTGCTGCCAAGATTGATTCTGGCACCCCACGTAGCTTCAGGTTGTTTCTGCGGGACCGATCTTCAAGGTCCGCTACCTTCGCCCGGAGGTAAGCAATTTCCTCCGATTGAGTACCATGCGAGTCTATTAGATTATTATGCGAGTCCGCAAACTCGCCCATTTTCTGTTCCACATGTTGGACTCTATTATCCAGGTTTGTGACAGACACTTGGATGGGCGCAATTAGATGCGATATATGGCCAGTCATCGAGCGATTAAATGCCAAAAGCATGTCCTTTAACATCAAGCTGGACGCCGGTTTGTCATCCGTGGGGAAGTTGCCGAGCGCATCTGATAAGGAATTATCTTCTGCGTGGTTCTGACTGCTGCTTGTCTCATGGGCCTCCGCTCCCGTGTCTTGCAACCGGGGTCTTTGCTTTGCCGGGCTTGTGTCGGGAGATTGCAGTGACGCCATGGCCCCTTTCGGTTCCGCAGTGCGCACCATTATGTCCTCCTCACTGTTAGGTTGATCCTTACCCGACCGAGAATTACGGGGGGATCCACGAGGGCTCTGTTGTTGCGAGCAGCTATCCTCTGAGGCCCGGGGAGATCCTCCACTGGACGTGGATGTCGGACTTGAGTTAGGCCCTGACTGTTTAGCTCGTGCGCCGGCGCCATCTTTACCTTGCTCGGTGCTGAAGAAAAACTCAAGTTTCCCCTGATTTTTCATACTTCTTTTTCCCCTGGTCATCATCGGGGAAGGTTCCGATGTCTCTCGACGCCAAAGGAGAGAATAAAGAGCTAAGAATAAGGTTCTGCTGGGCTGAATTGCTAGTCTGGAGCGGGAGCTCTGGAATCAAGCGGCCATACTCCTCAGCGTCGCGGCCACGCCCCCCGCGATTTGTCTATTTTAATCTTTTCAAGTCGCTGATGTACTTCTTCCTGGGTCAGACAGGACACTTATAATGGGGAATAAAGTTTTACATTCTGCATGTCATCTGACAGTTTATTTTCCTCAGTGAATACATTGGAGAAAAATATATTTAACAGCTTTGCTTTCTCCTCATCGCTCTCTGCGACTCCCCCCTCAATACTCTTTAAAGGGCCGACACCTTCAGATTTATACTTTTTAACATTTATATAATTGAAGAACATTTTAGGGTTAGTTTTACTCTCTTTGGCAATTAATCTCTCGGTTTCTAGTTTGGCCGCTTTTATTTGTTTTTTACATGTTCTATTTTTTTCCTTATAGTTTTTCAGTGCTTCCGTGCTACCCTCCTGTTTTAGTGTTTTATATGCTTTCTTTTTGTCATTTATTGCTTTCTTTACAGTTCTGTTTATCCACATTGGTTTCTTTTTGTTCCTTAACCTTTTATTCCCAAATAGTATGTACCTCTCACAATGAGATTTTAGGATGTTTTTAAAGATTTCCCATTTTGTGGCTGTATTTTTATTTTTGAGGACTTTGTCCCAGTTAGTTAGGCCTATGGCCTCTCTTAGTTGGCTAAATTTAGCTTTTTTGAAGTTTGGTATTTTTGTTCCTCCCTGTAGAAACGCTCTTTTGAATGATAATTGGAAGGTTATTACTTCATGGTCACTATTTCCCAGGTGTCCACCAACCTGCACGTCTGTTGTTCTGTCAGGCCTATTGGTTAATACTAAGTCCAGTATGGCCGTCCCTCTAGTCGGGTCCTGAACCAGTTGGGAGAGGTAATTGTCTTTGGTTATTGCCAAGAACCTGTTTCCCTTATGAGATATACAAGTTTCAGTTTCCCAGTCTATATCTGGGTAGTTGAAGTCCCCCATAATGACCACCTCATTATGATTTGCCGCCTCGTCTATCTCATTTAGTAGTAGATTTTCTGTGGACTCTGGTATATTAGGTGGTTTATAGTAAACTCCTATTAGTAATTTATTGTTGTTTTTAGCTCCATGTATCTCTACCCACAGTGACTCCACATGTTCATGTCCCTCACTTATATATTCCCGAAGTGTGGGCTTTAGACAGGACTTTCCATAAAGGCAAACCCCTCCCCCTCTTCGGTTTTGACAATCCTTTCTAAACAGACTGTAACCTTGTACATTAACTGCCCAGTCATAGGTATCATCCAGCCATGTCTCAGTTATTCCCACTATGTCATAGTCCTCCTCACACATCACTAATTTTAGTTCACCAGTTTTATTAGTCAGGCTTCTGGCATTAGTATACATACATTTGAGAGGTTTATGTATATTTTTTACCATACACCTTTCCTTCTGAACTGTTCTAGTCCCTCCTTCCATTCCTCCCACAGTCCCACTACCTTGCCCCCGGTCTCTATCTGCACTATATTCCCCTCCTATAGTGTAAATTTCCTCCCCCCCAGTTCCTAGTTTAAACACTCCTCCAACCTTCTAGCCATCTTTCTCCCCAGCACAGCTGCCCCTTTCCCATTGAGGTGCAGCCCGTCCCTACGATAGAGCTTGTAGCCGATAGAGAAGTTTCAAGTAAAAATAAGCAAAACCGTCATTTTCCCCAAATAAAGTTAAAAAAATTAGGTATCGCCACGTCCGTATCGACCGGCTTTATAAACATATCACATGACCTAACCCCTCAGATGAACACCATAAAAAATTAAAAATAAAAACTGTGCTAAATAAACCATTTTTTGTCACCTTACATCACAAAAAGTACAACAGAAAGCGATCAAAAATGCGTATGCCAACCAAAATAGTACCAATTTAACCGTCACCTCATCCTTCAAAAAAATGAGCCCCTACCTGAGACAATCACCCAAAAAATAAAAAACTATGACTCTGAATATGGAGACACTAAAACATAATTTTTTTGGTTTTAAAAAAGCTGTTTTTGTGTAAAACTTACATAAATAAATAAAAAAGTATACATATTAGGTATCGCCGTGTCCGTATCGTCCGGCTCTATAAAAATATCACATGCCCTAACCCTTCAGATGAACACCGTAAAAAATAAAAACTGTGCTAAATAAACCATTTTTTGTCACCTTACATCACAAAAAGTGTAATAGCAAGCGATCAAAAAGTCATATGCACCCCAAAATAGTGCCAATCAAACCGTCATCTCATCCCGCAAAAATTTAAACCCTACCTAAGATAATCGCCAAAAAACTGAAAAAGCTATGGCTCTCAGAATATGGCTACACTAAAACATGATTTTTTTATGTTTCAAAAATGATATTATTGTGTAAAACGTACATAAATAAAAAAAATTATACATATTAGATATCGCCGCGTCCGTATCGACCGGCTCTAAAAAAATATCACATTACCTAACCCATCAGATGAACGCCGTAAAAAATAAAAAAAACTAACGGTGTAAAAAAAGCCATTTTTTGTCACCTTACATTACAAAAAAAGTAATAGCAAGAGATCAAAAAGTCACATGCGCGCCAAAATAGTGCCAATCAAACCGTCATCTCCTCCCTCAAAAATCATACCCTTCCCAAGATAATCGCCCAAAAACTGAAAAAACTATGGCTCTTAGACTATGGAAACACTAAAGCATCATTTTTTTTTGTTTCAAAAATGAAATCATTGTGTAAAACTTACATAAATAAAAAAAAGTATACATATTAGGTATCGCCGCGTCCGTGACAACCTGGTCTATAAAAATACCACATGATCTAACCTGTCAGATGAATGTTGTAAATAACAAAAAATAAAAACTGTGCCAATACAGCTATTTCTTGTTACCTTGCCTCACAAAAAGTGTAATATAGAGCAACCAAAAATCATATGTACCCTAAACTAGTACCAACAAAACTTCCACCCTATCCCGTAGTTTCTAAAATGGGGTCACTTTTTTGGAGTTTTTACTCTAGGGGTGCATCAGGGGGGCTTCAAATGGGACATGGTGTCAAAAAACCAGTCCAGCAGAATCTGCCTTCCAAAAACCGTATGGCATTCCTTTCCTTCTGTGCCCTGCCGTGTGCCTGTACAGCAGTTTACGACCACATATGGGGTGTTTCTGTAAACTACAGAATCAGGGCCATAAATATAGAGTTTTGCTTGGCTGTTAACCCTTGCTTTGTAACTGGAAGAAAAATATTAAAATGGAAAATCAGCCAAAAAAGTTACATTTTGAAATTGTATCTCTGTTTTCCATTATTTTTTAGTGGAACACTTAAAGTGTTAACGACGTTTGTAAAATCAGTTTTGAATACCGTGAGGGGTGTAGCTTCTTAGATGGGGTCACTTTTATGGAGTTTCTACTCTAGGGGTGCATCAGGGGGGCTTCAAATGGGACATGGTGTCAAAAAAAAAACAGTCCAGCAAAATCTGCCTTCCAAAAACCGTATGGCATTCCTTTCCTTCTGCGCCCTGCCGTGTGCCTGTACAGCAGTTTACGACCACATATGGGGTGTTTCTGTAAACTACAGAATCAGGGCCATAAATATAGAGTTTTGTTTGGCTGTTAACCCTTGCTTTGTAACTGGAAAAAAAATATAAAAATTGAAAATCTGCCAAAAAAGTGAAATTATAAAATTGTATCTCTGTTTTCCACTATTTCTTGTGGAACACTTAAAGTGTTAACAACGTTTGTAAAATCAGTTTTGAATACCTTGAGGGGTGTAGTTTCAAGAATGGGGTCATTTTTGGGTGGTTTCTATTATGTAAGCCTCACAAAGTGACTTCAGACCTGAACTGGTCCTTAAAAAGTTGGTTTTTAAAAATTTCTGAGAAATTTCAAGATTTACTTCTAAACTTCTAAGCCTTGCAACGTCCCCCAAAAATAAAATGTCATTCCCAAAATGATCCTAACATGAAGTAGACATATGGGGAATGTAAAGTAATAACTATTTTTGTAGGTATTACTATGTATTATAGAAGTAGAGAAATTGAAACTTTGAAATTCGCAATTTTTTTCAAATTTTTGGCAAATTAGTTTTTTTTTTATATAAATAAAAATGATTTTTTTTTACTCCATTTTACCAGTGTCATGAAGTACAATATGTGATGAGAAAACAATCTCAGAATGGCCTGGATAAATCAAAACATTTTAAAGTTATCACCACTTAAAGGGAACCTGTTATGTGGATATTTGATTATAATCTAACTAATTATATACAATCATTAACTACTAAAAAGTACCTTAGATGTATTCACTTACTGGTGTGACAGATTGTTACCTCATAATATACACACAAAGATGCCACATGCCGCATGCTAATGAGCTGATTTAATGTCAGTGAGTCTAGCATTTTTTTAATTCAGAGATATAGCCACTTTCCTGCCCACCTGCTGCTGATTCATATGGAAAAAAAACCTGTCAATCAGCAGCAGGTAGGCAGGGAGAGTCAGGAGCTCATAAGTATTTATGACTCATTATTATCAGCTGGAGCTTTTCAATACAAGATGTTGGCAGATTGACTGGGTCAATTAAAGAAAGTGACCCAGCATTTTGCTAAGAGAATCAGTCACTTATTTATGTTGCCCTTAGTTAGGACACCATAAAACTGATGACAGGTTCCCTTTAAAGTGACACTGGTCAGATTTGCAAAAAATGGCCTGGTCCTTAAGGTGAAATAAGGCTGTGTCCTTAAGGAGTTAATATAGTTATAAAGGTAAAAAACCAAACCCCAAAAATATAGATAATATATGAATAATATAGATAGCTTAATATCTTATGCCTACACTCAGGATGCAACAGTTAGTGTAGTGCATATACCATATTAGAAAGTAGCAGGGACAATATACAGCATGACACCTGCACATTTGATAAAGCATAGAGCATGCAATTAAATAACCAGAGGTTGTTGTAAAACTCGGTTACTTGTCACCAGATAGTCTCAAAATGTTGAAAGACTCACGGTTACTTGACACCAGGTAATCTGTAGGCCAGCAACCGACAAGGTGGGATGGGGAAGGTGTACTCTCCCTAAATTGTCCCAACCGGCTACCCCTGCTTAAAAGCAGAGCACCCGCCCTCATAGGTGGCTAAGCCTTCAGAGACCTTGGCTGTCCCTGCTAGCTTTAACAGTCTTTCTGACGCGTTTCCCCAAAATGAGGTATCTAAGTGGTTCATCGGGGGACATTCAGCACTTAGTTGATAAGTAAGTGCTGCAAGTTGTAAAAGAAAAACACATGATATGTGCACCAAGATAAAAAGGAAAGGTGTGTTCCTTTTTATCTTGGTGCCAATATCATCTGTGTTACTTTTACCACTTGCAGCACTTATTTATCAACTATTATTCATATATAGTATCAATGTTTTTTTTTTTTTTTTTTTTACCTTTATAACTATATTAAAAGTAAAATTTTAGGGGTTCAGTGTTCAGTGATATTTTTCAATTCCCCCCTATGCAATTGTATCTCATATTCCTGTGAGTTCCTTTATAAGTTTAGTTGATTTCCTTTGCACTTTTCCTAACTCCAGGGCGTCCTTTTTATAGACTGGTGCCCAGAACTGAACCGCATATTCCAGGTGAAGCCGTACCAATGCTTTGTATAGTGGCAATATTACATCCCTGTCCCACGAGTCCATACCACTTTTAATACAATCCTTCCGTTTTTTGCGAATCCGTGTACATCTGCATACGTTCCGTTTTTCCGCAGAGACAAAAATGGAAGGATGAATACATGTTGCTAGGGTACCACAAAAAAATGTGTTAAAACAGAGGACATGTGATAGTACAGACGCCATTTTATTGTGCTTTTTGTGTCGTTCAAAGCTGTGTGAGAAACTTTTGCTTGGCTGGCATTGTTTTCTTTCTAAATCTTAGCAATAATCGTGGCAGAAGACCTAAAGAATGAAGTACTATTTCACTGGATTCTTTCTCGGTGATTCTGACGGCAGTCAGCGATGCTGGACGATGAAATGGGGAGGAAGAGGAGATGGCAGTGGGTCCATCCTATTGTCGCTCAGCGCCTTCACAAAGGACAATTTCATACGTTGTATAACAATCTGCAATGTGACCCCATCAAATTTAAGAACTGTTGCCTGATGTCTATGGAGTCATATGATCACCTGCTGGTTTATCTTCATCCTGACCTGACTTTCATGGACACCAGTATGAGATGCTGCATCTCAGCAAAGCAAAGGTTGATTGTCACTTTAAGGTAAGTGCATTTTATCTTTTTAATTAATACTATATATTTAATATTAACGTAAATTTTTTTATGTTAGAACAATTTTTTTCTTGTTGCATTTTGAGTTTCTCCTTGAAATCTCAACAATTTCTGGGATCGTTTGTCATACCTGCAAAGTTATATGGCAGCGTCTCAGAGAAGCAGTGATGCCCACCTCCAAGGCGGAAGATTGGCTACATCGCCAAGGGATTTTACCAATCTGCGCAGTTTCCTAACTGCATTGGGGCACTGGATGGTAAACATATTCGTGTAAAGAAGCCGCCACACTCAGGGTCCTGGTACTTCAGTTACAAACAATATTTTTCTGTAGTGCTGATGGCATTGGTATGTAATTGTTGATATCGGGGCCTATGGGAGCACTTCTGACGCCCGCATCTTTAGTGCTTCCAGAATGGGTGAACGGCTTCAGACAATCCAGCTTGCCCTGCCAGAGCCCAGTAGACTACCAGGATCAGCAGGTCCGTCAGCTCAATTTGTGATCATGGCAAATGAAGGATTTGTATTGGCACCTCACCTGACGCGGCTCTTCCCTAGACGCGATCTGGATGACCAGAAGTGCATCTTTATCTATCGATTGACTCGCACCTGTCAGTATGTGTAGTGTGCTTTCGGAATACTATCCATAAAGTGGAGAGTGTTCATGTCATCCATACAGATGAATCCGGACAATGCCACCCTGGTGATACAGGCCTGTGTACTCCTACTCAACTTCACCAGGATTCACGATAACTCCACAGATGCATAATTGGGCCTAAATATGACATCTTCTGTCGTTTTAGACCTGAGTTGGCCTGGACGCCCTGGATCGGCAGTACTAGCTGTTTGGGAACTATATGCCAACTACTTCTGCAGCCCTGAGGGTGCATTGTCGTGGCAGTTGGACTCTATCAGTCATTGATTTCAGCTGGAATCTGGTTTTAAATTTTAATTAAAATGTATTTTTATTAGTTTAGTTAGATCCCCTGTTATTAGTTTAGATTAGGTACTCGCAAGAGAATAAGGACCCTTGACGTGGGATTGCGGGTTGAGGTATCTTGTAAAACCCAAATTTTCATAATAATTTGGTGTAAATACCTTCTAATACCTCATTTCTAATTACATCTTTAAAAAATAATTTTATAATTTTTATGTTATTTAAACTTGGTGTCTGGGTTCAGAGCTAAACATGAACATGTCCCATTTTTTTAAATAAAAAATAGAATATGTCTGTCATGATGTAATCAGACCCGCAATTCACAAAGAATAAACTTCTATGCAGACAAGGTAAGTATATAACATCAGCATTTTAAGGGGACGGCACATGATAACTTCTACTGTTTGTTCCAGCTCAATGCTGCTCAAATATTGGCGAGATGGAAACAAATAGAAGTCATCATGTACTGTATCATCAAAAAGCTGATTGATATACTGTTGTAATATTTTTTTTACCAAATATGATTTGATATTGATGACCTAAACATATAATAGGTCATCAATATTAAATACAAACATACATTTTTAAAAACAAATATATTTAAAAATACAGGCACAATTTTGAACAAATCTTTAATATAAAAAAACTAAAAATCAATTACAAATCATATAATTCCCTTGTAAAAGGGCCAGGAGTGTGAATTATTGGGGGATCAGGTCTGTTGAGCCTTGTTAGAGCAGCCTCTATGTTTAGCATTTTATCACGTGCATGCTCCATGCTATGAATTACTTTGTGAGGCTCTTGAAGGCCTGTCTACAAGTGTTCCATTTTATTTTATTTCTTCGACTGAAATGATAATAGTTACAATTAAAAAAGTATAAAAATTAATTAAAAGTAACATGACAAAATATGAACTAAAGCTCAAAGTGTGAGTGTGAACCTTATTCTAGACTTCCAGATTGATAAAGTTCAGGGCCTTGTCAATTAAACTTTATTTAACATAATCATTTTGACATAAAAAATTATCAGTTAGATTTCGTATAAATAAAGTTACAGAAAGGCATGGAGCTAAAAAAAAATCATGATGTCATGAGATTGCGCTATAGCACAGCCGCTCCGTGCATTGGAGACCACAATATGCGGTCAATAATGAACGGGCATCCGCACGAATGTCGAGACTGATCCAGACCCATTCAGCTTGAATGGGTAATTGATCCATCTGCTCTGAAAAAATATAGAATAAGGTCCCTGGGGCTATGTGCCTCTGTTCCGCTCTGCATCCTTCTAGATTGTGGACCCATTCAAGTGAATGGGTAAACATCCTTGATAAGGAGAGCACATGGCAGATGCCTGCATATTGAGAACCCTTTTTGTGTGGGCCGCAATATGGGCCATCAACGGCCGCAAACTATATATTACCAGGGTTAGTCCTGCAGTGTATGTATATATATATATATATATATATATATATACACACACACACACACAATGCACAACTACTTCTAGCAAAAATATTTATATACTGCAGGAGTAACCCTAATAATATATACAGTGGATATAAAAAGTCTACACACCTACAAAAATGTCAGGTTTCTGTGCTGTAAAAAAAATGAGAGAAAGATAAATCATTTCAGAATGTTTTCCACCTTTAATGTGACCTATAAACTGTACCACTCAATTGAAAAATAAACTGAACTCTTTTAGGTGGAGGGAAGAAAACAAAAAAAACTGGGGATGTAGCTGTGTTCAGAATTAAGCAATCACATTCAAATAAATGTTAAGTAGGAGTCAGCATACACCTGCCATCATTTAAGTGCCTCTAATTAACCCCAAATAAAGTTCAGCTGCTCTAGTTGGTCTTTCCTGAAATTTTCTTAGTCACATCACACAGCAAAAGCCGCGGTCCACAGAGAGCTTCCAAAGCATCAGAGGGATCTCATTGTTAAAAAGTATCAGTCAGGAGACGGGTACAAAAGAATTTCCAAGGCATTAGATATACCATGGAACACAGTATAGACAGTCATCATCAAGTGGAGAAAATATGGCACAACAATGACATTACTAAGAACTGGACGTCCCTCCAAAATTGATGAAAAGACGAAAAGAAAACTGGTCTGGGAGTCTACCAAGAGGCCTACAGCAACATTAAAAGAGCTGCAGGAATATCTGGCAAGTACTGGCTGTGTGGTACATGTGACAACAATCTCCCGTATTCTTCATATGTCTGGGCTATGGGGTAGAGTGGCAAGACGAAAGCCTTTTCTTACGAAGAAAAACATCCAAGCCAGGCTACATTCTGTAAAAACACATCTGAAGTCTCCCAAAAGCATGTGGGAAATTGTGTTATGGTCTGATGAACTTTTTGGCCATAATTCCAAAAGATATGTTTGGCCCAAAAAAAAACACTGCACATCACCAAAAGAACACCATACCCACAGTGAAGCATGGTAGTGGCAGCATCATGCTTTGGGGCTGTTTTTTTTCAGCTGGTACTGGGGCCTTTGTTAAGCTAGAAGGAATTATGAACAGTTCCAAATATTGGCACAAAACCTTCAGGATTCTGCTAGAAAGCTGAACATGAAGAGGAACTTCATCTTTCTGCATGACAACGACCCAAAGCATACATCCAAATCAACCAAGGAATGGCTTCACCAGAAGAAGATTAAAGTTTTGGAATGGCCGAGCCAGAGCTCAGACCTGAATCCGATTGAAAATCTGTGGGGTGATCTGAAGAGGGTTGTGCACAGGAGATGCCCTCACAATCTGACAGATTTGGAGTGTTTTTGCAAACAAGAGTGGACACATCTTGTCAAGGCAAAATGTGCCATGCTGATAGACTCATACCTAAAAAGACTGAGTGCTGTAATAAAATCAAAAGTTGCTTCAACAAAGTATTAGTTTAAGGGTGTGCACACTTATGCAACCATATTATCTTATTTTTATATTTTTTCTTCCCTCTACCTAAAAGATTTCAGTTAGTTTTTCAATTGAGTGGCACAATTTATAGGTCACATTAAAGGTGGAAAAAGTTCTGAAATGATTTATATTTGTCTCATTTTTTTTACATCACAGAAACCTGACATTTAGACACATTATATATATATATATATATATATATATATATATATATATATATAAACCGGGCAGAAGTGAAAAAGTTAAAAAACTTTATTCACCCATGTGGAAGGAAAGCAACGTTTCTACAGACAAGAACACTTTGCTAGCGTACAATAGCTGTCATCCGCGATCTATGGTGAAATCTTTACATTTTCACAGATGATGCCTGTCCAACGAATTGTGTCTGACCCTACAACATTAGATAGTTCCCTTAATGTGATGGTTGACAAATTTAGACAAAGAGGTTACCCACATAGATAAGGTATGTTCAACGGATAGAGCCACTATTCTGGCATCTAAAAAAAATGCGTGATGGTAGTCTTGATAAAATTCCATTTATTTCTACCTATACGGAACTTAGTCCTGAGTCTGCCAGAATCATGAAATGTTACCGGAATATTTTAAGTGGATGCCATAAATCTATACCTGAGTTCAAGGCTCCCCCACTTATGTCATACCGCAGATATAAGAATCTGCCAGATCAATTGGTTAAGGCTGATGTTAGATCAGCCAAAACTAGTAGACAAATGACATTGACACAAGCGGGACTTGGCAGTTTTCCATGTCTCAGCTGTGTCAACTGTCGTTATATCATTAAAGGAAGAATGTTTACACATCCTATGACTGGAGCTACATATCCGATCCGATATCATTTGACATGTGATTCCAGCTTTGTTATCTATGTACTTACCTGCCCCTGTAAGCTTTTGTACATTGGAGAGACGTCCACAGATTTAAAAACACCACTGAACAGTCATAGATACACAATTAGGAAAAAGCTAATGTATTTGCCAGTCTCAAAACATTTTTTGGAGGTGGGACACCTGGAAAGGGATTTGAGGTGCTGTGTTTTAGATCATGTACCGATGCCTAGAAGAGGGGGCAATAGGACTGCTTTATTGAAAAAGAGAGAATTGTTTTGGATTCATATGTTGGATTCCCTTAAACCCAATGGCCTTAATGTTGAATATAATATAGGAGTTATTTGGGGATAGGATGGGATGCCCTCTGATTCTTTTTAGGTCCGCATTGCATCATTCTTAAGTATAGGTCGTTAATATTTGGATATATATATATATATATATATATACACACACTCACCTAAAGAATTATTAGGAACACCTGTTCTATTTCTCATTAATGCAATTATCTAGTCAACCAATCACATGGCAGTTGCCTCAATGCATTTAGGGGTGTGGTCCTGGTCAAGACAATCTCCTGAACTCCAAACTGAATGTCAGAATGGGAAAGAAAGGTGATTTAAGCAATTTTGAGCGTGGCATGGTTGTTGGTGCCAGACGGGTCGGTCTGAGTATTTCACAATCTGCTCAGTTACTGGGATTTTCACGCACAACCATTTCTAGGGTTTACAAAGAATGGTGTGAAAAGGGAAAAACATCCAGTATGCGGCAGTCCTGTGGGCAAAAATGCCTTGTGGATGCTAGAGGTCAGAGGAGAATGGGCTGACTGATTCAAGCTGATAGAAGAGCAACGTTGACTGAAATAACCACTCGTTACAACCGAGGTATGCAGCAAAGCATTTGTGAAGCCACAACACGCACAACCTTAAGGCGGATGGGCTACAACAGCAGAAGACCCCACCGGGTACCACTCATCTCCACAAATATGAAAAAGAGGCTACAATTTGCACGAGCTCACCAAAATTGGACTGTTGAAGACTGGAAAAATGTTGCCTGGTCTGATGAGTCTCGATTTCTGTTGAGACATTCAAATGGTAGAGTCCGAATTTAGCGTAAACAGAATGAGAACATGTATCCATCCTCTGATGGCTACTTCCAGCAGGATAATGCACCATGTCAAAAAGCTCGAATTATTTCAAATTGGTTTCTTGAACATGACAATGAGTTCACTGTACTAAAATGGCCCCCACGGTCACCAGATCTCAACCCAATAGAGCATCTTTGGGATGTGGTGGAACGGGAGCTTCGTGCCCTGGATGTGCATCCCTAGATCTCCATCAACTGCAAGATGCTATCATATCAATATGGGCCAACATTTCTAAAGAATGCTATCAGCACCTTGTTGAATCAATGCCAAGTAGAATTAAGGCAGTTCTGAAGGCAAAAGGGGGTCCAACACCGTATTAGTATGGTGTTCCTAATAATTCTTTAGGTGAGTGTATATATATATATATATATATATATATATACACACTCACCTAAAGAATTATTAGGAACACCATACTAATACGGTGTTGGACCCCCTTTTGCCTTCAGAACTGCCTTAATTCTACGTGGCATTGATTCAACAAGGTGCTGATAGCATTATTTAGAAATGATGGCCCATATTGATAGGATAGCATCTTGCAGTTGATGGAGATTTGAGGGATGCACATCCAGGGCACGAAGCTCCCGTTCCACCACATCCCAAAGATGCTCTATTGGGTTGAGATCTGGTAACTGTGGGGGCCATTTTAGTACAGTGAACTCATTGTCATGTTCAAGAAACCAATTTGAAATGATTCGAGCTTTGTGACATGGTAGCCATCAGAGGATGGATACATGTTCTCATTCTGTTTACGCCAAATTCGGACTCTACCATTTGAATGTCTCAACAGAAATCGAGACTCATCAGACCAGGCATTTTTGCCCACAGGACTGCCGCATACTGGATGTTTTTCCCTTTTCACACCATTCTTTGTAAACCCTAGAAATGGTTGTGCATGAAAATCCCAGTAAGGCCTCATGCACACGACCGTATTTTTTTGCGGTCCACAAAAACGGGTTCCGTTTTTCCGTGATCCGTGACCGTTTTTTCGTCCGTGGGTCTTCCTTGATTTTTGGAGGATCCACGCCTGGCCGTGCGGAGCCAAACGGATCCGTCCTGAATTACAATGCAAGTCAATGGGGACGGATCCGTTTGACGTTGACACAATATGGTGCAATTTCAAACTGATCCGTCCCCCATTGACTTTCAATGTAAAGTCAGGAGTTAATATACCATAGGATCAGAGTTTTCTCCAATCCGATGGTATATTTTAACTTGAAGCGTCCCCATCACCATGGGAACGCCTCTATGTTAGAATATACTGTCGGATATGAATTAGATCGTGAAACTCAAATCCGACAGTATATTCTAACACAGAGGCGTTCCCATTGTGATGGGGACGCTTCAGGTTAGAATATACTAAAAGAACTGTGTACATGACTGCCCTCTGCTGCCTGGCAGGTGCTGCCAGGAAGCAGGGGGCAGCCCCCCCCCCCTGTAGTTAACACATTGGTGGCCAGTGCGGCCGGCCCTCCTCCCTCCCCTGTAGTTAACTCGTTGGTGGCCAGTGGGCCCCCCCTCCCTCCCCTGTTGTTAACTCGTTGGTGGCCAGTGGGCCTTCTCCCCTCCCTCCCCCTCCTAATTAAAATCTCCCTCCCTATCATTGGTGGCAGCGGAGAGTACCGATCGGAGTCCCAGTTTAATCACTGGGACTCCGATCGGTAACCATGGCAACCAGGACGCTACTGCAGTCCCGGTTGCCATGGTTACTTAGCAATTTGTAGAAGCATTATACTTACCTGCGAGCTGCGATGTCTGCGTCTGGCCGGTAGCTCCTCCTACTGGTAAGTGACAGGTCTGTGCGGCGCATTGCTTAATGACCTGTCACTTACCAGTAGGAGGAGCTCCCGGCCGGACGCAGACATCGCAGCTCGCAGGTAAGTATAATGCTTCTACAAATTGCTAAGTAACCATGGCAACCGGGGCAGCAGTAGCGTCCTGGTTGCCATGGTTACCGATCGGAGCCCCAGTGATTAAACTGGGACTCCGATCGGTACTCTCCGCTGCCACCAATGATGGGGGGGAGATTTTAATTAGGAGGGGGAGGGAGGGGAGAGGGCCCACTGGCCACCAACGAGTTAACTACAGGGGAGGGAGGGGGGGCCCACTGGCCACCAACGAGTTAACTACAGGGGAGGGAGGGGGGCCGGCCGCACTGGCCACCAACAAGTTAACTACAGGGGAGGGAGGGGGGGGCCCACTGGCCACCAACGAGTTAACTACAGGGGAGGGAGGGGGGCCGGCCGCACTGGCCACCAACGAGTTAACTACAGGGGAGGGAGGGGGGCCCACTGGCCACCAACGAGTTAACTACAGGGGAGGGAGGGGGGCCGGCCGCACTGGACATCAAAGAGTTAACTACAGGGGGGGGGCTGCCCCCTGCTGCCTGGCAGCACCTGCCAGGCAGCAGGGGGCAGTCATGTACACAGTTCTTTTAGTATATTCTAATCTGAAGCGTCCCCATCACCATGGGAACGCCTCTGTGTTAGAATATACTGTCGGATCTGAGTTTTCACGAAGTGAAAACTCAGCTCTGAAAAAGCTTTTATGCAGACGGATCTTCGGATCCGTCTGTATTAAAGTAACCTACGGCCACGGATCACGGACACAGATGCCAATCTTGTGTGCATCCGTGTTCTTTCACGGACCCATTGACTTGAATGGGTCTGTGAACCGTTGTCCGTCAAAAAAATAGTACAGGTCATATTTTTTTGACGGACAGGATACACGGATCACGGTCTCGGCTGCAAAACGGTGCATTTTCTGATTTTTCCACGGACCCATTGAAAGTCAATGGGTCCGCGAAAAAAAACTGAAAGCGGCACAACGGCCACGGA
The DNA here is from genome assembly GCF_905171765.1 of Bufo bufo. Lineage (NCBI taxonomy): Eukaryota > Metazoa > Chordata > Amphibia > Anura > Bufonidae > Bufo > Bufo bufo. The sequence goes on along the minus strand of NC_053390.1, from coordinate 344,757,467 downwards.
TGCACACAACGGTCGTGTGCATGAGGCCTCACTGAGCAGATTGTGAAATACTCAGACCGGCCCGTCTGGCACCGACAACCATGCCACGCTCAAAATTGCTTAAATCACCTTTCTTTCCCATTCTGACATTCAGTTTGGAGTTCAGGAGATTGTCTTGACCAGGACCACACCCCTAAATGCATTGAAGCAACTGCCATGTGATTGGTTGACTAGATAATTGCATTAATGAGAAATAGAACAGGTGTTCCTAATAATTCTTTAGGGGAGTGTGTATATATATATATATATATATATATATATATTGTGGGAATTCACTCTGGTAGGCAGGGTAAGCGGACGCAGTATAGAGACAACAACAAGTTTGTAAAGCAAAACTTCAGTGTTCACACATAAGGCAAAAACAAAACAACACTTTGCAGTCTTGTTGTTAGTTTACACAATTGAAAGTCCACAGAACAAAAGATCACCTTGTTGGCAGTTTTATCTCCAGCGGTCCACAGCAGGCTTTAGGGGGCCTGTTTCCCAGCGTGTGGCTCTCAGCCCTCCAGCATGTACAAAGCCTCAGATCCCAAACACAGAGACTCAGCTGCTGAGCCAAGCTGCCTATTTAAAGGACAGCCAGGTGCTGCCAAAACCTGGATCGGCACTTAAACTCCGGTCAGGTATTTGACCTCAACTGGCTGGAAACCAGCCCAGCCCACATGTTGGGAGGAAAATACCTGCCTTCCCAGACAAAACCCCTCACTGTGTCACAATATATATTATATAAAATGACTACCACTATTAATCTGTATGAATCTATAGTCCTGTGGTGTATATGTATGTATATATATATATATATATATATATTACTGGGGGTAATCCTTCAGTGTATATTTGTCTATTTCACTCACAGCCGATCCACCAATCCGCTTACAGACAGGAAGATTCTCCTGTGCCCGACAAGGAGGAAGCAAGTGAACAGGGTTAGGAAACTTGCCTGCTCTCCAGTCCTTCCGTCCACCTGAATGCTTGTCCGCATTTCTGATGAGCCCGCCCATCTGACCATTCACCTGACTGCCTGCCTTTGTTGTCCACCTGCCTGATAATGTCTACACCCCTGTGAGCGCCGCAGCCTGATCCCGCAGCAGGTAGGGATCTTCCTGTTGTCAATTATGCAGGATATCTACTGCAGGGATGCTCAATCTGCGGCCCTCCAGCTGTTGCAAAAGTACAGCTCCCAGCATGCCTAAATAGGCTCTCTAGGCATGCTGGGAGTTGTGGTTTTGTAACAGCTGGGGGGGGGCAGGTTGGTCATGCCTGTACTACTGCATATATAATAGCTGTCCTGCATATAAGGCATATATAGTACTATATGTGCAGGAGATCTACTATATATTCACTATATGAAGGAGATCTAATATATATATATATATATATATACACTGCTCAAAAAAATAAAGGGAACACAAAAATAACACATCCTAGATCTGAATTAATTAAATATTCTTCTGAAATACTTTGTTCTTTACATAGTTGAATGTGCTCACAACAAAATCACGCAAAAATTAAAAAATGGAAATCAAATTTTTCAACCCATGGAGGTCTGGATTTGGAGTCACCCTCAAAATTAAAGTGGAAAAACACACTACAGGCTGATTCAACTTTGATGTAATGTCCTTAAAACAAGTCAAAATGAGGCTCAGTAGTGTGTGTGGCCTCCACGTGCCTGTATGACCTCCCTACAATGCCTGTGCATGCTCCTGATGAGGTGGCTGATGGTCTCCTGAGGGATCTCCTCCCAGACCTGGACTAAAGCATCTGCCAACTCCTGGAAAGTCTGTGGTGCAACGTGACGTTGGTGGATAGAGCGAGACATGATGTCCCAGATGTGCTCAATTGGATTCAGGTCTGGGGAACGGGCGGGGCAGTCCATAGCATCAATGCCTTCGTCTTGTAGGAACTGCTGACACACTCCAGCCACATGAGGTCTAGCATTGTCTTGCATTAGGAGGAACCCAGGGCCAACCGCACCAGCATATGGTCTCACAAGGGGTCTGAGGATCTCATCTCGGTACCTAATGGCAGTCAGGCTACCTCTGGCGAGCACATGGAGGGCTGTGCGGCCCTCCAAAGAAATGCCACGCCACACCATTACTGACCCAATGCCAAACCGGTCATGCTGGAGGATGTTGCAGGCAGCAGAACATTCTCCACGGCGTCTCAAGACTCTGTCACGTCTGTCACATGTGCTCAGTGTGAACCTGCTTTCATCTGTGAAGAGCACAGGGCGCCAGTGGCGAATTTGCCAATATTGGTGTTCTCTGGAAAATGACAAACGTTGTGCACGGTGTTGGGCTGTAAACACAACCCCCACCTGTGGACGTCGGGCCCTCATATCACCCTCATGGAGTCTGTTTCTGACCGTTTGAGCAGACACATGCACATCTGTGGCCTGCTGGAGGTCATTTTGCAGGGCTCTAGCAGTGCTCCTCCTGTTCCTCCTTGCACAAAGGCGGAGGTAGCGGTCCTGCTGCTGGGTTGTTGCCCTCCTACGGCCTCCTCCACGTCTCCTGATGTACTGGCCTGTCTCCTGGTAGCGCCTCCATGCTCTGGACACTACGCTGACAGACACAGCAAACCTTCTTGCCACAGCTCGCATTGATGTGCCATCCTGGATAAGCTGCACTACCTGAGCCACTTGTGTGGGTTGTAGACTCCGTCTCATGCTACCACTAGAGTGAAAGCACCGCCAGCATTCAAAAGTGACCAAAACATCAGCCAGTATGCATAGGAACTGAGAAGTGATCTGTGGTCACCACCTGCAGAACCACTCCTTTATTGGGGGTGTCTTGCTAATTGCCTATAATTTCCACCTGTTGTCTATCCCATTTGCACAACAGCATGTGAAATTGATTGTCACTCAGTGTTGCTTCCTAAGTGGACAGTTTGATTTCACAGAAGTGTGATTGACTTGGAGTTACATTGTGTTGTTTAAGTGTTCCCTTTATTTTTTTGAGCAGTGTATATATATATATATATATATATATATATATACACACAATATGCAGGAGATCTACTTTATATACAGCATACAGTAGAGATATAGGAAATATCCTGCATATAATGTATATATAGTAGATCTTCTGCATATATACACTATATGCAGGATATCTACTATATCTGTAATGTATTCTGTATGTATAGTAGATCTCCTTCATTTAGGGCATATATAGTAGTATATGTACAGGATATCTTCTATAGATACACTATATGCGGGATATGTACTATATATACTTTATATATTGTTGATCTCCTTCTTTTAGTGCATATATAGTAGTATAGGTGTAGATATCTACTATGTATACACTATGGGGGAGATTTATCAAACTGGTGTAATGCAGAACTGGCTTAGTTGCCCATAGCAACCAATCAGATTCCACCTTTAATTTTTCATGGTTCTTTTGGAAAATGAAAGGAGGAATGTGATTGGTTGCTCTGGGCAACTAAGCCAGTTTTCATTTGCACTAGTTTTGATAAATGTCCCCCAATGTGTGCTTATATGTGTAATTATATTTTTGCGAATTACAGCAAGTACGGATCAGCCTGCTGGATGATCAAATGCAGACATAAAACGTATTATTCATACAGAAGCAATGCTTTAAATAATTATATGCTCGGACCAAAATGCTTGGTGCAATGTATAGATTATGTGGGATATTTATCAAACTGGTGTAAAATAAAACTGGCTTAGTTACCCATAGCAACCAATCAGATTCCACCTTTCATTTTTCACAGCTCCTTTCGGCTATGGGCAACTAAGACAGTTTTACTTTAAACCAGTTTGATAAATGACCCCATATATGTATACACCAGACCTGGCATGGTAGACACTGAACCAATATACTATGCTGTACATAGCATTGTGTGTCTAAGGCTACTTTCACACTGGCGTTTCTGGGTCCGCCTGTGAGATCCATTTCAAGGTTTGTTTGTTTTTTCATGGTAATGCAAACGGATCCGTTCTGAACGGATACAAGCGTTTGCATTATAGGTGCGGATTCGTCTGTGCAGATACCAGTTGGATCCGCACCTAAACGCAGGTGTGAAAGTAGCCTTATTCATCACTAATTCATCACACTATACTAATCTGTGTGGGAAAAGTTACAGTTCACTGTGCCGACTGCACACAAATACTGTATTCAGAACAGGGTGCATGTTGTGACCACATGAGACCTGTCAGTAAATTACATCTATATCATGCTTATAACGCCATGGTTCTGATTGTTAGATGCAACAGTAGATTAATGCACTAATGTTATCAGCAGAACTAGCTATTGCTGTCTTCAAATATTGGACTTTCTACAAAATGGAACGATCAATATCTGTGAATAGAAAGTGATAAATAGACATGCTGATTACAAGTTGTAGCATACAAGCAGTCTATATGTAAGTGGCTAATAGCTGTTCAAGGACATACTGGAGCTATGAGCTATGTAACAGGATATGGGGGCGTGGTTTATCTCAGAGAAGGGAGGGGGAGCAGAGCTGTGCTGGTGTATGTGATATCAACAGACAAGGGAGAGGCCATGTGACCAGAGCAAAAGGAACACTCACAGAGCCTAACAGGAGATGAGAACAGTGAGTGAAAATCATATAAGAGCATTTCTGAGGTCATGTGAAGCAAAGCTGATACCAATAAACAAACATTTGCAATTTTATTATGTGCTGCATTACTGTAAGACATGGTTTTATAGAATTTTTTTATGCACAAAGGTGTCCATAGCCTTTAAGTAAATGTTTCCGTTTTCTTGCTTACAAATGTTGCAGTGTTAGCTTATAGATAAAACAACCTATTTTTATGAAAATGCTATAGTCTGTATTCTGGGTAAAGGGTGAGATGGTCTCCCTGCCTAGTTACTTTCCGTATACTTATTGCATAGTACGTTGTTTCTATCATGCCTTTTTTTACTATAATGCAATTTATTATGAAATGTACTGATGGGGTTGAATGGATAAAATTACCACTATAGTTTGTACATGTACAGTTTACACCATGCTGTTTTTTTTTCAAGCTTTCATCTCCTAGATAATAGAAAATGGAGTTACATAAAGCAATTTGCCTGTGATTATGAAATCCAAACACAGCCCAGCGGAACAGTTGCAAGGTTTATTAGATTTAAACTAAACATAGAAATCTTTGAGTGGACTTCAATTGCAAAGACCTTCTTAATGAAAGACTTTCCTAGTCACAGATGATTTTGTCATATAAGTAATCAACTTTTTTCTAATAGCATACTAGAGAGAGAAAAAAAACAAAAAAAAGCAAAATTGTCACTAAAAAGTTGAGTAAAAACACATTACAGTTACAGATGTGATTTTAAAATTAAGTGAAAATTTAATGGTGAACTTTTGTTTTCAAATTTTTACATTTTCTACAGTTTTACTGTGAATTTTGGGATATGCTATTAAATGAGCTCACCCAGCAGCTAAGTGAACAAATAATTTACTATATAAAAGCATTGATAAAAGACTCATACAGATACAGCAGCAGCTTTATTGTGTAAAGTACAGAAACTCTCATTGTGCGCCAATGCCCAAGTTGGTGGATAGCAGAAATAAGATCAAAGGGTGTATTATTAAGAGCTTACCCTCTGTGACATTTAAGTAGTATTTACTGCATTCCCTTAATGACAACTGTTATATGTAGTACAGGGGCACCTCAGGGTACATTTCTTGCTCCTTTACTCTTCACACTGTACACTGCAGACTTAAGGTACAACTCATCGAGCTGCTACTAACAAAAGTTCTCTGATGACTTGGCAATAGTAGGCCTCATCACAGATGAGGATGACATGGAGTACAGAGAACTGACCTGGGAATTTGTGGATTAGTGACAGCAGAACCACCTTAGGATCAATGGCAGGAAGACTAAGGGGGTGGTTGTGGACTTCTGCAAGCACAGACATCGTCCAAAACCAGAGGACATCCAGGAGATGGACATTGAGATAGTCAACACTTACAGGGAGTGCAGAATTATTAGGCAAATGAGTATTTTGACCACATCATCCTCTTTATGCATGTTGTCTTACTCCAAGCTGTATAGGCTCGAAAGCCTACTACCAATTAAGCATATTAGGTGATGTGCATCTCTGTAATGAGAAGGGGTGTGGTCTAATGACATCAACACCCTATATTAGGTGTGCATAATTATTAGGCAACTTCCTTTCCTTTGGCAAAATGGGTCAAAAGAAGGACTTGACAGGCTCAGAAAAGTCATAAATAGTGAGATATCTTGCAGAGGGATGCAGCACTCTTAAAATTGCAAAGCTTCTGAAGCGTGATCATCGAACAATCAAGCGTTTCATTCAAAATAGTCAACAGGGTCGCAAGAAGCGTGTGGAAAAACCAAGGCGCAAAATAACTGCCCATGAACTGAGAAAAGTCAAGCGTGCAGCTGCCAAGATGCCACTTGCCACCAGTTTGGCCATATTTCAGAGCTGCAACATCACTGGAGTGCCCAAAAGCACAAGGTGTGCAATACTCAGAGACATGGCCAAGGTAAGAAAGGCTGAAAGACGACCACCACTGAACAAGACACACAAGCTGAAACGTCAAGACTGGGCCAAGAAATATCTCAAGACTGATTTTTCTAAGGTTTTATGGACTGATGAAATGAGAGTGAGTCTTGATGGGCCAGATGGATGGGCCCGTGGCTGGATTGGTAAAGGGCAGAGAGCTCCAGTCCGACTCAGACGCCAGCAAGGTGGAGGTGGAGTACTGGTTTGGGCTGGTATCATCAAAGATGAGCTTGTGGGGCCTTTTCGGGTTGAGGATGGAGTCAAGCTCAACTCCCAGTCCTACTGCCAGTTTCTGGAAGACACCTTCTTCAAGCAGTGGTACAGGAAGAAGTCTGCATCCTTCAGGAAAAACATGATTTTCATGCAGGACAATGCTCCATCACACGCGTCCAAGTACTCCACAGCGTGGCTGGCAAGAAAGGGTATAAAAGAAGAAAATCTAATGACATGGCCTCCTTGTTCACCTGATCTGAACCCCATTGAGAACCTGTGGTCCATCATCAAATGTGAGATTTACAAGGAGGGAAAACAGTACACCTCTCTGAACAGTGTCTGGGAGGCTGTGGTTGCTGCTGCACGCAATGTTGATGGTGAACAGATCAAAACACTGACAGAATCTATGGATGGCAGGCTTTTGAGTGTCCTTGCAAAGAAAGGTGGCTATATTGGTCACTGATTTGTTTTTGTTTTGTTTTTGAATGTCAGAAATTTATATTTGTGAATGTTGAGATGTTATATTGGTTTCACTGGTAAAAATAAATAATTGAAATGGGTATATATTTGTTTTTTGTTAAGTTGCCTAATAATTATGCACAGTAATAGTCACCTGCACACACAGATATCCCCCTAAAATAGCTAAAACTAAAAACAAACTAAAAACTACTTCCAAAAATATTCAGCTTTGATATTAATGAGTTTTTTGGGTTCATTGAGAACATGGTTGTTGTTCAATAATAACATTAATCCTCAAAAATACAACTTGCCTAATAATTCTGCACTCCCTGTATAAGTACCTGTGTGTACTCCTCAATAATAGGCTGAACTGGACAGATAACATGGACACACTATACAGATAGGATCACATCAGGCTTTACCTGCTTAGGAGGCTGAGAGCTTATGGAGTGCAGAGGGCACTTCTCAGGGTCTTTTTCAACTCTGTGGTGGCATCAGCCATCTTCTTCGGAGTGTCCTGCTGGGGTAGCAGCATCTCAACCAGGGAGAAGAAGAGACTTAAAACATTGATTAGAAGGGCCAGCTCTGTCCTGGGGAGCCCCCTAGAACCAGTGCAGGTGGTAGGTGAGAGAAGAATACTATCCAAATTGATCTCCATTCTGGAGAATAACTTCCATACCATGCATGAGACTGTGATAGCATTGAGTAGTACTAGTACAGTACCGTCAGTGACCAACTGCTTCACCCCAAGTGTGAGAAAGAGTGCTATCGGAAGTCATTCCTCCCTGCTCTGGTTAGGCTGTACAACCGACCCAAGTGAAGATAGACTGCACTTATTGCCCACAGGTTCCTGTAGCTATAATTCCATCCAGAGACTGAATTCTATGAGCACAAGTTCACAACAAAACTTTCACTAACTTGACATGTAGTGCAGATTTTAAATCTGCACCATGTCATTTCATTTTTTGTAGAAAATCCATAGGAGACCTGCTGAGTGTGGCCATACCCTCATTGCATTACAGCTTATAAGGTGAGACCACAGGTGTATCTGTTTCCTGGCAAAATTTACACCATAAAGATAAATTAAAGAGCTCAAAACAACATCATGACATGGTTTTTGAAAGTATTTGTCAGGTGATAGATACAAGAAAATCTACAAGTCACCAATATTCCCTGGTGTGCACTGGTTATTTAAAGGGTTTCTGTCATCAGAAAAATCATTATGTATCTGGCTGACATTAGCGATGTGCTAATGTCAGTAGAACATAACAGTGTTCTTTATAACTCCCTGCCTGCCGCCGTTTTCAAAAAAAGACTTTTATAATATGCTAATAAGCTTCTAGGTGCTAGTGGGGCTTTGTTGCAGCACGTATAGGCTCGTCTTCTCACCCTTTGGCACGCCTATGTCCAGTTGATTGACATTCTAGTTCTCCTCTGTGCCCGTAAAATCCCGGTAAGTATTTGGCGCAGGCGCAGTGAGTGAAGCTGGCGGCAGGAGAGCCACCTTCACTCACTGGGCCTGTGCCGAATACTAAATGGGACGGCGCAGGAGCGGGATTGAGGAGAACTAGGATGTCAATCAACTGGACATGGGCGTGCCAAAGGGTGAGAAGACGGACGTGCTGCAGCAACGCCCCACTAGCACCTAGAGGCTCAATAGCATATTATAAAAGTCTTTATTTTGAGAGAACGGCGGCAGGCAGGGAGTTAAAAATCATACAGTTATGTTCTGCTTACATTATCACATCGCTAATGTCAGCCAGATACATAACGATTTTTCTGATGACAGAAACCCCTTAACAGTTGAACAGCTGTCAATCTGACTGGAACAGGCCACTCTCAAAAATGTTGACCACACACATAGGGTGTTAGAAACAGGCCTCCAAAAGGCCTATAACAGTGCTAATAGATTTACAAATGTTGAATCTGGCCATATTGCTTTGCTATGAGTAAACTAACCAAGTAGACTGAACTGGGAAGGAAACAGTAATGCTTGCATGGGAAGGCCATGAGATGCAATAACAAAGAAGTGAACAAGGAAAAGACAATATATCGTCAGTATGAAGAAGCAAAGGACTGCAACCGTAGGTCAAAGACAAAAAAAATGAAGCCAGGAGCCAAGAACTTGAAGACTTAAGAGTACGAGTAAATACTGTACATTACACAAAGTAAACATCAGGAGGAAAATAAATTAGACCAAACTGTATGGAATAGTTATATTAATCGCAAATATCGGCACTTTAAACTGGAGGTGTGGATGCCGGAAGCTGTGTTCTACACATAATTGCAAAGGTGCCTGGGAAGCCTTTGAGTACAGCCCTTTGCTATCCTTTGAGGAATGTCCTCCACATGATCAATATTGTCATCAATAAAATTACACCGGTGGGTTTTCAAATAGTTTTGTGATGACAAAAGTCATCAAAGGAATCTCCAAATTCAACTCCTCTGGGTTAAAGTTGAGTGAACCCGAACTGTAAAGTTCGGGCTTGTACCGAACTTTAGGATTTTTGGACCCCGGACCCGAAAACAAACATTTTCTTAGCACTTTTTTAAAGGCTGCAGAGCAGCCAATCAACAAGCGTTTAAATGTGTGCCCTTAGAAGCCATCACAGCAATGCCTACTAATGGCATGGCTGTGATTGGCCAGTGCAGCATGTGATCCAGCCTCTATATAATCTGTAGTTACGTAGCGTTGCATGTCACTCTGCTCTTACTAGTGTAGGGAGAGTATGCTGCTGCTGTGAGGGAGAGAATAGGAAAGAATCTTTAATCAGAAGTGCTTGTTAACTCAGCGATCTACCTAGATTTTGTTTTGTGGGTGCAGTGCACAATCTACTTACCCTGCCCTAAGTCCAGTCACAGAGAAAAATAACTTTTTTCCATCTGTCACTTAGGTGGGTGGCGGCAGCCAATTTATGCAAGCTCAGTGCACCAACACTGCATATGTGCTTTTGTTACATTCAAATCCAAGCTTGAAATACTGCAATAATAATCTGGTTTTAAAAAAAACACACCCTTTTTTGGCAATATCCTACATCTGGTGCCTTTGCTGCATTAGTCAGTGTGCAATTTAAGCTAGAAATACAGCTATAATTTTCTGGGTTTTAAAAAACACAAATTTTTGGCAATAACCTTCATCTTGGGCCTCTGCCGCATTAGTCAGTGTGCAATTTAAGATATAAATACACCCTTTTTGGGCAAAATCCACAATTTTACAGCCCTTGCTGCATCTGCACGTGTGAAATTCAAGCGTTATATACAGCTGTCATATTCTGTTAGTAAAAAAATCACCCTTTTTTAGCAAAATACTTAATATTGCAGCCCTTGCTGCATCTGTGATTGTTAAAAAACAAGTTTGAAATACTTCAATAATTTTCTGGCTTTGAAAAAACACTGATTTTTCACAATAATCTTCATCTTGGGCCTCTGCAGCATTAGTCAGTGTGCAATTTAAGCTAGAATACAGCTATAATTTTCTGGGTTTTAAAAAACACCCTTTTTGGGCAAAATACGCAATTTTACAGCCCTTGCTGCACCTGAACTTGTGAAATTCAAGCGTTATATACGGCTGTCATAATATGTTAGTAAAAAACACCAGTTTTGGGCAAAATACTTAATATTGCAGTCTTTGCTGCATCTGTGATTGTTAAAAACAAGCTTGAAATACTTCAATAATTTTCTGGCTTTGAAAAAAACACCAATTTTTGGCAATAACCTTCATCTTGGGCCTCTGCCACATTAGTCAGTGTGCAATTTAAGCTTGAAATACAGCTATAATTTTCTGGGTTTTAAAAAAAAACCTTTTTGGGCAAAATACACAAATATACAGCCCTTGCTGCATCTGCACGTGTGAAATTCAAGTTTTATATACTGCTGTCATATTCTGTTAGTAAAAAAACACCCTTTTTGGGCAAAATAATTAATTTTGCAGCCTTTGCTGCATCTGTCATTGTGAGATACACCCTTTACATACTGTTGTTCTATTCTGCTATTAAAAAAACACCCATTTAGGTAAAAAAAAAAAAAATTTGCAGCCTTTGCTGCATATGTCATTGTGAGATACACCCTTTAGATTCTGTGGTTCTATTCTGCTATTAATAAAACACCCATTTTGGGCAAAAATCTTTAATTGCGGCCTAGTCTGCATCTGTACGTGTGAGATACACCTTTAAGATACTGTGGTTCTATTCTGCTATTAGAAAAACACACATTTAGGGCAAAAAACTAAATTTTCAGCCTTTGCTGCAGATGTCATTGTGAGATATACCCTTTACATACTGTTGTTCTATTCTGCTATTAAAAAAACACCCATTTAGGTAAAAAAAAACTTAATTTTGCAGCCTTTGCTGCATATGTCATTGTGAGATACACCCTTTAGAAACTGTGGTTCTATTCTGCTATTATAAAATCACCCATTTTGGGCAAAAAACTTAATTTTGCATCCTTTGCTGCATCTGTCATTTTGAGAGACACCCTCTAGATACTGTGGTTCTATTCTGCTATTAGAAAAACACACATTTTGAGCAAAAATCTTAAATAGCTGTTTAGTCTACATCTGTACGTGTGAGATACACCCTTTAGATACTGTGGTTGTATTCTGCTATTTAAAAAAACTGCTATTTAGGGCAAGATACTAAATTTGAGAAATATGAGGAGACGTTGCCACGTTCCTGGTGCTGCTGGTGGAGCTCCTGTTGCAGGGAGAGGATGTGGTCGATCTGTGCCAGCTACATGCACAAGTGAAACACTTTCCTCAGTTGCGAGTAGACGACAGAACCTGCAGCGGTATTTGGTCGGGCCTAATGTGGCTCTACGAATGGTGAGTCCAGAACAAGTACAGGCTATAGTAGATTGGGTTGCTGACAGTGCCTCCAGTTCCTTCAAATTGTCTCCCACTCAGTCTCCTGCTGAAAAATCAGAGTTGGGACCTGCAGCTGATGTCCATTAGTCTTTCATCTCACCCCCTGGCAAATCAACCAAGCAGTCTGAGCCCTAAATCATGCAGCAGTCTCTTCTGCTTTTTGATGACTTTGTTAGCAGGGTTTCCCAGGGCCATCCACCTAGCCCTGCCCCAGAAGTGGAAGAGATTGAGTGCACTGATGCCCAACCACTTTCAAGATGTTTCAAGATGAGTACATGGGAGGACCATCGCAGAACGTCTCGGAAACACAGGTGCCAACTGCTGGGACTTTCGAAAGTGTGCAGACCGATAAGGAGGGCAGGGGTGAAGACTGGGTGGAAGATGATGTGGAGGACGATAAGGTCCTCGACCCCACATGGAATCTAGGTCATGCGAGTGACCTGTGTAGTTCGGAGGAAGAGGCGGTAATCACACAGAGCCACCAGCACAGCGGAAGAGGGAGCAGGGTGCAAAAGCGGAGCGGCCGTCCCCTAGACAGTATGCCTGCTACTGCCCACTGCATCAGGGGGCCGAGCACACCAAAGCCAGCTCCAAGGAGTTCCCTGGTGTGGCAGTTCTTCAGACAATGAGCTGCAGTGGAGTAGACAACTCAAAAACCAAGAAAGGTCTCTGGCTCCTCCTGCTTCCTCTTCTGCTGCAGTCTCAGCCTCTTCATCCACCTCTGGAGTGACAGTGCCACCTGCCACCCTACAAACAGAGGATGTGCCAGCAACACCACCACTTGGGTCACCAAGCATCTCCACAAATGTCCCACGGAAGCGTTCAGCTCTCCATCTCCCAAACACTGTAGCGGAAGAGGAAGTACCCCCCTACCCACCCGCGATCCCTGGCCCTGAATGGCAGCATTTCAAAATTACTGTCCTTTGAAATGCTGTCATTCCGTCTAGTGGAGACGGAGAGTTTTAAAAGCCTTATGGCGGTGGCTGTCCCACAGTATGTTGTGCCCAGCTGCCACTACTATTCCAGGCATGCCATCCCTTCCCCGCACAACCAAGTGGCGGACAAAATCAGGTGTGCACTGCACAACGCCATCTGTGGCAAGGTGCACCTCACTACATATACGTGGACCAGTAAGCACGGTCAGGGACGTTATATCTCCATAACAGCACACTAGGTAGATGCAGTGGTGCCTGGGCCTGAGGCGGATAGCAGTTTGGCGCATGTCCTTCCACCACCGAGGATTGCAGGGCGCTTCAGTTTGCCTCCTGTTGCTTCCTCCTCCTTCTCCGCTTCATCATCCTCTAACGGCTCCTCATCCGGTCAGCGTAACTCCTTCACCATCAACTTCAGCACAGCCAGGGGTAAACGACAGCAGGCAGTTTTAAAACTTATCTGTCTAGGGGACAAACCCAACACCGCGCAGGAGCTGTGGATGGGCCTTGAACAACAGACCGATGAGTGGTTAATGCCAGTGAGCCTCAAGCCCGGCCTGGTGGTGGGCGATAATGGGCGAAATCTCATAGCAGCTCTGGGACTAGCCGGTTTGACGCACATCCCTTGCCTGGCGCATGTGCTGAATTTGGTGGTGCAGAGGTTCCTTAAAAATTACCCCGATATGTCAGAGCTGCTGCATAAAGTGTGGGCCGTCTGTGCGCGCTTTCGGCATCCTCACCATGCTGCTGCTTGCCTGTTAGCGCTGCAGCGTAACTTTGGCCTTCCCGCTCACCACCTCATATGCGACGTGTCCACAAGGTGGAACTCCACCTTCCACATGCTGGACAGACTGTGCGAGCAGCAGCAGGCAATAGTGGAGTTTCAGCTGCAGCACACAGGGTGAGCCGCTCTGCAGAACAGCACCACTTCACCACCAATGACTGGGCCTCCATGCGAGACCTGTGTTCCTTGTTGCGCTGTTTCGAGTACTCCACCAACATGGCCAGTGCCGATAACGCCGTTCTCAGCGTTACTATCCCACTTCTATGCCTCCTTGAAAAAAAAGCTGCTGGCGATGATGGAAGAGGATGTGGCACAGGAGGAGGAGGAGGAGCAAGAGGGATCATTTCATAGGGTTTCCAGCCAGTCACTCACAAGTGGCTCCGAGGGTGGGTTCCTGCACCCACAAACGCCAGGTACACAATTGTCCAGCCAGGGCACAGTTCTGGAGGATGACGAGGTGGAGGATGAGGAGGAGGAGATGGAGGAGGAGGAACTGATTTCACAGCAGGGTGGCACCCAGACCAGCTCATGGCCATCACTGGTGCGTGGCTGGGGGGTTACTGAGGACACAGATTATACACCTCCCACAGAGGACAGCTTTTTGTTGCCTCTGGGCAGCCTGGCACACATGAGCGATTACATGCTGCAGTGTCTCCGCAATGACCACCGAGTTGCCCACATTCTAACTTGTGCTGATTACTGGGTGGCCACGCTGCTGGATCCCCATTACAAGGACAACGTACTGTCCTTAATTCCCACCTGACAGCGGGGGCAAAGTGGAAGCATAAGGCGAGAAGGAGGAGGAGGAAAAGGTCGCCAACGCAGCTGGGGCACAGCCAGCACCTCAGAAGGCAGGGTTAGCATGGCCAAAATGTGGAAAAGCTTTGTCAGCACGCCACAACAACCAGCACCTCCAGCTGATATGGAACACCTCAGCAGGACGCAGCATTTCACCAACATGGTGGAGCAGTATGTGTGCACAGACCTACACGTACTGAATGACGGGTCTGCCCCCTTCAAGTTCTGGGTCTCCAAATTGGGCACATGGCCTGAGCTTGCCCTTTACGCCTTGGAGGTGCTGGCCTGCCCTGCAGCCAGTGTATTATCTGAACGTGTGTTTAGTACGGCAGGGGGCGTTATCACAGACAAGCGCAGCCGCCTGTCCACAACCAATGTGGACAAGCTCACATTCATTAAAATTAACTAGGCATGGATCCCACAGGAATTGTCCGTAACTTGTGCAGAATAGACATGTATACCGGCCTTACACAGCCATTGTTATAATACAGCACAATTGCTCATGGTTGTATATTTGATATTTCCCACTCTTTTGGGGTGTACCCTAATAAAAAAATAATAATTAAAACCAAAAACCAGTGTTGGCTACCTCGTCCTCCTCCACCGCCGCTTCCGCCTACACCTCTACATCCACCGCCTCCTCAAACTCCTACTCCATATGGACCTCCACCTGATAATTCAAGTTTTTTTTTTTCTATTTGTACAGTCGTGGCCAAAAGTTTTGAGAATGACACAAATATTAGTTTTCACAAAGTTTGCTGCTAAACTGCTTTTAGATCTTTGTTTCAGTTGTATCTGTGATGTAGTGAAATATAATTACACGCACTTCATACATTTCAAAGGCTTTTATCGACAATTACATGACATTTATGCAAAGAGTCAGTATTTGCAGTGTTGGCCCTTCTTTTTCAGGACCTGTGCAATTCGATCGGGCATGCTCTCAATCAACTTCTGGGCCAATTCCTGACTGATAGCAACCCATTCTTTCATAATCACTTCTTGGAGTTTGTCAGAATTAGTGGGTTTTTGTTTGTCCACCCGCCTCTTGTGGATTGACCACAAGTTCTCAATAAGATTAAGATCTGGGGAGTTTCCAGGCCATGGACCCAAAATGTCAACGTTTTGGTCCCCGAGCCACTTAGTTATCACTTTTGCCTTATGGCACGGTGCTCCATCGTGCTGGAAAATGCATTGTTCTTCACCAAACTGTTGTTGGATTGTTGGAAGAAGTTGCTGTTGGAGGGTGTTTTGGTACCATTCTTTATTCATGGCTGTGTTTTTGGGCAAAATTGTGAGTGAGCCCACTCCCTTGTATGAGAAGCAACCCCACACATGAATGGTCTCAGGATGCCTTACTGTTGGCATGACACAGGACTGATGGTAGCGCTCACCTTTTATTCTCCGGACAAGCCTTTTTCCAGATGCCCCAAACAATCGGAAAGAGGCTTCATCGGAGAATATGACTTTGCCCCAGTCCTCAGCAGTCCATTCACCATACTTTCTGCAGAAGATCAATCTGTCCCTGATGTTTTTTTTGGAGAGAAGTGGCTTCTTTGCTGCCCTTCTTGACACCAGGCCATCTTCCAAAAGTCTTCGCCTCACTGTGCGTGCAGATGCGCTCACACCTGCCTGCTGCCATTCCTGAGCAAGCTCTGCACTGATGGTACTCCGATCCCACAGCTGAATCCTCTTTAGGAGACTATCCTGGCACATGCTGGACTTTCTTGGACGCCCTGAAGCCTTCTTAACAAGAATTGAACCTCTTTCCTTGAAATTCTTGATGATCCTATAAATTGTTGATTGAGGTGCAATCTTAGTAGCCACAATATCCTTGCCTGTGAAGCCATTTTTATGCAACGCAATGATGGCTGCACGCGTTTCTTTGCAGGTCACCATGGTTAACAATGAAAGAACAATGATTTCAAGCATCACCCTCCTTTTAACATGTCAAGTCTGCCATTTTAACCCAATCAGCCAGACATAATGATCTCCAGCCTTGTGCTCGTCAACATTCTCACCTGAGTTAACAAGACGATTACTGAAATGATCTCAGCAGGTCCTTTAATGACAGCAATGAAATGCAGTGGAAAGTTTTTTTTGGGATTAAGTCAATTTTCATGGCAAAGAAGGACTATGCAATTCATCTGATCACTCTTCATAACATTCTGGAGTATATGCAAATTGCTATTATAAAAACTTAAGCTGCAACTTTTCCAATTTCCAATATTTATCTAATTCTCAAAACTTTTGGCCACGACTGTAGAGTGAACAAAGCGGCAGCAGGGCCTCTCCTGGCTAAGGTTTCCAAATCCATAATACCCCAGTGACATTCCCTATAATTTTTTATTAATCTTTCCAATAACAGGGCATCTTAAGAGTCCTGTATTGTTATTTATCGTCACTACCTCCCCGAGTCGGGAGTGGGTAATTGACGCGCGCCCCCTCCTTAACTTGAAAGCTTATGCTTCAATACTTTGTCCCACATTTCCGCTCGATTACATTTAATTTCATCCATTGACCTCCCTTGGATGTGGTAACCCTTTCTCATGCTCCCTCTCCGGCCTGGAACCCTGATTCCCCACCAACCGTGATCAGTATGGTAGGCGCAGAAAAGAACATCGAAAGTTGATAGAGCAGATATCGAATTGTATCGTGAACATCACTGGGACGTGCGACATGGTGGACACACCTACACGAACTGACTGACAGGGATCAGCCCCTGCAACTTCTGGGTCTCCAAATTGGGCACATGGCCTGAGCCTGCCCTTTACCCCTTGGAGGTGCTGGCCTGCCCTGCAGCCAGTGTATTGTCTGAACTTGTGTTTAGCACGGCTGGAGGGGGTTATCACAGGTTATATTTCCCAATGTTTTGGGGTGTACCCTAATTAAAAATAAAAAAATAAAATGTAAAACCAAAAAGCAGTGTAGGCTACCTCCTCCTCCTCCACCGCCGCTTCTACCTACACCGCCACATCCACCGCCTCCTCAACCTCCTACTCCATATGGACCTCGTCCTCCTAGATCAAGATTATAATTTTTTTTTTAACGTATTTTATGTTATTTAAAGTCATTTCCCTATCCACATTTGTTTGCAGAGCACTTGCCATGCTCTTAACCACATTTTGATGCCATTTGCAGCCCTCTAGCCCTTTCCATTACATTTTTACAGCCATTTTAGTGCTCAAATGTTCGGGTCCCCATTGACTTCAATGGGGTTCGGGCTCTAGTTCGGATCAAGTTCGGGTCCCGAACTCAAACTTTTTTGTGAAGTTCGGCCGAACCCGTCGAACCCGAAAATCCAGGTGTCTGCTCAACTCTACTCTCAGTAACTAGAAGTAGGTTCCTATTTAAGGCTAGTGATGTCCCGACAGTGTCGGACTGGGGTGCCTAGGGCCCACCAGTGGAATTGATTTTGGGGGCCCACCCTAGAGCTGGAGATATAACTTGTTCATTTTTCAGTCTCGCACACATGCATTTTAGCACACAATACAGTAACAGTATGCTAAACAGAACAGTATTGTGCACTGCACTATATCAAATAGTTTCTCTTTAAAGGGAGTCTGTCATCACAGTTTCACCTTTTTAACCCTTCCCATAGCTTTCTAGCAGCATTACAGTTGATAAAAACGTTACCTTTATAAGCAATCATGGACTTATAAAACTGGCAAAAATCATCTTAGTAGGATATGCAAATGAGGGCTCGCAAGTGCTTAGGGGCGGCGGCAACCTCGTAGGTGCCCAGGCAGCTCTGCCTTATCGTCGCTTCCCCCCGCCCATCTTTTCCCTCTGCCCGCCCATCTTCTTACTTCTTCTTTCACCGAGATCCCACGCCTGCGCACTGAGTCCGTTAACCGGCACATGCGCATTAATTACTGTGATGCCGTACCCAGGGCTTTTTTTCTGGCGGAACGCACCGGAACGGCGTTCCGCCACCTTTTGACATCGCAGCCTGCGATGTATCAGCGGGGAGGGACTGGGAGGAGGAGCTGGGGGCCGGTACATTCACTGTGCTCCGGCCCCGCAGCTCCAGTAGAGACTTATAAATTGTGTAATTAAATGAATAATGATTCATGCTGCCCCTCAGTAGTATAACTTTCAATATATTGTACTCACAGCCGGCTACTGTTATCGTAATGCATGCCGGCCGGGCAGACGAGCGGCAGCGTCACTGACTGACGTCACGTGCCTGCGCCTCCTACTTCATTCATAAAGTAGGCGGCGCAGGCACGTGACGTCGGTCAGTGACGCTGCCACTCGTCTGCCCGGCCTGCCTGCATTACGATAACAGTAGCCGGCTGTGAGTACAATATATTGAAAGTTATACTACTGAGGGGCAGCATGAATCATTATTCATTTAATTACACATTTTATAACTGTACTGGAGCGGCAATGGGGGGTCTGTGGATGACACTGTTATGGGGTGGGGGGGTCTGTGGATGGCACTGTTATGGGGTGGGGGGGTCTGTGGATGGCACTGTTATGGGGTGGGGGGGGGTCTGTGGATGGCACTGTTATGGGGTGGGGGGGTCTGTGGATGGCACTGTTATGGGGTGGGGGGGTCTATGGATGGCACTGTTATGGGCTGGAGGGGGGTCTGTGGATGGCACTGTTACGGGGTGGGGGGGTCTGTGGATGGCACTGTTATGGAATGGGGGGGTCTGTGGATGGCACTGCTATGGGGTGGGGAGGTCTGGATGGCACTGTTATGGGGTGGGGAGGTCTGGATGGCACTGTTATGGGGTGGAGGCGGGTCTGTGGATGGCACTGTTATGGGGTGGGGGGGTCTGTGGATGGCACTGTTATGGGGTGGGGGGGTCTGTGGATGGCACTGTTATAGGATGGGGGGGTCTGTGGATGGCCCTGTTATGGGATGGGGGATCTGTGGATGCCATCCCCAGATCCCCCATTAACAGTGCCATCCCCAGATCCCCCATTAACAGTGGCATCCCCATCTGGGGGGTTTCTTTGCTGGGCTGGACTTTTATAGCCCCCCCCCAAATTTTACTTGCATCCCTGTTCTCTAAAGGGGCGGTTTTAGGGGGCGGTCCAAGGGGTGGGTAGGAGGGGCGGGCAGGGGCGGTCCTAGGGTTGGGTAGGGGCGTGGCCAGGGAAGGGGGGGTGAGCTCCACCACCTTTTCTCTGAGAAAAAAAGCCCTGGCCGTACCAGGAATGGACATCGCAGTGCGCATGCACCGGCCGATGGACTCAGTGCGCAGGCGCGGGATCTCGGCGAAAGAAGAAGTAAGAAGATGGGCGGGCAGAGGGAAAGGATGGGCGGGCAGAGGGAAAGACTGGGCGGGGGGAAGCGACGATAAGGCAGAGCTGCCTGGGCACCTACGAGGTTGACGCCGCCCCTGGGCACTTGCGAGCCCTCATTTGCATATCCTACTAAGATGATTTTTGCCAGTTTTATAAGTCCACGATTGCTTATAAAGGTAACGTTTTTATCAACTGTAATGCTGCTCGAAAGCTATGGGAAGGGTTAAAAAGGTGAAACTGTGATGACAGACTCCCTTTAAGCAACTCATTTAGTTGATAACTGTATCTGTTATTTACAGTCAGTAGTTTAGACAGCAGTCACACATGGACATTCCATGTCCTAGATGAACCACCCAGTCCCCCAGCCAGCCTAAACAATATCCAAAGTGAAGGAAATGTTTCCTGCATATTCAAAAGGATAAGTTTATTGAAGTGATCGCAGTAGTGCCCCGGCCTCCTCACAGCTCACCAAGCTCAGCGCCGTACATTGTATAGCGGCTGTGCTTGGTATCATGCTCAGCCCCTTTCACTTCTATGCGGCTGAGCTGCTCCTAGGCCACTTGATCAATGAACGTGACGTCACATGGCCCAGGGCTCACAGGAGCCCGATGCCTTCTCAAACAGCTGATCGGCAGTGGTCCCAGGTAGGGATCGACCGATTATCGGATTTACCGATATTATCGGCCGATATTCAAGATTTTCAAAGTTATCGGTATCAGCATCTAACCTTGCCGATATGCCGATAACAAATCGCGAACATGGATCGTACTGCTATCAACGCGATCAATGTTCCCTCAGCAGCACAGGGGAGAAGGAAGCAGTCCCTCCCCCCTGTGCTGCTGCCACCAGTGAGAGGCAAGAGGGGAGGAGGAGGGGAGGGGCTGTGGCCATTGCGCCACCAATGATGTTAACTCAGTTATTAATTCAAATATAGGAGGCGGGTGAATCATATAGCTGCACCTGAGGGGTTAACTGTCGCGGATCGCAGCTACCTCTCATAGAGGTCAGGTGTCGCTATATTTGAATTAATGGGCAAGTTATCTTCATTGGTGGCAGTGGCAGCTTCTGATCAGAGCCCAAGCAGTGTAATTGCGGGGCTCTGATCGGTTACCATGGCAGCCAGGACGCTACTGACGCTCTGGCTGCCATAGTCAGCTCCCTGCTGACATGTGTACTATGCACAGGGCAGCAGGGAGAGTGTGAAGTCCTATTCACCCTGATAGAGCTCTATTAGGGTGAATAGGACAAGGCATCCAGGTTCTAGCCCCTAAGGGGGAAATAGTTATTAAATAAAATAAAAACACCTAAATATTAAGTATAAATATTTAATCTTAGATATATATATAATGGCATCTCTTCGTTTAACAACAGATTTGTGTAGGAATTTTTTATTTTTATTTTTTATGAAAATGCACAAAATATTGGTATAAATTGTCGGCTATCGGCCTGAAAGTTCACAGGTTATCAGCTCAAAAAAAATCAATATCGGTCGATCCCTAGTCCCGGGTGTCAGGCCCCCACCAATCAGATACTGATGACCTATCCACAGTCATATGTGACTGATATCAGTCGCTCCTCTTATAACGCTCTAGTACTGATATACCGTATTTTTCGCCCTATAAGACCCCCCGGCCCATAAGACGCACCTAGGTTTTTGGGGAGGAAAATAGGAAAAAAAATATTTTTAACCAAAAGGTGTGCTTTTGGTGGGTTTGGAACTAATGGTGGTCTGTGGATGGCACTATTACTGGGGATCTGTGAAGAACACTGTTATGGGGGGGGATCTGTGAAGGACACTGTTATGGGGGGGATCTGGGGATGGCACTGTTATGAGGGATCTGTGGATGACGCACGGTTATGGGGGATCTGTGGATGACACACGGTTATGCCTCATGCACACGACCATTGTTTTATTCTGTGTCCGTTGTTCAGTTTTTCGTGATTTTCTGCGGACCCATTGACTTTTAATGAGTTTGTTGAAAACTCGGCTAATGCACCGTTTGTCATCCGCGTCCGTGATCCGTGGTTCCAGTCCGCCCAAAAAATATAACCTGTCCTATTTTTTCCACTTAAAACGGTATGCGGATCCATTCAAGTTAATGGTACCATGAAAAAACGCGGACGCACACAAGATTGTCGTCCGCGTCCATTTTTTTCCTATCATTTGCATGGCAAACTTGGTTTAGATTTTTTTTTACTTTCCTTCATGTCTGGTGATCCTCCAAAAATAAAGGAAGGCACGCGGAAACAAAAACGGATCACGGAACAACGGAACCCCATTTT
Organism: Bufo bufo; assembly: GCF_905171765.1. Taxonomy (NCBI): domain Eukaryota; kingdom Metazoa; phylum Chordata; class Amphibia; order Anura; family Bufonidae; genus Bufo; species Bufo bufo. The sequence goes on along the minus strand of NC_053390.1, from coordinate 344,735,318 downwards.
GCGGAACGGAACACAACAACGGTCGTGTGCATGAGGCCTTATGGGGGGGATCTGTGGATGACGCACTGTTATGGGGGGATCTGTGGATGACGCACTGTTATGGGGGATCTGTGGATGATGCACTGTTATGGGGGGGATCTGTGGGTGGCACTGTTATGGAGGGGGATCTGTGGGTGGCACTGTTATGGAGGGGGATCTGTGGGTGGCACTGTTATGGAGGGGGATCTGTGGGTGGCACTGTTATGGAGGGGAATCTGTGGGTGGCACTGTTATGGAGGGGGATCTGTGGGTGGCACTGTTATGGAGGGGGATCTGTGGGTGGCACTGTTGGGCAATATCGACTCTTCTGCCTAACGTGTCCCTGACACATGATTTCGGTGATTAGCTTGAATTAAACCGGTACCGGGAGAATGAATCAGATGAACACTGAACACGTGTCTAGTTCCAATCCATTCTGGTTTATTTCACAGTTGGCAAACAGTTATAATAGAGGGGGTTGAGCTTCCTTGACATCCAATCATATGTTAGCATTTGTTTGACCTATGGTATGATCACACATGAGCTCTGCATTAACATAATAGATGACTCATAGTAACAGCATTTGACCAATCAGGTATATACACATAGGCCAGCATGCACTTGAGCCAAGATGACCCTATATGGAAAGAAGACTGTTCAAACTTGAAAACTAAGGAATGTATGGGTATCTTGAAACCGCACAGGAAGTTTCTCACATACCAAAAGGGGGTAGGGGGAAGGGAGATATTGAAAGTGCACTTGCCAAATGTAATACACGTTGCTGAAAGGACAAAATGGAGTTACTTATAGCCCATCAATCCCCTCTTAGAACCTTATATATATACCTTATACTATATGGTTCTTTCTCTGCTCTTCCTTTGTTTGCTTGTAAGCCTTTAGGTATTCCAAATACCCTTCAGGAGTATAATCCTCAGGCTTTGTTGGGGTTGTGTTTGCCTCTTCTACCTCTACCGGAGTATAGAGGAATGTTGAGTGTACCCCTCTTTCGGCCACATTGTTACATATGGTAAGAAGGGAGGGCACACACTGCAGACAACAGCAGAGGCACACTATTGCAGCGACCACAGCGAGTGCCACTCCTAAAACATATCTTATTTGACCAAAGTCAGGTATCCAGCCAAAAAGCCAGTCCCACCAACCTTGGTCAACATCCTGTTTTATATGTTTTCTCATCTCTTCTAATTGGCCTATTTTATCTTTTATTCCACGGGAGTGATCTGATAAATTGAAACAACACATCCCTGCGAACGCTGAGCATCCTACACCATGTTGGAGCAATAAATAGTCAATAGTTGCCCTATTCTGTAAGATAGCCTTTTTATACGATTGTATATCCAGCAGCATATCTTGCAGAGTTGCACTAGTGACATTTATCTGTTTTACCATAAAACAGATTTTTGAAAAAACAAAACAGAAATAGGGGTGGGGAGGGTGAACAGGAGAGGCGCCAAAAACCGAGCAAAAATGCACTAAAAATTCTTTTAGTGCATTTTTGCTCGGTTTTTGGCGCCTCTCCTGTTCCTCCTCCCCACCCCTATTTTTGTTTTGTTTTTTAAAAAATCTACATTGAGTGCCCCACTTGGACACTTTTTGGCTGCCACCCTTGCACTACCTAGACTTCAGTCACCACCACTGTCGGCGCCTATTGTCAGACACAGGAGGATTTTTTCTCTCTAGATCCTTTAGTGTCTGAATAAAACCTCCTCCTTTTTACCCTCTTCTTTTCATTTACCATAAAACAGGCAAGTTTTGATATTGTCCTGTGGTTATATATGGCCAACCCTGGTACCCCTATCAAAGACATCCCTAAACTCATATATTCTTATCTAGAGAGGAGATTCACATTATAATCACAATTTTCTGGTAACTGTAGGGAAGTGTCTCTCGTGTGTCGTGTCTGCATTGCTGGGAATAGTGGTATCATTGCTAATGTCAACCTAGCTATTGTACAGGGTCCCTCTGTAATATTGGCCGGTATGTATGTGTAACTAGTATTCCCACAGGCCAATACCCATCCTGTTGGTAGAAGTACATGTTTGTCTAGGGATGGTACTGTTTTAGTAATATTACATTGCATATTTTTTCCTGATACTATCTTTTTACAACTACCTAAATCTCTATCACAAATATTTGGTTTAGTCTTATTCTGCATTTTTGCTTGTATGCAGGGAGGCAATAGTGTCTCATCACAGGTAAAGTTATAACATATTCCTGCTGCTGTGACAAGACCTGTAATTATTTCTATCATATTACTTTGCAGAGTCTCATATGTAGGACAGTCATAACAAGCATGATAAGGATTTACATATCCATATTTAACATCAATCCTCCAAGTCTGTGTCATTCCATTGAGAACGTAGGAGCTCCGTCCATACATCTACTGGGGTGGGGACTGCTATCAGACATGTCTCCAAAATGTTAGATGCAGATAAAGTGGTTCGGAGACAAAAGTCAGTTAAGTTCAGAGTTTTGGCCAGGTACAGCCATAAGTTCTCCTTTGTCTTCCATAGACTGTCTTCCCCTCTGCATTCTGTTTTCAAGTATATCTGTTTGTTCCACAGCCATGGGACAGTGAATAGGAGACACAAAATTGCAATTATCAAAGCACTACATTTCAGCCATCTCGAGGAATTTCCCGACTGCGTCATCTCATTGGGGGTCAAGGCTGTCTGCCTCCGTTAGTTCCCCTTCTGTATCTTCTTCGAGGTCAAGGCTGTCTGCCTCCGTTAGTACCTCTCTTTTCTTCACCAACTTAATCCTTGTGGCGTGGATCCACGTGGGTGACTGTTCAGTGAGGACTGCTGTTCTGGTGATCGCGACTACCTCGGTGGGTGGTCCGTAGGTGAAGCTTCCTGGTTCCTTTCCCTTCTTTAAGATCTTGATCATCACCTGGTCGCCTATCCGGAATGGATGGGTTGGCTTCCTGTGAAAGAGAAGGAGACTTACAAGCAACTTATTCTTCAGTTTTACTGAGGACCTTGATCAGATTATTACTCCTCTCTGATCAGGTCCAAGTCCCCTTCCTGCACTACCAGGGGGCGTCTTGCCCATGGTGTGGGGAAAGGCCTACCCATGAGTATCTCAATGCTGTTTATGTCCTACTCTGTGGAAATGTGCTATTAAGATGGAAGCACTGTGTTGGGGAATGCATAACTTCCCCTCTTCGCAGACTAATCCTATCTCAGGATTTTTCTGCAATACTGGATAACACCTGTCTTGCTGTTCCTGTTCAGTGGCATATTACTAAAGATTAGTAAGCATTTGCAACATCTCAGGGGTTGGAGGTGCCAAACATGGCATCTCCCAATGGTTATACAAACCTGTGAGGTTGCATTTGGCCACTCATTTCGCCACCTTACTGCCAGTGCATTGCCCTGTGAGACATGATCCTTACCATCTGCTGCCGTGAATCCTCTCCTCTGCCAAATCATACCATGGTCCCACACTACCCCATGTGTGTACCTACTCTCAGTATAAATGGTGACAGGTCTATCAGTATGTAGAATACATGTCCTAGTGAGTGCAATAAGCTCAACTGCCTGCTGTGTTGAGTGCGGATGTCCTTGAGTAGGCCTACAGCATCATGAGTGGTGTGCAAAATAGTGTAATGTCACATTGTGAAAGAAGTTGCCGACTCTACCATCATAGCACAGGCTGCAAGAGAATGCAGACATGCCGGCATCCCTTGAACAGGGGTGGGCATTACCTTTGAGAAAAACACACAAGGACGCAACTTGCCTCAGTTTTCTTGTGTCAGTAAACCCGCCATGGTTTTACAATTTTGGCGTGCAAACATGTGGAAGGGAATATTATAGTCAGGGAGGCCCAGCCCTGGACTCAACATAAGTGAACATTTCAGATAATCAAATGCATTGTACATTTCAGAAGACCATTTAATCAAATCTGGATTTTCTTCCAGAGTGGCTTGCCTCAAAACATTGTCATAATAGGAGCAATCAGGAATCCATTGTCTACAGTAGTTTATCATACCAAGGAAAGATAACATTTCTTTCTTGGTGTGCGGGGTGACCAAACCCGCAATAGACTGGACTCTTTCTGCGCTGATTCTCCATTCAACCTGCATTTTACACCAATGCATTTTCTTAAGTGTCACTTAGTGACCATATCCTGACAACCATTGTAAACCATCCTGAATGCTGGCCTCCGCTGACATGCTACACAGTAATAAATCATTGACATATTGCAGCAGCACAGAACCTTGGGGGGGGAAGTACCATGGTTCTAACATCGCTTGGAGGACTATGCTGTACACTACAGGTGAATCAGCATATCCCTGGGGCATTTCTGCACCAGGTCAGTTGACGTCTGTCAAAGGAAAAAGCAAAAAGTAGTCTGGTTATCTTATCAACTGGGATAGAAAAGAATGCATTTTTCAGATCTATCACACTGAACCAAACAGCATCTGCTGGAATGGCAGATAATAATTAAGTGACATCAGGTACAACAGGGGCTATAGGCACAATGATATTGTTGATGGCCCTTAAATCCTGTACAAAGCGGGTAGTACCATCTGCCTTTGTCACTGGATTCACGGGCGTGCTGTAGGGTGAAATCACCTCTGCCAGGATTCCCTTTTGTAGGAATTCTTCTATCATTGGCCTAAGTCAAGTTTCTCTTTTGACAGCGGGCATTGTTTCTGGAACACTGAGATGACACCTGGTTTCGCAGTAGCTGTGTAAAGTGTGCAATCTATGAATCCTGTGTCATATTCATTTGAAGACCATAATGCAGGGTTAATGTTATTGAGTTCTGGGTGGTCCTGTATGTTTGCAAGAATCAGTGGCACTAGTGTAGAGATTGGAATGAGATCTGAGTGTACTCCTATGCCCTGATTCTTCGCTGATACCTGCAAGTCAAGCTTAATGAACAAATCTCTCCCTAATAGGCTGACTGGGCAATCTAGTATAATGCTAAATACATGATCTGTGATGTATTCCCTGTCCATGGTTTTGAGTAGTAGTGAGTCAGTTTTGAAAGTTTTTTTTTTTTTTTTTTTTTCGAAACCTCATTAATTCACATAGAAGGCTCACACTTCCTTCCTCCCACTCTGAGTCATCTAAGTCCACCCCTTTTAGTCGGACGCTGTGGTCCTTCTTCTGTCTGCCATTAGTATCCCAGCTGTCCATAAGAACAGAGCTCTGATGTTAAGCACAACACTTAACATGTAACATGTAACTGCAAACATTGAAACAAACAGATTTGACAATACAGACATGAACACACAAAGGGCCCATAAAAACTTTTCATTGACTTCAATAAATAAAAATGTACAGCTTGATCAATGCTGTTGGTACCAATAAAAACCAAAAACTTCCAAGAAAAATAAAATAAAATTCTCAATGCGCATATTATTCACATTTTCATGTACCCATTATCACAAACAACTCATAACCACGCCCTTACACATAAAACTGAATTGCACACACAGCTCTGCTACGTACATCTCAGTCTTCGTACATTTTCAATTCCACTTACAACTCAGAGCCACACCCATTCACATTCCACTGAATCATGTATCTTTCACCCAATCACACAATTTCTTTGTTACATTCCAAAATTTGCAGCACAGACAAACACAGCTTTCCTGGAAACAGATAGCCACACCACACCCAGAATTGCTGATGGTCTGTCGCTGTAAAACAATATACATGTTATAATCATACAGTCATTTTGTTAAAATTCAAATCATCTTATATACCATGTGGTTTTAGTTTAGTGTTACACACATCGCCACTTATTCTATATAATTCCCCTTCCCCCATTTCCTTTGCCTTGCGTCTCTTATTTCAGGAATGTGTAAGCAGGGGAAGTAAAGCAATCAATCACAGGATGTTCAACTGTCCCAAATGTTCCTTAAACTTTTACTCATATCTGAATAAGGACTTAGAATGGGTGCAACCTTAGATTGATAGGATTGGACACTTTAAACCATAACTCAGTATGCACCAGCCTATTATTATCCTTCAACAACTTCTCTTTTCAATTATCAATACACTTATGCATTAACTGTCCATCTTTTAGTGCTGTAATCTCTAATTCTAGGGCTATAGATCGTCCCTATTTAAACACACACATATCATTAAGGCAACAAAACTTAACCAGTTCATTTCTGAACGTTTAACACAAGCCCTTTCTGATTGCAGACAATGGGGCACTTTTTCCTTGCCATCAAATAACTTCCTGACATTGCTGTGTTTTCTCACTCAATATACCTGCTTCCACAAATACTGCTCTTTTCTAGGGACTTAGGTACAGGGTCATTTTGAAAATGACAGGCAGAGGAAGAGGCAGGCCGTTCCACAGGGGTGGTAGAGGTCTGGCTGGTACACCAGGCCAGTGCCTAAGTGGGAAATTGGAGAAGGCGCATGCAATTACTTCAAAGAATGCACCAGAGTTGGTTGAGTGGCTCGCTCACCATTCCACTTCTGCACCCTCCTCATCCTCTGTATCTGCACCCTCTTTACTCTTAGCTGTGTGCCCCCCCAAATCCATTACCACCACCACAGCCCCTCCACACGAGTCAGAGGAATTATTTTCCCATCCATTCCCAGACCTTACCGATGCGCAGCCATTCTTGACATCGGATTAGGAAGAGGAGGTAGCAACGGCTGTCACCCAGCGGTCTGACGACAGTACCCAGATCAGCCCAAGTAGGGAGGTCCCCGCTGTTGCTGCCTACTCCGAGATCTCTAATGTCAGTGGTGGTGAAGGTGAGGATAATGATGTGTCGATGGACGTCATGCGGGTGCCCACAAGAGAGGAACAGGAGGGGAGTTCAGAGGGAGAGACAGAGCAGAAGAGAGGGAGGAGAAGGAGGAGAAGCAGGCACAGCTCGCAGGGCACAGGAGGCAAAAAGCAGACTGCAAATGTATCTGGAGCTAGCCATCCACCATGCACGGTCACTTCTGGCACTTCCAGGATGCTGGCACATGGCTCTGCAGTGTGGGATTTTTTTAACATGTCAGCTGCTGACAATAGTGTTGCCATCTGCAGCCTGTGCTGTCAATGCATAAATTGCGGTAAGCCCAACACTTACCTAGGGACGACTGCCATAAGAAGGCATTTGGCCTCCCATCACCGAGCCCAGTGGGAGCAGCGCCGTCAGAACCCACAAAGGCATACTCCCGGCGCTCCATGTCCTGCCTCTTCTCCTTCTCCTCTCTCCTCCCATTTGTCCTCCACTTCACTCCACCTTCTACCGTGCCATCATCACATTCACCTGGCATAAGGCAGGCTTCGGTGGATCAAATGTTCGAGCATAAAAAGATGATGGCACCGGATAGCCCTCTTGCCCAACGACTGACCGCTGGCTTTTCGGAACTGCTAGCCCGCCAACTACTGCCATATAAACTGGTGGACTTGGAGGCCTTTACAAAATGTGTGGCCATTGGCACACACCGCAATGGAAGGTCCCCTGAAGGAAATATTTCTCCCAGAAGGGTATCCCAGAGCTATACATTCAGCGGCAAGTGAATATATCTCTGGCACACAGTGTTGGTGCCAAGATACATCTGACCACAGACACGTGGTCTAGCAAACACAGGCAGGGAAGGTACATAACATTTACTGCCCACTGGGTGAACCTTTTGACGGCTGTCAAGCATGTAACCTGTGGCTCCCATGTGGATTTGGTGTTACTGTCATGGATTGCATGCAGGCCTGCCTCTTCTTCTCCTCCTCCATCCGCCGTCTCCTCCTTGGCTGACTCCTCCTTTTCCACCACTACCGCTTCTTCCGCTGCACCCCCCAAGCTCCCAGAACCTATTTGATGTCCCAGGTGAGACGTTGCTATGCTGTGCTGCAAGTGTTGTGCCTGGAAGCCAAGAGCCACACCGGTCCTGCGTTGCTTTCAGCTCCGTGGTTACAGGCCAATCAGTGGCTAACCCCGCTCAATTTGACAGTTGGTAAAGTAGTGTGCGACAACGGTGCCAATCTGCTGAGCGCACTGAAACAGGGCGAAATGACACACATGCCGTGCATGCCACACGTCCTGAACTTAGTTGTGCAGCAATTCGTTGCCAAATACCCAGGTGTCCAGGACGTCTTGTGGCAGGCCAGGAAAATCTCAGGCCATTTTAGAAGATCTTACACGACCATGGATTGCCTTGCTGACGTTCATCGGCGACACCACTTTCCCAGTCAGACTTCTAACTTGTGATAGCCCGACACGCTGGACTCCACCTTTTATATGCTTTAAAGGCTGTTCCAGCAGCAACGTGCCATTTATGACTACCTGTACGAACTCTGCAGAAGGACAGGTTCTGGGGAGCTTAATTTCTTTTCACCACGCCACTGGCTGCTCATGCGCGACGCATGCAGACTTCTGTGGCCGTTTGACCAAACTGGTCAGTCGCAGCCAGGGCGCCATCAGTGACATTGTACCTTACGCCTTCTTTCTGGAGCGTGCATTGCGTTGTGGCATTGATCAAACCGTCGAGGAGCAGGAAGATGAGGAAGTCGCAATGCTGAATGAATTCCCAGAGAGAGCTACTCCATCTAAGACAAGTTAGCAGGAGTCTGAAGAGGAGTCAGAGGAGGATTTTGGCTGGGGGGGAGAAGGAAGAGGATCAAGAAGAGCAGGCTTTGAGGGGGACTTCAAACTTTTCAGGGATCCAGGTTGCTGTCCGTGGCTGGGGGGAGGAGACCAAGGACAAGATTCTACTGGGCGATGACCAGGAGCCAGAGTGCTCCACCACTTCCAATTTAGTGCAAATAGGGACCTCCAGTGTCTGCAGAGGGACCCCAGTATAAAAAGCATATGTTATCAGCATCACAGAAGGCTGACAGAATGCAGCATTTCCAGGCCTTGCTGTGAGAGATGCTGCATTCTGCTGTTTCAGACGCTAGCAGAGGAATTTTCACCAATAGCGAAACAGGTGCGAGTACCAATCCTACCAGGCCTGCAAGAAGAGAGCGGTTTGAAGATGTGTTGGTCACTACGGATATGAGATCATTCTTGCAGCCAACCCATCGACAGCTGCCCACCGGATTCAGCCTCAGGAAACGCCTAGACCGACAGGTGTCCGACTACATTTGGGTTAAAAGCCGATGTGGACGCTCTGAGAAGCGAGGAACCCCTGGAATACTGGGTGTGCAGGCTTGACCTGTGGCCAAAGCTGGCACAATTTGCCTTGGAACTCTTGGCTTGCCCCTTTGCGAGTGTCCTGTCCAAAAGGACGTTCAGCGCAGCAGGGGGAATCGTGATCAATAAGCGCACTCGCCTAGCTCAAAAAGTGTGGACTACCTCACTTTTCTAAAAATGAATGAGGCGTGGATCTCAGAGGAATTCAACACCTGTGACGACCACTTGTTATTGAATTTCCTCATACCAGCCCACACATATCCGGCACCAACCAGAACAAAGAATGGCCCTTGTCTTTTATATATACAGCTGAATAAAAGGCCTTTTATGTCAGGTGAATGCCTAATTTTTGGGGCCTTTCCTTTAGTGGCTTACAGTGCAATTTCTATCAAGTGAACACCTAATATCCAGTTGCAAGAAAAAGTATGTGAACCCTTTGGAATGATATGGATTTCTGCACAAATTGGTCATAAAATGTGATCTGATCTTCACAGTCTGCTTAAACTAATAACACACAAAGAATTAAATGTTACCATGTTTTTACTGAACACACCATGTAAACATTCACAGTGCAGGTGGAAAAAGTATGTGAACCCTTGGATTTAATAACTGGTTGAACCTCCTTTGGCAGCAATAACTTCTACCAAACGTTTCCTGCAGTTGCAGATCAGATGTGCACAACAGTCAGGAGTAATTCTTGACCATTCCTCTTTATAGAATTGTTTCAGTTTAGCAATATTCTTGGGCTGTCTGGTGTGAATCGCTTTCTTGAGGTCATGCCACAGCATATCAATCGGGTGGAGGTCAGGACTCTGACTGGGCCACTCCAGAAGGTGTATTTTCTTCTGTTTAAGCCATTCTGTTTTTTATTTACTTCTATGTTTTGGGCCGTTGTCCTGTTGCAACACCCATCTTCTGTTGAGCTTCAGCTGGTGGACAGATGGCCTTAAGTTCTCCTGCAAAATGTCTTGATAAAATTGGGAATTCATTTTTCCTTCGATGATAGCAATCCGTACAGGCCCTGACGCAGCAAAGCAGCCCCAAACCATGATGCCCCCACCACCATACTTCACAGTTGGGATGAGGTTTTGATGTTGGTGTGCTGTGCCTCTTTTTCTCCACACATAGTGTTGTGTGTTTCTTCCAAACAACTCAACTTTGGTTTCATCTGTCCACAGAATATTTTGCCAGTACTGCTGTGGCACATCCAGGTGCTCTTGTACAAACTGTAAACGTGCAGCAATGTTTTTTTTGGACAGAAGTGGCTTCCTCTGTGGTATCCTCCCATGAAATCCATTCTTGTTTAGTGTTTTACGTATCGTAGATTCGCTAACAGGGATGTTAGCATATGCCAGAGACTTTTGTAAGTCTTTAGCTGACACTCTAGGATTCTTCTTCACCTCATTGAGCAGTCTGCGTTGTGCTCATGCAGTCATCTTTACAGGACAGCCACTCCTAGGGAGAGTAGCAGCAGAGCAGAACTTTCTCCATTTATAGACAATTTGTCTTACCGTGGACTGATGAACAGCAAGGCTTTTGGAGATACTTTTATAACCCTTTCCAGCTTTATGCAAGTCAACAATTCTTAATCATAGGTCTTCTGACAGCTCTTTTGTGCGAGGCATCATTCACATCAGGCAATGCTTCTTGTAAAAAGCAAACCCAGAACTGGTGTCTGTTTTTTATAGGGCAGGGCAGCTGTAACTAACACCTCCAATCTCATCTCATTGATTGGACTCCAGTTGGCTGACACCTCACTCCAATTAGCTCTTGGAGATGTCATTAGTCTAGGGGTTCACATACTTTTTCCACCTGACTGTGAATGTTTACATGGTGTGTTCAATAAAAACATGGTAACATTTAATTCTTTGTGTTATTAGTTTAAGCAGACTGTGATTGTGTATTGTTGTGACTTAGATGAAGATCAGATTACATTTTATGACCAATTTGTGCAGAAATCCATATCATTCCAAAGGGTTCACATACTTTTTCTTGCAACTGTACCTCCAGCCACAGAATCACAAGTTCTTTTGTGTCAGGTGAATTTTTGGGGCCTATACTCCAGTGGCCTACAGTTCTATTTTTATCCAGCGACAGCATAATGTACCTCCAGACACAGAATCACAAGTTATTTTGTGTCAGGTGAATGCTTAATTTTTGGGGCCTGTACTCCAGTAGCATACAGTGAAATTTTTATCCAGTGACTGCCTAATGTACCTCCAGCCACAGGATCATAAGTTGTTTTGTGTTAGATGAATGCCTAATTATTTGGGCCTCCAATCCAGTGGCCTACAGTAAAAAAAAATATCCAGCGACCTCCTAATGGACCTCCAGCTACAGAAATACAAGTTCTTTTCTGTCAGGTGAATGCCTAATTTTTGGGGCCTGTACTCCAGTGGAATACAGTTCTATTTTTATCCAGTGACCACCTAATGTACCTCCAGCCACAGGATCAAAAGTTATTTAGTGTCACGTGAATACCTAATTATTTGCGCCTCTACTCCAGTGGCCTACAGTAAATTTTTTATCCAGTGAACGCCCAATGTACCTCCAGTCACAGAATCACAAGTTATTTTGTGTCAGGTGAATGCCTAATTTTTAGGGCCTCCAATCCAGTGGCCTACAGTAAAATTTTTATCCAGTGACCGCCCAATGTACCTCCAGCTACAGAATCACAAGTTCTTTTGTGTCAGGTGAATTCCTAATTTTTGGGGCCTATACTCTATTGGACTACAGTTCTATTTTTATCCAGTGACCGCCTAATGTACCTCCAGCCACAGAATCAAAAGTTAATTAGTGTCAGGTGAATGCCTAACTTTTGGGGCCTGTATTCCAGTGGCCTACAGTTCCATTTTTATTCAGTGATCGCCTAATGTACCTCCAGCCACAGGATCATAAGTTCTTTTGTGTCGGGTGAATGCCTAATTTTTGGGGCCTATACTCTAGTGGCCTACAGCAAGATTTGTGTCCAGTGACCGCCTAATATACCTCCAGCCACAGAATCACAAGTTCTTTTGTGTCAGATGATTGCCTAGTTTTTGGGGCCTCTACTCCAGTGGCCTACAGTAACATTTTCTTCCAGTGAACACCCAATGTACCTCCAGCCACAGAATCACAAGTTATTTTGTGTCAGGTAAATTTCAAATTTTTGGGGTCTATACTCTTTTGGATTACAGTTCTATTTTTATCCAGTGACCGCCTATTGTACCTCCAGCCACAGAATCAAAAGTTAATTAGTGTCAGGTGAATGCCTAACTTTTGGGGCCTGTATTCCAGTGGCCTACAGTTCCATTTTTATTCAGTGATCGCCTAATGTACCTCCAGCCACAGAATCATAAGTTCTTTTGTGTCAGGTTAATGCCTAATTATTGGTGCCTTTATTTCAGTGGCCTACAGTAACATTTTTATCCAGTGAACGCCTAATGTACCTCCATCCACATCAGCCAAAGATCTTTTCTGTCCAGTGAATGCCAGGTTTTTGGGACCTATTCTCCAATGGCCTACAGTAAAAATATTATCCAGTGAACGCCTAATGTACCTCCATCCACATCAGCCAAAGTTCTTATCTGTACGGTGAATGCAAAATTTTTGGGGCCAGTACTCCAGTGGCCTACAGTAACATTTTTGACCAGTGAATGCCTAATGTACCTCCAGCCACATTAGCCAAAGTTCTTTTCTATCCGGTGAATTCCAGGTTTTTGGGGCCAATTCTCCAGTGGCCTACAGTAACATTTTTATCCAGTGAAAGCTTAATGTACCTCCAGCCACATCAGTCAAAGTTCTTTTCTGTCCGGTGAATAGCAATTTTTTGGGGTCTGTACTGGCCTACAGTAAAATTTTTATCCAGTGAATGCCTAATGTACCTCCAGCCACATAATCACATGTTCTTTTGTGTCAGGTAAATTCCTTATTTTTGGGGTCTATACTCTATTGGATTACAGTTCTATTTTTATCCAGTGACCGCCTATTGTACCTCCAGCCACAGAATCACAAGTTCTTTTGTGTCAGGCAAATGTCAAATTTTTGGGGCCTGTACTCCAGTGGCCTACAGTTTTATTTTTATCCAGTGACCGCCTAATGTACCTCCAGCTACAATATAATAAGTTCTTTTGTGTCAGGTGAATACCAAATTATTGGGGCCTTTACTCCAGTGGCCTACAGTAACATTTTTATCCAGTGAATGCCTAATGTACCTCCGTCCACATCAACCAAAGTTCTTTTCTCTCCGGTGAATGCCAGGTTTTTGGGGCCTATTCTCCAGTGGCCTACATTAACATTTTTATCCAGTGAAAGCTTAATGTACCACCAGCCACATCAGCCAAATTTCTTTTCTGTCCGGTGAATGCCAAATTTTTGGGGCCAGTACTCCAGTGGCCTACAGTAACATTTTTATCCAGTGAAAGCTTAATGTACCTCCAGCCACAGCAGCCAAAGTTCTTTTCTGTCCGGTGAATACCAATTTTTTGGGGTCTGTACTGGGCTACAGTATGATTTGTATCCAGCTACCGCCTAATGTACCTTCAGCCACAGAATCACAAGTTATTTTGTGTCAGGTGAATGCCTGATTTTTGGGCCTGAACTCCAGTGGACTACAGTTTTATTTTTATCCAGTGACCGCCTAATGTACCTCCAGCTATAGGATCATAAGTTCTTTTGTGTCAGGTGAATGCCAAATTATTGGGGCCTCTACTCCAGTGCAGTGGCCTACAGTAACATTTTTATCCAGTGAACACCTCCAGCTACAGGATCATAAGTTATTTTGTGTTAGGTGAATGCCTATTTTTTGGGGCCTGTACTCCAGTGGCCTACAGTAAAATTAGTATCCAGTGACCGCCTAATGTACCTCCAGCTACAGAATCACAAGTTCTTTTGTGTCAGGTGAATTCCTAATTTTTGGGGCCTATACTCTTTTGGATTACAGTTCTATTTTTATCCAGTGACCGCCTATTGTACCTCCAGCCACAGAATCACAAGTTCTTTTGTGTCAGGCAAATGCCTAATTTTTGGGGCCTGTACTCCAGTGGCCTACAGTAAAATTTTTATCGAGTGAACACCCAATGTACCTCCATCCAAATCAGCCAAAGTTCTTTTCTCTCCGGTGAATGCCAAATTTGTGGGGCCATTACTCCACTGGCCTACAGTAACATTTTTAACCAGTGAATGCCTAATGTACCTCCAGCCACATCAGCCAAAGTTCTTTTCTCTCCGGTGAATGACAAATTTGTGAGGCTATTACTCCAGTGGCCTACAGTAACATTTTTATCCAGTGAATGCCTAATGTACCTCCAGCCACATCAGCCAAAGTTCTTTTCTGTCCGGTGAATGCCAGGTTTTTAGGGCCTATTCTCCAGTGGCCTACAGTAACATTTTTATCCTGTGAAAGCTTAATGTACCTCCAGCCACATCAGCCAAAGTTCTTTTCTGTCCGGTGAATGCCAAATTTTTGGGGCCAGTACTCCAGTGGCCTACAGTAACATTTTTATCCAGTGAAAGCTTAATGTACCTCCAGCCACAGCAGCCAAAGTTCTTTTCTGTCCGGTGAATACCAATTTTTTGGGGTCTGTACTGGGCTACAGTATAATTTGTATCCAGCTACCGCCTAATGTACCTTCAGCCACAGAATCACAAGTTATTTTGTGTCAGGTGAATGCCTGATTTTTGGGGCCTGAACTCCAGTGGACTACAGTTTTATTTTTATCCAGTGACCGCCTAATGTACCTCCAGCTATAGGATCATAAGTTCTTTTGTGTCAGGTGAATGCCAAATTATTGGGGCCTCTACTCCAGTGCACTGGCCTACAGTAACATTTTTATCCAGTGAACACCTCCAGCTACAGGATCATAAGTTATTTTGTGTTAGGTGAATGCCTATTTTTTGGGGCCTGTACTCCAGTGGCCTACAGTAAAATTTGTATCCAGTGACCGCCTAATGTACCTCCAGCTACAGAATCACAAGTTCTTTTGTGTCAGGTGAATTCCTAATTTTTGGGGCCTATACTCTTTTGGATTACAGTTCTATTTTTAT
Source organism: Bufo bufo (assembly GCF_905171765.1). Classification (NCBI taxonomy): domain Eukaryota; kingdom Metazoa; phylum Chordata; class Amphibia; order Anura; family Bufonidae; genus Bufo; species Bufo bufo. The sequence continues at coordinate 344,720,152 of NC_053390.1, read as the reverse complement.
CCAGTGACCGCCTATTGTACCTCCAGCCACAGAATCACAAGTTCTTTTGTGTCAGGCAAATGCCTAATTTTTGGGGCCTGTACTCCAGTGGCCTACAGTAAAATTTTTATCCAGTGAACACCCAATGTACCTCCATCTAAATCAGCCAAAGTTATTTTCTCTCCGGTGAATGCCAAATTTGTGGGGCCATTACTCCAGTGGCCTACAGTAACATTTTTAACCAGTGAATGCCTAATGTACCTCCAGCCACATCAGCCAAAGTTCTTTTCTCTCCGGTGAATGACAAATTTGTGAGGCTATTACTCCAGTGGCCTACAGTAACATTTTTATCCAGTGAATGCCTAATGTACCTCCAGCCACATCAGCCAAAGTTCTTTTCTGTCCGGTGAATGCCAGGTTTTTAGGGCCTATTCTCCAGTGGCCTACAGTAACATTTTTATCCTGTGAAAGCTTAATGTACCACCAGCCACATCAGCCAAAGTTCTTTTCTGTCCGGTGAATGCCAAGATTTTGGGGCCAGTACTCCAGTGGCCTACAGTAACATTTTTATCCATTGAAAGCTTAATGTACCTCCAGCCACAGCAGCCAAAGTTCTTTTTTGTCTGGTGAATACCAATTTTTGGGGGTCTGTACTGGCCTACAGTAAAATTTGTATCCAGTGAAAGCGTAATGTACCTTCAGCTACAGAATCACAAGTTATTTTGTGTCAGGTGAATGCCTAATTTTGGGGGCCTCTACTCCAGTGGCCTACAGTAAAATTTTTATCCAGTGACCGCCTAATGTACCTCCAGCTACAGAATCACAAGTTCTTTTGTGTCAGGTGAATTCCTGATTTTTGGGGCCTATACTCTATTAGACTACAGTTTTATTTTTATCCAGTGACCGCCTAATGTACCTCCAGCTACAGGATCATAAGTTCTTTTGTGTCAGGTGAATGCCAAATTATTGGGGCCTCTATTCCAGTGGCCTACAGTAACATTTTTATCCAGTGAACACCCAATGTACCTCCATCCACATCAGCCAAAGTTCTTTTCTCTCCGGTGAATGCCAAATTTGTGGGGCCATTACTCCAGTGGCCTACAGTAACATTTTTAACCAGTGAATGCCTAATGTACCTCCAGCCACATCAGCCAAAGTTCTTTTCTGTCCGGTGAATGCCAGGTTTTTGGGGCCTATTCTCCAGTGGCCTACAGTAACATTTTTATCCAGTGAAAGCTTAATGTACCACCAGCCACATCAGTTAAAGTTCTTTTCTGTCCGGTGAATGTCAAAATTTTGGGGCCAGTACTCCAGTGGCCTACAGTAACATTTTTATCCAATGAAAGCTTAATGTACCTCCAGCCACAGCAGCCAAAGTTTTTTTCTGTCCGGTGAATACCAATTTTTTGGAGTCTGTACTGGCCTACAGTAAAATTTATATCCAGTGAATGCGTAATGTACCTCCAGCCACAGAATCACAAGTTATTTTGTGTCAGGTGAATGCCTAACTTTTGGGGCCATTACTCCAGTGGCCTACAGTTCCATTTTTATTCAGTAACCGCCTAATGTACCTCCAGCTACAGAATCACAAGTTCTTTTGTGTCAGGTGAATTCCTGATTTTTGGGGCCTATACTCTATTGGACTACAGTTTTATTTTTATCCAGTGACCGCCTAATGTACCTCCAGCCACAGAATCACAAGTTATTTAGTGTCAGGTGAATGCCTAACTTTTGGGGCCTCTACTCCATTGGCCTACAGTGCAATTTTTCTCAAGTGACCACCTAATGTACCTTCAGCCACAGAATCACAAGTTATTTAGTGTCAGGTGAATGCCTAACTTTTGGGGCCTCTACTCCATTGGCCTACAGTGCAATTTTTCTCAAGTGACCACCTAATGTACCTCCAGCCACAGGATCATAAGTTCTTTTGTGTGAGGTGAATGCCTAATTTTTGGGGCCTCTACTCCAGTGGCTTACAGTAAAATTTGTATACAGTGACGGCCTAATGTCCTTTCCAGCCACAGAATCACAAGTTATTTTGTGTCAGATGAATCACAAATTTTTGTGGCCTATACTCCAGTGGCCTACATATCTATTTTTATCCAGCTACCTCCTAATGTACCTTCAGCCACAGAATCACAAGTTATTTTGTGTCAGGTGAATGCCAAATTATTGGGGCCTCTACTCCAGTGCAGTGGCCTACAGTAACATTTTTATCCAGTGAACACCCAATGTACCTCCAGCCACAGAATCACAAGTTATTTTGTGTTAGGTGAATTCCTATTTTTTGGGGCCTGTACTCCAGTGGCCTACAGTAAAATTTGTATCCAGTGACCGCCTAATGTACTGTACCTCCAGCTACAGAATCACAAGTTCTTTTGTGTCAGGTGAATTCCTAATTTTTGGGGCCTATACTCTATTGGACTACAGTTTTATTTTTATCCAGTGACCGTCTAATGTACCTCCAGCCACAGAATCACAAGTTATTTAGTGTTAGGTGAATGCCTAACTTTTGGGGCCATTACTCCAGTGGCCTACAGTTCAATTTTTATTCAGTGACCGCCCATGGGCGTAGGAAGCGGGGGGGGATCCCCCCCAGGAAATAATGCGGGGGGGGACAGGTTTGGTTAAATCCCCCCCAGGCTCCAGCCAGGCCAGCGGCAGTGTCTGTGTGTGGCGGGCCGGCGGCGGCAGGCAGTGTGCGGCGGCGGCGGGGCAGGCACTGAGATGAGCGCTTCCATTGGGGAAGCAAAGCGCTCATCTCCATTGTGATCCGTTTCTGTTTATATCGCTGTCCTCAGGACAGCGATACAAACAGAAGGCTGTGCTGAGGAGCAGGGCAGGGAGGTGTGTCCCTTTCCTGTTCCTCTGATAGGCTGCCGGCACTACTAGGCCGGCAGCCTATCAGAGGCCGGCGTAGGCGGCGCGATGACGTCATCGCGCCGGCCTGAGCCGTACAGAGCTGGAGTCAGGACACAGGCTGGAAGAGGCCTGCATAGCATCGCTCCAAAGAGCCGAGGTAAGTATAAGTGTTAATTTTTTTTTTTTTTTTTTACTATATACAATAATTAGTTGGCACATAAAAAGGGGGCACTGGTATTATACTGGCACATGATTGGGGAATTTGGGGGGGCCCTGGTATTATACTGGGCTGGCACATGATTGGGGAATTTGGGGGGGCTCTGGAATTACTGGCACAGATTGGGGGGGGGTGTCTGGTATTACTGGTGCCACATGATTGGGGGGTCTATCTGGTATTACTACCACATGATTGGGGGGGGGTCTGATATAGTGGCACATGATTGGGGGGGTCTGGTCTGGTATTACAATACTGCCACATGATTGGGTGGGTCTGGTATTACTGGCACATGGGGGGGGGGGGTCTGGACTATCTGGTATTACTGGCACATGATTGGGGGGGTCTGGTATTATACTGGCACATGATTGGGGAATTTGGGGGTGGTCTGGTATTACTGGCACATGATTGGGGGGGGTCTGGTATTATACTGGCACATGATTGGGGAATTTGGGGGGGCCCTGGTATTATACTGGGCTGGCACATGATTGGGGAATTTGGGGGGGCCCCTGGAATTACTGGCACAGATTGGGGGGGGTCTGGTATTACTGGCACATGATGGGGGGGGGTCTGGACCGTCTGGTATTACTGGCACATGATTGGGGGGGTCTGGTATTACTGTCACATGATTGGGGGGTCTGGTATTACTGTCACATGATTGGGGGGGTCTGGTATTACTGGCACATGATTGTGGGGGGTCTGGTATTACTGGCACATGATTGGGGGCGTCTGGTATTACTGGCACATGATTGGGGGGTCTGGTATTATACTGGCACATGATTGAGGAATTTGGGAGGGGGGCTGGTATTACTGGCACATGATTGGGAGGGGGGCTGGTATTACTGGCACATGATTGGGAGGGGTCTGGTATTACTGGCACATGATTGGGGGGTCTGTTATTACTGGCACATGATTGGGGGGGTCTGTTATTACTGGCACATGATTGGGGGGGTTCTGTTATTACTGGCTGATGAGAGGCACTGGGGGCTGCTATGAGGCATGGGGCTCTTATTTGAGGTCTGATTGGCGGTCATTCATATTGGGGTCTGAGCTGAGGTGTGATCTGAGGTATTATTAACATTGGGGATCTTATTGGGGCTGTTAGCTGAGGTCTGATTAACATTGGGGGTCTGATTGGTGGTCTGACCTGAGGTGTAATGAAAAATATTTTTTTCTTATTGTGCCCACTTCCAGCTCGGAGCCCAGCTGCCCAAAGCACTGATCCGGAGCAGCTTGGAGAAAAAGGCCTCACAGTCTCCCACACTCCTTCTGCCCGGCCAAGCCAGCACCCCTGAGTCTTCAGAACTGTAAGTTTATACCCGGCGAGCAAAAATGCTGTCCCCCCAGATTTTTGGGGGTTCCTACACCCATGTGACCGCCTAATGTACCTCCAGCCACAGGATCATAAGTTCTTTTGTGTCAGGTGAATGCCTATTTTTTGGGGCCTCTACTCCATTGGCCTACAGTGCAATTTTTCTCAAGTGACCGCTTAATGTACCTCCAGCAAGAGAATCGCAAGTTCTTTTGTGTCAGGTGAATGCCTAATTTTTGGGGCCTGAACTCCAGTGGCCTACAGTTTTATTTTTTTCCAGTGGCTGCCTAATGTACCTCCAGCTACAGTATCATAAGTTATTTTGTGTTAGGTGAATGCCTATTTTTTGGGGCCTCTACTCCATTGGTCTACAGTGCAATTTTTCTCAAGTGACCGCCTAATATACCTCCAGCCGCAGAATCACAAGTTCTTTTGTGTAGGGGGAATGCCTAAATTTTGGGGCCTCTAGTCCAGTGGCCTACAGTAAAATTTGTATCCAGTGAACGCCTAATGTACCTCCAGCCACAGAATCACAAGTTAGTTTGTGTCAGATGAATGCCAAATTTTTGCGGCCTATACTCCAGTGGCCTACAGTTCTATTTTTAGCCAGCTACCGCCTAATGTACCTCCAGCCACAGAATCACAAGTTATTTTGTGTCAGGTGAATGCCTAATTTTTAGGGCCTGTACTCCAGTGGCCTACAGTTTTATTTTTATCCAGTGAACGCCTAATGTACCTCCAGCTACAGGATCATAAGTTCTTTTGTGTCAGGCGAATGCCTAATTATTGGGGCCTCTACTCCAGTGGCCTACAATGCAATTTTTCTCAAGTGACCGCCTAATGTACCTCCAGCCACAGAATCGCAAGTTCTTTTGTGTGAGGTGAATGCCTAATTTTTGGGGCCTCTACTCCAGTGGCTTACAGTAAAATTTGTATCCAGTGACCGCCTAATGTTCCCCCAGTCACAGAATCACAAGTTATTTTGTTTCAGGTGAATGCCTAATTTTTGGGGTCTGTACTCCAGTGGCCTACAGTTTTATTTTTATCCAGTGACCGCCTAATGTACCTCCAGCTACAGGATCCTAAGTTATTTTGTGTTAGGTGAATGCCTATTTTTTGGGGCCTCTACTCCATTGGCCTACAGTGCAATTTTTCTCAAGTGATCGCCTAATATACCTCTAGCCACAGAATCACAAGTTCTTTTGTGTCAGGTGAATGCCTAAATTTTGATGCCTCTAGTCCAGTGGCCTACAGTAAAATTTGTATCCATTAAACGCCTAATGTACCTCCAGCCACAGAATCACAAGTTATTTTGTGTCAGATGAATGCCTAATTTTTGGGGCCTATACTCCAGTGGCCTACAGTTCTATTTTTATCCAGCTACCGCCTAATGTACCTCCAGCCACAGAATCACAAGTTATTTTGTGTCAGGTGAATGCCTAGTTTTTGGGGCCTGTACTCCAGTGGCCTACAGTTTTATTTTTATCCAGTGACCGCCTAATGTACCTCCAGCTACAGGATCATAAGTTCTTTTGTGTCAGGCGAATGCCTAATTATTGGGGTCCCTACTCCAATGGCCTACAGTAACATTTTTATCCAGTGAACACCCAATGTACCTCCAGCCACAGAATCACAAGTTATTTTGTGTTAGGTGAATTCCTAATTTTTGGGGTCTATACTCTATTGGATTACAGTTTTATTTTTATCCAGTGACCGCCAATTGTACCTCCAGCCACAGAATCACAAGTTCTTTTGTGTCAGGTGAATGCCTCATTTTTGGGGCCTCTACTCCAGTGGCCTACAGTAAAATTTGTATCCAGTGACCGCCTAATGTACCTCCAGCTACAGAATCACAAGTCATTTTGTGTCAGATGAATGGCTAATTTTTGGGGCCTATACTTCAGTGGCCTACAGTTCTATTTTTATCCAGCTACCACCTAATGTACCTCCACTTACAGAATCACAAGTTATTTTGTGTCAGGTGAATGCCTAATTATTGGGGCCTCTTCTCTAGTGGCCTACAGTAACATTTTTATCCAGTGACCGCCTAATGTACCTCCAGCTACAGAATCACAAGTTCTTTTGTGTCAGGTGAATTCCTGATTTTTGGGGCCTATACTCTATTAGACTACAGTTTTATTTTTATCCAGTGACCGCCTAATGTACCTCCAGCTACAGGATCATAAGTTCTTTTGTGTCAGGTGAATGCCAAATTATTGGGGCCTCTATTCCAGTGGCCTACAGTAACATTTTTATCCAGTGAACACCCAATGTACCTCCATCCACATCAGCCAAAGTTCTTTTCTCTCCGGTGAATGCCAAATTTGTGGGGCCATTACTCCAGTGGCCTACAGTAACATTTTTAACCAGTGAATGCCTAATGTACCTCCAGCCACATCAGCCAAAGTTCTTTTCTGTCCGGTGAATGCCAGGTTTTTGGGGCCTATTCTCCAGTGGCCTACAGTAACATTTTTATCCAGTGAAAGCTTAATGTACCACCAGCCACATCAGTTAAAGTTCTTTTCTGTCCGGTGAATGTCAAAATTTTGGGGCCAGTACTCCAGTGGCCTACAGTAACATTTTTATCCAATGAAAGCTTAATGTACCTCCAGCCACAGCAGCCAAAGTTTTTTTCTGTCCGGTGAATACCAATTTTTTGGAGTCTGTACTGGCCTACAGTAAAATTTATATCCAGTGAATGCGTAATGTACCTCCAGCCACAGAATCACAAGTTATTTTGTGTCAGGTGAATGCCTAACTTTTGGGGCCATTACTCCAGTGGCCTACAGTTCCATTTTTATTCAGTAACCGCCTAATGTACCTCCAGCTACAGAATCACAAGTTCTTTTGTGTCAGGTGAATTCCTGATTTTTGGGGCCTATACTCTATTGGACTACAGTTTTATTTTTATCCAGTGACCGCCTAATGTACCTCCAGCCACAGAATCACAAGTTATTTAGTGTCAGGTGAATGCCTAACTTTTGGGGCCTCTACTCCATTGGCCTACAGTGCAATTTTTCTCAAGTGACCACCTAATGTACCTTCAGCCACAGAATCACAAGTTATTTAGTGTCAGGTGAATGCCTAACTTTTGGGGCCTCTACTCCATTGGCCTACAGTGCAATTTTTCTCAAGTGACCACCTAATGTACCTCCAGCCACAGGATCATAAGTTCTTTTGTGTGAGGTGAATGCCTAATTTTTGGGGCCTCTACTCCAGTGGCTTACAGTAAAATTTGTATACAGTGACGGCCTAATGTCCTTTCCAGCCACAGAATCACAAGTTATTTTGTGTCAGATGAATCACAAATTTTTGTGGCCTATACTCCAGTGGCCTACATATCTATTTTTATCCAGCTACCTCCTAATGTACCTTCAGCCACAGAATCACAAGTTATTTTGTGTCAGGTGAATGCCAAATTATTGGGGCCTCTACTCCAGTGCAGTGGCCTACAGTAACATTTTTATCCAGTGAACACCCAATGTACCTCCAGCCACAGAATCACAAGTTATTTTGTGTTAGGTGAATTCCTATTTTTTGGGGCCTGTACTCCAGTGGCCTACAGTAAAATTTGTATCCAGTGACCGCCTAATGTACTGTACCTCCAGCTACAGAATCACAAGTTCTTTTGTGTCAGGTGAATTCCTAATTTTTGGGGCCTATACTCTATTGGACTACAGTTTTATTTTTATCCAGTGACCGTCTAATGTACCTCCAGCCACAGAATCACAAGTTATTTAGTGTTAGGTGAATGCCTAACTTTTGGGGCCATTACTCCAGTGGCCTACAGTTCAATTTTTATTCAGTGACCGCCCATGGGCGTAGGAAGCGGGGGGGGGATCCCCCCCAGGAAATAATGCGGGGGGGGGACAGGTTTGGTTAAATCCCCCCCAGGCTCCAGCCAGGCCAGCGGCAGTGTCTGTGTGTGGCGGGCCGGCGGCGGCAGGCAGTGTGCGGCGGCGGCGGGGCAGGCACTGAGATGAGCGCTTCCATTGGGGAAGCAAAGCGCTCATCTCCATTGTGATCCGTTTCTGTTTATATCGCTGTCCTCAGGACAGCGATACAAACAGAAGGCTGTGCTGAGGAGCAGGGCAGGGAGGTGTGTCCCTTTCCTGTTCCTCTGATAGGCTGCCGGCACTACTAGGCCGGCAGCCTATCAGAGGCCGGCGTAGGCGGCGCGATGACGTACAGAGCTGGAGTCAGGACACAGGCTGGAAGAGGCCTGCATAGCATCGCTCCAAAGAGCCGAGGTAAGTATAAGTGTTAATTTTTTTATTTTTTTTTTACTATATACAATAATTAGTTGGCACATAAAAAGGGGGCACTGGTATTATACTGGCACATGATTGGAGAATTTGGGGGGGCCCTGGTATTATACTGGGCTGGCACATGATTGGGGAATTTGGGGGGGCTCTGGAATTACTGGCACAGATTGGGGGGGGGTGTCTGGTATTACTGGTGCCACATGATTGGGGGGTCTATCTGGTATTACTACCACATGATTGGGAGGGGGTCTGGTATAGTGGCACATGATTGGGGGGTCTGGTCTGGTATTACAATACTGCCACATGATTGGGTGGGTCTGGTATTACTGGCACATGGGGGGGGGGGTCTGGACTATCTGGTATTACTGGCACATGATTGGGGGGGTCTGGTATTATACTGGCACATGATTGGGGAATTTGGGGGTGGTCTGGTATTACTGGCACATGATTGGGGGGGGTCTGGTATTATACTGGCACATGATTGGGGAATTTGGGGGGGCCCTGGTATTATACTGGGCTGGCACATGATTGGGGAATTTGGGGGGGCCCCTGGAATTACTGGCACAGATTGGGGGGGGTCTGGTATTACTGGCACATGATGGGGGGGGGGTCTGGACCGTCTGGTATTACTGGCACATGATTGGGGGGGTCTGGTATTACTGTCACATGATTGGGGGGTCTGGTATTACTGTCACATGATTGGGGGGGTCTGGTATTACTGGCACATGATTGTGGGGGGTCTGGTATTACTGGCACATGATTGGGGGCGTCTGGTATTACTGGCACATGATTGGGGGGTCTGGTATTATACTGGCACATGATTGAGGAATTTGGGAGGGGGGCTGGTATTACTGGCACATGATTGGGAGGGGTCTGGTATTACTGGCACATGATTGGGGGGTCTGTTATTACTGGCACATGATTGGGGGGGTCTGTTATTACTGGCACATGATTGGGGGGGTTCTGTTATTACTGGCTGATGAGAGGCACTGGGGGCTGCTATGAGGCATGGGGCTCTTATTTGAGGTCTGATTGGCGGTCATTCATATTGGGGTCTGAGCTGAGGTGTGATCTGAGGTATTATTAACATTGGGGATCTTATTGGGGCTGTTAGCTGAGGTCTGATTAACATTGGGGGTCTGATTGGTGGTCTGACCTGAGGTGTAATGAAAAATATTTTTTTCTTATTGTGCCCACTTCCAGCTCGGAGCCCAGCTGCCCAAAGCACTGATCCGGAGCAGCTTGGAGAAAAAGGCCTCACAGTCTCCCACACTCCTTCTGCCCGGCCAAGCCAGCACCCCTGAGTCTTCAGAACTGTAAGTTTATACCCGGCGAGCAAAAATGCTGTCCCCCCAGATTTTTGGGGGTTCCTACACCCATGTGACCGCCTAATGTACCTCCAGCCACAGGATCATAAGTTCTTTTGTGTCAGGTGAATGCCTATTTTTTGGGGCCTCTACTCCATTGGCCTACAGTGCAATTTTTCTCAAGTGACCGCTTAATGTACCTCCAGCAAGAGAATCGCAAGTTCTTTTGTGTCAGGTGAATGCCTAATTTTTGGGGCCTGAACTCCAGTGGCCTACAGTTTTATTTTTTTCCAGTGGCTGCCTAATGTACCTCCAGCTACAGTATCATAAGTTATTTTGTGTTAGGTGAATGCCTATTTTTTGGGGCCTCTACTCCATTGGTCTACAGTGCAATTTTTCTCAAGTGACCGCCTAATATACCTCCAGCCGCAGAATCACAAGTTCTTTTGTGTAGGGGGAATGCCTAAATTTTGGGGCCTCTAGTCCAGTGGCCTACAGTAAAATTTGTATCCAGTGAACGCCTAATGTACCTCCAGCCACAGAATCACAAGTTAGTTTGTGTCAGATGAATACCAAATTTTTGCGGCCTATACTCCAGTGGCCTACAGTTCTATTTTTAGCCAGCTACCGCCTAATGTACCTCCAGCCACAGAATCACAAGTTATTTTGTGTCAGGTGAATGCCTAATTTTTAGGGCCTGTACTCCAGTGGCCTACAGTTTTATTTTTATCCAGTGAACGCCTAATGTACCTCCAGCTACAGGATCATAAGTTCTTTTGTGTCAGGCGAATGCCTAATTATTGGGGCCTCTACTCCAGTGGCCTACAATGCAATTTTTCTCAAGTGACCGCCTAATGTACCTCCAGCCACAGAATCGCAAGTTCTTTTGTGTGAGGTGAATGCCTAATTTTTGGGGCCTCTACTCCAGTGGCTTACAGTAAAATTTGTATCCAGTGACCGCCTAATGTTCCCCCAGTCACAGAATCACAAGTTATTTTGTTTCAGGTGAATGCCTAATTTTTGGGGTCTGTACTCCAGTGGCCTACAGTTTTATTTTTATCCAGTGACCGCCTAATGTACCTCCAGCTACAGGATCCTAAGTTATTTTGTGTTAGGTGAATGCCTATTTTTTGGGGCCTCTACTCCATTGGCCTACAGTGCAATTTTTCTCAAGTGATCGCCTAATATACCTCTAGCCACAGAATCACAAGTTCTTTTGTGTCAGGTGAATGCCTAAATTTTGATGCCTCTAGTCCAGTGGCCTACAGTAAAATTTGTATCCATTAAACGCCTAATGTACCTCCAGCCACAGAATCACAAGTTATTTTGTGTCAGATGAATGCCTAATTTTTGGGGCCTATACTCCAGTGGCCTACAGTTCTATTTTTATCCAGCTACCGCCTAATGTACCTCCAGCCACAGAATCACAAGTTATTTTGTGTCAGGTGAATGCCTAGTTTTTGGGGCCTGTACTCCAGTGGCCTACAGTTTTATTTTTATCCAGTGACCGCCTAATGTACCTCCAGCTACAGGATCATAAGTTCTTTTGTGTCAGGCGAATGCCTAATTATTGGGGTCCCTACTCCAATGGCCTACAGTAACATTTTTATCCAGTGAACACCCAATGTACCTCCAGCCACAGAATCACAAGTTATTTTGTGTTAGGTGAATTCCTAATTTTTGGGGTCTATACTCTATTGGATTACAGTTTTATTTTTATCCAGTGACCGCCAATTGTACCTCCAGCCACAGAATCACAAGTTCTTTTGTGTCAGGTGAATGCCTCATTTTTGGGGCCTCTACTCCAGTGGCCTACAGTAAAATTTGTATCCAGTGACCGCCTAATGTACCTCCAGCTACAGAATCACAAGTCATTTTGTGTCAGATGAATGGCTAATTTTTGGGGCCTATACTTCAGTGGCCTACAGTTCTATTTTTATCCAGCTACCACCTAATGTACCTCCACTTACAGAATCACAAGTTATTTTGTGTCAGGTGAATGCCTAATTATTGGGGCCTCTTCTCTAGTGGCCTACAGTAACATTTTTATCCAGTGAACACCCAATGTACCTCCAGAAACAGAATCACAAGTTATTTTGTGTTAGGTGAATTCCTAATTTTTGGGGCCAGTACTCCAGTGGCCTACAGTAACATTTTTAACCAGTGAGTGCCTAATGTACCTCCAGCCACATCAGCCAAATTCCTTTTCTGTCCGGTGAATGCCAGGTTTTTAGGGCCTAGCTTCCAGTGGCCTACAGTAACATTTTTATCCAGTGAACACCTAATGTACCTCCATCCACATCAGTTAAAGTTCTTTTCTGTCAAGTGAATGCCAAATTTTTGGGGCCAGTACTCCAGTGGCCTACAGTAACATTTTTACCAGTGAGTGCCTAATGTACCTCCAGCCACATCAGCCAAATTCCTTTTCTGTCCGGTGAATGCCAGGTTTTTAGGGCCTAGTTTCCAGTGGCCTACAGTAACATTTTTATCCAGTGAAAGTTTAATGTACCTTTAGCCACATCATCAGAAGTTCTTTTCTGTCATGTGAATGCCTAATTTTTGGGGCCTGTACTGGCCGACAATAACATTTTTAGCCAGTGACCGCCTAATGTACCTCCAGCCACATAATCACAAGTTCTTTTCTGTCAGATGAATGCCAAATTTTGGGGCACATACTCCCGTCGCCTATAACAAAAATATTCTAGGCTCTAGCAGGGCACATTTTTGAGAGTTTTCCTTTATGACGCATAAAAATGGCCCCTTATTAAAATACATATCTTTTGTTGGAATTTTCGCCAATGATCCCCCTCTGGTATATCACTGTCCATGTTGTGGGACTATTTTTGTACTTCTAGTAAGTGTTTTCTGGCGTGATTCGCGAACATTTGATCGTGAACGCGCGTTCGCGAATCGTCCTGGCCGATGTTCGTCCATCTCTACAAATGATATCCGTTTGCATACGGATTTCCCGATCCAGCATATAGTTCCGACAATGGAACTGTCTGCTGGATTCTTCTAACGCTAGTGTGAACGTACCCTTAGGACTTTTCACATGGACATTCCGTGCATTGGGGGATGCAATTTACGGCCTCACATTAAGGCCTCACGCACACTGACGTTGCTGGCCACGGCCTGCGAACAGCGGGTCTGCAATATGCAAGCACCAGCCGTGTGCAAACAGCGGGTCCGCAATATGTGTCACGGCTGTGTGCATGAGACCTTAATGTGGGGCACATGGGGACAAATTGAGAAAAGCATGTGCTTCACATAAAAAATAAGTGACCCCCATCATGTTTTAACACATGGCATTGGCAAGATTGGGATTAATGAGTTACATTAACCCCAATGTTTCTGGCCCATCTGGTTTTTGCTGGCACATTTATGGTTTTGCCTGCCTTTATTTTTAGGCAGGCTAATCATTTGTTTACAGTATGGAGAGTCTGGGATACCTGATGATTATGAGTCCTTCTGCTACACCCTGTGGGGTCAGGGGCATGGGCTGCTAATGACTGGGACTGGCAAATAGTGTTTGTGGTCTTGTGAAGATTCTGCTGTTTCCCTGGGCATTCTCTGGCTCACCTCAGAAACAGCCAGTAGAGGACCTTGGTTTGTTTATATTCCCTCCCTCCTCCTCCTCTTAGCTTTTTTTTTATTAGTGCTTCAGCTTCAGAGGCTCCTCCCCTTGTGATTCCATTGGTGGCAGTGGCGGCTGCATCACAGTAGGGGGGAGGAATGCTATCTCCCTCCTCCATCACTGTGCAGCCAACGAGTACAAGGAGCATGGCTGGCAGCTGCGCAGACTAGCTGGCCTTGTCACTGCACTGGTGGCTCTTCTGCTGAATGCCCGCTGGCTTCCGAGGACGTTCAGCTGAAGAGCCCGAAGCAGGGGGCCCCCTTTCATGATTGGGGCCCTGAGCAATTGCCCAGTTTGCCCCCCCTAACGCCGGCCCTGGCTTGATATATAGATATATATCTTTATGGCAAAATTTTCAGCAAAACATGTAATGTATACATTAAGAGTTGTATAATTGTTTGGCAATTATTCGACGATATTACATATATTTGTTGGAATATTTCCTCCCAGTCTTGTCTAATTGTCCTATTTCTTTAATTCACTTGGCAAAACAACTTGGTTCTCTCTTACTAGTGTCGAGCGAATCAAAGATCGTGAATACGAATTTCATGAAAAATTTGATTTGACGCAAAGCCGAATTTCCTTGTGCTTCATGGCATTGAATAAATTTTCCCTGAAATGGCGGTTAAAATTTTTAAAAAAATCATATATACCTCAGCGGCCATCTTGCTTGAAGATCCCATGCAAAATCTTGTGCATGGTGACATATGACATGTCATCACACGCCGCGCAATATTTCACACTGGATCTTCAAACAACATAGCTGCAGCAGCCTCTTTGTGCTCAAAAAGATGAGATGATTGCATTTTTTTTGTTGATAAACTTCTGAAAGACCTTAATATTCATCTCAGATGCCGCGATCAGCGATGAATGCGACATCTGAGGGGTTCAGTGACGTGGGGTGGCACAATCAATCGCTATTCCATGTCATTGCACCTGCTATTTACAAATACACTTTGTGACAATGTAATTCATCACGAAGCAAAAATAATTTGTAAAATTCGGCGAAGCAGCCTAATCGAATTTTTGAAAACTTTGCTCATCTCTATCCCTTACCCATAAGTTCATATAATATACAGTAAGTTTAAACATTTTTTTAAATAAATCCCTCTTTGTATTATAAATTCCAGATTTTTTAATCTACAGATGAACAAATGTCCTAATTTTTTTTTTAGTCCCATGTGTCCAAATTGGCCAACAAATTTGATTAGGTTATGAATTGATGCTATGCCAATTAAAAGTGCTTTAAATACCTGAAAAATCTCTCTCTCTATTTCTATTTCTCTAATTCATTTTTCCTGATACAACCTAATAAGTGAATTCCCTTTTAGTAAGGGCTCGTTCACACGAACGTTTTTTGCGCTCCGTATACGGGACGTATTTTGCGTTCACACGAATGTTTTTTGCGCTCCGTATACGGGACGTATTTTGAGTTCCCTATAAGGTCCGTATACGGAATCATTCATTTCAATGGTTACGCAAAAAAAACGGAATGTACTCCGTATGCATTCCGTTTCCGTATTTCCGTTTCTCTGTTCTGTTCAAAGATAGAACATGTCCTATTATTGCCCGCAAATCACGTTCCATGGCTCCATTCAATTCAATGGGTCCGCAAAAAAAATGGAACACATGCAGAATGTACTCAGTTTGTCTTCCATATCCGTTTCGTTTTTGCGGAACCATCATTAAAAATGTTATGCCCAGCCCAATTTTTTCTATGTAATTACTCTATACTGTATATGCTATACGGAAAAGGAACGGAAAACGGAACGGAACCGTAAACACTGCTGAAAGAAAAAACTGAAAAAAGGGAGCTGTTAAAAACCTTTTAAAAAAAATCTAAATTTTCTTTGCATTGTCATATTCTGATAGCCATAACCTTTTTATATTTCAGTCTACAGAGGTACAGTACAGACCAAAAGTTTGGACACACCTTCTCATTCAAGGAGTTTTCTTTATTTTCATGACTATGAAAATTGTAGATTCACACTGAAGGCATCAAAACTATGAATTAACACATGTGGAATTATATACATAACCAACAAGTGTGAAACAACTGAAAATATGTCATATTCTAGGTTCTTCAAAGTAGCCACCTTTTGCTTTGATTACTGCTTTGCACACTCTTGGCATTCTCTTGATGAGCTTCAAGAGGTAGTCCCCTGAAATGGTTTTCACTTCACAGGTGTGCCCTGTCAGGTTTAATAAGTGGGATTTCTTGCCTTATAAATGGGGTTGGGACCATCAGTTGCGCTGAGGAGAAGTCAGGTGGATACACAGCTGATAGTCCTACTGAATAGACTGTTAGAATTTGTATTATGGCAAGAAAAAAGCAGCTAAGTAAAGAAAAACGAGTGGCCATCATTACTTTAAGAAATGAAGGTCAGTCAGTCAGCCGAAAAATTGGGAAAACTTTGAAAGTAAGGGCTATTTGACCATGAAGGAGAGTGATGGGGTGCTGCGCCAGATGACCTGGCCTCCACAGTCACCGGACCTGAACCCAATAGAGATGGTTTGGGGTGAGCTGGACCGCAGAGTGAAGGCAAAAGGGCCAACAAGTGCTAAGCATCTCTGGGAACTCCTTCAAGACTGTTGGAAGACCATTTCAGGGGACTATCTCTTGAAGATTATCAAGAGAATGCCAAGAGTGTGCAAAGCAGTAATCAAAGCAATAGGTGGCTACTTTGAAGAACCTAGAATATGATATATTTTCAGTTGTTTCACACTTGTTTGTTATGTATATAATTCCACATGTGTTAATTCATAGTTTTGATGCCTTCATAGTCATGAAAATAAAACTCTTTGAATGAGAAGGTGTGTCCAAACTTTTGGTCTGTACTGTATATAAGGGCTTGTTTTTTGCGAAATGAACTGTATTTTTTATTAGTACTATTTTTTTGTATGTACATAAGATGACAAAAAAAGGCGAATCACATGTTTTTCTTTTTTTTCCGTTATGGCGTTCACCGTACAGGAATTTTCTTTTATATTTTAATAGTTCACACATTTTTAGACACGGCTATACCTAATATGTTTATTTTTTATTGTTTATATATTTTTATATGTAAAAGTGGGAAAGGGGGTGATTTATTAAACTTTTAATAAATAGATATTTTTTTTTTTTTTACTTTTTGTTAAATAACTATTAGCCCCCTTAGGGGGTTAGTACATGGGATCTTTTAATCCCCTCTCCTATTGACCCTAATAGATCTCTATTAGGGCTCATGCACACGACTGTGCAGTTATTTTGCGGTCTGCAAATTGCAGATCCGCAAAAAACGGATGCTGCCCGTGTGCGGAACAGGAGGCCCATTATAGAGATGCCTATTCTTTTCCGCAAAACGGACAAGAATAGGACATGTCTTATAATTGTTGCAGGGTCACGGAACGGAGCAACGGATGCAGACAGCACACAGAGTGCTGTCCGCATCTTTTGCGGACCCATTGAAATGAATGGTTCCGAATACTGACCATATACGGAATCAAAATATGGTCCGTATACGGAACGTAAAAACCGTTCATGTGCATGAGCCCTTAGAGTGAATGGGACTTTTAAAGTCTCCATTCTGAGCTATGACTAGTGCATAGCTTAGTATGGAGAAAGCCATGGCAGGCTCTTCAGCAGCATCCAGGCTGCCATGGCAACCAATCGGAGCCCCTCAATTTCACTGCGGGTGGTACAATTGTAAGGCAGAGGAAGACACATCCCTTTGCCTTAACTCACAAGTGCCACTCGCGGCACCTGAGGCGTTAAATGACAGGGACTGCACGATCACCACTTCCTGTCAGGACGGGCGGGCGCCGGCTGTATTTTCTGCTTTTAAGACACATAGAGTACCTTATGAAATTAACAATTAACATTTACCATATGTCCACTTTATGTTGGCATTATTTTTCAAACATATTTCATTTTGTACAAATCTGGTAGAGACTTGCAGCTACAATTATTGTACAGTGAAAAGAAGGTTCTACAAAGTATTATCTCAGGTAGGCTGAATACAAATGCACATCACACTTTTCAGATTTTTATTTATAAAAAAGTTTGAAAATCCATTTAATTTTCTTTTCACTTCACACATACTTACTACTTTGTGTTGGTCTGTCACATAAAATCCCAATAAAATACATTTGTTTGTGGCTGTAACATAAAAAAGTGAAAAAGTTCAAAGGGTTTGGATACTTTTTCAAAGCACTGTACCTGTTCAGTACTCTTTTTTTTTTTTTTGCCATTTTAATAAAAATAAAGATTTTTCTTATTTTTTTGTAGGGGGAATGAGCTAAAAACTGTACTGTACTGTACACAAAAAGACAAAAAAGAGGGTTCATCTAATCTTGGGGAGAAATACCCCTCAAGAGAAGAACCAACTCAAGGCGCCAGTGGAATATGGGTGTCGTAGTAGGTGAGGAGAAGAAATGGAAGATGAAACGGTATGGTGCTGGGAGGCTGCTAAGAAGATATCAATGTAGACCCTTGATACAGTATATTTTACCTGTAGTCCATTTATAGGCAAGAAAAGCCATCAACAACGTGGGAAAAAAAGTGCATCTTATAAAGCGAAAAATATAGTAATTTTTGTTTTGTTTAGGTTTGGCAAAATAGCATATACGTGTGTCTTACAATATGGAGGGTAGCAGTTTATATCTCTGAGTTAGGGCTCATGCACACGACGGTATGTATTTTGTGGTATTTTGCTGAACAGAACAGCTGGCCCCTAGAAGAACAGTACTATCAATGTCCGTAATGCGGACAATAAAAGGACTTGCTCTATTTTTTTGCGGAACAGATATATAGAAACAGAATGCACACGGAGTGAATACCGTTTTTTTTTTGTGGAACCATTGAAATGAATGGTTCTGCAATCCACAAAAAAAGAAGGGAGCATAAAATAGCATATACGTGTGTCTTACAATACAGAGGGTAGCGGTTTATATTTCTGTGTGATAACTTGAAATACTAGGCCGAAAAAGAAAGCTTTTTTCTAAATCTGCATACCTGAGCACACAGAAGACTATAATCTGTTAGTGACGCCGTGCATTATATGCAAAGTCAATTGTCAGTAGCAGTGTCTTCAGTGTGTTTGTAGAAAGGAAAGCGCATTTCATTGTGCCTCTCTGTTTTTAAGTTCCAGAAAACTTGCAGTGCCCTAGAGCAGGTGCGCTTTAAAGTCTGAAAATTTGTGGACATTTTTCTTTTATTCCTACGCAAAGTCATCAACTCCTCACTTTATTTAACTTTAAAGGGTTAACATACTGTTTAATAGTGTGTAACCACAATATATATATATATATAAATATATATATATATACACATGTAAAACTCGAAAAATTTGAATATCGTGCAAAGTTCATTTATTTCAGTAATGCAACATAAAAAGGGGAAACTAATATATGAGATAGACTCATTAGATGCAAAGTGAGATATTTCAATCCTTTATTTGTTATAATTTGGATGATTATGGCTTACAGGTTATGAATAGAGTTGAGCGAACACCTGGATGTTCGGGTTCGAGAAGTTCGGCCGAACTTCAGGGAAATGTTCGGGTTCGGGATCCGAACCCGACCCGAACTTCGTCCCGAACCCGAACCCCATTGAAGTCAATGGGGACCCGAACTTTAGGGCACTAAAAAGGCTGTAAAAAAGCCCAGGAAAGAGCTAGAGGGCTGCAAAAGCCAGCAGCATGTAGGTAAATCCCCTGCAAACAGATGTGGATAGGGAAATGAATTAAAATAAAAATAAAAAAAATAAAAATGACCCAATATCAATTGGACAGATGTCCCATAGCAGAGAATCTGGCTTCACGTCAGCAGAGAATCAGTCTCTTCATGCCATAGCAAAGAATCTGGCTTCATGTCAGCACAGAATCAGTCTCTTCATGCCATAGCAGAGAATCTGGCTTCATGTCAGCACAGAATCTGTCTTCATGTCATAGCAGAGAATCAGGCTTCACGTCACCCACCACTGGAACAGGCCACTGTCACACATTTAGGCCCCGGCACCCAGACAGAGGAGAGAGGTCCTGTAACAGAGAATCTGGCCTTATGTCAGCACAGAATCTGTCTTCATGTCATAGCAGAGAATCAGGCATCACGTCACCCACCACTGGAAAAGGCCACTGTCATACATTTAGGCCCCGGCACCCAGACAGAGGAGAGAGGTCCTGTAACAGAGAATCTGGCCTTATGTCAGCACAGAATCTGTCTTCATGTCATAGCAGAGAATCAGGCATCACATCACCCACCACTGGAACAGGCCACTGTCACACATTTAGGCCCAGGCACCCAGGCAGAGGAGAGAGGTCCCGTAACAGAGAATCTGGCCTTATGTCAGCGCAGAATCAGTCTTCATGTTATAGCAGAGAATCAGGCTTCACGTCACCCACCACTGGAACAGGCCACTGTCACATATTTAGGCCCAGGCACCCAGGCAGAGGAGAGAGGTCGCGTAACAGAGAATCTGGCTTCATATCAGCACAGAATAAGTCTTCATGTCATAGCAGAGAATCAGGCATCACGTCACCCACCACTGGAACAGGCCACTGTCACACATTTAGGCCCAGGCACCCAGGCAGAGGAGAGAGGTCCCGTAACAGAGAATCTGGCCTTATGTCAGCGCAGAATCTGTCTTCATGTCATAGCAGAGAATCAGGCTTCACGTCACCCACCACTGGAACAGGCCACTGTCACACATTTAGGCCCAGGCATCCAGGCAGAGGAGAGAGGTCCCGTAACAGAGAATCTGGCCTTATGTCAGCACAGAATCTGTCTTCATGTCATAGCAGAGAATCAGGCTTCACGTCACCCACCACTGGAACAGGCCACTGTCACACATTTAGGCCCAGGCACCCAGGCAGAGGAGAGAGGTCCCGTAACAGAGAATCTGGCCTTATGTCAGCACAGAATCTGTCTTCATGTCATAGCAGAGAATCAGGCTTCACGTCACCCACCACTGGAACAGGCCACTGTCACATATTTAGGCCTAAGCACCGAGGCAGAGGAGAGAGGTCCCATAACAGAGAATCTGGCCTTATGTCAGCACAGAATCTGTCTTCATGTCATAGCAGAGAATCAGGCTTCACGTCACCCACCACTGGAACAGGCCACTGTCACACATTTAGGCCCCGGCACCCAGGCAGAGGAGAGAGGTCCCGTAACAGAGAATCTGGCCTTATGTCAGCACAGAATCTTTCTTCATGTCATAGCAGAGAATCAGGCTTCACGTCACCCACCACTGGAACAGGCCACTGTCACACATTTAGGCCCCGGCACCCAGACAGAGGAGAGCGGTCCCGTAACAGAGATTCTGGCCTTATGTCAGCGCAGAATCAGTCTTCATGTCATAGCAGAGAATCAGGCTTCACGTCACCCACCACTGGAACAGGCCACTGTCACACATTTAGGCCCAGGCACCCAGGCAGAGGAGAGAGGTCCCGTAACAGAGAATCTGGCCTTATGTCAGCACAGAATCTGTTTTCATGTCATAGCAGAGAATCAGGCGTCACGTCACCCACCACTGGAACAGGCCACGGTCACACATTTAGGCCCCGGCACCCAGACAGAGGAGAGCGTTCCCGTAACAGAGAATCTGGCCTTATGTCAGCGCAGAATCAGTCTTCATGTCATAGCAGAGAATCAGGCTTCACGTCACCCACCACTGGAACAGGCCACTGTCACACATTTAGGCCCAGGCACCCAGGCAGAGGAGAGAGGTCCCGTAACAGAGAATCTGGCCTTATGTCAGCGCAGAATCAGTCTTTATGTCATAGCAGAGAATCAGGCTTCACGTCACCCACCACTGGAACAGGCCACTGTCACATATTTAGGCCCAGGCACCCAGGCAGAGGAGAGAGGTCGCGTAACAGAGAATCTGGCTTCATGTCAGCACAGAATAAGTCTTCATGTCATAGCAGAGAATCAGGCATCATGTCACCCACCACTGGAACAGGCCACTGTCACACATTTAGGCCCAGGCACCCAGGCAGAGGAGAGAGGTCCCGTAACAGAGAATCTGGCCTTATGTCAGCGCAGAATCAGTCTTCATGTCATAGCAGAGAATCAGGCTTCACGTCACCCACCACTGGAACAGGCCACTGTCACACATTTAGGCCCAGGCACCCAGGCAAAGGAGAGAGGTCCCGTAACAGAGAATCTGGCCTTATGTCAGCACAGAATAAGTCTTCATGTCATAGCAGAGAATCAGGCTTCACGTCACCCACCACTAGAACAAGCCACTGTCACACATTTAGGCCCCGGCACCCAGACAGAGGAGAGGTTCATTCAACTTTGGGTTGCCCCGCAATATAATGGTAAAATGAAATTAAAATAGTATTGAATGAGGAAGTGCCCTGGAGTAGAATAATATATTGTTAAGGGGAGGTAGTTAATATCTAATCTGCACAAGGGATAGACAGGTCCTGTGGGATCCATGCCTGGTTCATTTTTATGAACGTCAGCTTGTCCACATTGGCTGTAGACAGGCGGCTGCGTTTGTCTGTAATGACGCTCCCTGCCGTGCTGAATACACGTTCAGACAAAACGCTGGCCGCCGGGCAGGCCAGCACCTCCAAGGCATAAAAGGCTAGCTCTGGCCACGTGGACAATTTGGAGACCCAGAAGTTGAATGGGGCCGAACCATCAGTCAGTACGTGGAGGGGTGTGCACAGGTACTGTTCCACCATGTTAGTGAAATGTTGCCTCCTGCTAACACGTTCCGTATCAGGTGGTGGTGCACTTAGCTGTGGCGTGTTGACAAAACTTTTCCACATCTCTGCCATGCTAACCCTGCCCTCACAGGAGTTGGGCGTGACACAGCTGCGTTGGCGACCTCTTGCTCCTCCTCTGCCTTCGCCTTGGGCTTCCACTGGTTCCCCTGTGACATTTGGGAATGCTCTCAGTAGCGCGTCTACCAACGTGCGCTTGTACTCGCGCATCTTCCTATCACGCTCCAGTGTAGGAAGTAAGGTGGGCACATTGTCTTTGTACCGGGGATCCAGCAGGATGGCAACCCAGTAGTCCGCACACGTTAAAATGTGGGCAACTCTGCTGTCGTTGCGCAGGCACTGCAGCATGTAGTCGCTCATGTGTGCCAGGCTGCCCAGAGTTAAGGACAAGCTGTCCTCTGTGGGAGGCGTATCGTCATCGTCCTGTGTTTCCCCCCAGCCAAGCACCAGTGATGGGCCCGAGCTGCTTTAGGTGCCACCCCACTGTGAACATGCTTCATCCTCATCCTCCTCCACCTCCTCCTCATCCTCGTCCTCCTCGTCCTCCAGTAGTGGGCCCTGTCTGGCCACATTTGTACCTGGCCTCTGGTGTTGCAAAAAACCTCCCTCTGAGTCACTTCGAAGAGACTGGCCTGAAAGTGCTAAAAATGACCCCTCTTCCTTCTCTTCCTCCTGGGCCACCTCCTCTTCCATCATCGCCCTAAGTGTTTTCTCAAGGAGACATAGAAGTGGTATTGTAACGCTGATAACGGCGTCATCGCCACTGGCCATGTTGGTGGAGTACTCGAAACAGCGCAACAGGGCACACAGGTCTCGCATGGAGGACCAGTCATTGGTGGTGAAGTGTGTCTGATCCACAGTGCGACTGACCCGTGCGTGCTGCAGCTGAAACTCCACTATGGCCTGCTGCTGCTCGCACAGTCTGTCCAGCATATGCAAGGTGTAGTTCCACCTGGTGGGTACGTCGCATATGAGGCGGTGAGCGGGAAGGCGGAAGTTATGCTGTAGCGCAGACAGGCGAGCAGCGGCAGGGTGTGAACGCCGGAAGCGCGAACAGACGGCCCATACTTTATGCAGCAGCTCTGACATGTCGGGTTAGTTGCGAATGAACTTCTGCACCACCAAATTCAGCACATGCGCCAGGCAAGGGATGTGCGTCAAACCGGCTAGTCCCAGAGCTGCAACGAGATTTCGCCCATTATCGCACACCACCAGGCCAGGCTTCAGGCTCACCGGCAGCAACCACTCGTCGGTCTGTTGTTCTTTACCCCGCCACAACTCCTGTGCGGTGTGGGGCCTGTCCCCCAAACATATGAGTTTCAGAATGGCCTGCTGACGTTTACCCCGTGCTGTGCTGACGTTGGTGGTGAAGGTGTGTGGCTGACTGGATGAGCAGGTGGAAGAAGAGGAGGAGGAAGCTGAGTAGGAGGAGGAGGAGACAGGAGGCAAAGAATGTTGCCTGCGATCCTTGGCGGCGGAAGGACGTGCGCCAAACAGCTCTCCGCCTGGGGCCCAGCCGCCACTACATTTATCCAGTGTGCAGTTAGGGAGATATAGCGTCCCTGGCCGTGCTTACTGGTCCACGTATCTGTGGTTAGGTGGACCTTGCCACAGATGGCGTTGCGCAGTGCACACTTGATTTTATCGGACACTTGTTTGTGCAGGGAAGGCACGGCTCTCTTGGAAAAGTAGTGGCGGCTGGGAACAACATACTGTGGGACAGAGAGTGACATGAGCTGTTTGACGCTGTGTGTGTCCACCAGCCTAAATGACAGCATTTCATAGGCCAGTAGTTTAGAAATGCTGGCATTGAGGGCCAGGGATCGAGGGTGGCTAGGTGGGAATTTACGCTTTCTCTCAAATGTTTGTGAGATGGAGAGCTGAACGCTGCCGTGTGACATGGTTGAGATGCTTGGTGACGCAGGTGGTGGTGTTGGTGGTACATCCCATGTTTGCTGGGCAGCAGGTGCCAACGTTCCTCCAGAGGCAGAGGAAGAGGCCGAGGCGGCGGCAGCAGCAGCAGAAGAGGCCGAGGCGGCGGCAGCAGCAGAAGAGGCCGAGGCGGCAGCAGCAGAAGAGGCAGCAGGGGGAGCCTGAGTGACTTCCTTGTTTTTAAGGTGTTTACTCCACTGCAGTTCATGCTTTGCATGCAGGTGCCTGGTCATGCAGGTTGTGCTAAAGTTCAGAACGTTAATGCCTCGCTTCAGGCTCTGATGGCACAGCGTGCAAACCACTCGGGTCTTGTCGTCAGCACATTGTTTGAAGAAGTGCCATGCCAGGGAACTCCTTGAAGCTGCCTTTGGGGTGCTCGGTCCCAGATGGCGGCGGTCAGTAGCAGGCGGATTCTCTTGGCGGCGGGTGTTCTGATTTTGCCCACTGCTCCCTCTTTTGCTATGCTGTTGGCTCGGTATCACCACTGCCTCTTCCTCCGAACTCTGAAAGTCAGTGGCACGACCTTCATTCCATGTGGGGTCTAGGACCTCATCGTCCCCTGCATCTTCTTCCACCCAGTCTTGACCCCTGACCTCCTGTTCAGTCTGCACACTGCAGAAAGACGCAGCAGTTGGCACCTGTGTTTCGTCATCATCAGAGACGTGCTGAGGTGGTATTCCCATGTCCTCATCATCAGGAAAAATAAGTGGTTGTGCGTTAGTGCATTCTATCTCTTCCACCCCTGGTGAAGAGCTAGGTGGATACCCTTGGGAAACCCTGGCAGCAGAGTCTTCAAACAGCATAAGAGACTGCTGCATAACTTGAGGCTCAGACAGTTTCCCTGATATGCATGGGGGTGATGTGACAGACTGATGGGCTTGGTTTTCATGCGCCATCTGTGCGCTTTCTGCAGAAGACTGGGTGGGAGATAATGTGAACGTGCTGGATGCACTGTCGGCCACCCAATTGACTAATGCCTGTACCTGCTCAGGCCTTACCATCCTTACCGGCATTTGGCCCCACCAAATATCCCTGTAAATTCTGGCGGCTACTGGGACCTGAGGTAGTTGGTACACTAGGACGTGTGGCTGTGGCAGAACGGCCACGTCCTCTCCCAGCACCAGAGGGTCCACTAACACCACCACGACCATGTCCACATCCGCGTCCGCGTCCCTTATTAGATGTTTTCCTCATTGTTCCCGTTCACCACAATTTTGAGAATGGCAAATTTGGGAATAGTTTTTCAACCCAGAAAAAAAAGTGTGCTTTTACGGTCACTACAAATAACTTGACCAGCTAAAACAGTACAGATTTGCTTGAATAGAAATGTGAGACCTGTTTTTTTTTTTGCACTGTGTGACAGGTTAAGGTTTAATCACAGAATCAGACTTCTATCTGCACGGTAGCGTGTGTCTTAGGTTTTTCTGAATGACACTATCAGTACCTTCAATGTAAGATATCCTTTTTGGGATAGATTTCAAGTAGGCCTCAAATACCAGAAACTAGTTATTTTGAGAATGGCAAATTTGGGAATAGTTTTTCAACCCAGAAAAAAAAGTGTGCTTTTACGGTCGCTACAAATAACTTGACCAGCTAAAACAGTACAGATTTGCTTGAATAGAAATGTGAGACCTGTTTTTTTTTGCACTGTGTGACAGGTTAAGGTTTAATCTCAGAATCAGACTTCTATCTGCACGGTAGCGTGTGTCTTAGGTTTTTCTGAATGACACTATCAGTACCTTCAATGTAAGATATCCTTTTTGGGATAGATTTCAAGTAGGCCTCAAATACCAGAAACTAGTTATTTTGAGAATGGCAAATTTGGGAATAGTTTTTCAAACCAGAAAAAAAAATGTGCTTTTACGGTCACTACAAATAACTTGACCAGCTAAAACAGTACAGATTTGCTTGAATAGAAATGTGAGACCTGTTTTTTTTTTGCACTGTGTGACAGGTTAAGGTTTAATCTCAGAATCAGACTTCTATCTGCACGGTAGCGTGTGTCTTAGGTTTTTCTGAATGACACTATCAGTACCTTCAATGTAAGATATCCTTTTTGGGATAGATTTCAAGTTGGCCTCATATACCAGAAACTAGTTATTTTAAGAATGGCAAATTTGGGAATAGTTTTTCAACCCAGAACAAAAAGTGTGCTTTTACGGTCACTACAAATAACTTGACCAGCTAAAACAGTACAGATTTGGTTGAATAGAAATGTCAGGTCTATTTTTTAGGCGCTGGGTGACAGGCTCAACTTGCCCCTGATGTAGTATATGGCCAAAAAATAACCAAACTGTTGATGGTTAAATGCACTTGGGTGACACAGGCTCAGCCTGCACCAGATGTAGTATATGGCCAAAAAATAATCAGTCTGTTGATGGTTAAATGCACTTCGGTGACACAGGCTCAGCCTGCAGCTGATGTAGTATATGGCCAAAAAATAACCAGACTGTTGATGGTTAAATGCACTTCTGTGACACAGGCTCAGCCTGCAGCTGATGTAGGATATAGCACAAAATAACCACACTATTGATGGTTAAATACACTTGGTGATAGCTTGTGCTGGCGCACCACAAGTCACAAAATGGCCGCCGATCACCCCAGAAAAAAAGTGATCTAAATACGCTCTAGGCAGCCTCAAAAAAGTGAGCAAGTCAATACTAGCACTTCAATGATCCACAGCTGCAGATCGATCACAGAATGAAGTCTTTTGGAGGAGTTAATCACTGCCTAATCTCGCCCTAACGTCGCAGCTGCAACCTCTCCCTATGCTTCAATCAGCAGAGTGACGTGCAGCGCAACGTGACCCAAACTTATAAAGATGCTGGGTCACATGCTGCACTGGCCAATCACAGCCATGCCAATAGTAGGCAAGGCTGTGATGGCCTCTTGGGGCAAGTAGTATGACGCTTGTTGATTGGCTGCTTTGCAGCCTTTCAAAAAGCGCCAAGAAAGCGCCGAACACCGAACCCGAACCCGGACTTTTACGAAAATGTTCGGGTTCGGGTCCGTGTCACGGACACCCCAAAATTCGGTACGAACCCGAACTATACAGTTCGGGTTCGCTCATCCCTAGTTATGAAACCACAAAGTCACAATTTTGAGGTACCCTGTGCTCAGGGTGTATGGATTATTTAGCTAACTAGAGTGTGACACTTTGAGCCTAGAATATTGAACCTTTTCACAAAATTCTAATTTTAAGCTGCATTAATGCAATTCCTTTTAATTTGCATTACTGAAATAAATAGACTTTTGCACGATATTCAAATTTTTCGAGTTTCACCTGTATGTATATATATATATATATATATATATATATATATATATATATATATATCCTGTTCATTTGCACTGTGTATGCACTGCACTGTGGAAAGAGTTAATGACACTGAGAGACTTTTTGGACTTTCTAGCTAATAATGAGAAGCTGGTAATTTTCCACAGCTACCATAAGGTTTAAAGAAGAGCACCACCAAAACCAGGCAGACTGACCTTTTGAATGCCAGGTGCTGCAATGTTAATATGTCTGAAATCTGTTGTCCATAAAAAACTGCTGTGTCATTGCCATTGAGTATCATTGAAGCTCTAATGCAAGTCTATGAGAGACGGAAAGTGTAACAGTGTATTTGCTTGTGCTGAGTTTCTCTACTCCACCCCTCCCAGTAGGAGGTTCTAGTTCAGCTACAAACTGTATACAAGGAGAGTAGTCAGAGCCCCTTGTGTTCTGCAGTTAGGGAACAGTGCTTAGAAGAGGAGACTCTGCCAGACTACTTGAGTGACCAGAAGTCGCTGAGCTGGAGATACTGTGCCACAGAGCCTGGATCACCAGCCTTTGTCCAGAGTACCAGCCTTCTGAGAGAGGGAGGGACAGTTAGCTCAGGCCTTTCTCAGCATCAAACCCTTCTTCTGCCCGGGAGGAGACTAGAGAAGCCAGCCCTTTGCCTCGTCTGTATTGTTTTGCACCTGAATTCCTACAGTAAAGAAGCACACTGTTTTACTGCAGACCCTGATTTTCTGGACTTATTTCCCATTGGGGTGAACCACATTTTACCATCCCTTGCGGAGAGCAGCAACATGTGGTGACACCTTGTTGGTGTCTGGGGGACCCAGCATAGGGGCCACCCCAAACCTGGCCACTGCACTCCTTCCCATTGAAGTTCCAGAGAGGGCTTTCAGTGGCGTCCTCTGTCTTCACTGCCTCACCAATAGGAGACTGCGGACCCCATGCATAGCTGTTTTGGTGGTGGTAATAGTGGCACTAGAAGCCATGATATTGGCGCTGGAGACTGCAACAGTGACAGTCAGGTCAAATGCAGAGCAGGGGAGGGGGGCCAAGAAGCCCACCATGATATGTCACAGTCCGATAAATATGACAAGAAGAATGAGGACTCTGATGACAATTCTGTGTTGCACAGCACTTGGGAGCTGGATCAGAGTGCTGAGGAGGAGGCAACATCAGGGGAGGAGGGTGGTGGCAGTGGCAGCAATAAGGAGCAAAGGTGAAGTACCTCTCAAAGAACAGAGAAGGCCATGTCTGCTTCAGGATCTGTTGAAGTAGCTGAAACTGTAGGTGCAGTAGGCCCAAAAATGGCCAGAGCAAAGTAAAGCTGCATGTAGCTCTGCACTAGTATCTCCCTATGGTGTTTTTTCTGTGTGCAAGATCTGCAGGATTAAAATAAGCCATGAACATTCAAATACAAACATAGGTACCAGAGCTCTACTGCATCATATGAAGCGGCATTACCAGATCCTGTGGAAAAATACAACTGGGCAGCATTCCCACTCAGAACAAGTCTGTCCTTCTCCTGGTCCTCTTTGTGGCAGCCAACTTTTGTATGCCAGAGAACTGGTGTACAGATTTTGTGAATGAACCCCAGTGCTTGTAACAGGATGGAGAAAAAAAAGAGATTGACAAACATCCTCAATTAAAACCTATGACTAATGCAATTGCAATATCCCATAAAAAAATTATTTTTGCCACTAAATTAAACCTAAACCTGTAACTGTAATATCTCACCTGTGCATGCTTTAGGCTACTTTCACACTGCCGTTTCTGTGAGATGCGTTTCAAGGCTCTCACAAGCGGCCCCAAACTGATCAGTTTAGCCCCAATGCATTCTGAATGGATAAGGATCCGTTCAGAATGCATCAGTTTGCTCCGTTCCGCCTCCATTCCGCTCTGGAGGCAGACACCAAAACGCTGCTTGCAGCGTTTTGGTGTCCGCCTGGCGATGCGGAGCCAAACGGATCCGTCCTGACTTACAATGTAAGTCAATGGGGACGGATCCGTTTACATTGACACAATATGGTGCAATTGTAAACGGATCCGTCCCCTATTGACTTTCAATGTAAGTCAGGACGGATCTGTTTGACTTACACTTAGACTTAGACTTTTTTTTGACTGAGTTATGCAGACGGATCCGTACTGAATGGATACCAGCGTTTGCATTATAGGTGCGGATCTGTCTGTGCAGATACCAGACGGATCCGCACCTAAACGCAGGTGTGAAAGTAGCCTAACAAATAAAATATATTGCTAATTGAATTGCTTTAACAAACAACTTTTTTTCCAGTTTTCAAATTATATAAACTCTAGCAAAGAAACATCAAGAAGTATTGTAAGTTTCTGCTTGAAGTGCTTAATAATTATATCCTATGAAGTAAAAGAAGTGAAGTCAGAAGGGAAGCTGTAATGTCCCGGAGTGGCATTACCACCTTGCTACTGTCTTCATTGGTTAACCTCATGTCATCATATGTATTTATTCCAAGTCCTTTACAATGTGCATTCCTATTTTGCAACTGTTATTGTTAATGTAATATACCTGATTCACCTGAAGGTGGCAGCAAGCATAGCAGAGCTACAGTTAGAGAGAATGGAACCCTTCTTTCCATTCTAACCCTCTCTCTAGGGAAGGGAGGAGAGTAGTTAGAGTTAGTCTAGCTTACCCCCTGATTGGGGAATGAAGCAAGGGCTAGGCACGTCGCCGTTTGATATGCTCATGCCAAGCCCTGTCTAAGACAGCTAGAGCATCTTTAGATCTGCTGGATATGGAGCTTGAAGCCTCTGAAGCCAGAAGGAGAAAGGTTTTCCTGGACAAATCTAGAGTCAGACTACAAAGAAAGAAGTTGCAGCATGAAGCTAATGCAAAGTTATTCAGTCAGCCTGTCATCATAGCAGAGCCAGAGAGCAACTGATGTGGAAGAGTGGAGTTTGTTTGCCTGCCAGAGTTAATGTTAAAGCCTGCTGGGAACCAAGACAAAGCCTGAAACTGTTGGAGAAACGTTTATTCAAGTAATGCTGTTACTGAACTTCATCACAAGGTCTGGACTCAATTTATTTATTCAAATCTCTGAATTATTTACCCTATTTGCTCTGCTTTGGATGACAATGCATGGGATCCAGCATATCCAGGTAGGAGCACCGTGACACGTGTACAAAATATTAAGGTACATTATAGGCTATCCTACACCACTCTGGCATTCCTACACCTGGGTACCATCTACCACAGTATCACTAAAAAGGGGTCCTGTGCCCTTGTTGCTTCACTGCAACTGGCGTCATGAGAAACATTTACTTTAACATTTACTAAACATTTACCTGGCCGTTGTCGTGCATCGCATTTGGCATCACAAACAGGATAAATCTGGGTGCCCTTGGATTATACTGCCTATGGGATTTACAAAAACACATAAAAAATGACTTTACTGAATTTAATGCGGAGCAGCAGGTGCAGAGCTGTGCACACCGGCGTCCGAGGGGTTAATCAGCCATATTTAGTGGTGATGGCGTATCTTCTTCTACCAGTCCAGAAGTGGGAAAGTAAAGGAACATCCCTATGTAAAGCGGAAAACTTCAGCCCTGCCCACAGGGAGCGACATCTCAGTGCAGAGAGAGGAAGTGGAGACTCCTTCTCAAAATCCCCGCCTTCGTCACCAGTTTGTGCTAGAGAAAGAGGAGACAAGATGGCGTTCCCTCAGCCGAACTGGACAGAAATGTATTATGGCGACGAAATTCCTGAGTCACTAAAAGAAGCTCCAGAGATCCAAGTATCCCAACTGGTCCGGAAAGTAAGACCGGGATCCGGAGCATTCCTCGTGTTGGCTGGCGAGGTTTGGGGTGGCCGGAGTTCCCACTCCACCGCCCAAGAAGCATTTCACCTTTGAAGGGCTAAATCTGATGGTGCCCAAAGAGGTAACAGCCCTTGCTGACAATATGTGGGATTTCCACAGAGCGATTGAGGATTGGGCGCTTCGCGTATAAGACAGACCCCAGCCCAGGGACCTGATCCTATAGAGAAGAACAGGGAATGTATTGTGGTTTTCGGTAGAACGAGGGACAGGCTTTATAAGGGATGACAAGAATGGGCAGGAGCTTTTTGTTAATTAACGCAAGGGGGACGTTGTGGATTGCACCCCCATGGAGTCCCTCCATTCACTGTAGTCGTGACCCTCCAAGAGAAACCCCCAGGTCCAGTGTCATCACCGGAGCACTGGCAGGCATAGGCGTCTCTACAGGTGGGCAAGGGGGGGCAATTGCCCCCCTAGGTTATTCCTTGCCCCCGCGCGTGTCCCCCTCCTGACAGTGCCATAGTGTGGAGGGGGAGGGGGCTGTTCCCTGTATTATCTTACTGCCAGTGCCTCCGCTCAGGGCTTCTACAAAGGCCCGCCCGCTCACCGCTGCAGCCCAGACTTCATGTTGTGTGTGCCTGTTCCCCGTAAAGCCCATCCTAGCAATGCACACCATTTTCACTGTGTGCATTGCTGTGGGGGGCTCGGAATAGGCACCCACCAAGCCACAGCCCACAGCGTCCTGACGTGACGTTACCCAGTGGACGTTCCTCAGAGGTGCTCCCGTTGGCCCCGCCTCCATCCTACTTCCTCATGCCGCGCTGCTGGTCCTGGAAGAGGAGAAGTTAGTGCAGCATCATGGGCTGCCCAGGAAAAAGAACACTGGATCAGGTTGGGTTCAGGTCAAAACAGAAATGTTTTTTTAGTGGCGCATGCAGTCCCTGTTCCAGTAGCTGAAGCAGAGCCTTTGCTCTGTCTTCAGGTCTCTTCATAAATTAGGCACACCGCCGGCAGACATTGCAACTGGAGTAAACACTACTCCAGCCCCTGACTGGAGTAGTTTTTACTCTTATTTTGCGCATGTTTTCAGGCATAAAATATAGTAAATGTGAAGGGCCGGATGTCCTGGACCCAGCCATTGCCATGCCCCCTCCAAAATATTTCTGTATGGGCGCATTAAGTCTCAAAATGGGGTCTAGTGATTTTATTTATGCCAAAAACAGGCATAGCGACATCATGAATGACCCCCATCATGGGCGTAGGAAGCGGGGGGGGGGGGGGGGGGGACAGATCCCTCCCAGGAAATAATGCGGGGGGGGGACAGGTATGGTCAAATCCCCCCCAGCGGCAGTGGGGCAATGTGTGCGGCGGGGCAGGCACTGAGATGAGCGCTTCCATTGTGGAAGCGAAGCGCTCATCTCCATAGTGATCTGTTTGTATCGCCGTCCTCAGGACAGCGATACAAACAGAAGGCTGTGCTGAGGAGCAGGGCAGGGAGGTGTGTCCCTTTCCTGTTCCTCTGATAGGCTGCCGGCACTACTAGGCCGGCAGCCTATTAGAGGCCGGCGTAGGCGGCGCGATGACATCATTGCGCCGCCTGAACCGTACAGTGCTGGAGACGGGACACAGTGACAGGCTGGAAGAGGCCTGCATCACATTGCTCCAAAGAGGTAAGTATAAGTGTTAATTTTTTTTTTTTAATATATACAATATTTTGTTTTACTGGCTCTTGATTGGGGGGGCTATTACTGGCACTTGATTGGGGGGGCTATTACTGGCACTTGATTGGGGGGCTATTACTGCCACTTGATTGGGGGGGCTATTACTGGCACTTGATTGGGGGGCTATTACTGGCACTTGATTGGGGGGGCTATAACTGGCACTTGATTGGGGGGCTATTACTGGCACATGATTAGGGGGGCTATTACTGGCACATGATTGTGGGGGCTATTACTGGCACATGATTGGGGGGCTATTACTGGCACATGATTGGGGGGGCTATTACTGGCACATGATTGGGGGGCTATTACTGGCACATGATTGGGGGGCTATTACTGGCACATGATTGGGGGGGCTATTACTGGCACATGATTGGGGGGCTATTACTGGCACATGATTGGGGGGTCTATTACTGGCACATGATTGGGGGGTCTATTACTGGCACATGATTGGGGGGGCTGTTATTACTGGCACATGATTGGGGGGCTGTTATTACTGGCACATGATTGGGGGGGCTGTTATTACTGGCACATGATTGGGGGGCTG